>NC_090445.1:311453498-312109934 GCF_031143425.1 Pleurodeles waltl | reverse complement strand
GGGCGTAATAGATTAAACATAGAGTACAACATTAAGCTACACATTTTCCTGTGGCCCTGTTAATGTTAGCACTTCAGTTCTTTTTGGGTCTTAGAGTGAACATAGTAGGAGTAGTACAGTAAATTAAAGCAGGGATCTAGGGCAGTTAAGTCCAGACATGGGCAGATTAATATTTTCCAATTCTAGTCGTTTTAGTGAATGACAGTGAAAATAGTGCAGCAAGGGTGTGCTTCCTGCTTTTGGTGTGATTGTGTTTATGCCCCATGGGTATTATTCCATGACTAAACTTACTGTCATCCAGTCTATCGAATACCCTCTCTCATGTCTAACAAAAGGTGCCTATGGTTGCGCTTCTGATTTGGGTTCTGATCTTTCAATGTGGTTGCCCAGTTTTGGTTTTCTGTTCAGTAGTCTTGTTTGTGTTCTTTATAATCCAGATAGTTACTTGTACCAGATATGTTGCTTAGTTGCTAGGCTTTCTTAATGCATTTTTGTGTGAGTGCTGTTCTTGCATTTCTATCTTGTTTTTATTGTAGGTTGTGCCCAAGCGGACAAATAGACCGGGTATCAGCAGTACAGATCGGGGATTCCCACGAGCACGGTACCGAGCCAGGGCGGCATCTTACAGTTCCCGCTCCAGATTCTACAGTGGCTTCACCCCGAGACCCAGAGGAAGAATCTACAGGTCTGAATAGATAGTCTGCTTGACGTTTGGGGAGTGTGCTCCTTGAACAGACAGTAACTTGAAGGGTGGGCGGTGATGGTGAGAGAGGACCGCTGAAATGCTGAGTGTTGGGTAGGTGTTCTCAATGACTGATGCTGCCTGCAGTTCTGAGTTCTTTATCCAGATGCTTGTATGGTGCAGTGTGTGGTTGGCAGCTCCTTACACCGCTCCCCCCCCCCCCCCCCCACCCCCCACGCCCGGTGTGATAAAGCAATGAGGCAATTGTGAAAAGTACCCCAGAGGTGCTGTGTCCTGCTCTCCTGTAGGCCTGCTCTCCTTTTCAGATTCTGAGCAGAGTGATAATGGATGTTACTCACTTGCATTCTGTACACGGATGAAAAGTAATGGTGAAGGGGACTGAATGATAGAGTTCCACAAAAGGTGTGAGTGGAGCCACAGTTGTAGCTGACAACCATTGAGGGGTTGTGAATGGGACGTAATGGTGACTGATGCCGAATAAAGTGAGAACATTTTGTACTTTGCTGTTTGATTTACAGCTTCTGACAAAAAGGTAGAGGGATTTTTTTATTTAAAAAAAAAAAAAAAAAAATTAAAGTTAAATAGCTTTTCATGGTTATCATGAAAGAAAGCCGCTCCCTGCACTGAAAATGAGGATGGAAAGCTGAAAGGTGCATGTACAGAGGAAAGGATGAGTCTCTCTTCCCTCCTTCACTCAAGTAGACTTTAAGGGTTGGATTCCAGGGATTGTACAGTTTGTAAATGGGTAGATTTCCTTCAATGAACTTACCTAGAATTCTGCTTCTTCTCTTTCAGGGGCCGTGCTAGAGCTACATCATGGTATTCCCCTTACTAAAATTATGTTAGGAAGACGTGGAAAAAAAAAAGAAAAAAAGTACAAAAACAAAAAAATCAAAAAAGAAAAAAAAAAGAAAGAAGACATGAAAAGAAATATTTTTTAAAAAAAAAAAAAGAAAAGAAAAAAACTGTATTCCGAAGTACTTGGGGAACCTGGGGTGCTCCATTTTCCTGACAACTACTCCTCCTGCCCATTCCCTCCTAACTTCCCATCCCTGTCTCCAGTCTTGCCCCTGCCATGCTCACCTTGTTTGTGTATACCATTTCCCTTCACACATCTTTTCTGTCCAACACCTCTCTTGTGTGCCTGCCCCCTTACACCATTCCTCAATTCTTTTTCCCCATCCTCTTTAATTTTCTCTTCAGTAATTTATTAGTCTTTACTTCTCTACTAAACTTCCTCCCTTTGCTCCTTCTGTCAAGCAGGTCCAGCCCTTATTTATACACATGTTGTCTCCAATGATTGCTTATCAGTTGCTTCCCAATACCAGTACTTTGCCAGTTCTTGTTGATTGCCCCTCACTCTTTTCCCATTCCCTTCATTCTGCCCCTTTACTGTTTACCTGCCCCGTGTCTGCCTGCCCTAATATTTCCTTTTACTCCATCCCTTCTCCATGTGTGGCAGCTCCTTCTGTCATCTTCCTTTTTCATGCTCTGCCTAACCGTGGGAAAGTATTATTGTGCACAGGCATAATATTAGCTGGTAAGGTGCAAGGCACTATTTCCAAGACTCTTCTTTCTCTTCCTATCCAGTATAGTTGTTGTTTTTCTGTTTTATGGCGATTTTGAAAATGGCAACGTTGAAAGATAAAATGACTGTCTTGTTTTCCATTGCATGCTTATCTCTTTCATATGCTTTGTGTTCCTCTTGACACATCTTGTGTAAAATTCCAATTCCACCCATCTCTCTTCCCTTAGTCCTATAATTTTAGCCTTTGCTTCTGTGTTTTTCCTTACCACCATATGTATGCGTTCTCACCTAGAGTTTGCCTGCATTTAATGACTGTAATCAGGGTTCATTTTTTTTTTTGGGGCTTTCCCCTAACTGTATGCCCATATGATGTTTCCTGTATTATTCCTCTACCAGCAGTGCCACCTCAGTTTTGGTGGCTACTCTGCTTTGCATCATTTAGCCTCTACCCCTCTCCCCCCCCCCCCCCCCCCCCCCCCCCAACCACCCACCTTAAACAAAAACCCTCAAAACATCCTTTCCCCTGCAGATAGGACATTACTTAAATGCTTTTGGCTTGTTTGCAACTGTTATTATTACTTTTTTTGGGCTCCTACAGCTTATTTGCACCGGTCTCATTAGAGCAGCCCCGTGTTTTTTTTTTTTTCTCTTCTCATTTATGCTCCCTTAAAACTGTTGCTGGCTTTGATTCCCATCTGTATTTCGTCTCTCTTAACCAGAGTTTGGTTGACTGCATGCTTGAGGGAACAGGGCTGGTTTTGGCAGGGGAGGAGGCCAGTCTAAGATGTTGTGAGGAGTCCCCTGTTCTGGGTAAATGCGCTTCTTTATTGTGATATTGCTTTGCTGTGAATTCTTCTCTTCACAGGTTTCTCTTATCAGAAGACACTCTTAGTACCTACTGCATCCCTGGCTGTCTCCACTCAGTGCAGTTCATTTGTTTTTGGTGGGAGGGGGGCAGACGTGAAGTCAAAGAAGAATGCACTGGTCCCAGTGGAAGATATCAGTTAGGACTAAATTTTTTAAAACCTTTTTTAGATGGAGACAATTTTTCTTTTTATCTTGTATCAGGGCAGGGGAAAATAAAGATGTTGGAGCACAGCTGTCTAACTAGTCCTCTTTTCTTTGTTTTGTTTAAATTTTGTTTACCAGTACTACATGCTCAATGTGTCATTGAAAGCCTGTAACAGTAATGGGGGCACAAGATAGTCACTCTGCTTTGTATTGCTCTGAACATTATTTCTGTACTTTATATCCTCACCAGCTGATGATTGGTTTTGAGTTGTCAAGTACAAGTTGACTAACCTTAATTTATGTAATCTGTAAACCTCACTGTACTAATACACTTATGGTTGTTGTGAAGTTTAAAGTCCTCCTTTTGCACTTTACAACTCAATGAAGCTAATGCAGAATATTAGACACGTTTTCACATGATTGTTTACTCCTAGTAGGGCAAGCAGGTTTCTCGCTGTTTCTGAGGCTGATAATGTTCAGTTCCTGAACCGACTAGCCAATACTTGAGTTATTTTATATTGATATACTCTCATATTAATGGGTATGCTGAAGAAACTTGAGTTGTATGCAACTCAACTATAGTGTGCACGTGTAGCTAGTGTGGGGTATATGTAATGTGTGTGCACTCTGCAACATTTGCCTCCTGTACTGGTTTTGGATTAGTCTCTTGTGGTTTAAGGGGCTTGCATGGGTGACTTTGCGTTGAGAAAAGAGAGTACTTGTAGTGCGGGGTCAGGGAAAGGGTTGTTTAATGGGTGGCAAAGGTAATATGATTGCATTGTACATGTTCCTGTATCATTTCTTGGAGAATGCATATTTCAAAGCAGGAAATAGTGGGCCTTTTTTGGCGAGCCAGTAAAAGTAGCACATGTGGCCTATTGCCCCTGTTGTACATCTTTCCCACATTTGGAGATTTCCTCTGACTGGGACTGGGGGCAGCCAACATGCAGTCTCTAAAATTCTAGTGAACCTGTGTCTTTTTTTTTTTTTTTTTTAACTGCAAGTTGTTACCATCCTTGTTCACTTACCTATGTCTTACCGAGTGTCCCGTTCTCTTACTTCCATTATTAATTGAAGGTCACTGTTGAAAGTTGACTTGGGCAGGAAGTGTTAACTCCAGCTAAGCTATCCAGGCAACAATGGTTTTGCCCTCGTGTATGTCTGATCTTTAAGACCACTTATGATATTTTGTTAAACCAGAGTTGTTGTTTGTCCTGTATCATTATCTTAAAGTGGTATCAAAATTTGAGTAATATGCAAACAAGGTGGTAGTGGTCAAGGGCATGTTGGATTAACAGTATTTTTCTGGAGTACTTGGGTTTGGTTTCCAGGGGGAATTACTAGCCCAGCTCAGTATGTTATCCAGCGCAGCAGGGCACAGTGAAGAAAGCAGCATTGCTTATTTATAAGTGCTCAACTACCTTTGGTTTGAGTTCACGCTAATAAAAATGTCAAGAAATAATACCTCAATCACAGCGTGAGCAGGGGTGGGACACTAAGTCTCTACTTAGTCCATACACCACACAAAGGGCAGGAAGTGTTGTCATGAGTGCTGCTGAATTATAAACATCCAGGACTACAAGAGCAATTCTTAAACCCATGGGTATGTTTGCACATTTTGGCGATAGTGGTTCTCATTGGTGTTTTTTGAGGTAGGAAATAACTCATGAGGATAAATAACCTCATGTAAAACATGAAGAGAATATGAACAATGAAACACATTAAATCATAATAATTACAAATAAGATTTTGAAGAATACCTGTGTGCAATAAAGAGAATAAAGTTCTCGGGAGTTACCTAATGAGGCAAAAAGAAAAAAAATCAGCTGGGTTGAAAAACCTAGAACAGATCGTGAGTTTTCATTGTTGGTAAGAACTAATTGACTTGTTGCAGTGTGTACACACCATGGGTACTCGCAAACATTTTCCCAGGGGCCAAAAAGTTTGGTCCTTGATGTACCCTGGGGCTGTATTGATGCCAGGGCAGCAGCGGTTTTGTGATTGGTGGCAAGGTAGGTGTAGGCGAAGTGAAGGCTATCCATCTCGTGGCTGAAATGAACAATAGGAAACCAGAAAACATGGAATTAATCCTGGCTTCCCCACTTTTCCAAAATGTGTGATTCCCAGGCAATTGTTTAATTTCACTTTCCCTTTTTCTGCATTGCCAAATACATGATTTCACGGTGTGCGCTGCACAAAATCTGCTTCTATATTTGTTTTAATAAACTATGTTTATGTACGATAGGAACGCAGGCCACCCATTAAGTGCCTCTTTAATTTACTATTGGTGGTGGTCTCAGGGTAAGAGGAAGCATTAATGTTTCCAAATTTGTTAGAAAACTTTCACTTTTAAATGAATACATGTCAATGCACTGATATAATAAATTGTACTAAGGTGAAAATGTTCTGCATGTTAACCAAATACACTTTTATAATTTTGAAGAGGCTGACAGTTTTATACTTATGCAGCAAGATGTCTTTAAAAATGAAGGTGTTTCCAAAGTTAAGGCCATAGGTCCCTAGTTACTTCCTTTCTTTAACACCAATTAAGTTTGAAATAAATGTTTGTGTTTATTTAAATATTTTAATTGTTAGTGCTGAGCCAAGCAAACAGCTGCCCAGTGCTCCTGTTGCCCAGGGGGCTGCTCTTAAAGGTCAGAGGAGCGGCACTTTTAGTAACCATGGTATTCACTAATTCCCCGGAGCACCTGTAAGAGAAAATAAAGAAAAGGCCTCCAACAATAAGGAGTAGGCTGCGGGAAAACAATGTCCTTGGCAGCTGGCTCAGAATAATCTGTGTCTGAATGTGAGCACGCACATTAGATGAGTTAAAAAGAAACGACTACAGAACGAGGCTTTGAATCGAGCAGGTAGGTGTTCCAAGTCTCCAGCAGCTGCTGAGACTCATCTGATGGCGGAGGCTGAATGCTTTAGTCTGATAACGAGCGTGCACTGGAATTGGTTTAAAGGAACAAATCCAAAACGAGGCTTGGAGCCAAGCATGTGCATCAAGCTGCCAACAACTGTAAAGACTAGCATACTTATGTGATGTGGAGATGGCAGAGTGCATTACTAAAAAATGTTGAAAAGAATTAATAAAATAATTGCGGAACAATGAACTGATTCGGACCAAGCCCAAAGAAAAGGCATCAACTTTGTTTTGACACTTTGTCAGCTTTCTTTTTTCCCTGTGTAATTGAATTGTATAATTGTCTTATTCAAATTGCCTAAGGCTATTTTAGCTTGTGTGAGGACATCTGAGCAAAGTAGGTCTTTATCTAGCTCCTCAATTTTTATCTCTTGTTTTCAAAAGCAATTTTGAAACCCAGTGCTAGCCAATGGGGAGAGCAAGTTGTAGCAGTGCTACTGAAACCAACCTAGAATTTCCTGTCCTCATTGAAAATATCTGTTCCATTCCTAATTTGTAGGCCTAAAGGAATAATCCCTGCTTTTGGGTATTCTGTTAGCATGAGCACATGTAATTCTGTGCAAACGAGCTTTTTCTTAACCTTCTGTAATATGTCAAGAATAGTCTGTTTTGGGTCCACAGTGGTTGAGGCTGTATTAGAAAATAATAATGTTCCACTTATAACTCTCTTTGTATGTTTCTCACCTAGAGACTTTATCTGTCATTTTGATTAGTAACCTGAGTACATGGAACTCTCAACAACCAAAATATAGAACTAGCTTGTGGTGCCGTCACTGTGCCACGTAAACATGTAGGGCTACAAGAGCGATCCTTAAAACCCAGGGCAATATGGGTATATAATCATACTTGGGGAACAGTGGTTCTCCTTGGGGAAGAAAATAAACTATTAGGGGGCTAAATATCCTCATGAAATACATGTTCCTTATTGTTGGAGCACTTTGTCTGCATTTTGGCACACAGTGTCCCCTGGGGAGTCGGCACATACTCAGGGGTGAGTCATTAACTTCTTACCAATAATGAAAATTCACGTTTTTTTTTTTTTTTTTTAGTCCGTTGATTTCATGTTCGTTTTAGCCTATAGGCTACTTCCTCAAGTGAGTACTTTATTCTTTTTCTGGATGAACCCTTTTATTGTGGGGTTCACGGGTATCTGTGTATTTTTGGATCTAACCATGATCTTGGATGACAAACTTTAAATCTAACTAATTTGGAAACCTACTGAACACAACACTTTGAAGATGTACCTGTCACCGTCCGTGTAGCCTAAGGTACAACGCAACTTTTGCCCAAATTATGTGCATCAGATCTAATTTGAACAAGAAGTTTTTTTGTTATTTTTTTTTGTTGTTGATTATATCGGACATGATAGACTACTAGAAGGACTACCATACTAGACTCTTAAAAGAGGGAAGGAAAAGAGCATGTTTCTGTCCCAGCAAACATTTTCTCTATCCCCGAGTAAAATATATCAATGCAAGACTGTTTTTTTTTTTTTGGGGGGGGGGGGGGGGTCGGTCCCTGCAATAATCATGTCGAGAAAATTGTAAACAAACACTGGGACATGATGAAAGCCTCCCCCCCCCCCCCCCCCCCCCCCAATCATCTGACAAACACATGTTCTCTTTGAAAAGGTATGAATCTAAAGGACTCTTTGGTTAAGCTGACGTGTGTGTGTGTGTGTGTATAAATGTATCACTCCCTGAATGGTCTGAGAACCCTTATAAGTAGCCCTTTCTCTTTATGGAAGGATAAGATGTGGAAGTTAACACAGTGAAAACATTATATGGTCTGGGATGCTACAACAAAGAAGGAAGGCTCATTCTTGATCAAAGGTACGTGTATTGAATGGCTTTCAGATTTTCCTTACCCAGGTGTTTTTGACCAGAAATCCACATAGTTACAGTGGATAGCAAACCGGTGCCTCCATTTTATTTGTGCTATGGTTGCACTGTTTGACTTTGCCAGGAGTTGGCAATAAACCAGTCCAACCCCTCTTTCAGTGTAAATGCCTTCTGGCAGTAATGTAGGGTGAGGGGATATTGGGGGGTGGCGGGGGGGGGGGGGGGGTGTTGGTTGGTTACAGAGAGGACACTTTGAATTCAGGTAGAGGAGAATAATTTCGTTTGCTGAATCCTCAGCACTACACCCCCAAACTAGGTGAGGTTAATGTCGAGCTATTTATTTGTAAGGAAATGTTTTCATTTCCATCCTCTTTTACCAAAGGTTGAACAACTCTTCCTGAAATGTACCCATGCGTCTAGGTTGGGGGTTTTGTTGAGGAAACCCGCCTTGTAGGACCATACAATTTCACAAAATACCCCCAGTCCTGTGCTGGGTCCTGAGCCCTTGGGAAAGTTTGCTTTTAGCTGCATTTTGCTTAGGTTCTATAACATCTTTACTTTGTCACACTGGCCCAGGGTAGTGGCGCTGTTTTAGTCTGCCCATGTGTTGAGTCTGCTGTGCAATCAATTAAGCACTGTCTTTTCCTGTAATCCTATGCATCATCAACTAGAAAGTTTTTAAAACCTGTTATTAATGCTTATGGATTTTGTCAGTGGAAGCCTGTCACATAACAAAAATATAGATGTTACCCAATATTCAGGTCTGTTTTTATGCCAGATTTAAAAAAAAAAAAAAAAAAAATCTCAAAACAGTCTTAACTGTTTTAATATGTGTAAATTATTTCTTATGTTTGTATTTTAATGGAGGTGTGCATAATGTGTTGCTTTTATGTTTTTTTTTTTTTTTTTTTAAATAATCAAACTTGTTTGGTATTGATTGACTAAATATATTATGCATAACGATGTAAAACAATTTAACATCTCTAACTAACTGTAACAGGTGGAGTGATCTATGCTCTGTTACTTATGCAACCTTATCTACATTGGCCAGACAACACCGAAGGTTAAAATCACATCTTATAGCTTTGGGTCACCCCAGCTGAGCTTTGCCAGTCGAAATGGTTATCCCTTTGATGATCTATGGTAGTTGGATGTGGAATTAGTAATTCTGCATTCTAGAAAGGGCATCTATGCTGCGACCTTAACCCTCCTGAAACTGAAATGGATTGGCTGTGTTGAATCTGTTGACTGTTTTAAATGAATTGGAAGAGTGGGAGCAAGCAACAACTCTGATATGAGCTATCTTGTGTTCCTTTATTACAACCTATGGGAAGTTTTGACAAATGTGCATCTGAACCTTGAGATATTACTACCCTTCTGTCATTTAGGTGACTGTTTCTGTTTTGTTTCCCCTAAGGCAACATCTGTGCATATGATTAGTGATATGTTTATATATTTTATAGTGTTCAAGTACAAAGCACAGTCATGGCTTTTGTAGCTTACTCTCTGTGACACTGCACATACTTGATCATTTTTTTGTTTGTTGTTGACATACATTCGTAATCCTCTTTTAACCTGACAGATTTGACTACAAGCAACTGGATGTGGCCTATGCTCACTAGTTAGAAACCCAGTCTAAGATTTCATCCTCAACATACAATGCATTCTGTGGTGCATAACGTGAGAGGTGTGCATTCCGTCTTAAGAGACAGTGTCCTTCAAAAGGAAATACCAGTTTACCGATTTGTATAATGTAATATTTTTTTTTTATTCTTGAAATTACATCCATATTGTGTGATCGAACCGTACCAAGACACTAGTCTGTTTTCCTTTTCTACTAAATTTTTATTGGCCTCAATACAATTTTTACAGTTTTGATACTTACCACTTGAAATACTTAACAGTTGGTTACAGCCCCTATTCTATTTTTAGTAGCCTGTTTTCATGATTTTCCGTGCCTACAGTGTGAGTGGTTGTGACTTAAGAGAGATGTGAGCATGCTTGTTCAGTCTGACAGTGTTTGATGACTCAATATCTGCACCATGAGTGCCCCTTTGATGCCATCATTAGATTAAGTTTAACACATTGGAACGGTTGTTAATACTGCTGTGTATAAGTCCTATCATTTTCAGATAATTGTTGTTTGTCTGAATTTATTTTGATGCAGCCTAGGTGACTTAAATTTTTCATGGTGAATACAGCAGGGAGGGAACAACTGTACATGTAGACAGTGGCCAAAAGACAGTAGGGCGTTGTGATCCTTGTGATGAGATTTGGGGTGCGGTGTCAGTTCCGGGAGGGAGTTGGGAGGGGGAGATATATATATATATATATATATATATATATATATATATGTATGCATGCATTGGGCCCTTGAAGTCATATGTGTTGCAGATCAAACTGCGAGCTGATGAATTCAGGGGTACTTGCATTGATGGCGTCTGGGCTATGCTGCAAGGTGGGAGGATGCGATTTGCAGTGGCTTGGTGATGGTGTCCTGTGGCGTCAGTGAGACCAGGGCTGTGGTGTGAAGCGGGGCAGTGCGACATGTGGTGTCACCAGGTTGCGATGCAGGCAGTGTTGTCATTGCTGAAACGCTGTTGTCAGTAGGCCCAAGGTGTCAGTTCAACATGGGGCGGAATCCGTGTGGCACCCATGGGTTGTTGTGCAGGTAGGGGCATCTATTGACGATGCTGGAGTCGTTGGACTGGGGCTGCGATGGGGGATGGAAGGTGCTTTGTGATCCTCAGGCCATGGTGCAAGTAGTAGTGGTGTTGGTGTCAGCATAGAGCAGCATCATCAGGGATACCAAGGCAGCAATGTGAGCAAGGTCATGCAGAGTGCGGGGCAAGCAGTGGCTCTGTGACTGCATTGGTGAGACCAGGGTTGCGGTGCGAAGTGGGGCACGGATCAGTGTAGTAGTGTCATTGACGGTTTCATGATGATTTTTCTTCTGTTGCAGCACACAACACCGTTTCCAGTGCTGTAGGCAGATGAATATGAAATCTTTGCTATCCCTGAGACTTCAAACAGGAGGCAAGCTCTACTCCAAGGCCTTCGAGAAACTTCACAAGTAGGAGACACAACAAAGTCCAGTCTTTGTTCTCTTTAAAGCAGAAGCAGCAACCGCAGGCCAACCCAGTGAAGCACACACATCAAAGGGGAAGTATTTCTCCAGCTGTTGATCCAGAAGTGTTATAAAAGTCTGAGATGTTGGGTCTGCAATTTATACTCATGTTTGCCTTTGAAGTAGGCAAACTTCAAAGGAAAGTCTCTGTTCACAAGATCCTGCCTTGCCCCAGACACACTATGGGCATGGGGTTTTGGAGACTGCATTGTGTGAGTAAAGGCACAACCCATTCAGGTGTCAGCTCTACCCTCCCCACTCTTGCCCAGGAAGACTCATCAGGATATGAAGGAACTCAGCTCCCTTTGTATCACTGTCTAGAGCATGGGTACTCTCAAAGTTTTTTTGCTGTGGGCCAAAATTACAGTCTGGTTTGTGGCTGAGGGCTGTACCGATGGTCCTCGGGGAAGTGGGGAGGGATGAGGATGAGGGGAGCCAAGGGGGCAGGGGCTACTGGTGTAAAACAAAAACATTGCTAAACAATGCTGTATTCCGAAGCCAGATGTAAGTACAGTGCTAGATATTTTGACACATGTTTATTATCATGCAATAGCATTCTTAAGAGGAATTGCATGGTAATCCTCGCTAAGTGGAGATTCAGCACAGGTTTAACTGAGACCGAAAAATAGGTACATCAAAGAAAGATATGCCAAGAACTTATTTTACACTTAATGTCTCCTATTAGTGTCCTGTATTCTGGTACTATGTCTGAAACGGCAAGCCTTAAGAGTTGATCTAGATGTAAGCTTATTTCTGAGTTTACTCTTCAACAGTCCCATTGTGGAAAAATAACTTTCACAAACTGATGTTGACCCAAACATACAAATTACTTTCTGGGCCACTGAAAGGGACAGGAAATTTGTCAGGCAGCACAATGTTCCAGAATTCTGGTGCCTGCCCCAAAAATGATGCTTTGTGCTTGCGCCCTTTTCATGACCATAAGTTCAACCACATCAAGATTTTGTGCGCTCACTATCTAGAGGTTTTCAACCAGCCGGAACAGAGTGGTGAGGGCTCTGAATTGATAAAATCGCCTTTTTATCTTGTCAGAAATTTCTTCAAGATATGCCCCAAGGTTTAGCTTTGACAGCATTTCTTGTGCATTTGGAAACCTTGCAGTTGCAGCCAACAGTTTTGGGAAATGGGTGAAATCAGCAACAAGCTTACTTTCAAATGAGTAAATACCATTCATCATGGACCACGCAAGCTGTTGTTTTCCTTGCAGCATCAAATTGAGAGCACTGAAAGAAAATGGAGCAATAAAAGCCATTTAACATCCTTTAGTTCTGGGAATGCTTGACCTCTACTGTTTGCGAAGTGTTCAATTTCAGGAACCAAAGCAATGAACCACTTCAGAACTTTCCCTGTGCTTAACCATCACACTTCAGTGTGTATTAGGAGGTCTGTATATATTCAGCTTCAGAATCTTGCAGCATAGCTTTGATGTATATGGTTAAGGGCTTTGGCATGAATAAAATTAACAATTTTCACTGCAAGTTTTAGGACATTATTCAGGTCTCCATGCTTTAATTTTGCACACAAAACTTCCTGATGAATAATGAAGTGGTAGTCTATCAAAATGTGTCTGGTAAGCTTTTATTTTAAGCAGAGATACTAAGTCTGTCATGGCCTACCATGGCAGGAGCCCAATCTGTTGTGATGCTGGCAAGTGTCCAGTGGTATGTGATATATTTCAAAGTAGTTGCAGATGCTGTCCAGTATATCTTTTGTGTGCCCTTGCAGTTGTAGAATGCACAGGAGCTCCTCTTTGGGTTGAAACAATTGGTCCAAATACCACAACCAAACTAATAAGTGGGCCACATCGCCTATATCTGTGGACTTATCCATGGCAATGGTGAAAATCGGGGACTCTGACTGCTTTGATCACCTATTCTTGGACATTTTCACCAATTGCCTGTATTCTGCGTGCACAAGTGGAATCCGGTAGCTGTAATGCATTGATTTCTTTTAAAATGCTAGCTTTGTTGCTATAATTTTCAAACAAAATTTCAGCTGCCGAAAGAAAACATTTTTTCACCAGCTCTGCCTTTGAATGGCTTCTTATGATTGGCAAGTAAGTAGCATATTTTGAATGATGCTTTTGTAACAGCCTCAGATTCCTTCATTTGGCAAAGGAAGAGCTTCTTTTGGGAAAGAAGCAATTGCTTTAGCAAAGACACTTTTGCTGAACGCAGTTTTGAGTGCACTAGGAAGTTCTCAGTAAATCCTGTCTGTCGAGTTTTGTAGTGCTGTTCCAGATTATATTTCTTAAGAACATTTACTTTCTATTTGGCTTTCTCCTTTGGCATTCAACAAACAAGTACTCTTCTCATGCTGCCTGGATTGCCCTGTGTTCACTCTGTATCTATCTGGGTCATTTGCAAGGCTTGGTAACTGAACTGTAACCCATTGCAGAGCTCTCACGCGGGTTTGTTACTGTGCAATGAGTAACAAGGGCCAGGAATCAGATTTCTCCCTCATGACCGATGGGCTGGCACCGCCTCCCAACCAATGCACCGACACCGTGTCTCGCTGCAGACCTCTGTGAGCAACACCAAAGTAATGTTTTGTTTAAGCCAAAAAAGTGATGTTTATCCTCTTAGCTGCTGGGCCTTCCACCCCTCCCCCCACCCCTGCGCTGAGCCCTTTTTGGCTATTTGGGGTAGTTCGCGCTTAGGCCTTCATAACTGTTTGTCCACATAAGCTATCTGCGCCATATTTGCATCCTTTTTTTCCCAACATCCTAGGGATTCTAATGGTACCCAGAGTTTGTGGTTTCCCCTGGAGGAGACCAAGAAATTACCCAAAATACAGTGAAAAATTAGTTTTTTTTTTTTTAAAAATGGGATTAAAAAGGGCTGCAGAAGAAGGCTTGTTTTTTCTTTTCCCCTGAAAATGGCATCAACAAAGGGTTTCTGGTGCTAAAATCACCATCTTCCCACCTTTCAGGAATGGGCACGCTTGAATTAAAAAAACACATTTTTCAACACAATTTTGGCATTTTACTGGGACATACCCCATTTTTACTATCTTTGGTGCTTTCAGCCTCCTTCCAGTTAGTGACAGGAATGGGTGTGAAACCAATGCTGGATCCCGAAAAGCTAAACATTTTTGAAAAGTAGACAAATTTCTGAATTCAGCAAGGGGTCATTTGTGTAGATCCTACAAGGTTTACCTACAGAAAATAACATCTGAAATAAAAAAACAGCCATTTTTCTCCACATTTTACTCTAACATTTTCTTGCAATGTCAGATTTTTTAAAGCAATATACCGTTACGTGTGCTGGACTCTTCCGGTTGCGAGGATATATAGGGCTTGTAGGTTCATCAAGATCCCTAGGTACCCAGAGTGAATAAATGAGCTGCACCTTGCAATGGGTTTTCATTCTATACCGGGTATACAGCAATACATTTGTTGAAATATAAAGAGTGAAAAATAGGTATCAAGCAAACCTTAGTATTTCCAAAATGGGCATAAGATAAGGTGTTGAGAAGCAGTGGTTATTTGCACATCTCTGACTTCAGGGGTGCCCATACTAGCATGTGAATTACAGGCCATTTCTCAAATAGACTTCTTTTTTTACACACTTCTTACATTTGGAAGGAAAAAATGTAGAGAAAGACAAGGAGCAATAACACTAGTTTTGCTATTCTGTGTTCCCCCAAGTCTCCTGATAAAAATGGTACCTCACTTGCGTGGGTAGGACTAATGCTCGCGACAGGAAACACAACATGGACACATCACATTTTTACTTTGAAATCTGACGTGTTTTTTTGCAAAGTGCCTAGCTGTAGATGTTGGCCTCTAGCTCAGCCGGCACCTAGGGAAACCTACCAGACCTGTGCATTTTTGAAAACTAGAGACCTAGGGGAATCCAAGATGGGGTGACTTGTGTGGCTCGGACCAGGTTCTGTTACCCAGAATCCTTTGCAAACCTCAAAATTTGGCTAAAAAAACCCACATTTTCCTCACATTTCGGTGACAGAAAGTTCTGGAATCTGAGAGGACCCACAAATTTCCTTCCACCCAGCGTTCCCCCAAGTCTCCTGATAAAAATGATACCTCACTTGTGTGGGTAGGCCTGGTGCCCGCGACAGGAATAGATCACAAAACGGTCAATGTTTGTCCTTACATGAGGCAGCTGTTGACCCTGGGGTGATCCAGTCCTGACACAGGCACTAGTTGTAGGCACTCAAGTGGGGTAGGGTTTTTATCAGGACAGGTGAGGAATCACTGGGTGGTAGGAATTTTGTGGATCCCAGCATATTCCTGTAGTTTATGTGACAGAAATGCAAGAAAAATATAGTTTTTATTCAACATTTCAGCTTTGCAGGGTATTCTGGGTAAGAAAACTTTGGGGAATCCACACAAGTCACATCTCTGTGGACTCCCCCGAATGTCTAGTTTCCAGAAATGTTTGGGTTTAGTGTGTTTCTCTATATGGCCGCCGAAACCAGGACAAAAAACACAGGTGCCTGCCTTACAAAACCAGTTTATTTTGCGATAGATAATTTTGATGTCTCCACAATTCGATTTGGGCGGTGGAATTTGGGGCTGAACTAAATTGAGGAGCTCCCAAGAGAGCACTCTCTCTCTGCTTGCCACCGCATTCACCTGCTCTCTGGGTTGGACTAACCCACTATTACCCAGTTGCACAGACTGCTTGCGAAGGGACAGCAGGACTGTCCTCCTCACCTCCCTCATAATTTACTGGAAGAGGAGTTATCGAATGGGACTTCTCCGACTGAAAAAATCACTCCCAGTCTGCACCATTGTCCTATCCCTAAGATGCTGTCTCAGTATCGGATGTCTCGGTCTCTGATCCTATGTCAGAGCTGTCCTCTATAACCCGAGTGACGGCAGCAGTCATCCATCAAGGTGCCATCTCTGCTATTGGCTAAACTGTTGCTCTAAAACACTAGCCTACGTAGACAGTCACAAAATCGATGGGGTGTGTGAGATACGTGCAACAGTAAAGGCCACCTTACCTGCGCTTCTTCCCTCAATCAGCACGTTCTTTCAAGACACTCAAAAAACACCTTGTCCCATACCATTCGTCACAGTCTTTAGCACCTCCTGCGCTCAGTCCAACAATCATTATTGGTGCTCCCACTCCCCCCCCTCCTCCTCGGATTCCCTCATTACCACCCAGCAAAAGTGCCCTTCATCTCTCCATAGCCGCTCTCCACCCCGCACATACATTTCATTTGTATTATAGCGCAGGTAATGGCTGACTTTACTAATGTACTCAGCTATTTACATAAAATACAGATTTGCACTTTGCAGTAGGCATATAAACCTGCGCTTCTTTATGGCACTAAAACTGCTACTAGACAAGTCTGACCCTTTTGTAGCAGAAAAATAATCACAATACTTACTTGACTTTTTTTTAGTGCTGCCTAAAAGCTACAGTTGAAAAGCGTCAGTTGAAGTATGTGCATTGCTTTGAAAACGCAAGCTGCAAAAAAAAATATATATATATATATATATATATCTCTTTTATATGTGGGTCTGGTTTTTCTGGGGGCTGATCGCAGCCCCCAGGGAAACCACACACGTATTGACAAAAGTGATATATAGATCTATCTATATAGATATATCTATAGAGATATATATGTACACATACATACATATCTATAGATATATCCATGTAGATAGATATATCTACATAGATAGATATATCTACATAGATATATATAGGTCTATCTATCTATATAGATCTATATATAGATCTATATATAGATCTACGTGTGTGTGTATACACACACACACACACACACACACACCCCCCCCCCCCCCCCACCCCCACCCCCCCCCCCCACCCCTCCTCCTCCCCCCTCCCTCCTCCCTCCTCCTCTATATATATTTTTTTAGTTGTATGGTTTCCTTGGGGGGCCAAAATGGCCCCAGGAAACCCTACAACAACTAAAAAAAAATTGCCCTCACAGGGGGTCGCCCTGCCCATGGGCAACCCCCTGTCCATTTATTCCCCCCCGGCAAGGCCGCTTCCTGCTCCGATGGGGAATTCCACAAAGTGATGTCAGTCGTCACAAAGGGGCGGGGGGTCCCAGGGAACAAAAAGAAAATCCTCGGGTACGAAGCACCCGAGGATTTATTAACCCCCTCCTTGGTGTCGGCCGACGCCCACATTTAAAGGGTTAAAAAAAGGAAAGGATGCACATTAAGATTAAACTTGCAATTGTTAGCATGCTGGTCTTTATCCATTCCCAGAGGATTTTTAGCAACTATGCTTGCAACTTGCTAGGCATCATCCTGTGATAAGGAGGCCAATGACTGGTAAGTAGGCCCTTTTTTCAGATTTATTTTTCTGGAATCTTCCGGAATGTTAAGAGACGCAGCAATAGAAATCAACTTGAGCGAACTATAACTAGTGAATTGCAGTTGTTTAAGTTTAAAAAGTTACGGTTTAACTAACATTTTCACCTAACCTCACTAATCTTTCTCTTCCCTGTACCAAACTCCTTGCACCTGCCCAACGCACCCATACCCTCCTTTGAGATTGGCTGCAGGACCTTAAAGAGCCCAAACCCTGTCCAGCTCAGAGGGGGAGAAGGCCTAGATGCTTGGGCCCATTTTTATACTTTTTGACGCACAACTGCTCCAACGCAGTTGTGCGTCAAGAATTTTACCGCCGGCTAACGCCATTGCAACGCGCCATGCAGGCGCCTTATTTATGGAATGACGTTAGCTGGCGCTGTGGACTGGTGTGCGTCAAAAAAAATGACTCACACCAAGCAGCGCCGGCGTATGGGAAAATGGGGGTTGTGCGTCAAAAAACGGGGCAGGTCAGGTCTGAGGCAAAATTCAGGCCTCAAACCGGATTTGTGCCATTTGTTTTGACGCCCAACCTCCATTGACATGACTCCTATCTTAGCAAAGACGGGAGTCATGCCCCCTTGCCCAATGGCCATGCCCAGGGGACTTATGTCCCCTGGGCATGGTCATTGGGCATAGTGGCATGTAGGGGGGCCCAAATCAGGTCCCTATGCCGCAAAAAAAAAAACTGAAAAAAATACTTACCCGAACTTACCTTTACTTCCCTGGGATGGGTCCCTCCTTCCTTGGGTGTCCTCCTGGGGTGGGCAAGGGTGGCAGGGGGTGTCCCTGGGGGCAGGGGAGGGCACCTCTGGGCTCCTTCCGAGCCCACAGGTCCCTTAACGCCTGCCCTGACCCAGGCGTTAAAAAACTGCGCCCATCAGGCTGTGTGTTGTTTTTTAAGGCCCAGCCCCTCCCGTGCGTCAAAATGACATCAGAGTATAAATATGGGGCACAGGCCTTAAAGTCATTTTTTTGAAGGGAACGCCTACCTTGCATATAATTAACGCAAGGCTGGTTTCCCCTTCCAAAAAAATGACGCACATGGTGTAACTTTGACGCCCGCGGGGTCGGACGTCAAAGTAAAAATATGGGGCAGGGTTTGCGCCGATTGTGCGCCAAAATTTTTGACGCACATTCGCCGCAAACAGAGTATAAATATGCCCCTTGGTCTCCGGAGATATTTAAGACTGTCACCACGCCCTCACCAGCTTATTTCTGGAGGGACAGCACTGAAGTTGAATCTACGTACAAAGCAGGGCTCCAGAAGATGCTGCTCTGTGATACACCCTACGGGAGGTCTGGCTAAAACTTTCCTAAGCCGTAAATGTATACCCAAACCCTAGGTGGAGCCAGTGTTTGCTAGGGGTCTGTAGGTCAGGGTTGGGTGTGGTATTTTAATCACTGAACTATTTTACTTACAAATGTCCGGTTCCCACCAACCCCTGTAGACAGTGCTACCACCAGACAGGTACAAGCCTGCCCAGCAAAACCAACCACCTCCCCACCAGTCTTCCTGCTGGTGCTTTTCGGCTGTTCAGAGGAAATGGAAAATGTCAGCAGTTTTTCCCTAGAATCGGTGAAAACGTCCTGGAAAAGGACCCCAAATTACAGGGTCTGAGCAGTTATTCCCCATTCCAGGGAAAACTTCTTTACTAGCCGACATTGACGCACGGATACTATCTAGAATTGTAGATACAAGCCCACCAGTGTCCCCAAAACAAATTCCATAATACCCATAATGAGGGTCACAGGATGCAGCTGGAGAAAATCTTAACAGCTATCTGGGCTTCCCCCTTGTTTAGCTATTATGTCTCACTATTCTCCAACCTCCACTCATAAACTGGGCCCCACCAATAGGTTTGTGAACCTGGCTTCCATGCTGCTCATACACACTGATGTTCACTGTATGGACCATACTGTCAGAGCTTCCTTATAAAAGACACACACACACACACTCACTCACTCTCACACTCCAGCCCAGAAACATACACAATACAAGCAAACACATATGCCAAACCCGCACACACACATTGGCACCTACACACTCCCCACGAACACATTCCACAAGTCTCCTGCATACACACATGCCAAACACGCACACTATACCCACATACCCACCAGAACCACAAATACGTACACAGATGCACACACGCAAATAAACATTCTGTGCATTACACGTTCAACCCAACACTGGCTTGGCTCATTTTATGTATGCCCCCACTAAAGGTTCATGCTCTAATCAAATGTACATTTGAGTGCAGTCTGCTGGGCTTACAGTCAAAAGAGTCGAACATTATTTCCATTAAGGTTTTGCTGAGCTGTTCACACTTCCCCACCTCACTCTGTGTTTGCGCAAATGAACACAGCATCCCCGTAACATTCTGCCCTGATAACTCAATCGGTGTTTAGGAGTCGCAGGAGCGGAGGGGCGCTTTACATAAAATAATGAGTAGAGGCAGGGAAGGCCCTGCCGATTGCTACTGCTTTAATGGGACTTCAGGTGGAAAGTACTATACATAAATATCGTATGAAAGATGCAGTGCTTGAGAATCCCACAGAAGTGTGTATATATATACATATATATATACATACATCCCCCCCCCTTTCCCCCCCCCCTCTCTTATTGCTGCGCACCATGATGCATAACACTGGCAGCTTAGCCCATTAGAACCCCAGCAGCTGCTGTGCACTTCAGTCACCTTTACTCCCGTTAGGCTTCAGTTTCTGAGACTGCAAATAAATAAAAAATTAGGCAGACTGGAATTACAATCGGTGCTTGTTTCTGGTGCAGAGCACCAGCACTTATTTTTGAGGGCTGGTGCTTATTGTTCTTCCTCAAGCATTTATTACGAGCAAAAGACACATTTGGGAAAGACGGAGGAAGAGAAAAACATAAAAGCTTCAAAAAGGGAGAAAGCTGCAAGAGTGAGCTGAAGGAGTCAGGGAGTGGCTTTATATGGATTGAAGAGGCCCGAGATGGCTTCAGGATTATGATGCCTCAGTATTCCGTGTTCGCCCATTTAATTGCAGCAGCCTCATGTTTAAGAGGAGGGATTTGGCCACGGGCACGTTTTTATTTACAAATCAAGCACTGATTACGATACAGCCCCCGAACCCCTGATCACCCATAGGGGAGCAGATCGTGGAGGCTTACCTTAAAATCAGGAAGAGTGAAGAGACATTGATGCAGGCGGTGAAGGTAGCGGGAAGCTTCCAAAAGACCATTTAAAAGTCAGCTGACTTTTAAAGGGTCTTTGCGTCTCGCTACCGCAAGCGTGTGACGTCACCGTGCTCCAGGGCAGGAAACACAGAAGAGGTTCTCTGGAATGGGAGGCATTCGCAACAAAGCTGCTATCATGCATGCTCCAGCGGCCCTCTTTTGTGTTTACCAGCGGGACGTAGTTGTATATAAGTCTACGTTTAGGAAAAAAGGTCCGTGGGCTACCACAGAAGGTCTGCCGGGCTGCTGGCCGTACTATGAGTACCACAGGTCTAGAGGGAATTCACAAACACCCCAAACTCAGTCTGACCCAGACATGGATTGCACAGGCAGGCAGAGGCACAGAATGGTTAAGGCAGAAAATACCCACTTTCTAATAGTGGCTTTTACAAACAATCTAAAAAACAATTATACCTAAAGATGTATTTTTTTTAATTGTGAGTTCAGAGACCCCAAACTCCTCATCTCCACCTGTTCCCAACTGGAAACTGCACTTAAAAGATATTTAAAGGCAGTCCCTATGTTAACCTATGGGAGAGATAGGCCTTGCAATAGTGAAATACTGCAAATTCATTTTTCACTATCAGGACATGTAAAACACACCAGCACATGTCCTACCTCTTAAATACAGGGCACCCTGCCGACGGGGCTATCTAGGGCATACCTTGGGGATGACTCACATGTAGTACAAGGGGAGGTCTGGGCCTGACAAATGGGTAGAGCAAACCTATAGACACTGCAGTGGCAGGTCTGAGACACGATTGCAGGGCTACTCACATGGGTGACACTAGCAGTGCTGCAGGCCCACTAATAGCATTTGATTTACAGGCGCTGGGGACACATGTTGCACTTTACTAGGACTTACCAGTAAATCAAATGTGCCAATCATGGGAAACTAATTACCAATGCAATTTAGACAGAGAGCATATGCACTTCACCACTGGTTAGCAGTGTAAACTGGTCAGAAAAAAATACAAGGAAGGAGGCAAAAAGGGCCAGGTCCAAAAGTCAAGTAATGCTAATTCGCCTACTGATACAGTGATGTGAAAGGGATGAGAAACATCTGTCAATATCGCTGGTTTCTTGGCATCTCAGAATATACCTAGAAGAACAGGACGAACAGGAGAGTCATTGAAAAACCTGTTATCCAATTGTCATGAGTATGCTTCTTGTAGGACCATCAGCTGGAGAAGCAGAGCCCTTTTTGGGGATTCTGCAGAGGCTCATGCCTGATCTGAGCAATGTCCTAGATCGCCTGTATTAGTGACATAAACTGTATACCACTCTAAAGGGCCTTATGAGACAAATTAAATGTTCTGACCAATTGGATGACTCACCGGATGAGCATTCACCATGGTACATCCTTGGGCTGTAGCCCATTCAATTAATTAAAATAAGGCCAGCCTTTGTAATATAGAACCAAAAATGTATTTAATTTGTATTACCTATTTCCTCCTGGTCACAATAGGTCGCCTGGATTGAAAGAAGTTTTTTTTTCTGAAAGTTGGAGAATGTTGAAACATGAACTCCAGCAGAATTCTTCAACCATTTCTGTAATTGGAGCTATTTCTTTTCATTGAAAATTGTCCTGAGCTGCTAATGTTATTAGAGATGGATTAGTAAACACATCGGACAAGATTACAATAATAGCCACCATATGCAAGATTACCAGAACGGGACACACAGTTGGTTGGAGCCTCATCGGAGGCAGGAAGACAGGACCCCAGAAGATGTTCTGGGTGGCTGCATAAAAGCTGCCCGGACCTCCTGCAGCTTGGGACACGCCCAATGCGAAGAGTGGGACAGTCTGCACCTGGAAGAGGCTGGGCACCCCTCTTGGCTATTGTATTTAAATTTGTTTGGTGTGTCTAAAACTTCTAAAATGGGTAAAAGGAAAGGGCTGTACAGCGCATCAGCACACCAGGTAAGGGTTGGAGTTCTTTTACTACCTATTTAACAAATGTTATGGTCACTGTGGGGAAAGAAAATAGTAGTACCGAAGAACGATTAGCCATGGTGCTACGCTCAACAAGAAAAGTGGTAGAAACTACATTGTTACATTCAACCTCAATTTTACATGGTAGCGAGAAGGGATTATTTGGGAATGTCTCAACAAATCTTTGTGTGTCCTACAAACCATTACCAGTTAATAGCCCTACTGTAATTGTGTCTGATACTACGCCCCCGCTGAAAAGGAAAGCAGTGGGTAAAACTGTTTAATACAGAGTCTGTCACACTCAGACGGTGACAGTTACAAGCAGGCTGTAAACGTGAGTGGTGATACTAATACGAAAAATCTCAAGCAGACTCCTAATAATTCTAGGCAGGATATAATTAAACTCTTCGTGACCATGGAGGGAGTAGAAATGCTAATTAAAAAGTGACTGGATATAATTTTGTCTAGATTGCAGGTGGTTTAAAATATTGCTAGCACCTGTCCTGCAGTGATACAGGAAGTTCATGGATCTGTTAGGTGCTGTGCTTTGACTGGAGAGGAGGGCCTGAAAAATCAGAGTGGAGTGGTGGCTGATGGTAGGGGCTTTCCTCCACAGAATAATTGCTTGAGGGGGGCTAATATGTTTCTAGAGATCTGAGACTCATCTCAGCACACTCTTCCATGGATGTTCGACAATCCTCTACTAACAGAGTTAAATTGAATCTGCCACCAGATGCTACTCCGTTTGTAATCGTCTTGAAGAATGTTCCACCGCTTGAGTCCTGGGATAACCTTAAGAACAAAACCATTAATTGGACATGTCAAAGAACAGGCCTTAGTAGTCAGTTTTTTAATGATCTTATAATTAGCAGGGTAAGCTGGGTGGGCAGAGGTGTAAAGACAGATTCCTAGGGTGGGGGCTGTGTTGTAATTAATTTTAGATCGCAAACTTGGTGAGGCATATTTTTCATTGTCTGAGAGGGAAATGGATTGTAAATACAAACAGTACTGTACCTTTTTTAAAACTTATTTATAAACCCTCTGATGTAAGAGGCTCTATAAATATTAATAAGCATTTATTTGATCAGAAAAGGAAGTACGATGACAATACAGTGTTCTTACTATGATTCGTTTTGCTACTCTCGGGGAATCGGATGCAAATGACTGACTTTGAGATCAACAAATGGATACTGGTTTTCTTTTTCCCTCCTCTAGGGATGAGAAAAAAGAAGGCTGTATTGAATAATCATGAGTCTCCTATCCACAACTCAGACATATTATGCCCTATAGGACCAGAGAAGGTTGTTTGCCAGACCACGTTTACTCGTAGTCCAAGTAATCTGAGTCAGCTTGTCCCTATTACCTGTGAATTAATTCTTAATCATGTATGTAAGATGAGTTATTTATATTGGAACTTAGCCAGCATTAAGAACAAGATCCAGAAATACGACTGGCTCTTTTTTGTTAAACAGTTTGCAATTTTGTGTCTTCGGGAAACCTGGGCCACCTCCGGCGGTCGCTTCCCTGGCAGGTAGCGCAAAGGGGACCTTATAATCTATGTTTCTACCCTTATTTCAGGAAAAGTTTTATTTATTTATTTAGTATCAGGTTATTGGGTTTTCAATCCCCAGAAGTATGCATTTATTTTATTTTAACATTTATAATATTTTTACTTCAGAGAATGAATGTGATTGATAGTATCGCAAAATAATTGGAAACTGTTTATTCTGTTAAAGGCAGGGCTAAATTGGTGATGTGGGGGGAATTTCAATACCCGACTTTGTTCCTGTCCCTCTAGGGGTGTGGCTACGTGGAGCACTTTGATCAGGGTATATCTCACTTTGGCCATGATGTGTACGGTGAGAATTGAAATAATTTACTGTCTAATTTTGATGTGGTTTTTGCCAAAAAGGTCTCTGACCTTCTTGCCTCTTTTGAGCACACTTTTGTGAGCAGAGAATGTAGATCGACTGTTGAGTTAAAGACTAGTGGTGTGGCTGCATTAATGAGACTGAAGTGGCTACTTCAAATGGTATTTGGGTTAAATGGAGCAGTGGTATCCCAGTGGATTTTCTTTTAAACCTTATGTGGTAAAATTGTGCTCTAGTGAATATCTGCCTTAATGACAGTACTGGAGACAGGGATATCGAGAATGCTTTTTCAGGGATTTCCAGGAATGTTAATGCCACCCGGACTCATACTTCATTACAAACGTCCAGGAATCATAAAGGTTAGTTTCTATCAAAATGTCTGAAGGCTTTAAAGTTACTGAAGGTGCCAAGAAATTGTTAATTACCTCTATTTTAAATACCATTCTACTCCATCAATTGAAATTGCCGTATCTCCAGAAGACTGTGTAAAACATTTTTCTAATATTTATTCAAAGGATGCCACAGCTTCTTGATTTCTCAAATAGCACTTCACATCATGATATTCCGTTGCTTACCAACTTCCAGCCATTATCTCTCGTTAGGATCAAGGAGATTTTATTGGGAATTAAATCTGGCTCCCCGAACGATCCATACCCCGTACATCTTACAGCAGGTTCCAGAACTGGTTTCCACAGCTCTTGCACTGGTTTTCCAGGAGGGTTTTACCACAGGAGTCTTTCCTCCTTCTTGGAGGGAAGCAACGGTGATTCCTCTGAAAAAGAAACTGGACCGAGCAGCACATGATTTGAGCAATTTACGGCCTATTTCATTACTCCTTATTCAGGCTGAGATTTTTGAGAAACATATTAATATTGAGTTAGCCAGTTTTCTTCATAACTCAGGAAGCTTAGACTTTTCTCAACATGGGTTTAGAAAGGCCCACAGCACTAAATCTGCGCTCATTACCACCTCAGACGCTATTCGTAGGTTAGTGGATGAGGGGCAGGGAGCATTATTAGTCCTATTGGACCTATCTGCTGCATTCAACACCATTTCACCTCAGATTATGATATCACGTCTCTTTCAAGCAGAGATCAGAGGTACAGCATTGACTATTTTGGAATCCTTTTTGGATGTTAGACCGACTACGGTGAGTTGGGCCGATGTTAGGGCCCCGGCGTATTGTTTGCCATGTGGTGTTCCACAAGGCTCTGCACTTAGCCCCATCTTATTTAATCTCTATGCCTCTCCTTTAGCCAAACTGATTTGTTTGTATGGTTTCATGCCCACCTCATATGCTGTTGATACTCAATTGATCATCCCTGTTTTTAAAAACAATTGGGAAGAAGTGGCAGATCGATTTCATAATTGCATGCGAGAGATCAACAGCTGGATGGGCCAGAACTGGCTAAAGCTGAATGGTGACAAAACGGAAATTTTGTTGTTCGGCTCCAGTAAGGAGCTGTGGAATTCTCGATGGTGGCCTTTGGAGTGTAGTGAGCTTCATGCTCCTATCACTGCCACCAGAAACCTGGGAGTCATTTTTGATAATTGTCTTTCCTTTAAGACCCAAGTGAACTCCATTATTAAAACAAGTTTCTGGACTCTGAAAACGCTGAAAATAATCTTTCCTTATTTGCAAATGGAGGAGAGAATTACAGTCATCTTGGCTTTAGTAATTTCTAGTTTGGATTACTGCAATTCTTTGCTGCTGGAGCTGGATAAATCTTCACTTAGGAAGCTGCAGCTGATTCAAAACAATGCAGCCCAGTTTATTTTAGATTTCCCTTGCTCAGCTTCTGCTAGCAATAGCTTGAAACTACTGCATTGGCTTCCGGTTGCAAAGCGGCTTATATTTAAAACTCTATGGGGGTCATTCCGGGGACCGTGGAAGCACTGCCAACAGGCTGGCGGTGCTTCCTGGCCAATTCTGACCGCCGTGGTCAGAAAAGGGGAACCAGCGGTTTCCCGCCGGTTTTCCCCTGGCCAAAGGAATCCTCCATGGCGGCGCTGCAAGCAGCGCCGCCATGGGGATTCCGACCCCCTTCCCGCCAGCCTGTTCCTGGCGGTTTACACCGCCAGGAAGAGGCTGGCGGGAATGGGTGTCGTGGGGCCACTGGCATGGGCAGTGCAGGGGCCCCCTAACAGGGCCCCATAAAGATTTTCAGTGTCTGCTTGGCAGACACTGAAAATCGCGACGGGTGCCACTGCACCCGTCGCACTGCAGCAAATCCGCCGGCTCCATTCGGAGCCGGCTTCATCTTTGCTGGGGCTTTCCCGCTGGGCCGGCGGGCGCTCCTTTGCAGATCGCCCGCCGGCCCAGCGGGAAAGTCGGAATGTCCCCCGCGGTCATCTGACCGCGGGGCGGTGTTTGGGCGGTTTCCGCCCGGCGGGCGGCACCCGCCGCCCGCCGGAGTCGGAATGACCCCCTATGTCTAGCTTTTAACTCTGTACATGGAGGTGGAGCTGACTATTTGGGCTTGAGGTTACGCTGGTATATGCCGAGTCGGCAACTCAGGTCAAAAGAAGCTCGCTTGATTCAAGTTTGTCGTACTCGTAGAGCCAAATGGGGCGATAAAGCCTTTACGGTTGCTGCGGCTAAATACTGGAATCCGCTCCCTTTGGATATAAGGAAAGAACAACATTTCTTGACTTTTAGAAGGTTGGTAAAAACCTGCCTTTTTCCTCAGTTATTTTTTTTCCTCTGCCCCCATGATATTTTCTTGACACTTGCTGTTCTCGCCTTAGCGCTTCGATGCCATGGCCGGAATGTGCTTTATAAATACTAAAATACAAATACAGCTGAGTGGAATTGGAACCACCAGGGGCCAATTAAGTTTCTAAGGAAACATCTTCCCTTATTTTCTCATTAGAGGAAGTCCTTTGTGCTATGAATGGGTCTCGTAGTGGGACAGGGTGCCTGTTGACCTTCGTAAACAAATTTCTAGTTAGGGGGACCATTATTGACTAATGTCCAATGAATGATCTGCAGAATTGGTCCTTTGGAAACTTTGTCCACCTCGTTGATTGTCCCAATTTTTAAAAAGGGAAACAGGGGAGATCCAACTTGTTATCAGCTAGTCTCCCTGCTGGATTCACTTTTGAAGGTGGCTGGGAGAATAATACTCGCAAGATTGGAAAACTGGGCCTAGGAAAATAAAGTTATGGCAATAGCTCATGGTTTTAGAAAAGGGGTAGCAATTGCAGAACAGTCTCTTCAGTCAACTTTAGTTTACTTATTGGTTCAATACACAGTAGCAAGGAGAGGTCCTGTTTATTTGGCATTCATGGATCACTCCAGTGATTTTGACTGTGTAACTAATGAAAAATTATGGACCCTGATGATTAAGATGGGTAATGATTTTGCTTTAGTGAGTTTTATTAGGAAAACCTACTTGAAGACCAGAATCATGTTTGGAATTAATCGAGAATGTACAGAAGAATTTGATATTAGAAGGAGTTAAGGCAGGGTTGTGTTCTGGCTTCATTTTGCTCTCTATAATAATAACCTTAGCAAGGTTTTTGAAGAGAAGGGTCATGATATTCCTCAGGTTGGACACAAAGCCTTACCAATATTACTATACATGGATGATGCATTACTCATGGCTTATACCCCAAAAGACCTACAAAACCTGATTCATAATTTTGGGGGATAATTGGCTGAGATAGATCTAACAGTTAATTGGCCAAAAACCTTTATTATGAAATGGGGCTTCAACGTGGATAAATCTGATCAGTTTAGGGTAGGAGATACTAATCTTGTAACATCTTCCACCACCTACCTTGGATTGCTGTTTGATGCCTATGGCTCATGGAAGCAAATTGTTACAACCAGAAGCTTGCTGATGAATTAATCTAAATTAATCTATTGCTGGGCTCAAGAGATTTGCAGCCAAAATGGGAGTGGGGGGCATTTAAAGTGCACTGCACCATTAATAAATCACAATACACTTCCCTGGCCAAAGATGGGGCTGGTATACTGGGTCAGACTAATTTAGGGAAGTTACATCTTGCCAAAAAAGTATCTTGCAGTCTGGCACAATGTATCCACTTAAGTGTGTCATAAAGAGTTGGGACTTTCCTTTTTTAGAAGATCTTATTAGGATCTGTCCTATGTTATTGTAGTATAGAATTTGGTTTCAACCATAGGCAGTTTTAAAAAGGCTAATAATTACAGACTGTTTCAGTATTATGCCTTGAGAATTTCATGGGTTAAATATTTCAACTCTTTCTTTGATAGAGTAGATCAACTTTTTTAATGTTCCATCCTCCGTTCTGGAAGTTTCTAAGGCTGACATGTAATGCATAGCATTGAACATGTAAGAGGAGGATATACTTATTAAGAAACGTGGAAAGCCTAGTGTTGCACACTGTAATCTGTTGCTAATAAATAATGATATTCAATTTTATATGGAACATGTGCACAACCCCAGCATGTATTTGTACTAACACATTTTAGATGTAATATTTTTCACAGTTTTATCTGTTTTCCTTGAGTATGTTAATGGTCGGCTAAATTGGTCAATTGCCCATATGATCTTATTTCGGAAAAATGCACATTGCACTTTACTCTGTTTTGTAAATATGAAATTCCTTCAGTGCAAATTTTAAAGCTGCTGCTTTTTCTGCAACAACTGCCTTTCAATTAAGTCTATTTTGCTGTGTCAAAATTTTGTGGAGGGCTATTACAGTACGTAGGCAGTTGGGGGAGGGGGGAAACTGTTTTAAATGAATCTTTATAGATCAAAGCTTGTTCTTCTGTCATATGTGAATTTAACTGTCCCATTTTTTATGGATATTTTATGGAAATGTTATTTTGTTTTGTGTACTTTTATGGTTTGAATATAAAAAAACAAATAAAGTATATTTTGACTTTGACCAGCAGCGATTACCTCCATGCACCAGGCATGGATCCTTGCAGTAATGTAAGCAAATGCTTTGGCAATTAAAGAAACCTTTGTCAGTACGGAACGCCTCTACATGGGTAATTCATAACAGCCGTAGATGCAGTAGCAGTAGCACTAAGTTATTAAAATTAGTATTAGTCTCAACACTGTGTACTTTGTATTACTCACATATCCGCTTTAAATATATGTAAAAAATCCAGTTTTTTTTTCCAAACCTCATTTTATAAATTCTGAAAATGCACATATGTTTGTTTCAAATACACGGTTTTCAGTATTGGTATACATATATGAATACTGCTAAACAAAAGCTTCTAATTTAGTTCACTGGGCTGCACATAGGAGAGCTACTTACAGTTAGCTGGAGAGGTACCAGTAGCTCACGAGCTACTTGTGGGAGGAGCCTCAACTATTGGATGAATATGGAGGCCGACGGCCATGGTATTTACATAGTCAAAGAACTGATAGCCTCTGACACTTTGGTGGAGGTCACCACCAAGCTACGAAAAGAGATCTTCATCTAGATGCGAACTATGCCGAAATCCTCATATTGTCCACTATATACCTTCTGCGAAATTAACCCTGTTTTGTTGAGAATAGCCTTTGGAGATCTGTGCGAAACATAATCCCCAAAGGAAATTAATGTAGGAAAAACAGCCAAAAAAACATACTCAATAAATGAATGTATTCACACCCCAAATTTAAGTCAAAGGCAAAGATTTTGTACTAATAATAAAACTTTAGAAATGTTGATTCCAGTATCAGAACAAGATGTGTTAGAAAACTAATCTCTCCAGGAGATTGCGGACTACAAATTAAATTTTTGTCACACTGGTAACAATGTATAGAGCTCATTGAGTCATTGTTTTACTAAAGATCTCCACTTGGTAATCTGAGATGAGGTGAACTCAGATGGCAGCAGCAGAGCGGGCATAGTAAATTAGTAGTCCAAATTAATAGGAGCCCCGTAGGTAGATTTTAACTTGCCCTGCTGGGTGTGAAATGCAAGTCAGCTGCTGCTCTACTCCTGCATTCTGTAAACATTAACATAAATTCAGCAAGTTGATCAAGTCATCTTGCTGAATCTTTTTGGCTACAGTATTGTTGATGCTTTTTCCTACCCACCTCTTTTATTTGGCTATATCTGGGATGCTCGTCGTTATGCCCATTAGTGTAGAACAAAATGGTGCCCATGTGGAAGTACTGGTTACCCGGCCCATAGCTGCCAAATGTCCCAGTTCCACGCATGATGTGCTGGTCCTTTTTTTTCCTTTGAAGTCTAGGGCTTGTAGGCCTGTTTTATTATGGAATAAACAGTATTACAAGTTCCAGATTTCAAAGAAAAAGCCTGGACTGGAGCAGTACATCATGCATGGACCAAGAAAACTTGGAAGGGCTGTCTGTATTATTAGGGGCATATTTATGACCCAGTATGCGTCACTCTTGCGCCACCAACATGGTCCAAGAGTGATGCAAACCCTAAGTGAGATTTATGAAGCCACACAAGGACACCGTGGCCCTGCGTGGCTTCATTAATCTCGAGTAAGATAACACAGCGAAAATTGCTGCGTTACATTACTCTTCGCCAGGCAGGTGTTTCCATAAGTATTGGGTGGGTGTTCTCCTGCAACATCCATGGATTTTGACGCATTCCCAGATTTCTAAAAACTTGTAACCCTGGGACTCCGCCAAAAAGATATGCCTCCCCGAGAAAGGTGTAACAAGGAGAAATCCATTTATTTCTCCTCTTTTTTTCCTCTTTCTGTGTGTTCTGAATTCTGCAGCACACATAAAGAGGAAAAAGCCTCTTCCTGCACAAAAATAATCCTGCATTCAACGCTGGCATCCTTGCACCATAGTGCAAGAGTGCCTGCTTTGGCGCAGGGCAGCCCATTGTGCACCAGCACAGGTAAAGAGACAGGAATGTGTGGTATCCTTTTAAATACCGCACATTCCTGCCCTTTCTCAGAGATGCAGTGCAGCACAGCAAGATGGCTTGTTTTGCTGTACTGTGACACTAGTTCTATAAATATGCCCTTTAGTCTTTCACCTCTGTTCTTCTGGATGACCTGAATGCCTCAGGACCACTCTCTAGATCTTTACCTTGATATTGATGGAGGGAATGGGAACTGTACCAAGATGTACTGCAGTGAGTAGTCGTATGACGTCGAAGTGAAGCACCAGTGAGCGAGCCGGGCTGCACGCTCACCAGCACTTTTAAATTGTTATATTGTTTGTTTTGCAAACATGCTTCAGTCTTCCTTTGTAGCGAAGGGATGTTACACTCGTATGGAACACAGGAGTGTTGTGGGACCGAAGAGTGAGGGGTTCTTCAAGGTTCTTTATAGCTTTATGTGATGCAGCAGGTCCAATGCTACCAGGACCGAATGGTTGGAAGGGCTCACTGCATAAGGCTCGCTTTTGGTATTTAACAGGTGTGCAAGGGCTTACTATAATTGCTTGCATTTTTGCTCAGTTTCTATGGCACTGAACAATAGTGCCTTTAGAACAAATACTTTTGCGAGGTTTAAAGAAGAACAAACCACGGCACAGGACGTCAGTCTAATCCATTCGAAAATTGCTTAGAACATTTGGCAGCACTCCGTTAAACCCTGGTACCTCGCCGTGAAAAATGGTTAACCCCGACATAATCAGCATGCAGACTCGAATAAGTATTTATGTTTGGTGTGCATTTTTGGGTTCTTTTGAGTTTCATTTCATTTTTCACACTGCCTTTTGACCTTCCGTAAGCATTAGTGCATAATAAGAGTCCATTGATACCGATAGTAATGCACGGGGTTGCAAGGCGTTAATGTTTTCTTTGTGTTTGGTGCCCTCTTGTGAATATCCGTAGTACTGCAATATTTGGTAGTCTAGCTAAGATTAAATTCGTCCAACCACTTCGAGGTACTTACTCATATGTGAGCATCAGGAACTCTTTTCAATCATTTGTTAGAGAATGCTTTTAAAGATTAGCACTCCCCACTGCTTTGCGCGAAATAAAAGGTTGGTCTGCAGTGTATAAACAGAAGGCTCAAGACACAATAAATAAAGAAGACACAACTCTCACGTGTTAAATGGCCTTCTCAAGAGTAGATGTCCACATCTTCAGAAGAGCTTACTGAACATTTTTTTCTGATCGTGCAGTCTGGATACATTCCTGGGACAAAGTCATAAGGATTAACTGGCCAATCCACAACGAGCTGAGACATTGCTAGTAAGTCTGGCCTATAAATGAAATTGCAAACCAAACGTATGAGGTTTGCTTATGCAGTGGGCTGCAACTACAGCATGACGACAGTAAAACCTGCAAAGCCTGTTTGCTGTTATTGTGTGCCCTGTGACTATTCTTTGAAGGCACAGGGATCGACCAAGCCTGCTTGCAGTTGGTCTTAACAAGCATTTTTCTCTGTTGTAAGTGGTTATGAATGCCTAAGAGCAGGGAGACAAGTCAGGTCTACACCCTGTCATACTAAAGAAGCATTTTTTTTTTTACCTGATGTTGGCTGAGTACTGCCTTGAGCAAGAAAGACTGGCAAAGCCTGTTTGCTCTCATTATCGGCAAGTATTTTCTGAGTTGTGAGTCTTGGAGTCTGGGAAAACTGTCGGATCTGCTTCCAATGTCGGCTGCTGGCGTTGAGGCATCATCTGGGGGTGTCAGTTGTGGCATTGTAGGCAGTGCCTGACGTTTCACGTGTCCGAAGCCGGTGGCACCAAGCTCGAGGAAGGGAACCCGCTGGAGTCGCTGGAGGCTGGCCTGGCTTGTAGTGGGTACCAAAGGTACTTACACCTTGTGCCTGGTCCAGTTATCCCTTATTAGTGTAGAAGAGGTGTTTCTAGCAGTTTAGACTGATAGACGGTAGCTATGGCAAAGCAGCTTAGGCTGAACTAGGAGACATGCAAAGCTCCTACTATACCACTTATATCATATGCACAATATCATAAGAAAACACAATACACAGAGTTACTAAAAATAAAGGTACTTTATTTTTATGACAATATGCCAAAAGTATCTCAGTGAGTACCCTCAGTATGAGGATGCCAAATATACACAAGATATATGTACACAATACCAAAAATATGCAGTAATAGCAAAAGGAAGTAATGCAAGCAATGTAAAGTTACAGTAGATTGCAATAGGAGCACATAGGTATAGGGGCAACACAAACCATATACTCCAAAAGTGGAATGCGAACCATGAATGGACCCCAAACCTATGTGAGCTTGTAGAGGGTCGCTGGGACTGTAAGAAAACAGTGAGGTTTAGAAAAATAGCCCACCCCAAGACCCTGAAAAGTAGGAGTAAAGTGCACCTACTACCCCCAGAGAGCACAATAGGCGTGATAGGGAGATACTGCAAGAACAACAAACACCAGCAGTGCACTGACAACGGATTTCCAGACCTGAGGACCGGCAAAGCAAGGGGACCAAGTCCAATAGTCGCAACAGTGTCCAGGGTGGGGCAGGAGCCCAAGAAACCCCGGATAAAGGTGCAAGGAAGCTGCCTCCGGTTGGAAGAAGCTTGGAGTTCTGCAAGAAAGAAGAGGACTAGGGACTTCTCCTTTGGAAGGCGGATGTCCCACGTCATGATGAAGCTTGCAGAGGTGTTCCCACGCAGAAATACCACAAACAAGCCTTGCTAGCTGCAAGGGTCACAGTAGAGGTTTTTGGGTGCTGCTGAGGACCAGGAAGGACCAGGATGTCGCATTTTGAAGGAGGAGACAGAAGGGGTGCTCAGCAACTCAGAGAGCCCTCACAGAAGCAGGCAGCACCCGCAGAAGTACCCCAACAGGCACTTGGAAGAAGAGTGAACAGGAGTCCATGTGAAGTTACAAAAGAGGGTCCCACGGCGTCGGAGGCAACTCAGAAGGTTGTGCACTGCAGAACGGAGTGCTGGGGACCCAGGCTAGGCTGTGCACAAAGGATATCCTGATAGAGTGCACAGGAGCCGGAGCAGCTACAAATCACGCGGTACACAGCTTTGCTGTCTAGCTTGGGGAGGCAAGGACTTACCTCTGCCAAACTTGGACTGAAGAGTCACTGGACTGTGGGAGTCACTTGGATAGAGTTGCTGTGTTCCAGGGACCATGCTCGTCGGGATGAAAGGGGACCCAGAGGACCAGTGATGCAGTCTTTTGGTGCCTGTATTAGCAGGGGGAAGATTCAGTCGACCCACTGGAGATTTCTTCAGAGCTTCTGGTGCAGGGTGAAGGCAGGCTTCCCCCAGAGCATGTACCACCTGGAAACAGTCGAGAAAGCTGGCAGGATTAGACGCTACAATGTTGCTGGTAGTCGTCTTGCTACCTTGTTGCAGTTTTGCAGGTGTCCTGGAGCAGTCAGCGGTCGATCCTTTGGTAGAAGGTGAAGAGGGAGATGCAGAGGAACTCTGGTGAGCTCTTGCATTCGTTATCTGAAGAATTCCCCAAAGCAGAGACCCTAAATAGCCAGAAAAGGAGGTTTGGCTACCAAGTTAGGAGGATTGGCTACCAAGAGAGGTAAGAGCCTATCAGAAGGAGCCTCTGACGTCACCTGCTGGCACTGGCCACTCAGAGCAGTCCAGTGTGCCCCCAACACCTCTGTTTCCAAGATGGCAGAGATCTGGGACACACTGGAGGAGCTCTGGGCACATCCCCTGGAAGGTACTGGTCAGGGGAGTGGTCACTCCCCTTTTCTTTGTCCAGTTTCACGCCAGAGCAGGGCTGGGGGAATCCCTGAACCAGTGTAGACTGGCTTATGCAGAGATGGGCACCATCTGTGCCCATCAAAGCATTTCCAGAGGCTGGGGGAAGCTACTCCTCCCCAGCCCTTCACACCTATTTCCAAAGGGAAAGGGTGTAACACCCTCTCTCAGACGAAATCCTTTGTTCTGCCTTCCTGGGCCAGGGCTGCCTGGACCCCAGGAGGGCAGAGACCTGTCTGAGGGGTTGGCAGCAGCTGCAGTGGAGACCCCGGAAAGGCAGTTTGGCAGTACCCGGGTTCTGTGCTAGAGACCCGGGGGATCATGGAATTGTCCCCCCAATACCAGAATGGTATTGGGGTGACAATTCCATGATCTTAGACATGTTACATGGCCTTGTTCGGAGTTACCATTGTGACGCTATACATAGGTAGTGACCTATGTATAGTGCACACGTGTAATGGTGTCCCCGCACTCACAAAGTCTGGGGAATTTGCCCTGAACGATGTGGGGGCACCTTGGCTAGTGCCAGGGTGCCCACACACTAAGTAACTTTGCACCAGGTGAAGGTTAGACATATAGGTGACTTATAAGTTACTTATGTGCAGTGGTAAATGGCTGTGAAATAACGTGGACGTTATTTCACGCAGGCTGCGGTGGCAGGCCTGTGTAAGAATTGTCTGAGCTCCCTATGGGTGGCAAAAGAAATGCTGCAGCCCATAGGGATCTCCTGGAATCCCAGTACCCTGGGTACCTAAGTACCATATACAAGGGAATTATATGGGTGTACCAGTGTGCCAATGAGAATTGGTAAATTTAGTCACTAGCCTGCAGTGGCAAATTTAGAAAGCAGAGCGAGCATAAACACTGAGGTTCTGGTTAGCAGAGCCTCAGTGATACAGTTAGGCACCACACAGGGAAAACATATAGGCCACAAACTTATGAGCACTGGGGTCCTGGCTAGCAGGATCCTAGTGACACATAACAAACACACTGACAGCATAGGGTTTTCACTATGAACACTGGGCCCTGGCTAGCAGGATCCCAGTGAGATAGTGAAAACACCCTGACATATACTCACAAACAGGCCAAAAGTGGGGGTAACAAGGCTAGAAAGAGGATACCTTCCTACACGTGCCACGGTCGGTGTCGGGGAGGGATCTGCTGGTAGTAATCCGACTGGAGGCCACTTCGATTACTGAGGACCCAAAGGCACTTCAGAGAGAATCGAATGGGTGCCAAAAATGTGGTCCATGTCTCAGTTTTAATTTGGGAAAATCAAGGTTCCTCAGGAGCAGAGTCAGAATTGTTTTTGTCACTTTGTTCCTCTCCCTGTTAATCTTAACTGTGGTTCTAAAGTGGCTTATCAAAAAAAAAGTCAAACCTTTAGTGACTGAACAGGTCACATAGCAACTGGGGCATTGGAGTGGCTTTCTTACTGACTTGAATCCTTCTCGAACATTGACGTATCAAAGGTAAATCAAAAGAAAAGGTTGTAACCTTTCTGAATGTTGAAGTACAAGCCAAAAAGGTTCTTCTTTCCCCCTTACCATTTCTTTACAAGTGGGCTGACATTACAGCTTGACAGTTCAAAAGTCTTCTTTTCCTAATTTACTATTGTGTGAATATAAGGTTGTAGCAGTGAAATACCTTGTATTTGTGTTTTGCCAATGGAACTAACCTCTTCAGAATTACTTTGGCTTTCTCCTGTGAAGGAATTGTCTAGTCCTTAATCCCCACAGAAATAGGCTGTCTTTCCCAGTTGGGCAAACCTTTGTTTTAGAAGCTCCTCTGTCTGCAAGCAACTATGATCTTTCTTACTGAGGCCCATATGGATGAGCTTTGGGGCACAGGCAGCTCAGCATGTCAACTTGCTGAGCTGCCCTGCATCACATGGAAGGGGCAGGAATGCACAATATTTATCCAATCTTTTTGGTGCATTTCCAAGTTCTTGTAAATCTGGGAATGTGTCAAAATCCATAGATGTTGCGTGAGAACACCCACGCAACACCCATGGAAAAGCCTCCCTGTTGCACGGTAATGTAATGCAGCGATTTGCGCTGCTTTACATTGCTTGAGATTTATTAAGGCACGCAGGGCCATGCAAGGTGGCCTTGCCTGGCTTCATAAATCTCACTTAAGGTTTGTGTCGCTCTTGCACCATGCTGCGTGGTGCAAGAGTGACTCACATCAGGCCATAAATATTGACCTGAGTTTATATTGTTCAGCTTACTAAAAACCAAGGACTTCTGAGTAGGAGTTTTGCAAAATCAATCACTGATTTTTGAGCTAGGGCGAGAGAGTGATCATAGTCTAGATGAGAACTGTAACTGATGACCTTCAATGCACAAAAAAGTAGGCCCACATTTACTAACATTTGATGTAAGGCAACACGGCAACCAAAGTTGCTGCACTGCCTTGTGTTAATGGGAGAGAGAAAAAATGTGCCATATGGCCTGGGACAAGAAAATAGGCCTGGGCACTAATTTAAAAGAGGCCTCTCATTATAGAATCAGATACTTACAAAAATGGCCCACATTTGCAAATCAGCTCATTTTTTAATTTTTAAGGACATCTTCTAGGGGTAACAGGTAAAACCATGCCATTTAGCATGTATACAGGCTCACCAACTGCCCCAAAAAACTAGCCCACATACTGATCTGTCATACCAGGCCATCGAACACTGCCTGATTGACGTATAGGCCAGTCCGAAACTGCAGTACAGCACACATGTAAAGAAGGAAAAATATGGAGACATGAAAACATTTCTCTGTGTCACACCTGCCTTAAGAAGCCATACAGTTTTTGCACAAATCCCTGGCTATGAATGTTAAGAAATTGAGATTTCCATAAAACCGAAAGGTGGTTGCATGGATTTGTCCATGTATCCCACACATGGAATGCCCCCTGGACTGAGGCCTTTGTGTCATCATCTATCTTCATCCTCTGAACTTTTTCCTCTTGAAGGAAAAGCTTAAGATGCTCACCCTGGTCCAAGATCTTTCTTCACTGGACCCACAAGACTAGATGGTGGTGTTAATTTTGCAGGATGCTTATTTCATGCTTATTTCACATTCCCACTCCTGAAATTTCACAGATGTTTCTGGTATGTCAGGAGCTCAGTGCTCCTCTTTGGCCTTACCAGCGCGCCTCAGGTGTTCACAAAGGTTATGGTTGTGGCCCTTCTGCAGAGGTTGAGAAAATCAGTCTTCTTCTACCTCAATGACTGAACGAGTCCAGTGCATTCAGGCTATGACTCTGATGTTTCATCCCTCTACCTGGTTTTCAGTGAGAGAGGCTCTGAGGCTTCTTGACCTCTTGTATCTTGTGTGTAGATTACACCAGATGCCACAATGGTAGTAGAATCTGAAGTCCCAGTGGGTTCATCATCAAGGGAACCACTAGGTTCCAACCAGGTGTCAGAGGAAACTCTGAAAGATCTGCAATGGCGGCTGCTCATCTGCAATTGGACCAGCGGCAAACTCTCTACCTGCCTCACCTAATGATCATGATGGATGCATCGGTGCTGTGAGGAATGAAAATTAGTGTGTTAATATCGGATTAATCAATGTCGATGCGCACAGTAAGACATTCATATACACTAATGAAATCACATCACCACTGTTAGATTCCCAGTCGTGAACACTCCATGAACCCCGGCACATAGGTACGTGGGCAGGCAGGCTCTGAGGCCTAGACCTGAGAATGCTGACTGACAGGCCACAGGTGGGGTCACAAGTAGCAAACAGGAAACTTAGATTAGATCCCACAGATAGGTGCAGCGACGCCACAATGATTCCAGGAGATTGGCCGCAATAAAACACACTTGGCCAAAGGGGTGCACGCATTCCCAAAATACCATAAAGTTAGATGTCACATGTAGTTAGGAACAGACATCCAATCAGAACACAACACACACAGTACACGCAGCAACCACACACCCCTATGGCTGGACATCTGGACACATACTGATTGGCCCACATTGTGTCCACGCACGCAGAAGGTCGAGGCCCACATTCATTAATTATCAGGACTTATTTTCAACTCCATGATAACTGTTCACATTCTTGAACAATAAAATAATATTTTTATTGCTTTATAGCACTCAGTGAAATGTATAAAAACCTACTGCAACCCAATGTACTTTGAGAGACAGTCCTCAGATGCCGGTTCATTAACTGCTCTCCCAGCTGTTATGTTTAATTAAATTAACTGTTCCTGCTTTGCCAAGTCGCCTCTTGTCTTTTGTTTTTTAAAGGTAAATTCTCATTTGAGCAACATTTAGAGAGCCAGAGAGGAGCTGATTGGTACCTCGGACCCGACTGCGACCAAAGGAAGGAAACCCCGCCTGGACAGATTAGCATTTGTGCAACAAGAAAGGTGAGCAGACGCCACAGTTGATTGAAAGTTCTGCTGAATTTGCGGTGCGAAGGCCCGTCCTCATGCCGCTGTCAGAAGGGTAAGAGCCTTAGTCCTAGCATTTGGTGTGTGGCAACCTAGGATAACGCATACCTGCATACTCACGAAAGTCACCTTTGTTGATCATCAGCGTCAGGGAAGGTGAATGTTGTTTGTTTTTTTGGTTTGTTATTTTGGGTTGCTTATCACTTGGGCTGCTGGGCGTGACACAGATGGCACACATAAGGCTTTGGGTGTGATATAGGGTCAACACCTCTGTTGTAAGAGGTGTCTTTCATTTGGACCATTCGATGTGACACAGATGATGCGCATCTCAGGTGAGATATGGGGCCCAAACTTTGATCTTACTAGGCTAAAGAGGTTTTCTCAGTGCTACCGCTTTCTTAACACTGCTGGTATCTGAAAGAAGTAACAGGTGTGTTTGCTTATACCACTGGGCATGACACAGATGGTACTCAGGACCCCTGGGTGTGACATAGGGTGTAATTTGGACCTTAGGGAGCTCAAACAATTGAGATCCGGGAGATTAGGCATAGCGCGTGTCAGGCCAAGAAGGGCCTATGGTTGCTGAAGTTATTCCTTCCTTTCTCCACATAAATTGTTGTTATCTTTACCCCAGAGCTACTATTAACAAGATTACCAGGCTCACTTAGTCCCAAGCACTATGCAGAGCTTCCCCTGGTCACAGGATAACATATGCTAGGAGCAGGCTAATGTTTTTCTGACAGGCCTTTCATTTTTTGTGCCTCGTCAGCTTTTCTCTGTGCCAGTTGAAAGGGTGTTGTTTTGATATTGTGACACTGGTGAATTAATATGACTATGTTTTGTCTTGAGTGCTGTGTTTGTTGGTGACACAATGTGCTGTACCTGTAAATTTATATAATTGTGTTTTGCCTTAGGTATTGTGTTTTGTTGATGACTTAGGTGGTCATTTTAACCCTGGAGGTCAGTGTTAATGCGACGGTAAGACCGCCAACAAGACGGCGGAAAAAAAAATGGAATTACGACCGTGGCGGAAACCGCCACCAAAGACAGCCACTTTAACACTCCGACCGCCATGGCGGTACAAACAAACAGCATGGCGGTCACCGCCAACAGACAGGCGGAGGACAATGTACCGCCCACAGAATAACAACCTACCAATCCGCCACCTTTTCCGGGGCGGATTCACCACAAACAAAAACATGGCGGAAACAGGACTTCGAAGGGAAAACGCTCACCTCTGCACACCCCACGAGGAACCAGGACGCCATGGAACTAGAGCTCCACATTTTTCCAGTCTTTATCTTCTTGCTCCTCTACCAGGAGCACGAACGTCAGTGGCGAAGACCACGGTGAGTACTGCACCTACGACACAGGGGAGGGGGGAGGGAAAAACAGTGACACACACACGCAATATGCAACACCCCCACCCTCACCCTCACCCACGACAACACACACACACTAATACAGCGTGATACATTACAGTTACACCCCCTAACCCCCCCCAGAAGAATGCAAAGACAAAAGGAAATGAGGTGAACGATTGTAATATATTAAAATTCAGTAGTCAAATAATATACATACACTATTTACAAATATATACACCAAGAATATTAGTCCAAGGTATTCCCCCCTTAAAGTCCGTGGACCACTGGGCACACAATGCATGGGCGAGGCCCACACAAGATACCCGAACAAGACGGAGAGAACACTGCAGGGGCATCAGATAGAAATAAAACAGGCACCTCAGGGGGAAGGGAAAGGGTGGGCACCTCAGCCGGTAGAGTGCACGACGCCAAATACACGAGGGGGCCCCATGCCCACTGTCCAATCCTGGGGAGTGCAAAGCAACAGTCTCTCAAGGCTCTACAGTGGGTGGTTTGCCCACTGTTCAATCTTGGGGAGTACAAAGCCACAGTCTCAAGTCTCTACAGTGGGTGGTTTGCTCAATGTCCAATCCTGGGGAGTACAAAGCCACAGTCTCTCAAGTGGATAACAGTCTCCACTGGTTCTGGAGGGGGCCTTGTGCCCAGAGTGCTTCATCCTGCCAAGGACAGAGGTAGTGGATATAAATCTCCACTGGTTCTGGAGGGGGCTTTGTGCCCAGAGTGCTTCATCCTGCCAAGGACAGAGGTAGTGAATGTCTTTCTACACTGGTTCTGGATGGGGCCTTGTGCCCAGAGTGCTTCATCCTGCTCATGGCAGCCTCAGTAGTGTCAGAGCTTTTGGCGCTCATGGGCCTGCGGTGCTTGTGGCAGCGGTGTCCTTGGCAGCGGAGCTTGTTGCGGCGGTGTCCTTGGCAGCGGTGCTTGTGGCGGCAGTGTCCTTGGCAGCGGTGCTTGTGACGGCGGTGTCTTTGGCAGCGGTGCTTGTGGTGGCGGTGTCTTTGGCAGCGGAGCTTGTTGCAGCGGTGTCCTTGGCAGCAGTGCCTGCGGTGTCCTTGGCAGCGGTGTCCTTGGCAGCTGTGATTGTGGCAGCGGTGTCTTTGGCAGCGGTGCTTGTGGCGGCGGGGTCTTTGGCAGTGGTGGTTGTGGCGGCAGTGTCCTTGGCAGCGGTGCTTGTGGCGGCGGTGTCTTTGGCAGCGGTGCTTGTGGTGGCGGTGTCTTTGGCAGCGGAGCTTGTTGCAGCGGTGTCCTTGGCAGCGGTGCCTGCGGTGGCGGTGTCCTTGGCAGCGGTGCTTGTGGCGGTGGTGTCTTTGGCAGCGGAGCTTGTTGCGGCGGTGTCCTTGGCAGCAGTTCAGCTGCTGGTGGTCCTGTCTTGGGCAGCGGGGCTGCTGGCGGTCCTGTCTTGGGCAGCGGGGCTACTGGCGGTTGCTTCCTGGGCAGCGGGGCTGCTGGCGGTCGCTTCCTGGGCAGCGGGGCTTCTGGCGGTCGCCCCCTGGGCAGCGGGGCTGCTGCTGGCGGTCTTGTCTGTGGCAGTGGGGCTGCTGCTGGCGGTCTTGTCTGTGGCAGCGGGTCTGCTGCTGGCGGTCCTGTCTTGGGCAGCGGGGCTGCTGCTGGCGGTCTTGTCTGTGGCAGCGGGGCTGCTGGCGGTCCCCCCTGGGCAGCGGGGCTGCTGCTGGCGGTCTTGTCTGTGGCAGCGGGGCTGCTGCTGGTGGTCCTGTCTTGGGCAGCGGGGCTGCTGCTAGTGGTACTGTCTTGGGCAGCGGGCTGCTGGCGGTCGCTTCCTGGGCAGCAGGGTTGCGGCGGTCGCCCCCTGGGCAGCGGGGCTGCTGCTGGCAGTCTTGTCTGTGGCAGCGGGGCTGCTGCTGGCGGTCCTGTCTTGAGCAGCGGGGCTGCTGGCGGTCGTCCCCTGGGAAGCGGGGCTGCTGCTGGCGGTCTTGTCTGTGGCAGCGGGGCTGCTGCTGGCGGTCCTGTCTTGGGCAGCGGGGCTGCTGGTGGTCGCTTCCTGGCCAGCGGTGCTGCTGGCGGTCGCTTCCTGGGCAGCGGGGCTGCTGGCGGTCGCCCCCTGGGCAGCGGGGCTGCCGCTGGTGGTCCTGTCTGGGCCAGCGGGGCTGCTGCTGGCGGTCCTGTCTGGGCCAGCGGGGCTGCTGCTGGTGGTCCTGTCTGGGCCAGCGGGGCTGCCTCTGGCCGGCTCCTGGGCAGCGCGGCTGATGGCGGGCTTCTCCGCCGTGCTGATCTTCCCAGACTTGCCGGGTTTCTTGTGCCCCTTCCCCATCTTGGAAGGTGTCGGAGCTGACTCCACACTCCCACCTGTACCCCTGGGAGCAGCTTTGGTGGCTGTTGTCTTCCCCCTCTCCCACCTGGCACTGGCCAACTTTTGATGCTTGACAGGTGGGGAACTGTCCGTGTTGTGGCTCCTTGCCACACTGGCTGTCCTGCTGCCTGGTGCACTCCAGAATACGGTGATTACTGGCACCACTGGTCCCGCCGATGTTGTGGCTGAGGTGCTAGGTTGGGACCTGGAGAGTCGGGCCCTAGGAGACTGACGGGATGGGGGAGGTGAGGGAGAGAGGTCAAGGGTGGCCAGGAAAAGTTTCTTAGGAACACTGGAACGGGTAGATGGAGGGGGTTTGGGAGTGGAGGAAGAGGTTGTGGTTGTAGGAGGTGTCCATTTGGTGACTTTGGGTGAAGGTGCATGCGCTGGAGGCTGTCGTGAGGTGGGTGGCTGTTGGGTGGGTGTGTGGCTGCGTTTGTGTACCTTGGGAGGTGGGCTCACAGACAGACTGGGAGAGGCCACAGGGGATGTGTGAATGGTAGTGGGGGTGGTGAGTGCACGTGAGCGGGGTGTGGTGGTGGGTGTGCTGGTGATGGAAGTAGTGGCTGTAGATGTAGTGCATGCAGGTGTGAGTGGAGACGAGACTGGGAGGGAGGAGGGAGATGAGGAGGAGGGGGACACAGTGGAGGCAGTGGATGTTGCTATGTCTGCATGTGTGTGATGCTTGCGTGAGTGCCTGTGGGATGTGTGGTGCTTATGTTTGCCTTCCTTTGTGTGTTGAGGTGTGTGCATGCTGGTCTGATGGTGTGCTCGGGATAGGCTGAGGTACAGGGGTGTGGGTCTGGGTGGAGGAAGTTGGAGGGGGGAGGCTAGAGACAGGGACAATGGCTGCCATCAGTGCTGAGGCCAGAGTCTGAAAAGCTCGCTGAAGGGCTGCCTGACCAGAAGGAATGCACTCCAGGAATGCATTGATTTGTTGCAATTGCCTCTCTACACCCTGGATGGCATTAAAAATGGTAGACTGCCCAACAGTGAGGGACCTGAGGAGGTCAACGGCCTCCTCACTGAGGGCAGCAGGGGTGACTGGGGCAGGGCCTGAGGTGCCTGGGGCGGAGGAGATGCCCACCCTCCTGGGTGAGCGGACACGGGGCAAAGGCTGAGGGGCTGCTGGGAGGGTGGTGCTGGAGGGGGGGTTGTGGCTATACCTGTAGATGCGGGGGGCACAGATGGGGCCGCCACCACAAGGGAGCTCCCATCAGAGGACGAGTCCGTATCACTGGTGTCAGCTCCTGCCCTCCGTCCCACTGGTGAAATCAGACCCCGTAGTGTCGCCCTCCAGGGCCATGTGGGATGCAGCTCCTTCCTGCTCCGGTGCCACTGCTCCTCCGCCTGATGATGCTAATGCACACAAGTACAGGGAGACCACAAAAAGGGGGGGGAAGACAGAAGAAAGACATGTTGAGTGCATGCATTACCGCTACCGTTGGCGGATACAACAGACACAGAAGCCCCCTGCACTACGCCGCGCACTTGGGGTCCACTATTCAATCCCTGGGACATGGCCTACTAGGCTATGGCCGATATCTGCACACATGGATGTCACAGGAGCCTGACTAGGTGTAGTTGGCACTGTACCCAGGTGGGGTGGGGTGCCACAGGGTCTGTCTGAAAAAGGGGACTTAACTAGCATACCTACCCTGGCCTACGGAAACCCACAGCCCACCTCCCCCACCCAGACACCTCCACTGCACGCTGAATCAGCAGAATGAGAGTGTACTCACCCCCTTTTTGCTGCTGTGATGCACTCAAGTGCCCATCCAAGTCCGGATACGCCACCGCCAGGATCCTGAACATCAGGGGGGTCATGGTGCGACGGGCACCCCTCCCACGTTGGGAGGCCATCCCCAGATGGGCCTCCGCCGTCTTCTTTCTCCAGTGGCGAATGTCCTCCTAGCTTTTACGGCAGTGGGTGCTCCGTCTGTAGTAGACCCCCAGGGTCCGGACGTCCTTGGCTATGGCACGCCAAATATCCTTCTTCTGGTGGGCGCTGACCTACATGAATTGTACAGGGGAAAAAGAGAAGTTATTACCAACTGCACCGTCACAGTCATTGGCCCGCATCCCTACCCTTGCCATGTGGCACATGCACTCACCGTCGTTTCATGCATGCATCATTCTCCCCCCCTATCTTTCATCCACACCACTCCACACAGGCATTGCCCATACAGCATGCTCCCAGTGTACTTACCTGCTTGTCTGGAGGTCCGTAGAGTAGCGTGTACTGGGGAAGACCCCATCCATGAGGTTCTCCAACTCCTCCATGCTGAAGGCAGGGGCCCTTTCCCCAGACGCACAAGCCATTGTCTCTTCCAGACTGAGGTCACAGCAGCACTTGCAGTGTAGGTCCTCTCCTGTCGAAGATCAGGTATCGAGTGATTGAACAGATAGAAAATGGCGGTCACGTCCGCGGAGGTGCGTACCGTCACCGCCGGCGTACATCGTCATTGGCTCCTGGGACCCAAAGGGTCCAATGTTAACCAATGCAGAATTGCGCCGCGGTCTTCGACCGCCTACCGCAACGGTGTACAACGCCAGCGCAGTTACCTCACATCCCACTGTCCCACTTTACAGATCAGGCAGCCGCTATTTTAGGGGCCCACATGGCTTTATTTTTAAGTGTGTCACACATACCTAGGTCTTGGCTCAACACTCATACAGGCAAAATTTGAGTATGAATAGTTTTCTGAGTAAGCTGTGTTTGTTGACTCTGTGCTCGCTGTTGTCCTCCATAGGCACCGTCCGCTGGGACATGTGAGGAGATGGCGGCATCCTCCGGTGTCCAGACCGCTGGTGGACCTGTCGACAATGGAGGAAAGACATGTAATCATCACCTACAGGCTTGATCGTGACACAATCCTGGAACTGTGTGCCCAGTTGGAGCCAGACCTGATGTCAGCTATCCGCCATCCCACAGAATTTCCCCCTCAAGTGCAGGTGCTGTCAGTACTCCATTTCCTTGCAAGTGGGTCTTTTCAAACTACAGTGGCCATAGCATTAGGGATGTCCCAGCCTATGTTTTCCAACGTGTTGTCCAGAGTGTTGTCTGCCCTGCTGAAACACATGCGGAGCTAGATCGTTTTCCATCAGGTGGAGGATTTGCCTACAGTTAAAGGTGACTTCTATGCCCTGGGACATATCCCCAGCATCATAGGTGGCATTCAAGCGGTCCAAGGAGAGGACGGCATAGGCGCACAGCGAGCGCCCCCTTTGATGCATGTCTGACAGTAAGGGGACACTCCCCCTCCTGGATACCAGAGGCCATTAGCCTCTAGGGATAGGGCCACCTCAAGGTAGTTTCTTGGGTAAGGTAGGCGGTTTTCTTTATTCCTTATACTTGTTACCAACTGAGTAGTGTCTTCTCAACTCTTAATATGAGTCTTAGGGATCTGATGCCCTGATGAATGCCCGAGACCTTCCTTGGCTCACTACTGAGGGCAGAAACATGTTGGCTATCACTCTTTAGATAGGTGACCCTGTGAGTCCTTGTTCTCACAGAGGCGTCCCACTCCATGCTTTTAACCACACCAAACAGACACCATCATTAAATTGTAACTTTACACAGGTGGCTGTATAGGTGTTTTTATTTTCCCTAGATTAGCTGGATCCCGATCTTTCCAGAACTAGAATTTATTTACGCACTCCCTCCTGTTCTTTTAACAGTGAGGTTGAGTCCACCCAGGTGGCACTGCCCTAACTTGGTGGGGCTAGGTTGTCAAATGATGAAGCATGACACTATATAGTGTATGAGACCACCTAGTCCGTAAAGGAAATTCCCCTGTTTCCTCTTAATGCTCACTAATCTCATACTGACCTTTTTCCTCTATCAGAGGACCACGAGGAACCAAGGGCACAATTAGTACCCTTGTCGTCCATCCCTTTGGTTTATAAGAGAACCCCATACTCCTTAGTGTGAATTTTGGTTATATACATACAGGGAGCTGAGTACTGTTCTGTTCCTCCTAGTTTCCCTTGTCTCCCTCATACTCTCTCCATGTGTTTTGGGCATTGATGGGACACATGTGGCCTTGGTACCCCCCCGCAGGAGTGAACAGGTGTGCGGAAACCGGAAGAGTTACGATTCGATGAATGTGCAGATGGTGTGTTTGGCAGACCAGTACATCTCCCATGTGAATGCCAAATTTCCTGGCTTAGTGCATGACGCTTACATCCTTCAGAATAGCAGCATCCCTTATGTGATGGGGCAACTCCAGAGGCACTGTGTGTGGCTATTAGGTGAGCACCTGGAACCAAATCAGTGGGAATAGTTGTCAGGGTCTGGGGATATCCCTAAGAGTTAGTGTGTGTCTAACAGTTGTCCCTCGCCATTTGCAAGTGACTCTGGTTACCCCAACCTGTCATGGCTACTGACCCCAGTGAGGAATCCAAGGACCAGGGCAGAGGAACGCTACAATGAGGCCCATGGGCGAACTAGGAGGATTATAGAGCGGACTGTCGGCCTCCTGAAGGCCAGGTTCAGGTGCCTCCATATGACAGTTGGTTCCTTATTCTACTCACCAAAGAAGGTGTGCCAGATCATCGTGGCCTGCTGTATGCTTCACAACTTGGCTTTGCGATGACAGGTGCCTTTTCTGCAGGAGGATGGTCCAGATGAAGGTGTTGTGGCAGCTGTGGAGCCTGTGGACAGCGAAGACGAGGAAGCAGAAGAAGAGGACATCGACAACAGGAACTCAGTGATCCTGCAATACTTCCACTGAGACACAGGTAAGAAGACAAACCTGCCTACTACATGTACTTTAACACTACTACCTCTCTACTGTCTGTCCTTTTCACCCAGTGTATGGTCACTGAGTTGTCACTTTCCCTTACAATTTCACAGATGTGGGTCCTACTGTGTGACATCTGCTTTGTTTCCTCATGGACTAGAGCTGTGTGACATAGGTATGTTGACATTACAATTGAAAGAGCATTTTGTCACTGTAATTGCTAATACACATTTTCGAAATCACAGACAGACTCCTCATTGTTTTGTGCTTTAAGGGTGTTCATTTAAGTGCTCAATATTGGAGGGTGTTGTAAAATGGTGAGGGGTGATGGTGGAGGAATGTCCATGGCAGAGTCCAGTCTATTAGTCTCACAGGTGCATTGTCTAAAGGGGCATAGGAAGTGGAGCTGGGGCAGTTTGAGGATGGACAGGGTGACAAGGTGGGACAAAAGGTTGACATTCAGGGTAGTCTCATTTCTTGGCGGGGGTCTTGGCATCGTTCTCTGTCTTTGTCCTGGATCTCAGGGACCGTTTGCGGGGTGGTTCTCCTTCTGCAGGGGGTGGGGTGCTGGTGTGGTGGTCCTGTGGCGATGCCTCCTGTCCACTAGCGCCGGCAGAGGTGGTGGGCAGTTCATGGTCCAGGCTAGTGTCAGGGGCCCCTTGTTGTGCCACAGTGTCCCTCCTGGTGTTGAGGACTTCCTTCAGCACCCCTATGATGGTGCCCAGGGTGGAATTGATGGATGTGAGTTCCTCCCTGAAGCCCAAATACTGTTTCTCCTGCAGCCGCTGGGTCTCCTGAAACTTGGCCAGTACCGTTGCCATCGTCTCCTGGGAATGATGGTAGGCTCCCATGATGTTGGATAGGGCCTCGTGGAGAGTGGGTTCCTTGGGCCTGTCCTCCCCCTGTTGCACAGCAGCCCTCCCAGTTCCCCTGTTTCCCTGGGCCTCTGTGCCCTGAACGGTGTGCCCACTGCCACTGCCCCCAGGTTCCTGTTGTTGTTGGGGTGGTGGGTTAGCCTGGGTTCCCTGTAGTGGTGGACACACTGCTAATTGACGTGTCCTGGGGACAAGGTATGGGCCCGCTGGATGGGTGCTGTGCTGGAGTTTCCAGAGGGGGGAAGCTCTGTGGTGGCCTGTACCAGTGTGAGGGGAACCGACTGTCCCGAGGTCCCAATTGGGCCGGGCTGGTCGTCTAGATCCAGTTGGACAGAGCTGCTGTCATTACTGTGGGCCTCTTCTGTTGGTGGTGTGGACATGTCTGGACCCTCCTGTGCGGTGACGTTGGGTAGGGGTCCTGCAGGGGTGTAAAAGCATGATTATTGCATCTGTGTGCGCCATGGTGTGGAATGGGTGGGTGACCGTGTACCCCAGTGCTTGCATTCCTGTGTGGGACCTTGTGTGATGATGGTTTAGGGGAGTGTATGCGTATGTGCAGTGGCCATGCATTGGTGATTGGTGTCCATGCTTTGTTGTTGCATGCAGGGCTTGGTGTTGGGATGTGTGGTTTGTGATATTGGGTGGGGGTATGTGATGGCATGCAGGTAGGGTGGGGGATTTAATAGTAAAGATTTGACTTACCAGAGTCCATTCCTCCAGCTACTCCTGCGAGGCCCACAGGATGCAGAATAGCCAAGACTTGCTCCTCCCATGTTGTTAGTTGTGGGGGAGGAGGTGGGGGTCCACCGCCAGTCCTCTGTACCGCAAGTTGGTGTCTTGAGACCACGGAATGCACCTTCCCACGTAGGTCATTCCACCTCTTCCTGATGTCATCCCTGTTTCTTGGGTGCTGTCCCACTGCGTTGACCCTGTCCACGATTCTTCGCCATAGCTCCATGTTCCTAGCTAGGGAGGTGTGCTGCACCTGTGATCCGAATAGCTGTGGCTCTACCCGGATGATTTCCTCCACCATGACCCTGAGCTCCTCCTCAGAGAACCTGGGGTGTCTTTGCCGTGCCATGGGGTGGTGTGGGTGATGTGTGGGGTGGTGTGTGTTGTGATGTGTGGGGTGATATTTAGTGGTGTGTTGTGTGAGGTGCGTGGATGTTGTGTGAGTGATGGTGTTGAGTGCCTGTGGATGCTTGTTTGTAGATTGTGGTGTCTCTGTATGTGCTTCTTTTGGAATTTTGGGTAGTAGGGGTTTGTGGGTGATGTGGGTGTGTGTTTTGTATTGTATTGGGTGTGTGGGAGTGGGGTGTGTATGTGTATCAGGTGTGTGTATTTGGAATTGTCCAATGTGGTTGTGTTTTGTAAGAGTGTGTGTATTTTGAGCACGGCGGTGTGTACCGCCAATGGAATACCGCGGTTGAAAGACCGCCGTGTGGATTCGTGGGTCATGATAGTGTGGGCGTATTCCTGTTGGCGTGACGGTGGAGGTTTTGTTTTCGCCAGTTTATCACTGACCTTTGGTGTGGCGGACTTTTGTGGGTGTCTAAATTTTGGCGGATTCCGAGCTGTGGGTCATAATGACCGTGGCGGAAATCCACTGCCGCAGCGGTGTGTTGGCACGGAGGTAAGCGGCTTTTACCGCCAATGTTGTAATGACCCCCTTAATGTCTTAGAAGAGATAGCTGATTCTTATTATTTTTTCTTGTTATCTGATGCCAAAGTAAGGCTTGCTATTTTGAAGCCAAATTTCAACAGTTTGAGTTAACAATTGCTCTTTTTCCTAGGTTGCGGTTCTTCATGTGCATTGATGTTTGTGTGATTGTTAAATGTTTATGTTGATGTATCTATGAATAACGTTGAGCACTTTAGATCTAGTAACCCCTGTGTATTTATTTCCAACTTCCATATAAGATCTAGTAATCCCTGTGTACAGATCTCCCCGCTACCAGAGTAGAAACTTGAAATTCTCTAAAAAACTGAAAAATTATACACGTATAACTTAGAGCTCCCCAAAGTTTGACCCCCCGGCCCCCCCAATTCAGGTCACCTGACACCAGCGGACCAGGGAGAACTCACTCCCGCCGGATGTGGGGAGCACACTTGAGTAACAGGGAGATTCATAGCAGTTCTGGACAATGAGACAACTAGCATGGGTGAGGAAAGGGGTCCTAGCTCTCCAGGATCTGGTGAAGAGGAGGGAGCCACAGGGTATGCTCAGGTAGCTGAGGAAACCACAGAAAGTGAGCTTGACGGCAGGTCCTGACTTAGATGAACAGCACATAGCTTGGAGAGAAGGAGGCAATCTAGATGGGAATCAGAAGAGAGGCGTGAACTAAGGAGAGAGAGAGCTCGTTCGCACTCTGGAAGAGCAGCATGCTTTCCACCTGAGGAGAACAGGGATAGGTACAAAACCCCAGTCACTGAAGAATCTGAGGTAGAATCAAAAGGTAGGTTTTTGACTGGGGTCCGTGCCTCACCAGAGTGCCAGTGTAAGAGAGGTGCTGACCAGGAAAATAGGGACCAAGACAGCCTGGTGCAAACCCAGCATAGACAGAGAGGACCAAGATGACACTATTTGGTGCACACGAGGAGAGCAGCGACAATGACGTCTGCTACTCCTCCCGAACACACAAGACAGATAGCCCAACCCCAAAGGGCATATTAGCTCAGGAGGAAGGTGAGATCTTCACACAAGCTTTTTGCCACCTGCTAGCCCACTGGACTGAGAGACGTGATCAGAATGCTAGACCCTGGACGGAGGACAGATCCTTCAAACCAGAGGACATAGCAGTTGCAGAAGAGTGCATCCGGCGCGGAGAGGGAGATCCCAAGTGGAACTTCCCTTACATGCAGAATTGTCTGAGGAGATGGGAATGCTATGTCGAGGAAAAACCAGCTGAACACCACTAGAATAACCCTAGCGATAGGTGATGTTAAAAGTCTGATAAGCAGTACTATCGTCGAACAGCCTAACATGGTGTTTGCCCAAGCTTGCATCCCATCAATCACGCTGACAAACATGGCGCACGAAGGGGCAGCATTCAATTTGTACAAGCATCAAGCATCAAATATAGACGGATGTGAGGGAAATATTCCCTGACTACCCAGATGTACGAGGGTGGTTGATGGCAGAAACCCTGAAACCTTAGGATATCATAACTGATTTACTAGACCAGATGAGAGGAGAAAGGACAGCCATGGACAGAAACGGGCCCTCCAGTGGTCTTCTTTTACAGTATCCTCAAGAATGGGCTGCCCACCGCAATACAAAGTGAACTGGACATTGTGTTGGGGCTAGACACCAAACTCTGGTGGGAGATACAAGGCACATATTACATTTTCACAAAAGGAAACAGGAAAAGGATGAGAAAAAACAGGAGCAACCCCAGAGGGATACCGCTAAGTTGGTCCAACATAAACTGAGGAAGACCTCCCTCAAACATGCAAATGGCACCAGTTCTGATGGGAGCTCCACCATAAGACCCCAGAGGGTTCCAATATAGCCATAACTATAGAAACCGGAGAGGTTGGCAGCAACTAAACCCCATACAACACTACTATTGCCAACAGATGCAGGCTAAAGGCACACCTCAAGCAGAAGTCAATGAACTGGGCTCGGCCCTACAAAAGTTTCACCCGCAAAATCAAGCCCAGGGAAACCTGAATGCACCTTAAATTCAGCAGCAGGGAGGTCAGTACACTACAGCACCACAGCAACAGTGGTCAGGTAGTCGTACCAATACATGGCATCAGCAACCACAGACAGGAAACCCAGCCCAAGAAGGGTCGTGGCCACAGCTGAAGCAGGGAGGGATAGCTGTTTGGGAAAGCAATGCCTTCGCATAGATGCAAAACCTAAATGTGCAGTAAACCTTAGTACTCCAAATGCAAAGCATCCATTTTGCCCAGAACAGAGACAACAAGCAGCAGCCCAGCACAAAAAGCAACAGGCAGAGTGACAGTCCCTCCTACAGCATCCAGCACTTCTTCTTGTCAGAATGCCCTCAGTCCAGAAGTGTTCTAACTATGGTGTGTCAGAGGTCAGTATTTATAACCATTTCTGTCTTTGAAGTAGGCAAACTCCAATGAGAAGTCTTTGTAGTGTACAAGACCCTGCCCTTTCCCTGCCCTGGCCGTCAGGGTTGGAGACTGCTTTTTGTAAGGGCGGGCACAGCCCTATTCAGGCGCTCCTCCCACCACTCTAGCTCAGGAAGCCTGGTGATGGGTCATCAAGATATGTAGGGCGCACATCGTCATTGGCTCCTGGGACTCATAGGGTCCAATGTTAACCAATGCAGCATTGCGCCGCTGTCTTCGACCGCCTACTGCGACGGTGTACAATGCCAGCACAGTTACCTCACATCCCATTGTCCCATTTTAGAGGTCAGACAGCTGCCATTTCAGGGGAACACATGGCTTCATTTCCAACTGTGTCACACATACCTAGGCCTAGACTCAACACACATACAGGCCACCTTTTGGATATGATTGGTGTTCTGTGTAAACTGTGGGTACGTACCTCTGAGTTGTTTGACTCTGTGTTCGCTGTTGTCCTTCATAGGCACCGTCCGCTGGGACATGTGAGGAGATTGCGGCATCCTCCGGTGTACCGACCGTTGGTGGACCTGTCGACAATGGAGGAGCGACATGTCATAATCACATACAGGCTTGACCGTGCCACAATCCAGGAACTGTGTACCCAGTTGGAGCCAGACCTGATGTCAGCAATCCGCCATCCCACAGGAATCCCCCTTCAAGTGCAGGTGCTGTCAGTGCTCCATTTCCTAGCAAGTGGGTCATTTCAAATATCAGTGACCATAGCATCAGGGATGTCCCAGTCTATGTTTTCCAACGTATTGTCCAGAGTGTTGTCTGCCCTTCTGAAACACATGCGGAGCTACATCGTGTTCCCTCAGGTGGAGGATTTGCCTACAGTGAAAGGTGATTTCTATGCCCTGGGACATATCCCCAACATTATAGGTGCAATGATGGGACCCATGTGGCTTTGCTTCCCCCACAGGAGTGAACAGGTGTACTACAGAAACCGGAAGAGTTATCATTCTATGAATGTACAGATGGTATGTTTGGCAGACCAGTACATCTCCCATGTGAATGCCAAGTTCCCTGACTCAGTGCATGACGCCTACATCCTGCGGAATAGCAGCATCCCTTATGTGATGGGTCAACTCCAGAGGCACCGTGTGTGGCTATTAGGGGACTCTGGTTACCCCAACCTGTCATGGCTACTGACCCCAGTGAGGAATCCCAGGACAAGGGCAGAGGAACGCTACAATGAGGCCCAAGGGCGAACCAAGAGGGTGATCGAGCGGACCTTCGGCCTCCTGAAGGTCAGGTTCCTGTGCCTCCATATGACAGGTGGATCCCTATTCTACTCACCAAAGAAGGTGTGCGAGATCATCGTGGCCTGCTGTATGCTTCATAACTTGGCATTGCGACGACAGGTGCCTTGTCTGCAGGAGGATGGTCCAGATGGCGGTGTGTTGTTGCAGCTGTGGAGCTTGTGGATAGTGAAGACGAGGAAGCAGAGGAAGAAGACATGAACAACAGGGACTCAGTGATCCAGCAATATTTCCAGTGAGACACAGGTAAGAGTACAGACCTGCCTACTACATGTACTTAAACGCTACTACCTCTCTACTGTCTGTCATTTTCACCCAGTGTATGGTCACTGAGTTGTCACTTTCCCTTACGATTTCACAGATGTGGGTCCCACTGTGTGACATCTGCTTTGATTCCTCATGGACTTGAGCTTTGTGACATAGGTATGTTGATATTACAATTGAAAGAGCATTTTGTCACTGTAATTGCTAATACACTATTTCGAAATAAGAGACAGACTGCAGATTGTTTTGTGTTTTAAGTGTATTTATTTAAGTGCTCAATATTGGAGGGGGTAGTGAAATGGTGAGGGGTGATGGCGGAGCAAGGTCCATGGCAGAGTCCAGTCTATTAGTCTCACAGGTGCATTGCCCAAATGGGCATAGGAAGTGGAGGTTGGGCAGTTTAAGTGTGGACAGGGTGACAAAGTGGGACAGTAGGATGACAATCTGGGTGGTCTCATTTCTTGGCGGGGGTCTTGGCATTGTGCTCTGTCTTTGTCCTGGATCTCAGGGACCATTTGTGGGGTGGTTCTTCCTCTGCAGGGAGTGGGGTGCTGGTGTGGTGGTCCTGTGGTGGGGCGTTCTGTCCACTAGCGCCGGCGGAGGTGGTGGGCAGTTCATCGTCCATGCTAGTTTCAGGGGCCCCTTGTAGTGCCACAGTGTCCCTCCTGATGTTCACAAGTTCCTTCAGCACCCCTACGATGGTGCCCAGGGTGGAGCTGATGGTTCTGAGTTCCTCCCTGAAGCCCATATACTGTTTCTCCTGCAGGTGCTGGGTCTCCTGAAACTTGGCCAGTACCGTTGCCATCGTCTCCTGGGAGTGGTGGTAGGCTCCCATGATGGAGGAGAGGGCCTCGTGGAGAGTGGGTTCCCTTGGCCTGTCCGCCCCCTGTCGCACAGCAGCCCTCCCAGTTCCTCTGTGTTCCTGGGCCTCCGTCCCCTGGACCATGTGCCCACTGCCTCCAGGTCCCTGTTGTTGTTGGGGTGGTGGGTTAGCCTGGGTTCCCTGTAATGGTGGACACACAGCTGATTGACGTGTCCTGGGGACGGAGGTATGGGCCCACTGGGTGGGTGCTGTGCTGGTGTTTCCAGAGGGGGAAGGTCTGTGATGGCCTGTGCCAGTGTGAGGGGAACCGACTGTCCAGAAGTCCCCGACGGGCCGGGCTGGTCATCTAGATCCAGTTGGACAAAGCTGCTGTCATCACTGTGGGCCTCTTCTGTTGGTGGTGTGGACATGTGTGGACCTTCCTGTCCGGTGACGTTGGGTAGGGGTCCTGCAGGGGTATAAAAGGATGGTTATTACATCTGTATGTGTCATGGTGTGCAATGGGTGGGTGAGCGTGTACCCCAGTGCTTGCATTCCTGTGTGGGAGCTTGTGTGATGGTGGTTTAGGGGGTTGTATTGGTATGTGCAGTGTGCATGCTTTAGTGATGGGTGTCCATGCTCTGTTGTTGCATGCAGGGCTTGGTGTTGGGATGGGTGGTTTGTGATGTTGGGACATATGTGAGGAGTTGGGGTGCTGGGGGTGAGGGTGGGGGTATGTGATAGCATGCAGGTAGGGTGGGGGATGTAATAGTTAAGATTTGACTTACCAGAGTCCATTCCTCCGCCTACTCCTGCGAAGCCCTCAGGATGCAGAATCGGCGAGACCTGCTCCTCCCATGTTGTTAGTTGTGGGTGAGGAGGTGGGGGTCCGCCGCCAGTCCGCTGAACCGCCTGGTGGTGTCTTGAGACCACGGAATGCACCTTCCCCCGCAGGTCGTTCCACCTCTTCCTGATGTCCTCCTGATTTCTTGGGTGCTGTCCCACTGCATTGGCCCTGTCCACTATTCATCGCCATAGCTCCATCTTCCTTGCAATGGAGGTGTGCTGCACCTGTGATCCGAATAGCTGTGGCTCTACCCGGACGATTTCCTCCACCATGACCCTGAGCTCCTCCTCCGAGAACCTGGGGTGTCTTTGCCGTGCCATGGGGTGGTGTAGGTGATGTGTGGGGTGGATTGTGTGGTGATAAGTGTGCTGATATGTAGTGGTGTGTTGTGTGAGGTGCGTGGAAGTTCTGTGGGTGATGATGTTGTGTGCCTGTGGATGCTGTTGTTCTTGCTGGTGGTGTCTCTCGCTGGCCTTCGTTCGTGACATTTTGTCGTAGGGGTTTGTGGGTGATGTGGGTGTGTGTTTTATATTGCATTGGGTGCGTGGGAGTGGTGTGTGTATGTGTATCAGGTGTGTGTATTTTGAATTGTCAAATGTGGCTGTGTTTTGTAAATGTGTGTGTATTTTGAGTGCGGCAGTGTGTACCGCCAATGGAATACCGCAGTTGAAAGACCGCCGCGTGGATTCGTGTGTCGTGATAGTGTGGGCGTATTTCTGTTGGCGTGACGGTGGATGTTTTGTTTTTGCAAGTTTATCACTGACCCTTGGTGTGGCGGACTTGTGTGGGTGTCTGAATTTTGGCAGATTCCGAAATGTGGGTCATAATAGCTGTGGCAGTTTTCCGCGGCGGTGTGTTGGTGGTCTTCTGCACGGCGGTAAACGGCTTTTACAGTCAATGTTGTAATGAGGGCCTCTGTCTCCGACAGAGACTCATCTCCACATCAACTGAGCAATTCTCTTGGCATTGAATGTGTTCATCCCTTCAAGGGTGAGTACAGTACAGAGTGTCACAGAGAACACAACCACCATGTGATACTAGAGAAAATGGAATAGTGTGGGGTTGTGTGCCTTTTACCTGGAGGCTAAACACCTCTGGAAGTAACTGAGCCTTCAGAGTATCTCCCTGGCCACCTAACACCTGGCAGGATCTTTAAAGGCAAGTGTAGAAGAACTCAGCCATCACAGCCTAGCAGATCACAAATGGCAGTTGCATTTGGAGGTGGTATAGGCCACCCTTCAACAATGGGGAGAACCCTGGCTTGATCTTTTCACCAACAGACAACACGTAGTGTCAAATCTTTTGAGCAACGGAACACTCAAGACAACTTTTCCTTGGGCATGCCTTTTGCCTCAACAGGGGCTCAGGACTCCAGTTTGCATTTCTGCCCCACTTCTCTTGCCCAGAGTATAGAAAAAGATCAAGAAAGACTGGGCTTAATTTGTCCTAGTGGCCATGAACAAGCCGAAAAGAGTGTGTTACCCATATCTTCTGGCCATAAGCATCTGCCTCCCACTTCAGCTGCTGCTTGGGTGGACTTCCTGTCCCAACAGCTGGGTTGGATCTTGCATGTGAATTTGTGCAACCTGCACCTCCATGCGTGGAGACTGAACAGCAACAGTTGATGACTTTCAATATCCCTTCCAAAGTGGTTGATATAATTCTGACAGCCATGTGTCCTTCTACCAAAACTGTACATACTGGACTCCAGGGAAAATTTGTTGTCTGAAGTTCTGTTTATGATATTTAACCTTGACAGGCAAAGTTAATGGATAGTTTACTGTTTTCTCTTTCCTTAGGACCTTACTGTGGTAACAGTTAAGTGTTATTTTTCGGTCCTTTCGGCTTTCTAGTGTTTGCCACAGTAGTCTCTTTTCAAATCACCTATTGCGTTTATCGAATGGAATGGTCCTCAATTTGTAAGGCAACAATGGGACCTTAATTTAGTTGTCACATGCTAATGTGCACTCCCTTTGAGCCCATGCACTGCTGCACTCTATTTCTACTTACCATAAAAACTGTATTCCTCCTTGCCATAACTTCTGCTTGGTAAGTATGTGAACTCCAGACCTTTTCTGTTCTAGAGACACACTCATATTGTCAAGCTAGTCCTCTGGACGAAAGTGATATTCTTGCTGATGGCAGTGTCACCCTTCCACAAAGGGCAATCCATCATCTTGCTGATCTTCCGTGCCCTTTCTCGCCCATCCAAGGAAGAGGAACTAATGCATCAGCTTGACCCTAAGATGCCTTTGATTAGACCAGACACCATTGATTGGATGACCAACATTTTGTGGGCTTCTCTCTAACAACGGGGAAAAAAGAAAGCAGTGTAAAAATGAACAATCTTCCTTTGGATTGTTTTATGCATTAAGATCTGCTGTGGACTAGCTAAAACACAGCCCCTGAAAAGCTTGTGTTCTCATTCCACCAGAGCAAAAGCTGCCATCACTGCACTAGTACATGGTGTGCCAGTCTCAGAAATCTGCCAGGGTGCCACATGGACATTCGCCAGGTGTTCACAAAACACTACTGCCTGGATTGTCAGTTCTGGCAGGATGGCCACTCTCATCTGTCCTGCAGGACAGGACTGACTCAGACCAGGATTTCCTGGTCTGAGTCATTCCACAGACCCACCACCTTGGAAGGTTCTGTTTTGTTTTGTTATCTATTCAAAAGGCGAGGAATCTACCGTTAGACATGTCTGTCAGAGGAACAAATTACTTACTTTCAGTAACACCTTGTCTGTTAGAGACTCTATCGAACTGCAGATTCTTTAATGACCCTCTGATCTCCCAGAACTGCACAATGACCTCATAAAGTCCATTAATAATATCCCAGTCTAAACAAATGCCCACTGATAAATTCTGATTCCATATGCTACTTTTCCAACTGCATGGACAGAGATCAGAATGAAAGTGACATCTGCACGTGGAGGTGATGCAGATATAGTGGCCCCCTACTTCACATCTGGGGAGGGCTGAATCCAACGCAGAGCTGCAATATGACATCTGCTGAAATAGGTTTGGAGCGGTCTTTAAGGACACAATAATGTTCCAGCTCCTAGGAGCATTAGTTCAGAAAGCATGTGGCCTGTTTTTGCATGGTTAGCCCCCACTTTTTGCCTGATGTTGATGTGTTCTAGAAGTTGGTAGTGCCCAGGGCCCATGCTAACCAGGTTCCCTGGGCCAGAGCTCTTTCCCTAAATCTGATGCTTGACACAATTAGATATACTCTTACATATCACTATAAGACCCTAGTAAATGGGTACCCCAGTACCGAGGGCATGAGATAGTATGAGTAGGTCCCTGAGGGCTGTAGCACTGTTTGTGCCACCCTCTAGGGCTCTTCACCCAGGGCCCTTGAGGGCCCTGGGTGAAGGGCACCCGGGGCCTTCCAGGCCCCCAGCACTGCCAGTGCAGGCTGAGTGTATTTGTCAGGGAGACCAGATCCTCGGGTCTGCGCACATTCCCAACATGTCCACCACAAGACAGCTCCAAAACTCTGATAGAAGTATCACAGAGCCTAAGAGAGTCCAAGTGGGTAAAAGGGGATTAGGAAGGGAACAGCTGGGAAGGAGACCTGTAGTAAACAAAGGTTAAACAACACAATATCAAGATATAATCACATTGAGGTTCATAAAAACTCTCTGTTGAAATCTAGGGTTCAATGATACTCAGAACATGAAATAACACTCTGTTGAATCTAGGGTTCAATGATATTCGGAACACAAAATAACACTCTGTTGAAATCTAGGGTTCAATGATACTCAGAACATGAAATAACACTGTTGAATCTAGTGTTCAATGATATTCGGAACATGAAATAACACTCTGTTGAATCTAGAGTTCAATAATACTCGGAACATGAAATAACACTTAGACTGAAGAAACATGAATGGCCTAGAACTAGACTCTAACTAGGCCTCAAGAAATCTAGGTACCTGGAAAAGAATCCAGAATGGTTAATACAGTGTTTCATATGGACTTTTGATGAGTTGTTACATACTGTCTAGGAATATAAGAACCTTCTAGAATAATGTTTCAGAACAAACATTGCCTCTTTACTTGAGGACAAAAGGTACTCTAAACATTCCCTGGAAAACAATAGGAATTGTACTAAGGACTTAACATGCACATAGAATGTAACATCTTGAATTTAACACCTTTGCAGGAAATTCAAGGGCCCTGGATAATTGTGTTCACTTCAGGAAACACTACACATCAAAGTTTTGATTGCCATGAAAGGATCGCGCACACTGTACGCGATCTGAACATCAAGATTTAAATTCGGGAAATGAATCGCGCACACTGCCAATTCCAACAAGTACATGCAAATGCCATGAAATGATCGCGCACACTGTAAGCGATCTGAACATCAAGATTTAAATGCTGGAAATGAATTGCGCGTCTTGCCGATTCGAATGCCACTATGCAAATGCCAAGAAATGGTTGCGCACAATGAATATCAAGAGTTAAATGCAAGGAATGAATCGCGCGTCTTGCTGATTCGAATGCCACCATGCAAATGCCAAGAAATGGTTGCGCACAATGAATATCAAGAGTTAAATGCAAGGAATGAATCGCGCATCTTGCTGATTCGAATGCCATCATGCAAATGCCAAGAAATGGTAGCGCACACTGAATAACAAGAGTTTAATGCCAGGAAATGAATCGCGCAGCTTGCCGATTCAAAAGCCAATATTCAAATGTCAAGAAATGGTCACACACACTGTTGCCGACCCGAATCTCAAAAGTCAAATGCCAAGAATGAATCGCGCGTCTTGCCGATTCGAATACCAACATGTAAATGCCAGAAAACCACGAGCACATTCACACGCACAAGGAAAATCTTTCAACATGAAAGCTAGGCCCAAAAACTCGAATGCCTTTGAAAACGGGGTCAGGGGCCCAGCCCGACCTCCGTCTTACCGCCCCGTTCAAGGATCACCAATGCAATGAAGGGCAAGGCCTGGAAGGTCAAAATAGGCCTCCAGAACAGGAGCTCAGGAAGTTGCTGCTGCTCTGCACCGGGACCTCTGAATAGTGAGCATGTGGAGCTGGGCTGGCTCCCTTATAAAGAGACTGGCCCAGCCCAAACCACACCTAGTCATGCTGCAGGGAAAGCTTCTAGAAGGTCCTAGAAAGGGACCACACCCTGATACACTCTGTAAGCCTGCAGCAATACTTTGCAAATGAACATTATTCGCAAACATCATTAATAGTGGTTTCAAGGTAATACTCAGCAATGCAAAAGGTTAACAAACTGCATATAAACACAATGCATGAATTATGCTCTTTCATATAGACTGGGTTTTTCATTTTAGAGCGCGCACTGCCCTGATGTTGACAGTACTGGAGCAAACCTAAAAAGGCAAACGCAACATGTCACACTGCCAGTGTGCCATGTCCACCTTCACTGCATATAATATGGGTAAGTCACCCCTCTGGTAGGCCTTACAGCCCTAAGGCAGGGTTCACCATACTATATGAGAGGGCATAATTGCATGAGCAATATACCCCCACTGTGTCCTTACCAAACCTGGGACATAGTGAGTGAACAGAGCAGCCATTTTAAGTACATGTACTGGACACTGGTCAAACATGAGTTCCTGAGCTACATGATGGCCACTCTGTACCCTGGGTTGTTTGGTATCAAACAAGTCAGAATATTAAATCCAGACTGGTACCAGTGTTGGATTTAACCCTAAATGTACCCAGGGCCACCTTAGAGGCACCCCTGCAAAAGCTAACCTAAACTGGCAAAGTTGCTGACTGGTTCCTTCCAGACTGCCAATATACAAACCTGGGGGAGAGCCATGGCTCTCTGGTTTGTAAAACAATGCCCTTCCTGTGTGGAGGAGCTAACACCCCCTCCCTCAGGAATATGCAACACCCTGGCGGTGAACTTTAAAGGGCTACTGCCCCTGAAACTCGAGTCCCCAGGCCTGCTGCTAACAGCAGATGGCTTCCCCTTTGCAAGCCCCCACTTTTGGCAGGAGCGAAGGTGGGAAACCAGACAAAGGGTAGGAAGAGAGGCCACACTGAGCATGCACCACCCCAAGGGACTTGCATGCGAAGTGGAACCTCAGCCTCATTTTCCTCCATGTTGGATGGCAGGAAAATATCCAATATGGTTTAGGGAAGTCACCCTTCCCACAGGAACTAGTCACTGTAGTGGGTGTAGCCATCCAAGGGTAAGTGTCCCATTGGACACTACCAGGTTCCCCCTAAAACACCCACTAAATTCAGTATTTATTAGGCTCCCCTAGACCAAGAATTTAGATTCATTTGGAAGAAAAGAAGACCGCACCAAAGGACCCACCAAGATGATAACAGAGGACCTGCTGCACCAGAAGAGGCTCCAAGAACCCTGCTTGCTGCACCAGTGTCCTGACAATCGCTGATGCCGAGGAGCTGACCACTGGATCAACTTCAAAAGACCCCAATGACCTCCAGGCTTTGCAAATAGCCCGAGATCTCCCTCCTGAGTGGCGGCACCACTCAAGAAACTAAAGGAACCTGCAAACCGGTGAGGGAAACTTCACTGATCGGACGATATCCCCGCAACCGGAAGTCGCAGTCAGTCCCAACAACACACCAACAGCCCAGACGAGACCTGCATTGTACCAAGTTTGGTGGCACAGTCCCTCCTGTGGCCAAGTTGTGGCAATACCTCAGGTACTGATCAGTGCACATCGGACCCCATCAAAAACAACTCGCCCAGAGTTGCACTGGACCAGGAGGAAGCCCAAGTTGAGGATCTTCAGTGACACCCAGGACCTCCCTCCAGATTGCCCACGATGTCCTGCACGACCTCAAGAAGAATACTTACCTCCAGCTCCAAAGGTCCTTTGTGCACAGCATCCATCCAAGACCTCCAAAACGCCTTGCACCTGGCTGCCCGAGCCATGCATCACAGGATCTGGTGTATGCCCTGGGTCCCCAACCCCTTGCAACCTCATCAGCCCAAGGGGACCCCCAAGCACCAACTTTAAATCTGCAAACCAGCTCCTTTTCCAAGTGGGCCATGCAGATGGCCCTGTACCTGTACCAAGAGTTTTTCCAACGCTGCTCCCGCCGGAACTGTGAGCCACCTGAGGCTCTCCAGCTGGCACACTGTGCCCACTGACTACCTCAACCACCCTGCAAAAGAAGAGACTGGTAGCCCAACTGTACGATTTTTAATGCATTTTTTAAAAGTGACTGCCTATTGATTCCTCTGGTGGGTAATTACTCGCAGAAAGACTAACTTTATTAAAACTTTGAAAAGTCATATCTCAAAAAGTACTTAAGGTATCCTAATGATCGCGGTCTTAAAATGTATATAAAAGTCTGAAGTATTTCTATAAATTCTGGTCTTGAGTTATTCATTGAATGTGTGTGATGCATGATTGGATTTGTGAGTACAGCAAATACTTACCACATCTGCTGGATTAGCTTAACTGCTCGACCAGCTACCTTAAAAATTGGAGCATTAGGTGGTCTAATTTTTACCTCTAGAAACCAACGTGGGGTTGTCTGGATCCCCTCCATGGTGTGCCTAGTTTTGCACACTACATAGAGGGCCAGCCTCTGACATTGTTGTTTCGTTTTTGTACTTCTTCATTACCAGTCATTGGTGTCTTAGTTGCAGGTGTCACAGTAAACACCTGAGGTGGTGAGCTTGTCAAACAATTAGTTATGGGTGCTTGTCCTAGATATATGTGGAAGCAGATCCAGCCCTTCAGGTTTCTACAAAGGACACAGACACCACATTCAGTTGTGTTCTATTCATCCACAGGTCCTGGTGGGTTTGGAGGAGCTGGGGTAAGGTTCCACTTTTGTACAGTTTGCTGGCCCCTGGTTATATAGTGGCCCATTTGCCATTATATAACCAATAGGCAAAACCTTCTCCCCTTTTCAGCATATACCCTTTTCCTTACTGCAAAGTGATGCACAATGCACTATTCTAAGTGAAATCCAACATGGCAGACCTCCATCTGGGATATCTAGGGAAATAAGCAGTTTTCTACTCCACTATGCAAAATTAGTTCTGGGACCAGCTGCCCCTGGGCTGGTGTCATGCTGGCTATTGTTTACCCTGGAATCAAAGGACTCCTTTCCCCAGGTATTACTTTACACTTAAATATAAATGGGCAGACTTCAATCTGGTCCCTTTTAAGTTAATAGAGTACCTGAGCCTCCCCGCCCCCAACTGCCTATCCTGAGTCCCATACTTCACACATAGGTCTCCTTTCGAAAAGGCAAACCCATTGCTTCTGCAGTGAATAGTTTCCACAGCTTATCTGCAGGTAAGCACTAAAACGTAGGTCACCTGCAGGCATGGTAATGCTAGTTAGCCAACTGTAAGGCTATCAAAATCTTTTTACGTGTAATTACCAGAAATTAAACTTCACAATTTAATTGGCATTTTAATAAATATTAAAAACTGTGGTACCTTCTTGTCAACAAAGGTTATTTTGATAGATTTGCATGCAGGTGTAAAATGTGCAACATCCAGGATACATCTGTAGGCTTGAAATCGTATTTTATTTGTCAGCCATTGTTAATGGCACAACATATGCAGCAGTCCATTGGTAACATTTAAATTGGCTTAGTCTGTATAATTTGTGCAATTTGAGTAGTTTGCACAGGTGATTCCCCACCTGCCTTTACCTTCTGGAAAACCTTTGTAATTAGTATAGTTATCTGCTTTTTTATGAGGTAGTCTCTATGATTTATAGGCGAGCAGGAGAACATGAGGGCTTTGAGGAGAGTAGGGTGACAGGAGAAAGCAGGGTACTTTCTTGAGATGGAGAGTGGGAGCTTTGATTGGAGCTTCTGCGAGGCTCAGCCCAGCAAAGCAGCAGAACAGGTGGCAGGCAATGGGACAAGCAAAATAGACAAGAAGTATGGGAGAGAGCAGGCTCGGCCACTTCCATTGGATCACTCTGGCTCACCTTCCTCCCCCCTCCGACATTCTCTCTCAGTGTCCCATAGGTTACATTTAACTTTCCATGCCATTAGTGTATTTTTCCTGCACCATATAGTGTGTTCTTACTGAAAAGTTAAACATGCCAATTAGGAGTTATCCAATCCTGTCATGTTTCTAGGGGTCAGGACACATACAGTGTGCAGAGTTAAAAAAATAGCAGCATCAATCCACAACAAAATGGTGGTGACCAAGCAAGGAAGAGATACTTTCTCACAGTGGCACCAAAATAAGGCATACATTTTAAAACTATGTGAGTCATAATTACCAATTACGGGTGCACCAGTGCTTAATTTGATCCTTTGGCTGCAGGTGGGCCTCGCCAGCACTTCTTCTTGGCCACCAGCACATATCTTTCCTCTTCAGACTTTCACACTGAGGTAGAGAGAGCTAGATACTGTTTTGCCTTAAGAACAGTTTTACAACAAAGGTACATTGTTTCTAAAGATGTCTTAAAGATTGCATTCAGGTCATCTAATAACATTTATCCCAAAACTTAGATTCAAAGGTACAGTTAGTCTCTTGGCTTACAAGAATGTGATTTTAAAAGATGTCATTTTTTTTCAAAACAATATCCAATGCAATTCTATGAGCATTCACAATCTCAAGAAAGTGTAAGGCTGTGTTGCAACTGAAGAGCTGTTTCAGTAGAAAGAAACATTTGGGGTGGTCAATGGTTTGGCTTGTAATATAATTAGTTTAATAGAGGATCTGTTATTGATATTTCTTCTGTACTCTTCCATAGTAACTATATTCAACAAAAAGGATCCAGCAGATTACTAACCTGCTTCATGAAATCATTTTGTAGGAACAATGACGTGCACAAATTTGGATAGCCCCAGATTTCAGTGCATAGAATGCTCCTGTCTCTCTCATTGGCACATTGATATCTAAGGTATAATAAAGGTTTCAATAGCTGCTTTTAACCCCATCATAGCACTGGCATATAAAGTGCTGGGCTGACTTTGGGCACTCTGAGCTACATGAGCATCTCAAATCCCATGTCTGGTAAATCTTACACCCAGGGAGTAAAACTAATTTGCAACCTGAATGTTGCTACCATTGAGTTTATAATGGTTTTGTTAAAATGTTTTGCTACCCACAATAAGGACTTTGTATTTCAATAGATTGAGCTCAAGTTATTTTGCTTTGTAAAATAATTCAAAACCTGACAGAAGTGTATGCACAGCAATTTCTATCCTGGCTGTTAGTATAGCATCATCAATATATATTAGACAATGGGTTGAGTGACACTGTCAAATGGACAGTCTTAATTAGCGCACCTGACATAGCCATCTAGAACATTATCAAAGATGATGAAGAGGAAGCAAACACTCTTGATGGATTCCAACCAGAAAAGGCTCAGAGGCCTACCCACAGGCTCCAAATACATTCTAATGGTGTTCTAAAAATAGAGTTGAACAATTGCACCAACCAGACCCCCACTGATCTTTGTGGAAAGAAGTACTTTCTTTGGCAGGACACGACCCACACTACTAAAATAAATTAGAGGTTGAGAAAAGCTACAAACAGCCTACTCTGCTTCGAACTACCTTGTTTATCATTAACAGTCAGAAACCATTATCCATGTCCTGCCTAAGACGGTACCAGGATTTTAATTTCTTACAGGTCAGCATTTAGGGAGTCTAATAATATCCTCCCATAAAGTTTGCATACACCATTCAATACACACAAATGGGTTGATAATTTAAAGGACACTTCCTAGTACTTTACTTAAATAATTGCAGAGTAGTTTCCAAGGGAGGGACACTAGACCACTCATAAAACCTCAATAAACAGATGTACAAGTGGCCTTACCCATAGTTTTGCATCAAAGGCAAATCATATTAATAAAGACCATCCAGACAGGGCATGTCTCAGATATAAAAGTCCATAATTCCCCAGAAAGGAAGTCATTACAAGATTCAAATTCATCACTCACAGCCCTATAGAGCTTATTGAAAAAAGTAAAACATTCATCCTTGCTTATATGATCATATAGGGCCTCTGCTGAAACATCCCATAGTTTTTAGAGTATGAGTTATTAAACCTCAATCTCTGTCAGCTCCTGAATGCTATTGTTATACTCATCAAGATAAATTAAACTCAAGTTTCTTCCTCTACACCAATTTTATATGAGGCCCTACAGGGAGCCATCTCAGGTTCTACTGGAGATTCAATCATGTTTGACAAATTACCAAGTTATGTTTTGCCAAATGACAACTAACTCTTGAGTGGTTTAATAATTTGTGACATACTTTTACTCCAATTTAGTAAACAGTCTTCAGAAGTAATCTATGCTCTCTTTATCCAGAATAGGAATTCCAAAGCATTCAACAAAAATAAGAGAATGCAATGTATAATAAAAATATATTTGATTCAAATGGTTTTCACCACCCATTTTATTTGATATCTGATCCTTGTGACACTCAAATCTATGACAGGAAAGCTTTGTTGGCTACCTCAAGTTATTCTAAAAGTTATATTCAATATTAGTAGGTAATATTAAGGTATTGTGCCCGATTTCTATCCCTCTTTTGAACTGTAAATCATTACCCTCAGCCAGTTTCATGCAACAGACAAAATGTAATGTTTAATTTGGGGTTTGGTGTCACAATTTAAAATCACAAAATATGGTGAAGTCCGATTTTAAATTGTAAGTCTGAAAATGCCACTTCTACATTTCTGTGTTTTTGCCTTTCTCTGAATACACATCTGACGTTGGTGACAGCTAGGAGTTGTGCATTCCTTCCAGACAGTCACACACAATAGGATCGTAGCTGTGACTTAATGGCCCTTAATGGACCATTAAATGGCTCGGTGGGGGGCAAAGTTCAACAGTGCCTCACTTACACCTGAATAGGGCTGTACCTTTCCTCAAACAAAGGACTGCATAACCCCCCTGTAGAGTGTGTGGAGCCAGGGACCTTGTGAAGGTCTCTTTGAAGGCTCCCTCACTTCAGAGGCACATTTAGGTATAAGTACTGGATCCCAAACCCCACCAAATCAGACCTCTACTGGAACCAAGGACACTTTGCCAGGCAGGACTGCTGTGCTGCCAGGAGGGACTGCCACTGTGCATCTGCACTGCTCTGTTGGCCTACTGCTTGCTGTGTGCTGTGCTGTAGGAGGAACTGCCACGTTGCTACTTGATTTGCTGTGTTGGCCTGCTGTCTGCTAGTTTTTACCTGCAATGAGAAGGACTGGACGGATGTATGTCGGAACGACGCCTGCTGGAACAACGAATGCCTGAACAACGACCTCGTTGTTACCACTAATGCCTTTACCACGAATGCCTTAACAACGATTTTTCATTGTAAAGGCATTCCTGGTAAAGGCATTAGTGATAGGCATCCATTGTTCCTGCATGCGACCCCCCTGGCCCCACACCCCTAAAAATTACAGCAAACCCCCCTCCCACCACCCCCACCCTTGCCCCTAAAACTACCCCCACCCGCCCCTAAAACTGACCCCCACACTACCCCCAAAACCTAAAACAACCCCAACCCCCACCCCATCCCTGAAACCTAAAGTACCCCCACCACTAAAACTACTCCGAACCCCCCACCCTGCCCCTAAACCTAAACCCCCCCAACCCCCACCCAGCTCCTAAAATTACCCGACCCCCCAACCCACCCCTAAAACCTAAAACCCCAACTCCCACCCCGCCCCTAAAACTGACCCCCACCCTACCCGCAAAACCTAAAACAACCCCAACCCCCACCCCTGAAACCTAAAGTACCCCAACCCCACCCCTAAAACTACTCTGAGCCCCCCACCCTGCCCCTAAACCTAAACTCCCCCAACCCCCCACCCCGCTCCTAAAATTACCCGACCCCCTAACCCAACCCACCCCTAAAACCTAAAACCCCAACCCCCCACCCCGCCCTCAAACCAGAAAATACCCTGACCCTCCCCCCCCGGGCCTAAACCTAAAACCCCAACCCCCCACCCCCTCCCCCCAAACCAGAAAGTACGATGACCCCCCACCCCCGGCCCTAAACCTAATACCCCAACCCCCCACCCCCACCCCCAAACCAGAAAATACCCCGACCCCCTACCCTAAACCTTAAACCCCCACCCCCACCCCCACCCCTAACCAGAAAATACCCCAAGCCCCCACCCCGACCCCCAAACCAGAAAATACCCGGACCCCCCACCCCGACCCCAAACCAGAAAATACCCCGATCCCCCACCCCGCCCCAAAAACTAAAACCCCAACCCCGCCCCACTTACCTGAGTCGTCACCTCGTCGCGTCGTCCTCCTCAGCCGACTCCCTTGTTTGTGCCTTAACCACGCATGTGCGTTGTTCAGCACACACGTGGTTAAGGCACGTGGTTCCGCTTTCGTTAACCAGGACTTCATTGTTTAGGAGTCGGCGTTGAAGGAGTTTCCCGGACTGGACCTGTTCTCTACATCCTTAAACTCAAGATTCTCCAAGGACTTGCCCCTGTTCTCCTGTAGTCTCAGGGACATCAAAGACTGCCTGCAACTCTCCTGGTGCTGCTGGTTTTCTGTCTGTAAGTCATACCCTTTTCTGAGGTTCCCCCTCCAGTCTTAGGCCTTGGAAGGAGGAAAAATTCCAATTAATTTCTATCTTGGCACCAATGCACAGCCTGCACGACTCTACGACGACTCTCTGAGAGGTTTGACGATGATGCAGTGACCCGACTGAGTGGAAAATATGGATATATCATGCCCTCAACCTCGACGAGAAGAGTGAAGCATAAAAATAACGCTATCATATTGTCACTGTTGTCAATAGACTAACCCCTAACTAGACTATGATAGAGCACAGCATGTTAAGCTCTAATTCTGCCCTTCAGGTTCCCCTGGGAAGCTGAAGGGCAGCCTCTTATGCAGATGATACCCAATTGATCATCCCTATTCATGGGAATTGGGAAGAAGTCGCTGACCGTTTTCACCAATGTATTTATGATATTAATAGAATGATGGGCATGATTTGGCTCAAAATGAACGGCGACAAAACAGAAATTCTTCTTTTTGGCTCTAGTAGAAATTTATGGAGCGCCCGCTAGTGGCCATCTGTGTGTGGAGACCTACCGATTTCGATTGGCTCTACTAAGAACCTGGGGGTCATCTTGGACACTGTTTTATCCTTTAAGCCACAGGTTAATTCTATCACTAAAACCTCTTTCTGGATACTGAAAACTTTGAAAAAAATATTTCCTATCTACAGGAGAAGCTCTGAATAATGGTATCTCTTGCTTTAGTAATCTCAAAAATAGATTACTGCAATGCACTTTTGCTTAGTATTGACAAGCTGTCACTCAGCAAACTTTAACTGATTTAGAATATTGCGGCTCGTTTAACACTCAATCTCCCCTGTTCCACTTCGGCCAGTGCTACTTTGAGGCAACTACACTGGTTACCTGTGAAGAAACTTATCGTCTTTAAGACAATGGCCCTCATTACAACATTGGTGGTAAATGACGCCTACCACTGTTCTGACGGGCGCCAACATACCGTGACCTCGGCGGTATACCGCAACGGGTATTGTGACTCACACAGAGAAATCCACAACTATACAGACACCCACACAAGTCCGCCAGACCAAAGGTCAGTGATAAACTGGCGGCACTAAAACCCACACCGTTACGCCAACAGGAATACGCCCACAGTATCAGGACCCACGAATCACTGCTGCAGTCTTTTAACCGCGGTAAACCATTGGCGGTACACACCGCTGCGCTCATAATACACACACACTTACAAAACTCCACCACATTGGACAATTCAAACTACACACAACAGACACACATACACCCACCACCCCCACACCCCCACACCCCCACACCACTATAAAACACACACCCACATTACCCACAACCCTTTCAACAAAAAAAAGACAGCTAACAGAGAGAGACAAGCCAGGAGCATCCACTTAATCTGAGGCACAGAACACCATCATCCATACACCATCCACGCACCTCACAGCACACACCACAACACATCACCCCACACATCCTCACACATACCACTCACACTACATCCATGACACCCCAAAGACACCCCAGGTTTTCAGAGGAACAGCTAAGGGTCATGGTGGAGGAAATCATCCGGGTAAAGACACAGCTATTTGATTCACAGGTGCAGCAGACGTCTATTGCAAGGATGATGGAGCTATGGTGGAGAGTCGTGGACAGGGTCAACGCCGTGGGACAGCACCTCAGAACAAGGGATGACATCAGAAAGAGGTGGAACGACTTACGGGGGAAGGTGCGTTCAGTGGTTGCAAGGCACCAGGTAGCTGTACAGGGGACTGGCGGTGTACCCCCACCTCCTCCCCCACAACTAACAACATGGGAGGAGCAAGTCTTGGCAATAATGCATCATTAGGGCCTCGCAGGAGTAGCAGGAGGACTGGACTCTGGTAAGTCAAATCTTTACTACTGTATACTCCACCCTACCTGCATACCATCACAAACTCCTACCCCTACCTTCACCCCATCACTCCATCACCTCACAAATACCCCACTATCAAAACCCACCCATCCCAATACCATGCCTCGCATGCAACACCTATGCATGGACACTCATCACAGACCTGCATGGACACCCATCACTAAAGCATGCCCATTAGCGAGAATAACCTACCCCACAAAATCACCACGTACACAAGGCAAAGCTGACAGGGCTATCACAACCATACAGGGAAACACACCCATGCACAAGATGGCACACACAGATACAATAACACTGTATTTACATCCCCACAGGACCCCCACTCAACGTCACCAGACAGGAGGTACCACCAACATCCAATCCCCCCACAGAAGAGGCCCACAGTGATGACAGCAGCTCTGCACGCCTGGATCACGATTACCAACCTGGCCCATCAGGGACCTCTGGACAGTTGGGTTCCCAGGCACAGTCCCATACCACCACAGACCCTCCCCCCTCAGGAAACACCAGCACAGTACCCACCCAGCGGGCCCATACCTCTGTCCCCTGGACACATCAATCAGAAGTGTGTCCACCACTACCGGGAGCCCAGGCAACCCCACAAACCCAAGACAATCAGGGACTTGGGGTCAGTGGCAGTGGGCAAACGGTTCAGGGGACAGAGGCACAGGACAACAGGGAAGCTGGGAGAACTGCTGTGCAACAGGGGGAGGACCGGCCTAGGGAACCCAATCTCCACGAGGCACTTGCAGGGATCCTGGGAGCATACCAACATTCCCAGGAGACCTTGAGCCGGGTACTGGCCAAGTTGCAGGAGACCCAGCGGCTGCAGGAGGGACAGTACCTGGGGATCAGGGAGGACCTGAAGGACATCCAGACCATCCTGGTCACCATTGCAGGGGTGCTGGCTGACATGGGCAACACCGTGAGGGAGGCAATGGCACACCAACTGACCACTGACACTAGCCACACCAAAGAACAGCCCTCCACCTCTGCCGGCGCTAGTGGACAGGAGGCCCCGCCACTGGAACCGCAGGCCACCAGCACCCCACCCCCTGCAGAAGGAGAACCACCCCGCAAACGGTCCCTGCAATCCAGGAAGAAGCCAGGGAACATTGGCAAGACCCCAGCCAGGAAATAAGACTCTTCTGATTGTCACCCTTGTGTCCCACTCTGTTACCCTGTCCACCTTGAACTGCCATTGCTCCTCTTCCTATGCCCCATTGGACAATGCACCTCTGATACAAAGAGACTGGACTCTAACTGGACATTCCTCCACCATCACCCAATCCCATTGCACATACCTCTCAACCTCTTAGCACTTAAATAAACACCCTTGGAACAAATACAAGTCTGGAGTCTGTCAATTGATTGAAATGTGTATTAGTTCATCATTCTATAAACATTGCAATTCAATGTTATATATACATTGGTATGACATGTAGTGGGCAGCAGGAAACACACCAGGAGCCAGAGTGGGGCACAGAGATCTGAAACTAGAGATGCCAAAGTGGCCATAGATATAGGGAAATCATGCAGCCATGTCCAATGTCCAACATAAAACTGCAATGTAAAGTGAAGTTACAGTGTCTTACCTGTGTGTCACTGGAAGTACTGCTGTATGAGAGAACCTCTGTTGTCCACATCTTCATACTCTGCCTCCTCTTCCTCACTGTCCACAGGCTCCACCGCTGCCACAAGACCATCTCCAGGCTCATCCTCCTGCAAAAAAGGCACCTGGCGTCTCAAGGCCAGGTTGTGCAACATGCAATGATGATTTGGTACACCTTCTTGGGTGAGTAGTACAGGGATCCACCAGTCAGATGGAGGCACCTGAACCTGGCCTTCAGGAGGCCAAAGGTTCTTTCAGTTATCCGCCTTGTTCACCCATGTGCCTCATTGTAATGTTCCTTTACCCTTGTCCTGGCATTACTCACTGGGGTCAGTAGCCATGAGAGGTTGGGGTAACCAGAGTCACCTGCAAATATCGAGGGATACCTGTTAGCCACACACTCACCCTTAGGGCCAGGACCACACTCATACACCAACATACACTGGGTGGGGACTAATGGCACACCTATTAGGCACACCCAGTGCCTCTGGAGTTGAGCCATCACATATGGGATTTTGCTATTCCTCAAGATAAAGGCGTCGTGCACAGAGCCAGGATACTTGGCATTCACATGGGAGATGTGCTGGTCCGCCAAACAAACCATCTGCACATTCAGAGAGTGATAGCTTTTTCTATTCCTAAACATTTGTTAATTTCTCTGTGGGGGGAACAAATGCTACATGGGTGCCATCAATGGCACCAATGATGTTGGGGATATGTCCCAGGGCATAAAAGTCAGCCTTCACTGTGGCCAAATCCTCCACCTGGGGGAATACGATGTAGCTGCGCATGTGTTTCAGCAGGTCAGACAACACTCTGGTCAACACGTTGGAGAACATTGGCTGAGACATCCTTGATGCCATGGCCACTGTTGTTTGGAAGGAACCACTTGCCAGGAAATGGAGCACTGACAGGACCTGCACTAGAGGGGGGATACCTGTGGGGTGGCAGATAGCTGAAATCAGGTCTGGGCACACAGTTCTTGGATTGTGGCCCGATCAAGCCTGTAGGTTAGGATAATGTGTCTGTCCTCCATTGTCGCCAGGTCCACCAGGGGTCTGTACACTGGAGGATGTCTCCATCTCATATTCATCATCAGTGGTTGAAGTCTAGGGAGGAAAACGGTGAGCAGAGGGTCATATTCACACATCTATTGTAATAATGATGCATATCTTCATTTACAGAACCAGTATGTGAATCCGAGAGTCAGTTGATGTGCCAATGTCTGCTGTGACGTAGTTAGGTGCCATGGCCTGTGCCCCCCTGAAATGGCGGCCGCCTGACCTGTGAGGAGGGACAAGTGGAAATTAGGTAATTCTGCTGGCGTGTGCCGTTGCGGTCGGCGGTCGATAACCGCCGCACAACTTCGCATTGGTTGGTTAACATTAGGCCCTATGGGTTCCAGGAGCCACTGGCGATTTACACTGGCGGTGACGGTACGCACCGCTACAGACGTGACCGTCATTTTCTATCTGTTCACTCACTTGCTATCTGACCTTCAACAGGAGAGGACCTACACTGCTGTGTGACCTGTGTCTGGAAGCGACAGTGGCTTATGTGTCTGGGGAATGGGCACCTGCCTTCACTTTGGAGGAGTTCGAGAGACTGGTGGTTGGGGTCCAACCCCAGTACACTTTACTCTGTGGTCCTCCAGACAAACAGGTGAGTACACTGTGAGCATGATGAGTGGGCCATGAATGTATGGAGTGCTGAGTGTGTAAGCCACATGCATGGGGGGGGGCTGAGGTGTCCTGGGCAGAGTGATGCATGTATGGTGGTCAATGTATGTGCGGAAAGGGATTGGAGGGATATGGTGGGCCATGAGTATGTCAGTCCGGGCGGTATGACTAATCCCTTTTCTGCTGTCTTTTTCCTGCAGGTCAGTGCCCATCATAAAAAGGGTATTTGGCCTGCCATTACCAAGGAGGTGCCGACCCTGGGGGTCTTTGACAGGCGGAGCACCCACTGCCGATAACGGTGGGAGGACCTGCGCCGCTGGGCAAGGAAGACAAAGGGGTGCCCGTCATACCCTGAACCCCCTGATGTTCTGCATCCTGGCGGTGGCCTTTCCGGAGTTGGATGGGCGCTTGAGGGCATCACAGCAGCCACAAGGGGGTGAGTATAAATTCAGAAATTTGACTTTGCGCACATTAAGGTATTACCTGGGTGGGGATGTGAACTTTGGCTGCCCCGAGGCCAGGGCGAACATGGCATGGTAGGTCCCTTTTTGGGCAGGCTCTGAAGCACTCCAACCCCAATGGTGTTAGTGGGCATTTCCTACTGGTCAGGGCCCTGTTTGTTTAAGGTGTGCAGCTGATGGCGTTATGCTAGGTACCCCATGGGCTGGTGACTATCTTTGTAACTGGTAGTGCATGGCCTAGTGCATAGTGCTGCTCCCTGTGTTTTGTGTATACCAACAGTACTGTTGTTGCTAGCATTGACCAAGTGTATCCTCTGTCTCCCCCGCCTTTTTGTTTTGTCACCCTGTCCTTGTGTGCATTAGCATCATCTGGCGGAGGAGCAGAGGCACCTGCGACAGAGGGAGCTGCATCCCACATGGGCCTGGAGGCCGAATCCACAGAGGGTGAGGGCACCAGTCGGATGAAGGGCAAGGGGAGGACCACGATGGAGACAGAAGGGGACACTACAGACAGCGACTCCTCCTCTGATGGAAGCTCCATGGCGGTGGCGGACACCTATGTGCCTACCCCAACAACAGGTACAGGCGCCACCCCCCCTACCAGCACCGCCCTCCCAGCAGCCCCTCAGCGTGTTTCCCGTGCCCACTCACCCAGGAGGGTGGGCATCTCCTTCGACCCAGGCACCTCAGGCCCTGCCCCAGTCAGCCCTGCTGTCCTTAGTGAGGAGGCTATTGACCTCCTGAGATCCCTCACTGTTGGGCAGTCAACCATACTGCATGCCATCCAGGGTGTTGAGAGGCATTTGCAACAAACAAATGCATACCTGGAGGGCATTCACTCTGACGTGGCGGCCCAACAGAGAGCATTTCAGGCTCTGGCCTCAGCACTGAAGACAGCCATTGTCCCTGTATCCAGCCTCCCCCCTCCAACTTCCTCTACCCAGTCCCAATCCCCTCAACCCCAGCCTATCCCAAGCACACCTTCAGACCAGCATTCACCCAAATCAACACACAGAAGTAGCTCAGGCAAACACAAACACCACACTTTATCTCACAGGCACTCACACAAGCACCATCCCCATGCAGACACACCAACATCCACTGCCTCCACTGTGTCCCCCTCCTCCTCGTCATCCACCTCCCTCCCAGTAGCATCTCCACTCACACCTGCATGCACTACATCTCCATCCACTACCTCCATCACCAGCATGCCCATCACTACACACCGTTCACTGGCAGTCACCACCCCCACATCCATGCACACATCCTCTGTGTCCTCTTCCACTGTGTCAGTGACCCTTCCTCCCAAAGTACACAAACGCAAACACACACCCTCCCAACAGCCATCCACCTCACAACAGCATCTAGCTCATGCACCTGCACCGAAACACAACAGACTGACACCTCCTACAACCACTCTCTCTTCTTCCACTCCCAAACCTTCACCCCAATGTCCCTAAGAAGCTCTTCCTAGCAAACATTGACCTCTTCCCTACCCCTCCCCCTGTCCTTCACCTCGGGGTAGAGTGGCTAAAACCAAGCCCAGCACCTCAGCCACCAAATCCACATCCGCTGTGGTGTCTGCAGCCGTCAGAGGCTCAAAGGGGTCCCCCGTCAGCCCAGCCAGTGTGCCACCAACCCCTGCCAAGGGTAAGAACATTCTGCCACCTGACAAGGTGAAGAAGGGGACAGCATCCAGCAAGGGGAAGGAGCCACAACCACCCAGGAAAGCCACCTCAAAGGCTCCAGCTGCCAGACCCAAGGTGACACCACCATCTGCCAAGGGCAGGAAGGGGCTCAAAACACTAGCCAAGCCATGTCAGCCGTCCGAGCCTGCAGCTGAAGGCCTGGTGGCTACCAGCAGAACCGCCAGCACCGGCACCTGCACCGTGGCCAGCACTGCCAACTGCACTGCCGCAAGCACAGCCGCGAGCACCGCCACCTGCACCACTACTGTCAGCAGCCCCAATCGGTGTAGGAGGCTGGCCTGGCTTATAGTGGGGAACTGATCATACTTACACCATGTGCCAGGTCCAGTTATCCCTTATTAGTAGATTAGTAGTGTTCTAGCATCTTAGGCTGATAGAGGTAGCTATAGCAGAGCAGCTTAGGCTGAACTAGGAGACATGCAAAGCTCCTACTATACCACTTATATAATATAGCACTATATCACAAGAAACCACAATACTCAGAGTTACTAAAAATAAAGGTACTTTATTTTGTGCCAATATGCCAAATGTATCTCAGAGGATATATTCCCTCAGGAGGTAAGTAATATACACAAAATATACACACAAACCAAATCAGGTAAGTAAAACACTTAGAAAAGTAGTGCAAACACTGTAGAACTCAATAGAATGCAATAGGAGAAAATAGGCCTAGGGGCAACACAAATCATATACTCCAAAAGTGGAATGCGAACCACGAATGGGCCCCACGCCTAGTGTAGTGTGTAGAGGGTCGCTGGGAGTGTAAGAAAACACTAAGGGTGTCCAGGATACCCCACCCCAAGACCCTGAGAAGTAGGAGTAAAGTTACCCTACTGCCCCAGAAAGACAGTAAAATCGAGATAGGGGATTCAACAAGGACAACAACTGACTGCAAAGCACTGAAGATGGATTCCTGGACCTGAGGACCTTCAAAGGAAGGGGACCAAGTCCAAGAGTCACGCAGGTGTCCAGGGGGGCAGGAGCCCACTAAACCCCGGATGAAGGTGCAAAAGGGCTGCCTCAGGGTGGAAGAAGCCGAAGATTCTGCAACAACGGAAGGTGCCAGGAACTTCTCCTTTGGTCAGAAGATGTCCCACGGCGTGATGGATCAAGCAGAGTTGTTTCCACGCAGAAAGACCACAAACAAGCCTTGCTAGTAGCAAGAGTCGCGGTTGAGGATTTTGGGTGCTGCCAGGGCCCAGGAAGGACCAGGAGGGCGCCCTTTGGAGGAGGAGACAGAGGGGGTGCTCAGGAACACAGAGAGCCCAAGCAGAAGCAGGCAGCACCCAGAGAAGCACCCGAACAGACTTTCAGAAGATCTGAGCACGGCGGTTGTCTCAGCACAACAAAAGAGGGTCCCACGAAGTCAGAGGTCAACTCAGTGAGTTGGGCAATGCAGGACGGAGTGCTGGGGACCTGGGCTGTGCTGTGCACGAAGTCTTGCAAAAGTGCACAGAAGCCCTAGCAGCTGCAGTTCATGCAGTACACAGGATTACTGTCTGGCGTGGGGAGGCAAGGACTTACCTCCACCAAATTTGGACAGTCTGGGTCACTTGGATCCAGCTCCTGTGTTCCAGGGACCACGCTCGTCAAGATGAGAGGGGACACAGAGGACCGGTGATGCAGAAGTTTGGTGCCTGCATTAGTAGGGGGAAGATTCCGTCAACCCACAGGAGATTTCTTCTTTGCTTCTAGTGTAGGGTGAAGGCAGACAGCCATCAGAGAATGCACCACCAGGAAACACTCGAGAAAGCCAGCAGGATGAGGCGCTACAATGTTGCTGGTAGTCTTCTTGCTACTTTGTTGCGGTTTTGCAGGTGTCCTGGAGCAGTCAGCGGTCGATCCTTAGCAGAAGTCGAAGAGAGAAGTGAAGAGGAACTCTGGTGCGCTCTTCCATTCATTATCTGATGAGAAACCCACAGGAGAGACCCTAAATAGCCCTCAGAGGAGGATTGGCTACCTAACCAGGTAAGAGCCTATCAGGAGGGGTCTCTGATGTCACCTGCTGGCACTGCCCACTCAGAGGTCTCCATTGTGCCCTCACACCTCTGCATTCAAGCTGGCAGGGGTCTGGGACACACTTGAGGAGCTCTGGCACCACCCCTGGGGTGGTGATGGACAAGGGAGTGGTCACTCCCCTTTCCTTTGTCCAGTTTCGCACCATAACAGGGGCTGGGGGCTCCCTGAACCGGTGTAAACTGGCTTATGCAGGGAGGGCACCATCTGTGCCCTTCAAAGCATTTCCAGAGGCTGGGGGAGGCTACTCCTCCCCAGCCTTTAACACCTATTTCCAAAGGGAGAAGGTGTAACACCCTCTCTCAGAGGAAATCCTTTGTTCTGCCTTCCTGGGACTGGGCTGCCCAGACACCAGGAGGGCAGGAACCTGTCTGAGGGTTGGCAGCAGCAGTAGCTGCAGAGAAAACCTCAGAGTGCTAGTTTGGCAGTACCCAGAGTCCATGCTGGAGACCCGGGGATGCATGGAATTGTCCCCCCAATACCAGGATGGTATTGGGGTGACAATTCCATGATCCTAGACATGTTACATGGCCATGTTCGGAGTTACCATTGTGAAGCTACACATAGGTATTGACCTATATGTAGTTCACAAGTATAATGGTGTCCCCGCACTCACAAAGTCCGGGGAATTTGCCCTGAACAATGTGGGGGCACCTTGGCTTGTACCAGGGTGCCCTCACACTAAGTAACTTTGCACCTAACTTCACTAAGTGAGGGTTAGACATATAGGTGACTTACAAGTTACTTAAGTGCAGTGTAAAATGGCTGTGAAATAACGTGGACGTTATTTTACCCAGGCTGCAGCGGCAGTCCTGTTTAAGAATTGTCTGAGCTCCCTATTGGTGGCAAGAGAAATGCTGCAGCCCATAGGGATCTCCTGGAACCCAATACCCTGGGTACCTAGGTACCATATACTAGGGAACTATAAGGGTGTTCCAGTGTGTAGGAGGCTGGCCTGGCTTGTAGTGGGTACCAAAGGTACTTAAACCTTGTGCCAGGTCCAGTTATCCCTTATTAGTAGAATAGAGGTGTTTCTAGCAGCTTAGACTGATAGAAGGTAGCTATGGCAAAGCAGCTTAGGCTGAACTAGGAGACATGCAAAGCTCCTATTATATCACTTATATCATATGCACAATATCATAAGAAAACACAATACACAGAGTTATTAAAAATAAAGGTATTTTATTTTTATGACAATATGCCACAAGTATCTCAGTGAGTACCCTCAGTAAGAAGGTAAGTAATATACACAAGTTATATGTACACAAACCCAAATCAGGTAAGTAAGAGTCAGAAAAGTAATGCAAACAGTGTAGAATTACAATAGGTTGCAATAGGAGAACATAGGTATAGGGGCAACACAAACCATATACTCCAAAAGTGGAATGCGAATCACAAATGGACCCCAGACCTATGTGAGCTTGTAGAGGGTCGCTGGGACTGTAAGAAAACAGTCAGGGTGTCCAAGATACCCCACCCCAAGACCCTGAAAAGTAGGAGTAAAGTACACCTACTACCCCAAAAGAGCACAATAGTCGTGATAGGGGGATTCTGCAAGAACAACAAACACCAGCAGTGCACTGACAACAGATTTCCAGACCTGAGGACCTGCAAGGCAAGGGGACCAAGTCCAATAGTCGCGACATTGGCCAGGGGGGGCAGGAGCCCAGGAAACCCCAGATGAAGGTGCAAGGAAGCTGCCTCTGGATGGAAGAAGCTTGGAATTCTGCAAGAAAGAAGAGGACTAGGAACTTCTCCTTAGGAAGACAGATGTCCCACATCGTGATGAAGCTTGTAGAGGTGTTCCCACGCAGAAATACCGCAAACAAGCCTTGCTACCTGCAAGAGTCGCAGCACAGGTTTTTGGGTGCTGCTGAGGATCAGGAAGGACCAGGATGTCACCACTTGGAGGAGAAGATAGAGGGGGCGCTCAGCAACTCAGAGAGCCCTCACAGAAGCAGGCAGCACCCGCATAAGTACCCCATCAGGCACTTAGAAGAATAGTGAACCAGAGTCCACGCAAAGTTACAAAAGAGGGTCCCACGACGTCGAAGGCCAACTCAGAGGGTTGTGCACTACAGGACAGAGTGCTGGGGACCCAGGCTAGGCTGTGCATGAAGGAAATCCTGGAATAGTGCACAGGAGCCGGAGCAGCTGCAAATCACGCAGTACACAGCTTTGCAGTCTAGCTTGGGGAAGCAAGGACTTACCTCCAACAAGCTTGGACTGAAGAGTCACTGGACTGTGGGAGTCACTTGGACAGAGTTGCTGTGTTCCAGGGACCAGGCTCGTGAGGATGAGAGGGGACCCAGAGGACCAGTGATGCAGTCTTTTTGGTGCCTGCGTTAGCAGGAGGAAGATTCCGTCGACCCACGGGAGATTTCTTCGGAGCTTCTGGTGCAGGGTGAAAGCAGGCTACCCCCAGAGCATGCACCACCTGGAAACAGTCAAGAAAGCCGCCAGGTTTAGGCGCTACAATGTTGCTGGTAGTCGTCGTGCTACTTTGTTGCGGTTTTGCAGGCGTCCTGGAGCAGTCAGCGGTCGATCCTTGGTAGAAAGCGAAGAGGGAGATGCGGAGGAACTCTGGTGAGCTCTTGCATTCGTTATCTGAAGAATTCCCCAAAGCAGAGACCTAAATAGCCAGAAAAGGAGGTTTGGCTACCAAGGAAGGAGGATTGGCTACCAAGAAAGGTAAGAGCCTATCAGAGGGGGTCTCTGACGTCACCTGCTGGCACTGGCCACTCAGAGCAGTCCAGTGTGCCCCCAACACCTCTGTTTCCAAGATGGCAGAGGTTTGGGACACACTGGAGGAGCTCTGGGCACCTCCCCTGGGAGGTACTGGTCAGGGGAGTGGTCACTCCCCTTTCCTTTGTCCAGTTTCGTGCCAGAGCAGGGCTGGGGGATCCCTGAACCGGTGTAGACTGGCTTATGCAGAGATGGGCACCATCTGTGCCCATCAAAGCACTTCCAGAGGCTAGGGGAGGCTACTCCTCCCCAGCCCTTCACACCTATTTCCAAAGGGAGAGGGTGTAACACCCTCTCTCAGAGGAAATCCTTTGTTCTGCCTTCCTGGGCCAGGGCTGTCTGGACCCCAGGAGGGCAGAAACCTGTCTGAAGGGTTGGCAGCAGCAGCAGCTACAGTGGAAACCCTGGAAACGCAGTTTGGCAGTACCCGGGTTCTGTGCTAGAGACCCGGGGGATCATGGAATTGTCCCCCCAATACCAGAATGGTATTGGGGTGACAATTCCATGATCTTAGACATGTTACATGGCCATGTTCGGAGTTACCATTGTGATGCTATACATAGGTAGTGACCTATGTATAGTGCACGCGTGTAATGGTGTCCCCGCACTCACAAAGTCCGGGGAATTTGCCCTGAACAATGTGGGGGCACCTTGGCTAGTGCCAGGGTGCCCACACACTAAGTAACTTGGCATCTAACCTTCACCAGCTGAAGGTTAGACATATAGGTGACTTATAAGTTACTTATGTGCAGTGGTAAATGGTTGTGAAATAACGTGGACGTTATTTCACGCAGGCTGCAGTGGCAGGCCTGTGTAAGAATTGTCAGAGCTCCCTATGGGTGGCAAAAGAAATGCTGCAGCCCATAGGGATCTCATGGAACCCCAATACCCTGGGCACCTCATACCATATACAAGAGAATTATATGGATGTACCAGTATGCCAATGTGAATTGGTAAATTTAGTCACTAGCCTGTAGTGACAAATTTGGAAAGCAGAGAGAGCATAAACACTGAGGTTCTGGTTAGCAGAGCCTCAGTGATACAGTTAGGCACCACACAGGGAACACATACAGGGCACATATTATGAGCACTGGGGCCCTGCCTGGCACAGTCCAAGTGACACAAGGACTAAAACAACATACATACAGTGAAATATGGGGGTAACATGCCAGGCAAGATGGTACTTTCCTTCACAGTTTGCCAATCAGAATTGGTAAAATTAGGCACTACCCTGCAGTGACAATTTTAAAAGCAGAGAGAACATAATCACTGAGGCCCTGGTTAGCAGATCCTCAGTGATACAGTTAGGCACCACACAGGGAACACATACAGGGCATACTTTATGAGCACTGGGGTCCTGGCTAGCAGGATCCCAGTGACACAGGCAAAAACAAACATACATACAAGTACAAATGGGGGTAACATGCCAGGCAAGATGGTACTTTCCTACACAACCCCCCACCCAAACAAGGGACAATAAGGCTAACCTTGCCCAGATGAGTCCTCATTGTCTAAGTGGAAATACCTGGATAGTCCATCTGCATTGGAGTGGGTACTCCCAGGTCTATGTTCCACTGTATAGTCCATTTCCTGTAGGGATATGGACCACCTCAACAATTTAGGGTTTTCACCTTTCATATGTTTTAGCCAAAGTAGAAGTTTGTGGTCTGTCTGAACAATAAAGTGAGTACCAAACAGGTATGGTCTCAACTTTTTCAATGCCCTGACCACAGCAAAGGCCTCCCTCTCTATGGCAGACCACTGCTTTTCTCTAGTGGTCAACCTCCTGCTGATGAATGCAACAGGTTGATCCTGGCCCTCAGTATTAAGCTGTGATAGCACTGCCCCAAGTTCAGAAGCATCAGTCTGGACTATGAACTTTTTGGAGTAGCAAGGGCTTTTTAGGACAGGTGCAGAGCACATGGCCTATTTGAGCTCATCAAAAGCTTTTTGACAGCCAGCTGTCCACAATACCTTTTTAGGCATCTTTTTACTATTGAGGTCATTAAAAGGAGCTGCAGTGGAGCCATAATTCATAATAAACCTCCTATAGTACCCTGTAATGCCTAGAAAGGCTCTCACCAGGGTTTGAGTTGTAGGGGGAGCCCATTCCATAATGGTCTGGATCTTCCCCTGCAGTGGTGCAATCTGTTCCCCACCTACCAGGTATCCCAGATAAACCACTGTCACCTGCCCTATCTGGCAGCTTGAGGCCTTGATAGTGAGGCCTGCCTATTGCAGGGCCTCGAAAACTTTCCACAGGTGGACCAGGTGATCATCCCAGGTGGAGCTAAAGACAGCTATATCATCCAGATATGCTGCACTAAAAGCTTCCAACCCTTGCAGGACTGTGTTCACCAACCTTTGAAAAGTGGCAGGTGCATTCTTCAGACCAAAGGGCATCACAGTGAATTGATAGTGCCCTCCAATGGTTGAAAATGCAGTCTTGGGTTTAGCATCTTCTGATAATTTAATCTGCCAATAGCCTGCAGTTAAATCAAAAGTGCTTAGATACTTGGCAGAAGCCAGTGTATCTATCAGCTCATCTGCCCTGGGTATAGGTTGAGAATCTGTCTTGGTTACTTGGTTGAGCCCTCTATAGTCAACACAAAACCTCATCTCTCTTTTTCCATCCTTACTGTGAAGTTTTGGAACCAGCACCTCTGGGCTAGCCCATGGGCTTTCTGAAGGCTCAATCACTCCTAAGTCTAACATTTTCTGAACTTCTTGTTTAATGCAGTCCCTGACATGGTCATGCTGCCTATAAAATTTACTTTTGACAGGTAAACTGTCTCCAGTATTGATTGCATGCTCACACCAAGTAGTGGTACCTGGTATCAGTGAGAAGAGTTCAGAAAACTGACTTAAAAGATTTATACAGTTATCTTTCTGCTCAGCAGTAAGACAATCTGCAAGTACTACTCCCTCCACTAAGCCATCAGCTTCAGTGGTGGAGAAGAGATCAGGGAGAGGGTCACTCTCATCTTCCTGTCCCTCATCAGTTGCCAAGAGCAGGGTGAGATCAGCCCTGTCATAGTAGGGTTTTAGGCGGTTAACATGGAGCACCCTACGGGGACTCCTGGCAATGCCCAGGTCTACCAAGTAGGTAACCGCACCCTTTTTATCAACAATTAGATGGGGTCCACTCCATTTGTCTTGGAGTGCTCTTGGGGCCACAGGCTCCAATACCCACACCTTCTGTCCTGGGTGGTAGTGGGTCAGGACAGCCTTCTGGTCATGCCATTGCTTTTGCAGCTCCTCGCTGGCCTGAAGGTTTTTACTGGCCCTTTTCATGTACTCAGCCATTCTTGATCCCAGGCCAAGTACATAATGCACAATGTCTTGTTTAGGAGCTTTTAAAGGTTTTTCCCAACCCTCCTTAACAAGTGCGAGGGGACCTCTCACAGGGTGTCCAAAGAGGAGTTCAAAGGGGCTAAAGCCCACTCTTTTTTGGGGTACCTCCCTGTAAGTAAAAAGGATGCAAGGTAACAGGACATCCCATCTGTTGGAGGCTGGCCTGGCTTATAATGGGTACCTTGTGGTACTTACACCTTGTGCCAGGTCCAGTTATCCCTTATTAGTAGATTAGAGATGTTCTAGCAGCTTAGGCCGATAGAGGTAGCTATAGCAGAGCAGCTTAGGCTGAGGTAGGAGATATGCAGATCTCCTACTTTACCACTTATATCACTTAGCACTATGTCATAAGAAAGCACAATACTCAGAGTTACTAAAAATAAAGGTACTTTATTTTAGTGACAATATGCCAAAAGTATCTCAGATGATATACTCCCTTAGGAGGTAAGTAATATACACAAAATATACACACACACATCAAATCAGGTAAGTAACAGTTAGAAAAGTAGTGCAACCACTGTAGGACACAATAGAATGCAATAGGGAGAAATAGTCCTAGGGGCAACACAAACCATATACTCCAAAAGTGGAATGCGAACCACGAATGGACCCCAGGCCTAGTGTAGTGTGTAGAGGGTCGCTGGGAGTGTAAGAAAACACTTAGGGTGTCCAAGATACCCCACCCCAAGACCCTGAAAAGTAGGAGTAAAGTTACCCTACTACCCCAGAAAGACAGGAAAGTCGAGATAGGGAATTCTGCAAGGACAACAACTGACTGCAAAGCACTGAATATGGATTCCTGGACCTGAGGAACTGTAAAGGAAGGGGACCAAGTCCAAGAGTCACACAAGTGTCCAGGGGGGGGCAGGAGGCCACTAAACCCTGGATGAAGGTGCAAAAGGGCTGCCTCCGGGGTGGAAGAAGCCAAACATTCTGCAACAACAGAAAGTGGCAGGAACTTCTGCTTTGGTCAGAAGATGTCCCACGGCGTGTTGGAGGATGCAGAGTTGTTTCCACGCAGAAAGACCACAAACAAGCCTTGCTAGCTACACGAGTCACGGTTGAAGATGTTGGGTGCTGCCAGAGCCCAGGAAGGACCAGGAGGTCGCCCCTTGGAGGAGGAGAAAGAGGGGGCGCTTAGCAACATGGAGAGCCCATGCAGAAGCAGGCAGCACCCGCAGAAGCACCTGAACAGGCATTTAGAAGATCTGAGGACGACGGTCGACTCAGAGCAGCAAAGAAGGGTCCCACGACGTCGGAGTCCATCTCAACGAGTTGGGCAATGCAAGACGGAGTGCTGGGGACTGTGCACAAAGGAAGTCTTGCAAAAGTGCACAGAAGCCCGAGCAGCTGCAGTTCACGCAGTAGACAGGATTACTGTCTGGCGTGGGGAGGCAAGGACTTACCTATACCAAGTTTGGACAGAAGGGCCAATGGACTGTCAGGGACAGTTGGATCCAACTCCTGTGATTCCGTCGACCCACGTGAGATTTCTTCTTGGCTTTCAGTGCAGGGTGAAGGCAGACAGCCCTCAGAGCATGCACCACCAGTAAACAGTTGAGAAAGCCGGCAGGATGAGGCGCTACAATGTTGCTGGTGGTCTTCATGCTACTTTGTTGTGGTTATGCAGGCATACTGGAGCAGTCAGCAGTCGATCCTTGGCAGAAGTCGAAGAGGGAAGTGCAGAGGAACTCTGGTGAGCTCTTGCATTCATTATCTGGTGAGATACCCACAGGAGAGACCCTAAATAGCCCTCAGAGGATGATTGGCTACAGAGAAAGGTAAGCATCTATCAGGAGGGGTCTCTGACGTCACTTGCTGGCAATGGCCACTCACAGCTGTCCATTGTGCCCTCACACCTCTGCATCCAAGATGGTAGAGGTCTGGGACACACTGGAGGAGCTTTGGGCACCTCCCCTGGAAGGTGCTGGTCAGGGGAGTGGTCACTCCCCTTTCCTTTGTCCAGTTTCGTGCCAGAGCAGGGCTGGGGGACCAATTTAAATTAAAACCACACAGTGACAATGGCATGGCCTTAACTGGTAGTAGTACTTGGAAGATTAACCTTTCCAAATCACATCAATAACACTCAATCCCGCACTCTTCCAAGCAATACGTCCTGTGCAAGGTGTGTGTAATGTGTGTTGCTGCTGGTCAAACACCAAGAGACACATAGCATGATGACGCTGACTCTAATGAAGGTGACATGGAATTATTGAGGCAGTACCAACATCTCACATCACTCCTGGAGTGACATTACCAGCTAGCAATAAGGAAGTGGACTGTGCTATGAAAACGTGGATGTGACACTAATGCAAAGTGCACACTGCTACACATACGGATTGAGACAATTCCCCATATACATAGCAGATGTACAGGCAGATGGACCTTCCTACACTAAAATCTTCACCCCCACAACCAAGTTAGCCAGCTTACCTGGAACAAGTTCAGTAGTGTAGGTACACGTTTGCACATGAGCCAACTCTGTGAGGGCACAAAAATAGGTTGCATAGAACTTGTCACACATGGGATAATTGTGCATTGTCAATTGTGAACACTTCAGTGCTGCCACTTTATGGAGATGTGTTGTGCATTGTCACCTAGCCATATCAAAGGGACTCACTGTTGCATTTCACCTGCAATTATATATGTCGAATTGGATGGGATGTTCAAGCCATATAGTGCAACCATGTTACCACCACAGTGGAATCGATTGTGTGTGTGGTAGTATCATGTCGCCTCCAGTGAAGGCACACAGACACTTCTTTCACACTACATAAGGCATGGGAGATACACACTGAACACCAGTTTTGATAGTCAAACAACCCAATGCAGAAAGAACATCACAGAAGCCTACGATCCCACATAATACTACAAACACACATGAGTCACAGACGACACAAGATAACAACTACCATGCAAAGTGACAATCACAGTGCAACCAACAACAAAATACTTACTCTCATTTTCTCTTTCAGCTGATCAGAATTACGGGATCCAGCCGTGGATCATGACTCCAATTGCCAACCCAAGCACAGCAGCAGAGCATGCCTATAATGAGGCACATCGTAGGACACACACCATAGTTGAGTGGACTTTTGGCATCCTGAAGTCCAGATTCAGGTGCCTGGACATCACCGGAGGCAGCCTCTTATATTCCCCTGAAATAGTCTGCAAGATCATTTTGACCTGTGCCATCCTGCACAACATTTGTGTGAGGAGGAACATTGCCCTCTATGAACCGGATCAACAAATGCCTGAAGAGGAGGAATAAGAGGAGGATGTCTGTGAAAATGAGGGGGAACATCCAAACACAGCTGCAGGATTGCGTCGGAGACAACACATCGTACAAAAGTTCTTCTAACTATAGTCACCATCACCACTTTGTTATCATATGTAATTAAACACTACACTTCATCACTCAATCATGCTCTGGGTAATTATTTATGCATCACATGGTCTCTAGGAATCATAATCAGAGTTTTGCCTCAAGGAGCATTGCAGAAATACAAATTTGCATACTGAAAAAGCCACATCACATTTGATGGGTATGAATGTACAGCAAACATCACACACAGTGTTAATGACATATATCCTGTCTATTTCACATTTGAAGGGCAATATCAGAGGACCACAGCTATGAGACACATCCATGTTGCCAACATGGTCCATTGCAGCATATGACACACAACTAAGACACCATCAATCATAAGGTAAAAAAGTGCTTAATACATGAGGCAGTGGATGTGCAATTACATTGGTAACAGGAATGTATGACCAGACCCTTGACAGAAGTAAGTGTGACATCAGCTATCTCTGCAAGGAGCATGTGTGAGGAGAAGTGCATCAAACCTGAAAATGGATAGCACAAGTGCCTCAGGTATGACAAGCATTGCTCACAAGACATGCCCTCCGCAGTCCATCCCAGGTAATAAGTCCTGCCACTGCCATGTTTTAAGTCTCTCCCCACCCTTCTGTAGTGGGCGCTGTAAATGGACTATCTGTACCCTGAGAATCTTCTTCTACACTCACCCAGACTCCCATTTTGACTCCTGTGTGCTTCCCTCTTCAGTGTGGCATGCCATAGTCATAGTTCATCAGTCTGCATGGACTTCAGGTCCGATAATGCACTGCCTGGTAGTCGGTAAGACCTGTAATCAGCTGTCCATTGCTTCCCATGTGAAAGGTCCAGTGGCCCTTTGAAATTGATTCCCAACTCCAGGACTTGTGAGAGACTGAAGGTGCACACACCTGTAAGCACTTCCATGCAGACCAGCCATTTGAACCTGCCCTGCCCTTGCTGCTGCCTGGAACTGCTTAGAAGCTGCCATTTTCTGAATCTCCTTGTTGTGCATTGGCATACAAATCACTTGTGTACCAGAGCCCTTGGGGGATAGTGTAACAGTGCAGACCACAGCAGAAACTGTTTTTTGTTCCCACAGTGTTGTTCCTGCTTGTCCCAGTCAAAAGTCTTCTCACTGTGTATTTGCCTTGTTCATGTTTGTTCCTGACAGAGCCTGCATCCTGTTAGCCAGACTGGTTCCAGTCTTTGCATTAAACATAGAGGTTCCCTGTGGCTACATTTGTCTCATAGTTGCTTTCCATGCCTTCTGTTTCCTCCTGGGTATTGTGTCTGGTAGGTCTACGATGAATCCTCAAATTTATAGCATAGTTTAATCAGTTTACTTATTGTATTTTGTTCTGGGACATATATTCCAATGGCCTAATCCAGTCCCCATCCCTTGTCTGGTTTTGCCTGTATTCATTAGTGCCAAACAGTGTGCTATGGATGTCTGCATTGATTTGATACTGTGCCTCCACACAACAAGCAAGGGTTGCTAAGGTGTATGTAAGGACAAAACATGTTTGTGCCCTGATGGTCCAGACACAGATTCTCTTCTGCTGCCACTTTTTGATGGGGCTTGCATGGTGACTAGCTGTGAGATTAATCAGCACAGAGGCACTGATGTTCCTTGTTGCAGTGGGAAATTTAGAGCCCACCATGTGTACAAATGTTGTGATGAAACCTGCCTGTTTCCTATTACTGATCCATAACGTATTTGAGCACACCAAAGTTGCTCTGTCGTCAGCCTTCGAAAAGTTCTGCAGTGCCATAGTGTGAGAAGGTAGCCTCTTTCTAGCCTTGTTACCCCCACTTTTGGCCTGTTTGTGAGTGTATGTCAGGGTGTTTGTCACTGTTTTCACTGTCTCACTGGGATCCTGATAGCCAGGCCTCAGTGCTCATAGTGAAAACACTATGTTTTCAGTATGGTTGTTATGTGTCACTGGGATCCTGCTGGTCAGGACCCCAGTGCTCATAGGTTTGTGGCCTATATGTATGTGTCACTGGGACCCTGTCACACAGGGCCCCAGTGCTCATAGGTGTGCATGTATATGTTCCCTGTGTGGTGCCTAACTGTCTCACTGAGGCTCTGCTAACCAGAACCTCAGTGGTTATGCTCTCTCATTACTTTCAAATTGTCACTGACAGGCTAGTGACCATTTTTACCAATTTACATTGGCTTACTGGAACACCCTTATAATTCCCTAGTATATGGTACTGAGGTACCCAGGGTATTGGGGTTCCAGGAGATCCCTATGGGCTGCAGCATTTCTTTTGCCACCCATAGGGAGCTCTGACAATTCTTACACAGGCCTGCCACTGCAGCCTGAGTGAAATAACGTCCACGTTATTTCACAGCCATTTTACACTGCACTTAAGTAACTTATAAGTCACCTATATGTCTAACCTTTACCTGGTAAAGGTTAGGTGCAAAGTTACTTAGTGTGAGGGCACCCTGGCACTAGCCAAGGTGCCCCCACATTGTTCAGAGCCAATTCACTGAACTTTGTGAGTGCGGGGACACCATTACACGCGTGCACTACATATAGGTCACTACCTATATGTAGCTTCACCATGGTAACTCCGAATATGGCCATGTAACATGTCTATGATCATGGAATTGCCCCCTCTATGCCATCCTGGCATTGTTGGTACAATTCCATGATCCCAGTGGTCTGTAGCACAGACCCTGGTACTGCCAAACTGCCCTTCCTGGGGTTTCTCTGCAGCTGCTGCTGCTGCCAACCCCTCAGACAGGCATCTGCCCTCCTGGGGTCCAGCCAGGCCTGGCCCAGGATGGCAGAACAAAGAACTTCCTCTGAGAGAGGGTGTGACACCCTCTCCCTTTGGAAAATGGTGTGAAGGCAGGGGAGGAGTAGCCTCCCCCAGCCTCTGGAAATGCTTTGTTGGGCACAGAGGTGCCCAATTCTGCATAAGCCAGTCTACACCGGTTCAGGGACCCCTTAGCCCCTGCTCTGGCGCGAAACTGGACAAAGGAAAGGGGAGTGACCACTCCCCTGACCTGCACCTCCCCTGGGAGGTGTCCAGAGCTCCTCCAGTGTGCTCCAGACCTCTGCCATCTTGGAAACAGAGGTGCTGCTGGCACACTGGACTGCTCTGAGTGGCCAGTGCCACCAGGTGACGTCAGAGACTCCTTGTGATAGGCTCCTTCAGGTGTTAGTAGCCTTTCCTCTCTCCTAGGTAGCCAAACCCTCTTTTCTGGCTATTTAGGGTCTCTGTCTCTGGGGAAACTTTAGATAACGAATGCATGAGCTCAGCCGAGTTCCTCTGCATCTCCCTCTTCACCTTCTGATAAGGAATCGACCGCTGACCGCGCTGGAAGCCTGCAAACCTGCAACATAGTAGCAAAGACGACTACTGCAACTCTGTAACGCTGATCCTGCCGCCTTCTCGACTGTTTTCCTGCTTGTGCATGCTGTGGGGGTAGTCTGCCTCCTCTCTGCACCAGAAGCTCCGAAGAAATCTCCCGTGGGTCGACGGAATCTTCCCCCTGCAACCGCAGGCACCAAAAAGCTGCATCTCCGGTCCCTTGGGTCTCCTCTCAGCACGACGAGCGAGGTCCCTCGAATCCAGCGACACCGTCCAAGTGACCCCCACAGTCCAGTGACTCTTCAGCCCAAGTTTGGTGGAGGTAAGTCCTTGCCTCACCTCGCTGGGCTGCATTGCTGGGAACCGCGACTTTGCAAGCTTCTCCGGCCCCTGTGCACTTCCGGCGGAAATCCTGTGTGCACAGCCAAGCCTGGGTCCACGGCACTCTAACCTGCATTGCACGACTTTCTAAGTTGGTCTCCGGCGACGTGGGACTCCTTTGTGCAACTTCGGCGAGCACCGTTTCACGCATCCTCGTAGTGCCTGTTTCTGGCACTTCTCCGGGTGCTACCTGCTTCAGTGAGGGCTCTTTGTCTTGCTCGACGTCCCCTCTCTCTGCAGGTCCAATTTGCGACCTCCTGGTCCCTCCTGGGCCCCAGCAGCGTCCAAAAACGCCAAACGCACGATTTGCGTGTAGCAAGGCTTGTTGGCGTCCATCCGGCGGGAAAACACTTCTGCACGACTCTCCAAGGCGTGGGGGATCCATCCTCCAAAGGGGAAGTCTCTAGCCCTTGTCGTTCCTGCAGTATTCACAGTTCTTCAGCCTAGTAAGAGCTTCTTTGCACCAACCGCTGGCATTTCTTGGGCATCTGCCCATCTCCGAGCTGCTTGTGACTTTTGGACTTGGTCCCCTTGTTCCACAGGTACCTTCAGACAGGAATCCATCGTTGTTGCATTGCTGATTTGTGTTTTCCTTGCATTCTCCCTCTAACACGACTATTTTGTCCTTCGGGGAACTTTAGTGCACTTTGCACTCACTTTTCAGGGTCTTGGGGAGGGTTATTTTTCTAACTCTCACTATTTTCTAATAGTCCCAGCGACCCTCTACAAGGTCACATAGGTTTGGGGTCCATTCGTGGTTCGCATTCCACTTCTGGAGTATATGGTTTGTGTTGCCCCTATCCCTATGTTTCCCCATTGCATCCTATTGTAACTATACATTGTTTGCACTGTTTTCTAAGACTATACTGCATATTTTTGCTATTGTGTATATATATCTTGTGTATATTTCCTATCCTCTCACTGAGGGTACACTCTAAGATACTTTGGCATATTGTCATAAAAATAAAGTACCTTTATTTTTAGTATAACTGTGTATTGTGTTTTCTTATGATATTGTGCATATGACACTAGGTGGTACTGTAGTAGCTTCACATGTCTCCTAGTTCAGCCTGAGCTGCTTTGCTAAGCTACCATTATCTATCAGCCTAAGCTGCTAGACACCCTATACACTAATAAGGGATAACTGGGCCTGGTGCAAGGTGCAAGTACCCCTTGGTACTCACTACAAGCCAGTCCAGCCTCCTACATTGGTTGTGCAGTGGTGGGATAAGTGCTTTGAGACTACTTACCACTCTTGTCATTGTACTTTTCATAAGAGAAAAATATACAAAACAAGGTCAGTGTATATACACATAGCCAAAAAGTTTTGCATTTCCTCTTTTCACTCTTTTCTAAGTGCGGAAAAGTACTTCTAAACTTTCAAAAAGTTCTTAAAAGTTTAAAAAGTTTTTTTCTGTCTTTCCAAAAAGTTCTGAAAACTTTTTTCTCTTTTGCTATCACTTTAACTCTCTCTAAAAAATGTCTGGCACAGGCCAAAAAGTTGAACTGTCCAAACTTGCATATGATCACCTTAGCTGGAAAGGAGCAAGGAGTCTCTGCATAGAGAGAGGTTTGAGTGTAGGGAAGAATCCTTCCTTAGAACTGTTAATTAATATGCTTAGAGTACAGGATAAGGCCATAAGTGCCCAATCTGTAGAAAAAGTAGCTAATGGTTCTCAATCTGATCCAGGGACTCCCCCAGGAAAAGGTTCAGGAAAGAAACTTCTCAGCCTGCCCATTACTAGACAGTCTAGCATAGTTGGTACAGAGGTTGAATCACACCATACTGAGGATGTGATCTCACATTATGCTGGTAGCCAAGCTGTTAGGGTGCCCTCTGTAAGGGACAGGTCTCCTTCTGTTCATTCCCATCATACCTCTGTATCTAGAAATGTCCCTCCCACCCACCCTGATGACAGATTGTTAGAAAGGGAGCTCAATAGATTGAGAGTGGAACAAACCAGACTGAAGCTCAAGAAGCAACAGCTGGATTTGGATAGACAGTCTTTAGAAATAGAGAGGGAAAGACAGAAGATGGGTTTAGATACCCATGGTGGCAGCAGCAGTATTCCCCATAGTCATCCTGCAAAAGAGCATGATTCCAGGAATCTGCACAAGATAGTTCCCCCTTATAAGGAGGGGGATGACATAAACAAGTGGTTTGCTGCACTTGAGAGGGCCTGTGTTGTACAGGATGTCCCTCAAAGGCAGTGGGCTGCTATCCTATGGCTATCATTTAGTGGAAAAGGTAGGGATAGGCTCCTTACTGTGAAAGAAAATGATGCCAATAATTTCCAAGTTCTTAAGAATGCACTCCTGGATGGTTATGGCTTAACCACTGAACAGTACAGGATAAAGTTCAGAGAGACCAAAAAGGAGTCTTCACAAGACTGGGTTGATTTCATTGACCATTCAGTGAAGGCCTTGGAGGGGTGGTTACATGGCAGTAAAGTTACTGATTATGAAAGCCTGTATAACACAATCCTGAGAGAGCATATACTTAATAATTGTGTGTCTGATTTGTTGCACCAGTACCTGGTAGACTCTGATCTGACCTCTCCCCAAGAATTGGGAAAGAAGGCAGACAAATGGGTCAGAACAAGGGTGAACAGAAAAGTTCATACAGGGGGTGACAAAGATAGCAATAAGAAGAAAGATGGTGAAAAATCTCAAGATAAGCATGGGGATAAGGGTAAAACCAAAGACCCCACTTCAAATCTTAAACACTCTTCAGAGGGTGGGGATAAAACAAATTCTTCCTCTTCTTCCCAACCTGCACACATTAAAAAGCCTTGGTGCTTTGTGTGTAAAAACAGAGGCCATAGGCCAGGGGATAAGTCCTGTCCAGGTAAACCCCCTGAGCCTACCACCACTAATACATCAAGCTCTAGTGCCCCTAGCAGTAGTGGTACTAGTGGTGGGACTGCTGGCAACAGTCAAGCAAAGGGTGTAGTTGGGTTCACTTATGGGTCCATAGTGGAAACTGATGTAATCAGTCCCAAGACAGTTTCTGTCACACCTAGTGGCATTGGCCTTGCCACACTGGCTGCTTGTCCCCTTACAATGGATAAGTACAGGCAGACAGTTTCAATAAATGGTGTTGAGGCCTTGGCCTACAGGGACACAGGTGCCAGTTTCACTTTGGTGACTGAAAACCTAGTGCCTCCTGAACAACACATCATTGGACAACAGTATAAAATTATTGATGTCCATAACTCCACTAAGTTTCTTCCCTTAGCTATAATTCAGTTTAGTTGGGGTGGAGTTACTGGCCCTAAGCAGGTGGTGGTATCACCTAGCTTACCTGTAGACTGTCTCTTAGGTAATGACCTAGAGACCTCAGGTTGGGCTGATGTAGAGTTTTATGCCCATGCAGCCATGCTGGGCATCCCTGAGGAATTGTTCCCTCTCATTTCAAGTGAAATGAAAAAGCAAAGGAGAGAAGGCCTGAAAACTCAGGATCCCTCTCCATCAACAGGTAAAAAGGGTATCACAGTATCCCCTAACCACCCTACCATTCAGGATACCATTCCTGTGGTGGGAGAAACCTCTCCTGGGGTGGCACCTGTTCCAAGGGAATCATCAGCTGGCAAAGCTGGACTCCCTGAGGTGGAAGTACCTCTCTGTGGGATAACTAACATTGGTGACAAAAAGAGCACCATTTTAGTTAACATGGAGCATCCCTCCAACCCTCCCAGAGAAACTTTAGTGCAGAAACCCTGCACTACCTCACAACACTTAGGACAGCATCCCTGCCCTAGTGTGGAGCTCATAGGACAGCATCCCTGCCCTGCTCCAACTCAAGAGAAACAGCATCCCTGTTCTCTCTTCCAGCCAAATGGACAAAGTTTTTGCCCAGCTATGGCTTTACTGAGACAGCATCCCTGTCTGGCATTTCCATCATTACAAATAGGTTCAGTGGATAATTCCCACTGCTCTAAACTAAAACTTACTGATAGAAACTCTGAAAATACACCTTCACATTGTTGCTTAGCTAAAAAACTTCAAACAGGGTGGTTTACATCCCCACAGGGAAGTAACCATATAGTGGATGATAAAGGGAGTAACCAGTCTATTGCAGAGCTACTCTCTACTTATCACCACTTAGACAATAAAGTCTCAACTGGCCAAGGTTAGCCTTATTGTCCTTCGTTTGGGGGGGGGTTGTGTGAGAAGGTAGCCTCTTTCTAGCCTTGTTACCCCCACTTTTGGCCTGTTTGTGAGTGTATGTCAGGGTGTTTGTCACTGTTTTCACTGTCTCACTGGGATCCTGATAGCCAGGCCTCAGTGCTCATAGTGAAAACACTATGTTTTCAGTATGGTTGTTATGTGTCACTGGGATCCTGCTGGTCAGGACCCCAGTGCTCATAGGTTTGTGGCCTATATGTATGTGTCACTGGGACCCTGTCACACAGGGCCCCAGTGCTCATAGGTGTGCATGTATATGTTCCCTGTGTGGTGCCTAACTGTCTCACTGAGGCTCTGCTAACCAGAACCTCAGTGGTTATGCTCTCTCATTACTTTCAAATTGTCACTGACAGGCTAGTGACCATTTTTACCAATTTACATTGGCTTACTGGAACACCCTTATAATTCCCTAGTATATGGTACTGAGGTACCCAGGGTATTGGGGTTCCAGGAGATCCCTATGGGCTGCAGCATTTCTTTTGCCACCCATAGGGAGCTCTGACAATTCTTACACAGGCCTGCCACTGCAGCCTGAGTGAAATAACGTCCACGTTATTTCACAGCCATTTTACACTGCACTTAAGTAACTTATAAGTCACCTATATGTCTAACCTTTACCTGGTAAAGGTTAGGTGCAAAGTTACTTAGTGTGAGGGCACCCTGGCACTAGCCAAGGTGCCCCCACATTGTTCAGAGCCAATTCACTGAACTTTGTGAGTGCGGGGACACCATTACACGCGTGCACTACATATAGGTCACTACCTATATGTAGCTTCACCATGGTAACTCCGAATATGGCCATGTAACATGTCTATGATCATGGAATTGCCCCCTCTATGCCATCCTGGCATTGTTGGTACAATTCCATGATCCCAGTGGTCTGTAGCACAGACCCTGGTACTGCCAAACTGCCCTTCCTGGGGTTTCTCTGCAGCTGCTGCTGCTGCCAACCCCTCAGACAGGCATCTGCCCTCCTGGGGTCCAGCCAGGCCTGGCCCAGGATGGCAGAACAAAGAACTTCCTCTGAGAGAGGGTGTGACACCCTCTCCCTTTGGAAAATGGTGTGAAGGCAGGGGAGGAGTAGCCTCCCCCAGCCTCTGGAAATGCTTTGTTGGGCACAGAGGTGCCCAATTCTGCATAAGCCAGTCTACACCGGTTCAGGGACCCCTTAGCCCCTGCTCTGGCGCGAAACTGGACAAAGGAAAGGGGAGTGACCACTCCCCTGACCTGCACCTCCCCTGGGAGGTGTCCAGAGCTCCTCCAGTGTGCTCCAGACCTCTGCCATCTTGGAAACAGAGGTGCTGCTGGCACACTGGACTGCTCTGAGTGGCCAGTGCCACCAGGTGACGTCAGAGACTCCTTGTGATAGGCTCCTTCAGGTGTTAGTAGCCTTTCCTCTCTCCTAGGTAGCCAAACCCTCTTTTCTGGCTATTTAGGGTCTCTGTCTCTGGGGAAACTTTAGATAACGAATGCATGAGCTCAGCCGAGTTCCTCTGCATCTCCCTCTTCACCTTCTGATAAGGAATCGACCGCTGACCGCGCTGGAAGCCTGCAAACCTGCAACATAGTAGCAAAGACGACTACTGCAACTCTGTAACGCTGATCCTGCCGCCTTCTCGACTGTTTTCCTGCTTGTGCATGCTGTGGGGGTAGTCTGCCTCCTCTCTGCACCAGAAGCTCCGAAGAAATCTCCCGTGGGTCGACGGAATCTTCCCCCTGCAACCGCAGGCACCAAAAAGCTGCATCTCCGGTCCCTTGGGTCTCCTCTCAGCACGACGAGCGAGGTCCCTCGAATCCAGCGACACCGTCCAAGTGACCCCCACAGTCCAGTGACTCTTCAGCCCAAGTTTGGTGGAGGTAAGTCCTTGCCTCACCTCGCTGGGCTGCATTGCTGGGAACCGCGACTTTGCAAGCTTCTCCGGCCCCTGTGCACTTCCGGCGGAAATCCTGTGTGCACAGCCAAGCCTGGGTCCACGGCACTCTAACCTGCATTGCACGACTTTCTAAGTTGGTCTCCGGCGACGTGGGACTCCTTTGTGCAACTTCGGCGAGCACCGTTTCACGCATCCTCGTAGTGCCTGTTTCTGGCACTTCTCCGGGTGCTACCTGCTTCAGTGAGGGCTCTTTGTCTTGCTCGACGTCCCCTCTCTCTGCAGGTCCAATTTGCGACCTCCTGGTCCCTCCTGGGCCCCAGCAGCGTCCAAAAACGCCAAACGCACGATTTGCGTGTAGCAAGGCTTGTTGGCGTCCATCCGGCGGGAAAACACTTCTGCACGACTCTCCAAGGCGTGGGGGATCCATCCTCCAAAGGGGAAGTCTCTAGCCCTTGTCGTTCCTGCAGTATTCACAGTTCTTCAGCCTAGTAAGAGCTTCTTTGCACCAACCGCTGGCATTTCTTGGGCATCTGCCCATCTCCGAGCTGCTTGTGACTTTTGGACTTGGTCCCCTTGTTCCACAGGTACCTTCAGACAGGAATCCATCGTTGTTGCATTGCTGATTTGTGTTTTCCTTGCATTCTCCCTCTAACACGACTATTTTGTCCTTCGGGGAACTTTAGTGCACTTTGCACTCACTTTTCAGGGTCTTGGGGAGGGTTATTTTTCTAACTCTCACTATTTTCTAATAGTCCCAGCGACCCTCTACAAGGTCACATAGGTTTGGGGTCCATTCGTGGTTCGCATTCCACTTCTGGAGTATATGGTTTGTGTTGCCCCTATCCCTATGTTTCCCCATTGCATCCTATTGTAACTATACATTGTTTGCACTGTTTTCTAAGACTATACTGCATATTTTTGCTATTGTGTATATATATCTTGTGTATATTTCCTATCCTCTCACTGAGGGTACACTCTAAGATACTTTGGCATATTGTCATAAAAATAAAGTACCTTTATTTTTAGTATAACTGTGTATTGTGTTTTCTTATGATATTGTGCATATGACACTAGGTGGTACTGTAGTAGCTTCACATGTCTCCTAGTTCAGCCTGAGCTGCTTTGCTAAGCTACCATTATCTATCAGCCTAAGCTGCTAGACACCCTATACACTAATAAGGGATAACTGGGCCTGGTGCAAGGTGCAAGTACCCCTTGGTACTCACTACAAGCCAGTCCAGCCTCCTACACATAGCTGGACTATCCCCATGTGTGCCGTTAGTTGATCTTTGGCTTCTGGTCAAATCTGCTTTGAAGGATACTCTGTTAATTCAAGGGTTGGCTCCACAGACTCATGACTAGACCTGCACGTAACTGTGACAAAATGGTGGCCAATACTGACACAGGTTACAAATGGCCACACACTTGAACTGGACACCTTTGTGCAATGAACCACTGGACATATGTGAACACATGCAGCAGGGTCTGCTGGTCCTTCACAGCCACAGGAGAAACATAGGTCATTTATATGACTCAAACTGTGGTGTACATAACAATTTTAGGCTTGGATTTGAGACTCTGTGTCACAAACACTGTACTTACCTAGCATGTTCAAATGCCTGACTCGTGGGTAGTTTACACACAAGTGACCATGAAGCAGTATCCAACATTTCATTACATGTGAGGGGTAACAGATCTGACATAGCCATTATCATCTGTCCTCGATCTTTCTTGTGTATAGTTAGTCATGTGAAATGTTTTGTCCCCAAAGTCAAGGAAGTACACACAGCATAAGACGCAACAGATATAACAAACACATATCACGACTGATGTACCTCAATTAATGGCATCTGATGGTTACACATATTTCTAACATATTCATACATGCACATTACACCAAACTTTTCTCATGACATTCCCACAGAGGCACAACAATAATTTGAGCAGACAATGCATAGACATAAACACACAGGCCATGAGTCTATTTGTTTAGTAGTGTAGTCTTTCTGCCCTCTATTGATGCAACACCTGCTCAAACTTGAAAATATATATTTTATTTCCTAAGTTTGTGTTGCTGTTGCGTCAGTTAAGAGAGCTAAACCTGCACAACAACATGAGTATTATGGTCCACAGTAGTATGGTCTGCCACATGTGCCCAAACACTAGAACACACACTGCAGGTCATACCATCCTATCTTTCTATAGTTATAGGCTGCATGCATGTAAAAAATTGAAAAATCACACAAAAACAGTTTAAGACAGATTTTTTACGCAAACGTGTCAAAAAAGACGCATATACGTCAAAATATAACGCATATGCGTTAAAAAAATGACACTCACACACATTATACATCAATTGGTCCCTAGCGTTAATTCCACCACCGCACCCCAGGAAAGCGACAAGACAGGAAGTGATGTAATATGATATCCTATTTGCAGAAATGGTACAGTGGGTGTACTTTCACTTTCACTTTGCAGTCTCTGATTATTCTAGACTGTGTGGCTGTGTCTTGAGTTGTCCCTGTGAATATTGTGAATTTGTCTCCTGTGTGCTATTGATATTGTATTTTGGTGTTTTGTAAGTGTCTGTGGTATCCTGTATTAGTGTTTTTTGTCATTTATTGTAATTAGATTTTTCTTTGTACTGTTGGGAGTCTGTTTGTGGGTATTGTTAGTTGGGGTATTGTTGGGCTGTCTGTGGGTTAGTTAGGTTTCCTTTACCTACCTCATTTCCCTGTTTTTCCCTCTTTACCCTTTTCTCACCTAATTTTGTTGAGATGTTGGGAAGACCATGTCTGGGGCGAATGGGTGAGGAGGAGCTAGGGGTATTTGTGTGGCTGGTGTGCCACTTCCTCCCCCTGATGTTGGAGGCAAGAAGGCTCCACCTGCGGCGCATATTCAACAGCCAGCGCAATGACCACCAGCTGAAGCATCGCTGGGCTGACCTGGTGGCCCAAGAGCAGGACCTGCTGGACCACATGGGTGTGGTGATTGGTAGCCCTGTTTGTGAGTACAAAATTGACTAATGTGTACAGTACACTGCTCTGGAGTGACAGTAGCAGATTTTGTGACATGCTGCATGCAATGTTTGTGGACATGTGGAATGTAAGTTGAACAAACTGTGGCGCTGATTTATGCAATTTTTGCAACGCATTACCGTCATTTGTTGACGCAAAAGCTGGGCAAACTTACAAAAGACAAATTTATCTTGTAAAATAGTGCCGCTTTTGCATCAATAGATGATGATAATGCGGCACAAACAAAATTATGAATCAGGGCCTGTGAGTGTACCCGGAATGGGATGTATTTCACATGCTAATACAAGGATCCAATGTAGTCCCCATTTTTTTTAACCATGTCTGAACAGTATTCATGGCCATGCCTACAACGCTCTTCCTAACCTCTGATAATACCTTAGGCCGATATTTCTACATTGTTTGTGCTGCATTTGCATTATTTCTGGATGCAAAAGTATAGCACACTTGCTACAATCAAATTTATTTTGCTAATTTCCATAGCTGTAGCGTAAACAAATGAAGCAAATGCAACACAAAAAAATGACACATCTGGCCCTAAGTTCATTGTTTCTGTGTGTTTACGTCTGGACAGATAATCTTTCACATGGCCAAACCCAAATGTGCCAGGATGCTACCAGATTGCAGTATCACAAAACAGGTTCATCTCGTGGCTTTTCGGAGTAGGCGTTGAAATCCTATCATTGAGTAGCAGGGCCCAACAACATTTTTGGCGTGGGTGCAATTGCTGGTACTGAGCTAGTGCAGTTACCATCTGTGTCACTTTATAGCCAAACTATTTTGTAAAGTGAATGGGTCATCATGGGATCCCTGCTCTTTGTGAACGCATGGTCACAAACTATTTATTAGCATGATGTTGTGGAAGGGACCACTGACTGCTTCCATTTTACCATTTTAGTGATGAAATAGGTTGTTAATTTACTTTTATTACACCCCTGCTGATATAGTGCAGCATATGTACAATTATTAACTTCTCAGTATTAAGGCTGTCACAGACATGGTGGTACGCTAAGATCAGCAGGCCAGCCTTCCTGTTAGTGCCGCCATTCCTAAGGCGCTTTCAAATAGAGACCTACCTCATCATGATTGCAGAAGTAGGACATTTGCTAACCCATGTTTTTATTAGCGGACAGTGTCAGTTTGGTTGTTCTACCACTGATCACACAACTTGCCAATTCTAAGTTACTGATTCTGGCAAAGTGTGATTTACAATACCTGATATAGATGCACAGGGCCCAGAGTAACACATTTAGGGGGTCATTCCGACCCCGGCGGTCAAGGACCGCCGGGGCCGGGGTCGGCGGGAGCACCGCCAACAGGCTAGCGGTGCTCCCCAGGGTATTCTGACAGCGGCGGTTCAGCCGCGGCTAGAAAGGGAAAACCGGCGGTCTCCCGCCGGTTTTCCGCTGCCCTGTAGAATCCTCCATGGCGGCGCAGCTTGCTGCGCCGCCATTGGGATTCTGACCCCCATACCGCCATCCTGTTCCTGGCGGCTTCGGCCGCCAGGAACAGGATGGCGGTATGGGGTGTCGTGGGTCCCCTGGGGGCCCCTGCAGTGCCCATGCGTAAGAGGGCCCCACCCTGAATTTCAGTGTCTGCTTAGCAGACACTGAAATTCGCGACGGGTGCTACTGCACCCGTCGCACATCCTCCACTCCGCCGGCTCCATTCGGAGCCGGCATCCTCATGGAGGGGTGTTTCCCACTGGGCTGGCGGGCGGCCTTTTGGCGGTCGCCCGCCAGCCCAGTGGGAAACCCAGAATACCCGCGGCGGTCTTTTGACCACGCAGCGTATTCTGGCGGTTCCCTCCAGGCGGGCGGCTCCCGCCGCCCGCCGGGGTCAGAATGACCCCCTTAATGTGCAATGACTACACCTGTGCCCATGCATTTTGTCAAGGATGATCAAATTAGACACTGTCAGCATACATCTTTTTGTTGTTTTGAATCAGAAAAGTGTCCAATCCATGTTTAGCGTAACTTTGTCATCAAGTAACACACAGGATCTCTGCCCTCATATTATCATAGGGGGTATATACTGCTCTGGGTACATTGCCAATGTGGCATATGTAACCTACATACAACACAGGCACACACATAATGGACCATTGAAAGCACAATAATTCCTGAACAAAGCTCAACCCACATGAGCATCACACAGTTAACTCATTGTCCAATAATGCACAAGCTACAATACCTGAGTCACTGGTATTGCAGTGCACCAGGAATGTGGCTTTGCATGCCTCTCATAATAACAAATGATGAAATGGAGTACCCTCTAGAAGTCATTATGCACAAAACTGAGTATTCATGTTTGGCACCACATGATTGTTAGGGCCAGTGCATGTGTGCATATGTGTGTCTATCACTCACTGGAGTGACTGTGTCAATGCATGTTTACATGACTATGTCTGTTGGTGTGTCTACATGCCTGATGTGCTGCTCTATCATATAAAATGTCACACACAGTAATTTGTTGATCCAAGTTTTGTACAGTGAGCAGACATTAAGCACATTTCACCCTTCCATGTTTTACAGGTGGACCCGCCCCATATGCAATTGGTGAAGTGGCTCGATTTGCGGACCCAGACGTATCCAGTAAGTGTTAATATGTTTGTCCTGTGTAGTGTTTGCAGCTGTTGTGTGATTGACTCCTGTGTGTTGGACTCAATGCAAGGTATGATGTGCTTGCACATGATCTGATATGTGACTTGACTGGAGGTTGACATTTTGTTCCATGTTTAAGTTGGACATTCTGTGGCAGAGAGTTGTATATTGGGAGTCGAGTGCTGTGCTATAGGCATGGGCAGGTGAAAAGGATGATTTTTTGCTACATGTATGCCAATGATTAATTTGGAGGTGGCCAGTTTCGTGATTTAGTCAGCAAGTCATACCCTGATTCACACAGACCAGTGATGCCGAAGTCTTACCCACAGACTTGAGCATCCCTGTTAAGTAATGAACATGTAGGGCTGTATGTTTGACTTCCTGGCAACATCTAGCTCCATATGTTGTGCTCCGTTTATGTGGCACTTGAGTGAAATGTCATAGGCGTGCATGCAGGTCAAGGCCAGATGAGTGCTTGCATCAATGTGCTTGATTTTGGAAATGTGTCAGTGAGATCTAAAGATGTTGACAATTGTCTGCAAATAGAAAATGAATGTAGATGTGATTGTCCAATGGTTGACTCAGTCCTAGTTGGCAGGCCTCCTTACCTGTGGTGGACAGACTAAACCCATGGACAGCTGTCCAAAGCTTCGTGGTTTTCCTTGATGTTTGAAAGTATGTGTTGCATGTCCATCCCCCCTGAGGCACAGGGTTAGTGGTAGAAAGTATGTGTACCTAGGTGTGATGATCACAGTGTATATGACAGACATGTAATTCAAGCATTCATGTGTTCCAAACTACAATGCCTCCTCATGATTACCAACTGCATACCATCCTGGCAGTTCTATATACAAATCACAGGTCTTGTGTGCCTTGAATTTGATCCTGAAGATAGTGATTAGTTGGCCTGGCACATGTTGAGTACTTGAAGCATTTGTTATGTGACTAATAGTAGTACAAATATGCACAGATCATTTAATTAAGTACACACCTTGTTGTACATTACTGTGCTGTTAGATAGTTGATGTGTAGGCTGCGTTGGCATGTCATTCCTCAGGGACATTCTATCATCTGTACTGTGATGTGGACAGTATGTGCTATTTTTGATGAAGTGTTAGAATATCATCTGTACATGTATCACACAATGATGTCACTAATGTTTGCCTCTCTCTATTTTTACAGCTGCCAACATGAATGTCCAGGAGATCCAGGAATTGGTGGGTAGTGCTGTACCGCCAAATACTCGATGTGGCGGCTGGGTTCCGCAAAATGGCAAGCAGATATCATCATGAGAGAGCCACAGGGGTATGGAGGGCATTTAGCTAAGGGGTCCAGCATTGCCCACTACTGCCACCACCACCACAGCTCAGACCACACTGGCCCCAGGGATGACAGCCACTCTAGCCGGTCCCTAGACCTCATCAGCCCAGGGCCCACAAGCAGCACCTTCTGCACCTCCCCCTCCAACCACAGCACCAGCACCAGCATCTACAAGTGCTACCCAGATGACCCCAGCTGCTGTATTGGACATGACTGAATTCCAGACACTACAACGTGACATGCAACGTATGTTACGCCAGATGGACAGGCTGCAGCAGGAGGTGGCCCGCAATAACAGGAGACTGCCGAGATTAAGAAAATCCTGCAGAGGGCCAATTTGTGACTTGTTGATCCTCACCCATAGTTCCATCCCCTCTCTCCTCTTTCCTCATTCTTTTCTTTAGTGGGTTTAGGGGGCTTAGTGTTAGGTTAGAGTAGGATGTTAGTTTAGTTAGGATAAGTGGGTTGGGGTGGAGGGTGTTATATTATTACATGTTTGTTTGTGGGTCGGTGGGTTGTTTGATGATGTTGGGGTTTATGTGTATAAAAAAATATATATATATTTAAAATAAAAAATATATATATTTGTCTAGGATAAGTTAGTATGTGTTTAGGTTAGTATATGTTGTCCTACATGTGTCCCATCATAGAAGGGGGGCGGGGCGTTGATGTTTAGAGTGTTTAGTTACATGTGTTAAGTAAGTTTAGCTTAGGGTAGTTAGGGCCAGTTGTGGGTAATGTATAGTTAGGATAGGTTAGGTTAGTTTAGGTGTTTTCCATAGTTTAAGTTTCCTTTCATAGTGATATAATAACGTTTTATGTACTCCTTTACAGTATGTGTCATATGCTTGGGGATCAGGGCCTTTGCATGAGTGTACAGTGTCAATTTAGTATTTGCATTTGTGTTCCATCCTGCATCCAAATCCCATTCTTGACATGGTTATTCCCACTTCCAAATGAGCTGTCACATTGGCAGCTACAACAAAGCTACTTCTCTATGCATCTGCCATCCATTGCACCCACCAGTCAAGGTAACTATGGTTCCCAATGTGTTGTAAAGGTTGGTGTGATTTTAAATCTGTCATCGTTTGAGTCCTGTGTTGGAATCTTGGGCACTGTGGGATGTCTGCCTGCAGCCTGATGTTCATGTGAACCCTGATAAGCTGAGTGATGTCATAATCTTATGAAGTTCTGTATACATAACTCACACCTATCATTTCTTACATTGTACTCTCAGGTTACATAATTGTCCATACACTCGTACACATCCATTCCTGCTGTATGGTGTGTGTGTTTGTGATTAAAGTTTATAGTCAGATGTCACATACATAATGATTGTTTGAAGGGAATGTGGGCCACATTGAGTTTCATCTTGTACATACTTTGGACCTGACATATTCAGTTCTACACAGCATTATACTGTTTGTGATCTTTTAACATCGGATATAAGCCTAAGGAAGCACAGATGATGATAAAATCCAGACCCCTGTGCATAGTTATCAGCCCACATGCTTTGTATACTGTTGTATTGACATTCTGTGGCCATTGGCATGTTACATACATCACATGTTTCCTACACAGTCACAATAGAAGGCTTCACACTAATGGACTTACAATCCTGGACTATGTAAATATTGTGCTACAGCACTTTAAAATAAATAGCACTTACACAACCACTTTGTCTCTGTGTAATTACACAGAGACAAAGTGGTTGTGTAAGTGCTATTTATTTTAAAGGATGGATTTACAATCCTGGACTATGTAAATATTGTGCTACAGCACTTTAAAATAAATAGCACTTACACAACCACTTTGTCTCTGTGTAATTACACAGAGACAAAGTGGTTGTGTAAGTGCTATTTATTTTAAAGGATTGACTTACAATCCTGGACTATGTAAATATTGCACTACAGCACTTTAAAATAAATAACACTTACACAACCACTTTGTCTCTGTGTCATTACACAGAGACAAAGTGGCTGTGTAAGTGCTATTTATTTTTAAGTGCTGTAGTGTAATATTTACATAGTCCAGGATTGTAAGTCCATTAGTATGACGCCTTCTATTGTGACTGTGTAGGAGATTTGTGATGTATGTAACATGTCAATGGCCATAGAATGTCAATACAACAGTGTAGACTATTTCCATAGTCCAGGATTGCAAGTCCATTAGTGTGACACCTTCTATTGTGACGCAACACAAGTGCAATGGTGAGGGACATTTCATTGGACATTCTGTGGTGAAGTGTCATTCAGTGCAGAAGAGCATGAATTGCCAACGAGGTAGTGAGAGACAATTGCAGTGCATAGTGGTAAGGTAAACAGTGTGCTGGAGAACAGTGCATGTTACCAACTTTAGCAAGACTGGCATGTTAACAATCACAGGACATAGGAAATCAGTGCCCATGTGGCATGGACTGGTGCTACCGGGTACTCTTACAGGTGAAGGTGATCTGTTCCACGTCCTCATCTTCTGATGTGTATGTCGTCTCCTCTGCCCTTGGTGGTGGTGAGTTTGAAGGGGCAACACACACTTCAGTGTTTGAAGACGTGGACTCAGACTTCCCAGTAGCTACCAACTATGGGGCTATTAAGGGTATTAATGCAGCAAGGAAGAGCTGCTGGTTCTTGAGTATAGCAGCTACATCGCTGTGGTAGGCAGCCAGGTCGGCCCTGAGGGGGTCACGATTGTAGTCGTGCACTCAGTGAAATGTCTGGGATGCCAGGTGTTGTGGCAACTCCCTAACTACTGTGGTGAAATCCCTCATACATTGTTGTAGTCCTTGTAGTAGGGATTGTTGCACTTGCATGGCTGCTGACTGTTCTGCAGATGACATCATGCACATGCGCATCCCCTCAAGGCTGGCTGCCATATTTTACATCCCCACCTACACCTCCTTGGCCAGCTCCCGCTGTACTCCCACTACTGTCCTCTCAAAGGTGGTACCAGTGTCATCAGAGTCCTCATCTGGGTTGGAGCTGGCAGGTCGTACTATTGATGTGGTGGGTGGGTCCTCTGTGATGGCTGCTGCGTCTGTGCTCCTCCTTGCGACTGATGTTGAGGTCTGGAGGGTTCCAAGAACATCTTGAGGGTTTGCTGGCTAATGCTTGTCAGCTCATCATCCATGTCATCAGGGAAGTCCAGGACAGGCATATCCACAGGAGAGCCATCGTCCTCTGCAATGAGATATTGTACAACTAGTGTGTCTGTGTTTTGGCAGTTGTAATGTGAGGTCACTGACTTCCTATTAGTGAGACATTGTAATCTTGGTTTCTGTTCATTGTTCCTGTCATTAATATTAGCATTCTCACAGGCTTATACCCCACCTGCATGTCACATGTAGTGAGGGCAGTTTGGGGATTTGTCTGCGTCACATTCTCTAGGTGGCGGTTCTGTCTAAATTGTGTGTTGGCACCTTCTTGTTCTACTCAACCCTCCCTCTACTTCCATTAGCATGGTGAGGCCTTGCAATGGCTGTGGGTGTTCTGATGCCACTTGCACCACACTTAACAATATGGGACTGACCCAGTCTCTGATATTTCACATACACCTATACTTTGCTGAGACCAAGCACATACTATGTATAGCATTGGCATGGCACGATACAGGTGTCAGCATTGGTAGTGTGTCATGTCGATGTTTGCCAATGTGTGCTACATTGCATTGCACTGATGGGCCTGGCAGTGTTCCATCTCCTCTTATGACTGTGCGGGTGTGGTTAACTAGCTAGACACATATGTCCTCCTCAACAATGCTGTTGTCGTAGCAGTATGACAGTTGAGATGTTGCTAGGTGGCATTGCAGCTATTGTAACACAGGCTCGGGGTGGACCCTGGAATGGGCAGCAGGGCTATGACAATACTGCTGTGTACTTCAGAATGTAAGTAACAATACATGATGTTTATTGCTCCTATAGACATGAGCATTTGACAGGATTTACACTTCGGTAGGAATTAAAGGGGATTGATAACATTGTCATCCTGAACCCTCTATTTTGGGTATGTTTGATCCATGCGCACCTAACTGCCATTTGCTACTTGACCAGCACACACAGCACAGGCAATAGTGGGAACTGTTGTCAATGGTACATGCCACTTGCGGATATGGCCTGAGACTGGGAATTGAGCTCTAGTTCATGTTGTGACAATATCAGCTGTCCTGTGACAGCAGGCCAGTTTTACGTTCTACCCTACCCTCCTGGACTGGCTTGGCCTTTCCAACAGCCCTGGCATGGCAGGGTACCCCCATGCAAAGATTGTTGGTGTAGTAATGTGCTGTGCCCCTGGTTTCCCCTACAGAGCCCTTGCACCCGTCCCGTTCCTCTTTGCCCTTTCCACTGCCTGATTTCCATGGCTGACATGCATTGTGTAGTAGGTATGTACCTCCCCCTGCTTGCAGTTAACATTTAGGCATTTCTGTCCCCCATGCAACTTACCCTGCATCTGTGTTGTTTCCTGGTATTCTGCGCTGTCCTGTCCTTGAATTCCTGTGATGATCTCCTCTGGGATGACGGCTGCCACCATCTCCTCCATCTGGTTCGGGGCCTCCTGCGGTGCTTGACTCCCACCTCCAGTCTGCAGTGCTGCCTTCCTGTTCCTTGCCATTTTTTCCTTGGTCCTGCGCTTGCAGTCATTCCAGCGTTTCTGGCACTCAGTGACTGTTCTCCGTACCTCTGCCACACTGTTGATCTTGCCGACAATTTGTTGCCAAATTGCCTCTCTCCTCCCAATTGGCAATTTGGAGGTGACAAAAAGTTGATACTGGTGTTCTGTCACCTCTCTGACCAGTATTTCCTCTGCACTGAAACAACACTTCCTTTTCTTCTTCTCCCTCTCCTGGGTCTTCCTGGGTCCTCCTGGCTGGTTCCTGGGGTCTCTCCTGGCTTCTGGGATCTATTTTGGGGCTCCTTAGCACTGTTTGCTGCGTTTGTGCTGCCTTTTGACGCTATTGCGTGGAAAAATGGCACGTATCTGGTTTGCGATTCGTAAACCGGATTAGAGTCATTTTCTCCACGTTAACGTCGTTTTGCTTTAAGACGTGGCACAATAGTTAGAGTAACAAAAAACTTACTCTAAACTGTGGTTTGCGCCACAGTGCATCAGAGAATAAATTTGACGCCCGGGTGGCACAAAGAAATGGCGTTAGCCGGCATTAAAGTTTGTGACGCAAAACTGCGTTGCCACAGTTTTGTGTCAAAAAGTATAAATATGGCCCATATTGTTCTGTTGGAGTGCCTCTGGCAGGAGCCTGTCTTCCAATGGCAATGCATCTTCAAGGGTAGTATCCCTTGGGACATGGGTTGCCAGAGCATTGCATAGTTGTAGGTACCTGAATGTCTCAGTGCCTGCCAGGTCAATCTCACGCTGATGATCCTTGAGCGGTTTAGGGCCACTCTCACCCTACACATCATTTAGTCTACTAATGCCAATTCATTCTTATTTTCCAAATCCCTCCTCCTGTAACATATCACAGTCCTACTGCGGAATTCCTTTGTTAGCATCCCATCCCACTCTAAACGCTCTAATGTCCAGTCACAGATCCGAACATCCATCAAAGTGTGCTGAGAAAATGAGTTCCTGCTTACACATCTGTATTGTGTGGCTTGATAGCCCCTGGAGCCCTTTGCATGTCTGTCTAACCTCAGTGAGGGCTCATCTACAAAAGCAAAGGCATGTTCCTTAATTCTGACTAGTTAAGAGGCCAAGCAATATGCCTGGATGCCCGGGACAGAAACTACCCGTACCCCACATAAACCCTCTGACCTATTTCCCAAGGATGATTCTAGGTGGATTTCCACTCCAAAGCAATGTCTTCATCTCAGTTTCCACCCCTCTGAAAAACTCTGTCGGTATTCATTTAGGGGTATTTTGGAGGACGTAAGTACATTTAGACAAGGAAATCATCTTAAACTTTCCCCAGGAACAAAAACAATAAGCTCCAAAAGTATGAGACATAACAGAATTTGTCAAGGACTGTATATAGATTTCTACGAAGGAACTCCTTCCTGTCCCCCTAGCAAACATCATCATGCAGATAATATTTTACTTCATCTGAAACTCAAACATAGACTGAGTGAAAAGAGAGGTGATGTACTCATGAGAAGTGCGGTAAAGTAGTGCTAGGCATTGCCACAATCCTGAGAGGGCTCTTCCTGTGCCACTACGTTAAGAGCACACTGCCAGGAAAAGATGAAAGCTACACTTCCTGTGATGTTTATTCCTACTACCAACATTGAGGCACCTCGAATTGGCAGAGTGGGTGAGCACCATTCCATACAAATGGATCACAATACAGTACTATGCAGAAGATAGAAATTCATAAAGGCCATTATTGTTATATTTAACAAAAATCCAATCTAAGGTTAAACTAGGACTTTTATTAAATCAATTGGGATTATAACATTTAGGAAGTTGCCCTTCACCTGCCTGGACTTTCAGACAGCTAATTAGCATTAGCCTCTAGCAGCTTCTAGCCTGTCTTTAGCCCTTAATAGTGTGTGAAATGCCTCTCAGGAACTGCACAATAAGTTACAGTGATTGAGAGGTTTAACAGAATGAGCAGAGATCGCCTATCAGAGTTGAGCAGAAGTATGGGGCCTGCTATCCTGTTGGTATAACAGTGACAAATCTTCCATGGCAGGTCCCTCTGAGCCACATGTAAACATTTGTGCTCTTGAAAATGAGAAACAGGACTCCTGGGCAATTATTTTGCATCCCCTGTCCCTGTGCTGCAGGGCCCTGATTTTGCCTTACCAGACTCCTGTCTCATAGTTTGTTGGGCATATGGGGCATGCTCCAAACTGGTTTTTGGTTTTAGATGTGGAAGCCCACTACTGATTACCATATTACATACCCTACACGCCCCTCAATGTTGAAGTAGAGTGTGGTCAAATACATTTGCCATCTTGAAAAAGCTCTGGGTCCAAGGCATTTTGGAAACTGCTCACAGTAAGGCAAACTGAAACTACTGAAAAAGTGGATGAAGTTCCCCTATTGGTTAGATAGTGCCCAGGAGCCACCCCACCCACTAGCTGCTGCTCGCATAAATATGGCATCCCTGGGAACCCACCTCTGGAACTGTGGAAGAACAGAAGAGGACTAAATCTGCTATATGTGACCTAAGAGAAGAGCTAAAGGGTTGAACTCACTCTACCTTGTTTTCAGGACAAAGAAGCAGACTTCAAAAATCAGTTGGCTGACCTCTTGTGTGACTAGAGCCACACAACAAGCTGTAAAAGGTCTCTTCTCTAAAGCGTACAAATTATCAGCAGCAACAAAACCTGGATTGAACTTTGCTGTCAGCCTCTGTCTGGCACCCGGAAAGTTTCTAAGTGCCTCCCCTGAGGCCCTGGGGGCTTTAGAAGTATACTTCTGTGGTTCTCTGGACACCAGATGAAAGTTTGGAAATTTAAAAAATCTTTTCCTCCAGAGTACTAGAGCTTCAGGGGAACCTGCAGAAAAAATGTATCCAGCCAGCACTTCCACAACGCCCAACTGAATTTCAGGTGCATTTTGGTTAAAGGCATTCAAAATGTCTAAAAAAAGGACATAGTCCCAATCTACAAGGGAACCGAGAACATTTTCAGCAAGTAATCTCAAAAACTACATAGATCTAGAGAAACCAATATGTTTACATTTTTGGCCTTCAGTTCCAAGGATGTGGCTTCAGTTTCACCTGTGTCCTCTTCAAGGAGGTTCTTCTTCTCAAAATGTGATAACATCTCTTTCTTGTTTGGATTTAGAAAATGTTAAAAACATTTTAACATCCAAACTTCTAGCGTGACCAGTCTACTTGTTGTATCTGACTCTGGTTCCATCGCGATTTGCCTCAAACCGCACCAAGGTCCCGGTCTACTGCTTTGTTAAATTATCATTCATATCTCTAGTTCCCTTGTTTGTTTTCTTGTCATTTTGATATCATTTTGTTGATTACATTTTACTCTATTGTTCTAATTCAGTTGAGGATTTTTATTACTTGTGTTTTGACGTTATTACTCTTTGGGTACCCCATAAATACTTTACACACAGCCCTAATTTAAGCCTGTCTGCTCTGTGCCATAACTACCCAAAGGTATAGTTCAGGTTAATTTAGTTGCTTCAAGCATTCACCCTGGCAAGAGTTGTGATTATTCCTTGACGTGGACAGACACCCACCACAAATAATAATCCAATTTCTTACGGTTTGCAATACTGCAGCCTGCTGCTGCAAGCATTTGTGTATTTCCAGGGCCATCTTAAATGGTGCAGACCATGAATATCAATTCCAAAATACTGATGTACGAAAACGCAAACTCAAAATATTGCGAGTACAAAAATATAAAGGTTGGGAATATTGAGTTTAGGTAATTATTTTGTCTAAATAATTAATTTAGTTGAACATATTACTTAAATATTGTGGTATTTATTATTGTATTTTGTATATTATTTAGGATTTCATGTTCAAGTTCGATTTTTTGTAATATGTAAGATAAATAAGAAAAATGTTCACTTTTATATGTTTATTTTTTCCCGTTGTGTTTTATTGTGGTATTGATTGTGTATTGTTTTATAAAAGACATTTTTGTTGCTTGTTAATGTCTTAATTGAACATGTTAATATTTATTCATTCATTTGTTTTATTGTTTAAAGTTCTTATTTTTGGATCTTTAATGGCATGTGAGTTTTATTAGGGGTCAAGTTGGGTAGTGTTTTAAAATAGAATGCTTACTGAAGTAGAATTTTTAAAGCATATTTATCAAATGTTGACTTTCTAATTTAAATTAAAATTGCATTAATTTATTTGAAATATTTCCTATTATTTTGAGTTATTTGTTTTATTTATTAATAGTAGTTTAAATTAACAAATAGATATATTTTTGGGAGATTAAAACTTTTAAGTGTAACCTATTTTAATCTATATTTTGCATAACATTATTATTTAAATGCAATTTTTTTTATTAATTGGGTGCATAATTTTTTTTTTTAGATCTTTAAAAGTTTGCAGAATTAGATTTTGAATTTGTAAATTATAGGTTTGAAAACATATATATTTTTTAAAAAAATTGTCATTATTAGTTACTTTATTAATGGCAACTTCCCCGAAACCCGATGTTCTTTGGCGAGCAGTTAGAGTAGTAAATGTGCCCCCTAAATATATGCTCCTAACCCAATGGTTGTAGGACTAGATTTAGAATAGTAACTATGCCCCCAAATTATATGTACAATGTTTAAATGTAAATGTGTCCCCCCCTTTACATGCAATTACCCAAATATTTGGTGGCCTGAAGTTAGAACAGTAAATGCTCCCTGTAGTCCCACACTATATGCACTTATACCAGTGTTTGTAGGACTGGAGTTAGAATAATAAATATACCAATCCAATTATAAGCACTTGCCTCAATGTTCATAGAACTGAAGTTAAATTTTAAATGTGCCCCCTCCAAGTTAGTAGGAATAAAGTATGTATAGTAAATATGTCTCTCCCTAATTACATGCAATAACCCCAATATTTGTTAACCTGGAGTTACACTTGTAAATATGCCCCCTGTCAAATTATCGGCACCAAAACCAATGTATGTAGAACTAGATTTACATTAGTAAACATGCCTGTCCCTCAATTATATGCACTTAAACCAGTATGTTTAAGACTACAATTAGAAAGAAATTGGAATAGTAAGTATGCTGCTTGCCCAACTTTATGTACTGAAACCAATCTTTGCAGGACTGGACATAAAATAGCACATATGTCCTCCAACCCAGTTATATGCAAGTACCTTAATGTTTGTTGGACTGGAGTTTGACTAGTAAATATGTTACCCCCAATTATTTGTAAATACCCCGGCATTTGTAGGGCTGGAATTAAATAGTAAATGTGTTGCCCCTCATTTTATGCACCTACTTCAATGTTAGTTACAGTGAAGTTATAAATGAGATCCACCATAAATTATATGTACTTATTCCAGAGTTTATATGAATTTAATTATGGCTGGATTTGGCGTACATGTAACTTTCACAGGTAATTCCTTTTTGTATAAACGTTTTTAGAATTGTTGTGAGTGCTTATGTGCTACAAAATGTTTTAGATTTATATTGAATTTGAGTTTCATACTTAGTTGTTTTCATTTATTTTGTTTATTATTTACAGATCAATGTTTGTTTCTTAAAAATATACATTTATTTAAATTTTAGACTCTACCTAAGACTGGATCCTAGCAGCTCCCAATCCGTGTGACATACAATGTTCAGATAATATAAGAAACTATTGAGAAAACTGAGATACATGTATTCCAGACACCTTATTGTCTGCAGGTACAGAAAAGGACTTTGACACGGTAAGCAGTGATTTCTTAAAAGATGTACTAGGCAAAGTAGGAAAGGAAGAGAAGAAGAGTAATTGGGTTCCAACCAATTACAAGAACATAGAGGCGAGGACTAGCGTGAATGGACTATTGACAAATTGGGAAAGACATGGACCCAGTTTGAAAGACCTAGGAAGAAAACTCAGTGGGTTTCTTTGATTGTAGTAGTAAGACAAGGAATATAAAATTTAGATGTAAGGAAATTGCTATTTTTGTTACTATTATGATGATTACAAAACCTGATTGCAGTGTCAAGTGCTAACTGATAATTAACATTTGACCCTACCGGAATTCAGTCTGTATTGTTGTGGTCAATAATCAGGACTACAATTTTGTTGAAATGTCTTTAGGTACGGCAGCTGAAGAAAGCAAACATTTCTCTCCGATTCCAAGGATCGCTAGAATTGCTTATAATAGTGCAGCCTCCTAAAGCAATCATTTGTATCAGACTGCAGGGGCATATAGGACCTCATTACGAGTTTGGCGGTCGGACAACCAGATTGCTAGGTTGGTGGTCCCAAAAAGACCGCCATGTTGGTGGTCTCTCTGACCACCTTATTATGAGGTAGGAACACTGACTGCCAAACAAAAAAGACAGACTGGCAGCGGCAAGGAGGCCTAGAAATAGGTGGCCTGACCTCCACCCCCGACAGCACTGCGACTGAACACTGACCATATTACAAGTCTAAAATTACAGTGGCCGACACCCATGGCAGTTAGCCAATGGCTGTCCAAACCACGGCGGTTCGTGGTCAGCAAAGTAATATACAACAGCATGGATTTGAAAACAACATACCTGATACTCATTGCACACTGGACACACCTGCAAGAGACCCTATAAAACACATCCCTTCACACATCACAATCCTTTGCATTTACACTACAAGACAACGAAGCCCAAGCACCTTTTTGTGCAGAGTACATAGATTATGCACTCCTTTATTCACAATCACATTGAACACCCTGCACACACATTTGTACATTCATACCCATTGCACTTCCTCTATTTAGAAAGTCACTGTCACCCTTTTTTTTGTTTCACCATGTCACGTTTTTCTGAAGATGAGTTAAGATTCATGGTGAATGAAATCATAAGATTAAAGCCACAATTGTTTGAAGCACAAGTCCAGCACAATCTTCTTAGTTGGAAAATGGAAATGTGAGAGAGGATCGTCAACAGAGTGAATGCCACAGGCACCACCCTGCGCACAAGTCAGTGTTCTAGGGGCACAGGTTGGGGGGTGCATGTTTGCCCATCATGTTGAGGCAACCAGACTGGGAGGTGTTGATGTGGCCACAGTGAGACTCACTGATGATGTCTGACCAGGTTGCCCAGATGGTCGAGAACTGTCCTCCATGTCGTGATGTCCAGGAGTGTTGTTATCACTGAGGGCTTCATCCTGGGGGGTTGTGGCAGTCTCTTCAGTGGCTTCTGTATGGTCAGTGGTAGCATGACCTGTTGATGTGAAAAATACCATGTTACTGGTTGTATTGTGACATCTACCTCCAATCATTTAGAGTGACATTTTATAGAGACCTTGTAGTTGTCTAGCATGTAAACATATTGTGATAGGCACACATGGTAATGGTTGTTTTGACATTACATTTGTGGTGCACGCCATCTCTCCTTACCTGTCACAGCTGCTGTGATGTGCAATACATTGTCCCTTGGGGGATGGGCTGAGCGTGTCAACTTGGCACCAGTGCAGGCCACACAGTGGCTAGTCAAGTTAGGTCTTTGGCCATTTTGAGGCCAAGTTGAATGTGATACAGGCAGGCCAAGGAGTTTGCAGGACATGTGGCAGATGTCATCATGTGGTTAGTGCAGTGTTAATGTGTGTGCTGCCAATACCAATCTTGTTATGCCTCTTGCGGCCTTTGGGATAATTGTTTAGCACAGTGGGTAAGCTGTCTTGCCTGTCCTATATGGTTTCATATTGGGTTAGTCGGTCAGAAAGGAACTAGGTAGCCAGACACATCTCAGAGTTGGGCATGATCTGTATGCTGCTCACTCCCAGGGGAATGAACACCAAATGTGACTTATCAGGCAAGGGTATTTGATCAGGTAACCACTGGTGTGGTTTTTTGATATTTGTAGAAACAATGCCTCCTTGGAGTCAGAGTCATGTCACTGTGTCCACCACACACGCTTGAGAATTTACAACGTCCTAGTGTGTAGAGTTCATTTGGGTCTACTCTACTAAATCAGTTTGGGCAAGTGAATACTGGTTTTGGTTTTGGAGTATGTCGGGTTAGCTTTCCAGTCAGTTCCTCTACTTCCCAGCATTTCACAAATTGTATCCTCCCAGGTGAGTACATATCAATTGGGATTTCATAATCATGACTATTTATGCATATGGACTGTGAGCTTGTGTCTTGAGTGTGAGCTACATAGGCTCCTGGCCTTAGCAGTCCTGACACTCCCTTTACTGCACTCACTATACAAACGGTACCCACACATCTGAGTAACTTGACAGTGAGAGTTGGGAAAAAGTGCTCTTTGGTCATATGTACACTGTTCTAGTGTTTGTAGTCAAAGTAACAGTGCCTCTTGTGAGATGAAGTCAGGGAAGGATGGGTACTCAAGACAACTGACCATTGTCATCCCTCAAGGTTAGTACACTTCATTTGTGAGTTGACAGACAAGAGTATGCTGTGCTGGTGTTTGGAGTTACAGCTTGCCTGTTGGGAGTTGCAGTCTTGTCAGTCCCTGTAGTACACACACTATACATATGTGAACCCCCCCCCCCCAGGTGAGCAGACTTTATTTGAGACTTGGCAGATAAGGGTATTTGTAACAGTGAACATTGTGCTGATGGTTGGAGTTACAGGAACGGTGCCTCCTGGCCTTTGTAGTCCTGTCAGTCCCTGTGGTACACATGCTATACATCTGTGAACTCCCCAGATGAGTACACTTCATTTGAGAGGTTACCATAAGAGTCTTTGGACAAGAGAACACTGTGGTGGGGTTTGGAATCATAGAAACAGTGCCTGTTGGGAGTTGCAGTCTTGTCAGTCCCTGTAGTACACACACAATATATATGTGAACCCCCAGGTGAGTAGACTTCATTTGAGACTTGCCAGAAGCGGAATTTTAGCAGTGAATACTGTGCTAGTGGTTGGAGTTACAGTAACAGTGCCTCCTAGCCTTTGCAGTCCTGTCAGTCTCTGTGGTACAGATACTAGGTATATGTGAAACCCTCCCGCCCCCCAGGTGAGTACACTTTATTTGGAGGTTACCAAAACGGTCTTTGGACAAGAGAACACTGTGCTAGTGTTTGAAGGTATAGTAACAGTTCCTTCTGGGAGCTGCGATCATGTCTGTCCCTGCAGTACACACGCTATTCATATGTAAACCCCCCAGGTGAGTAGACTTCATTTGAGACTTGCCAAAGAAGTGTTGCAGTCAACACTGTGCTGGTGGTTGGATTCACAGACACTGGACCACCTGGCCTTTGTAGTCCTGCCAGTCCCTGTGGTACACACTATACATATGTGAACCCCCCCAAGTGAGTACACTTAATTTGAGAGGTTACCAAAAGGGACTTTGGAAAATAGAACATTCTGCTGGTGTTTGGAGTTACAGAAACAGTGCCTACTGGGAGTTGTGGTCTTGTCAGTCCTTGTAGTACACACACTATACGTATGTGAACCTCCCAGGTGAGTAGACTTCATTTGAGAATTGCCAGACAAGGGTATTTGTAGCAGTAAACACTGTGCTGGTGGTTGAATTCACAGACGCTGGGCCTTCCTGGCTTTTCCAACTTTGTCAGTCCCTGTGGTACACACACTATACAAAGGTGAAGCCCCAAGGTGAGTACACTTCATTTTAGAAGATACGAAAAGGGTCTTTGGGCAGGAGAACACTGTGATTGTGTTTGAAATTATAGAAACAGTGGCTGCTTGGAGTTGCAGTTTTGTCTGTCCTTGTAGCACACACTATACATATGTGAACCCCCGCAGGTGAATAGACTTCATTTTGGACTTGTCAGACAAGAGTATGTGTAGCAGTGAACACTTTGCAGGTGGTTGGATTCACAGACACTGGGCCTTCCTGGCCTCTGCAGTCCTTTCAGTCCCTGTGGTACATACACTATACGTATGTGAACCCCTCAGGTGAGTACACTTCATTTGAGAGGTTACCAAAATGATCTTTAGACACGAAAACACTGTGCTGGTGTTAGGAGGTACAGAAACAGTGCCTACTGGGAGTTGCAGTTTTGTCAGTCTCTGTAGTACACACACTATACATATGTGAACTCCCCAGGTGAATAGACTTCATTTGAGACTTGCCAGACAAGGGTATTTGTAGCAGTGAACACTGTGCTGGTGGTTGGATTGACAGACACTGGGCCTTCCTGGCCTTTGCAGTCCTGTTAGACCCTGGAGTACACACACTATACATATGTGAACACCCCAAGTGAGTACACTTCATGTGAGAGGTTACCAAAAGGGTCTTTGGACAAGATAACACTGTGCTGGTGTTTGGAGTTTGGAGTCTGGGATTTGTGGTCCTGTCGCTTTGTCTACTACACACACCATACAAATGTTGTTCCCTGGGGTGAGTACACTTTAATTAGGAGTTCACATACACCCTTAACAGAGCAAGAAGAAACATTGGGCAAGGAAAGGGGGCGGGGGGAAGGCGCAGGCCCTCATGAGCATATAACAGTCATGACACAAGTAAGTAGGAACAAAGAACGGAACTGCCAAGTGCGTGGCAGGACGAGTCACAGCATCCGCTTCACGGAGAGGACTCCAAGAAAGAGCGCAATGGAGCCCAAATGTCACGGGTCTGGAACCCTCAGGGACCAGTTCCCAAAAGATCGTTAATTGTTCCTGGCAGAAGGAGGCGTCACGCAACCACTCTGACCCAGGAGGGGCCCTACCACGTCCCCAGCACATCGCCACCCTGCGCTTAGCCAGCAGCAACAGTAGGCCCACAAGCCTCCTATTAGGTAATGGGACTGTGTCGACCATTCCAAGAAGCGCCAGCTTGGGTGAGAGTAAGACCAATCATCTTCTCAATCATACGCATGACCTCCACCCAAAAGGCATGAACCTCCCCACAGTACCACCCTAGATGCAGAAAATCAGCTTCAGGGGACCGGCATCTCTCGCAACAGGAGTCCGCACGCAGACCCATAGCATGAAGCCCACGGGGGGAGTAATATAGCTGGTGCAAATATTTGAAATGTATAAGCCTCAACCTGTAATTAGGGGACAGAGCTCTCATATGCGTACAACATTTCCTTCACTCCTCCTCAGGAATGGCCTCGCCTATATCCACCTCCCATTTGACTTTAGCTGAATCAGCAATGCCACCGCGCTGCCCTTTCAAGCAGTTATAAAGCTTTGTGATGAGACCCCGAGGAGACCAAACGCCACTGATCACCTCCAAAACCTGGCATGCCGACGGAATCGCGGGCAGACCAGAGAAGCGTGTGCGCAGCATCGCGCAGACCCACAGAACACACAGCCTGTGCAATGGACAGTCACGTTTATCCCCTTGGGCCATCTCCGGGGAGATCAATCGCCCCTCCACAAACCAATTGCTAAAATCAGTTAGACTGGATTCTCGCAAGAAGTCGCACAGCCGGGCATCGCAAAGCATCCTCTCATCCGCAACAGCCAGCACAGGCAGCGAGGGAGCAAAAGGCTCACATGCGGTATCCCAGCGCAGAAGGGCAGACCAAGCTCTAGAGGTACAGGCCACAGTGTCCATCCCGCGCGGCCTGGAGCTAGAAGGGCACCCGAGCACCCGCGTCAGGCCGTCAGGCCACACCACATCGCTTTCAGGAGCCAGATGCAGCAAATAGCAGACCGGACGCAGCCAATAATACGCAAAGTGGGCCTGCGCACAATAATAATACAGTTCCAGATCAGGCGTGGCTAGGCCACCCAGTTCAAAAGGCAACATCAGTTTCTCCCAGGCAATTCTAGGCTGTCCGCCCGCCCAAACCAACCGTATCAAAGCAGAAAGTAAATCCCGCAAAAAGCTGGCAGTGAGGGCAAGAGGAATATTCACAAACAAGTATAAAAATTTGGCTAGCACTACCATCTTAGCAATTGCAGTGCGACCAATAAGAGATAGTGGCAGGGAGCGCCACGCCTCAACTCTATCTTCCAGCCAAGAGATAGCCATACCATAATTGGCCAGCCATAGCGTATTTACATCCCGACTCAGCCACACCCCTAAATAGCGTACAGGGCCATCCGCCCATCCAATTGGGTACCAAGAAGGAGCTCTCGCTGACCCCTCCGATAGAGGCAGCACTATTGATTTAGACCAGTTTATCACAATGCCCGAAAAGGCGCCAACCGCACAATGTCATCCAACAAGACATCGAGGTCATTCCGTGGATCGTGTAGATATAGCGCGATGTCATCTGCGTATATAGAGATCAGTATAGGTCGCTGCCGAAACGGTAGGCCTCTTGAATTATGATACTATCTCAAATACGCTGTCAAAGACTCCATTGCAATGGCAAATAGCAGTGGAGATAAAGGGCAGTCCTGACGCGTCCCGCGGGCCACCCTAAAAGAATCAGAAATGCTACTATTCAAACGCAGTCTGGCAGTGGGCTCCGAATACAACAAGCGGATCAATTTTATGAAACGCACACTCAAGCCAACTCTAGCAAGCATCGCGAACATATATTTCCAGCCTAAAGAGTCGAAAGCCTTAGTAGCATCAAGAAACACCGCGACTGCATCATCCTCCGCATCAATCGAGCCAGCAACCACGAAATATGTACGCAGATTGTGCGACGTGGACTGGCCCGGAACAAATCCTGACTGACCTGGAAGCACCAGCTTCAGCAACAGTGGCTGCAGGCGCGCGGCTATCATCTTTGCCAGGATTTTGTTGTCTATATTAATCATTGACAATGGTCGATACGAATCACAGCAATGAGGATCCTTACCAGGCTTAAGAATCATAACAATCGAGGCCTCACAAAGGGAAGGAGGGAGAACACCAGTCTCCACAGCCTCCGCATAGACCTCCAACAGCTGAGGAGCAAGAACATCAGCAAATTCCTTGTAGAACACAGGGGTCAATCCATCCAGACCGGGGTACTTATCCCCGGGCAGACTACGAATCACCAGTTTCACCTCCTCCACAGAAAAGGGAGTGTCAAAATGAGAACGGTGAGCCTGGTCAAACCAGAGCAAGATAATCTCAGAGAAATAAGCTTGTGCCACCTCATCATCCAGCCTGGAAGGCTCAGCATACAGGTCCACAAATAATTTAGTAAAAGCCTGCATGATACCCTCCATCTCCATCACTCGCTCACCCTCCAAGCTATCGATTTTGGTAATGTAGTTACTGGCCCTGGGCTTACACAATAAATTTGCCAGTGTGCGCCCAGACCTCTCACCCTCTGCATAACGCCTTGCCCTTGCAAACTTTCCCAAAAAACAAATCGCTCGCTGGGAGGCCTCCTCATATTGAGACACAGCACTCCAAAGAGCCGCTAACGTAGCACCCGAACAGTCCAGCACCAACTGTCTTTCCAAATCTGCGATCCACGTCTCCAGATCGGCCAGTTCCCACCTCAACATCCGTAATACACTGTGTTGTTTTGAGAGGCAAATCCAGCGGATAACCACCTTAAACGCCTCTCATAGTGTACCCGCCGATCTCACAGACCCACTATTCTCAACAAAATAATGAGAAATGGCCTCACGAATCTCCTCACGGAATGCCCCATGCCAAAGCGCCCCGTGCGGCAGGCGCCAAATGTATGCACGTCCCGGCCCTCCAGGCGCTGCCAACACCAGTTTAACCGGCGCGTGATCGGACAACGTACAAGCCATATGTTCCACCATCTGGGTCCAGAGCTCGACATCCCTTGTACCCAGCCAATGGTCAATACGAGACCAGCCGTTATGCACATAATTAACACAAGTGCCCTCCCTCGTGGCCCTATGCTTCACACTCCATAAGTCCACCAAAGCGCCATCTGCCATCACAGTCGATAGAGCCTTAGCAGCTGCAACATGCTTCACCCTGGCCAAACTCTCACGGTCTGCCATCGGGTCTAGGATCACATTAAAGTCCCCACCCCAAATCACAGCTCCACTACCCAGCGACTCAACCAAATGCCACACTTCACAAAAGAATTCAGGGTCGTCAGTATTGGGGCCGTATACGGAAACGAGTCTGCAAGGTCTGTCCAATAGCGTACCAATTAGTAATACATATCTGCCCTGCGGATCTATGACCGCCCTTGCGCAGCAGGATCGCCACTCTCCTCGCATAACTCGAGAACACTGCTCCATAGGATTCCCCTATCCAGCTGGCCCTCAACCTATGGAGTGTAGCCGACACCAGATGGGTCTCCGGCAGCATGCAAATATCAATTTCGTGGCGCTTAGCGTAAGCAGATATAAGACTCACCTTTCTTCGATCATTCAAACCACACACGTTCCACGTAAGACAGCATACCAGTGTCGTCATCTCTCACGCCATCGAGGAGTCCATGCCAAAGCGCCTCACCTCCCCACCTCGCCACCACGCCCACAGCCCAAAGTCAGACCAAAAAGGGTAAGGTAAAGAAACAGAAATAGAAGAAGAAAGCCCAACAACAGGAACAATCCCGCCCCTCACCCACGCAGACCATCCAAACAGGTCAGAGCAAAGAACCCACCCTCCCTAACACACAAACCCCTCCCTCAAAATATAGCATAAGATTAGGACACATCCAAGGGGCGAGTGCCAAGCCGTCCCACCCACATCCCAAATGGAACATGGCGGGGAAAGGCAAAAGACCTCATATTAACAAAGTTACAGAGCGGCCAGTGGTATATGTAACACAGTATCGGTGCACCCCAACCACAAGCCAGGAGCATCTCAAACCATCGGCATCACACAAAAATCAATCAGTGTCACTCAAGTCGGCAGGCCCAGAGCTGGAGGCACCCGGGGCAGCAGCAGCAGGCCTCCTGGGAATCGTTTTAACAAATGTCGCCACCTGCTTCGGGTCCGTAAAGAAATGCTGCTTGCCGCCATGCTGTACTCTCAGTTTGGCAGGGTAGATGAGCAAAAAATGAGCATCCGTCTGGCTAAGCGCCCGTTTAACCAGCAAAAAGGCCCTGCGGGCAGCCTGCCCACCAGGGGTCTAGTCCGGGAAGAAAAGCAGTTCAGCGTTCTTGTAAATCAATGCCGCCGGTCTCTGGCCAGCCGGAGGACAGTATCTCTATCACAATAGTTCAGCAGCCGGGGAATGATGGGGTGAGGGGGAGTACCAGGTGGAGGCCGAGGCCCCAGGGACCTGTGAGCCCTCTCCACCACCAGCAGCTGGGATAGCTCATCAGGAAAGAGCTCAGACAGCATGCGCTCCACAAAGTCCTCCATCCTGCCCATGTCCGTGGACTCCGGGAGCCCAACAAGACTTATGTTATTGCGCCGAGAGCGCGCCTCCAAGTCCTCGTTTTTATTTCGTATGACCTCCAACACGCACTCCATGCGCAACAGCTGCTCCCACTTACCCACCTGCCGATCCTCCAACTCAAAAGTACGTGTCTCCAGTTGATCAAGCCGGGAATCGTGAGCATCCACCCGGGTCTTGATTCTATCCATCTGCGCAGTCAGGTGGTCAAGCTTAGAATCGATTCCGGCAAGGCTGGTCTTAAGATCCAGAAACATGGCCTTGACCAAAGCGTCCCGGCACTCCTCCTTCACGCGCATGTCTCCGTGCTGAGAGGCTGAATGGCCTCCCCTCTTCTTCCCTGCTTCAAAGGAGAGCTTTGCCTGCCTCTGCTCCGCCTTTCCCATTCTCCCAATTGTAGGGGTGACGCCCGCAGAATCTCCTGCGCCGGTAGCTAACAGAGCAGCCAGTCCCCAAGATGTTACAGCAAAGACGTCCACTGGTGGTCCCAGTAACAAAGAGGGAAACCCCTCCAGGTAAGTAGCGGCGCTCCGGCCTCACCGCAAATGTCGCCCCGACTCTTCCAAGCCAGCCAGGGCCCCAGTTCGCAGACAACTGCTGACAGAACCTGAGCCACTCACCCCTCTGAGGGCCCCCGGGGATGAACGATGTGTACCGGCGACAGGCCACCTCCGCCACAGCGCGACCAAGCCACCAGGCCAGCCCCGGGATCATGACAGGTGAGGCGGCCAGTGGCAACAGTCAACCACCTCCACGCCAGGAACGTGACATAAGCCCCCTGGCCCAAAACGACGGGCGAAGGGGCCCCCCAGCGGCTTGGGAGCATCCCAGAGTCCAAGCTTTCACAGCAGACCTCCAGCCGGCGGGCCCCGTCCAATGCCAGCCGCCTCTCAACCTTCTGCCGAGCTGGCGGGCCCCCATCACAGCCACCCGGGGCCGGGACCTGGTTCGGGACCTGGGCCCAGGCCCAGCGACAGCCGCAGCGCCCACAAGGCTCAAGGAGCACCACTGAGGAGGACCAGCACAAGCGCTGCTCCCCCATCCGGCGCCACAGCCCTCCGGCACCAAGAGGCAGGCAGGACCCCTCAACTGAGGGGGCCACGAGGCCGCGGTCTGACCCGACCCCGAGAGGCCTCAAGAGAGGGAGCCGCCGCTCCCCCCCAGCTCTGGCTCAAAAGGGGGCCCCCGGTGGTGCCAGGAGCGCGTCCGAGGGGGAGAAGAGGATCCCCAGACCACACCACCGCGAGCTGCAGGCAACAGCCCCAGCCGCCAGGCCCAACCAGCGAGGGGCCACCAGCCGGCTGCAGGAATCCCACCTCCGGGCCTCGGAGGCGGTGCACCCAGCTGGAAAAGGCACCCGCGAGGGGAGCCACCAAAAAATAGCTGCTCCAGCAGGAGAAATGAAGGAGAAAGGCCCTAAGCCCAGCAGAGCCTCACATTGTGACGGCCATCTCGCTAGCAGGCCAAGCCACGTCCCCATATACACGAGTATTTGGAGGGGAGAACATTGGGCTGGTGAGTGGGGTAACAGAAAGTAAGGGTAAAGGTGAGCTATGGCCATGCATGACATAACATTTAAGTGACATATTTCTTGTTGTGACTTACCAGACTTGACTCCCCCATGTATTCCTGTCAACCCTCAAGATGCAGGATGGCCAAGACCTTCTCCTCCCAGGGAAAGAGTATTAACGGGGCACTGAGAGGGCCACCACCATTCTTCTTGGCTTGCAGCTGGTGCCAGTAGGAACAGATCTTGCCCCTAAAGTCGTTCTACCTCTTCCAGTCCAGGACCCTGAGTCACAACACAATATCTCTGACAATGATGGCTCTGGAACCAGTGGGAGAGGGCACCCTGTGGCAAAGGCATAGTCTAGTGGGGCTAGGGTGAGTGAGAGGGATGCTGTGGGGCAGGGTGGTGAGGCCACTGGGGTTGCTCCTGGCCAGGACACCATCAGCCACGTCATGGGGGTCTATTAAGAGCCCCAAGGCGCGATGGGCCAGGTACTTACTGAACTCCATGAAATGAAACAGCTACAGAGGGAATTTTTACAGGAAGTGTGTGCACAGTGGCAGGCCCACAATGCCAACATGGCCTCTCTAACAGGGGTGCTGAGGGACATCATCACTACCCTGAGCAGGGATCAACAGTAAGACTCTACCCCTTCCCTTGGCATGTCTAGACCTGGCACCGCAACATCGGTGCCAGCCACTGGAAGGGAGGCCCTGGCAGCAGAAAAACCTACCTAAGACACCTCTGCATCAGTAGATGACCCCCCCTTTTAAGTGGGGGCATCCAGTGAAGTGTCTGGGAGGTGCAGTTGACCAGACACCTACCACTGCCAGCAAGTAACCTCTTCCCAAATGACCTCCTTTGTGTGTCACATGTTCACTCTGTTGACTGTTTCTCAACCACCTTCTATTTCCAATGGGAGGAGTACACTGGACTTTGGACTTACAATGCTGTGGCATCTACTAAAATGGTTTCATCCACCATGACTGAACCCTTCACTATTCTGGTCTGTCATATGCCCAATTTTTGTTTGATTCACAAATTTACCATAAATATCACCAATCACAAAATGTGTGTCTGTTTGCTTCTGTTTACAATTTTGCTATGCAGCGATGTAAGAGCATGTAAAGCTAATGAAGAAGGCACAAGATACTAGTGCAAGTATGGATGTGTTACAGGTACAGTGCCCTGCTAAGGATTACAACCAGCACACAAAAACACATTGCTACAAGTGTCTGGTCACACCAAACATTATATTCCACTGTGCAGCTGTTGAAATGTCTGGATTGCCATTAGCCAAGTATGGCTGACACAAATTGTGTCAAGGTACACAGACCAAGATACAGACCTCCAGACCGTGGAAGGGACAGCCTTGTCAGACATTGTCCGGTAGAATTGGCAAACTGAAAAGTAGATGTTGACACCAGCTTGGGCTTTATCACATACCACACCAAAGCAATATAATTCCACATTCCCCAAGGTACAGACAGAGGGCAGTACAACAGTCCCTGATCACAGGCACATCATGATTGGATGACCATGCATCTATTGGTATGAAACAAACATGCCAGTGTTGTAGCACAAGCACTGTGGTCTGCAATGATGACATACATCTATAGCTACTTACAGGTCATACAAGAAGCATGATTAGCCTGTGTGAGGGTGAATGACTTGCTTGCACATGCAAAAACGTATTTTATGGCCACATGATTATACACGATACAATCGGCCCACCACAGAAATACTAAACAAGTACAATGTCCACTTCAGACCTTCCACCCAAACACTGTCCAAGTTGCCTGGCACAGGTCTCATACAACCCAAATCTGTGACACATTACTTGAAACAATCCATGTCTACTCCCTATTTCAGAACAGTAACAGGCACCTGCCGATATCACAATTCTGAAATGCCCACATGAGGATGTCATTGTGAAAGTACCTGGGCAAAGTATAGGCTTGAAAACATTCCTTTTACACAATTCATATGGCAAGCATCTGGACACAAATGATGTTGCTACATCAAGGTGGAACTCTGTCAAAGGCTGACCCTCCATGCATCATTTGGCTGAACATTGCAGAGTACTAGCTCCCCAGTTCTTGCAAAAACATTCTACTGCACACATTCTAACAACTACAGTTCTTTATACAGTCTCAGTCATTATGTCACATGACATACTCAAAAGTAGCTATTGATGAGATCTTCCTGCCAGTCAGCTCCTTCCTCTTCACCACTGGCATCCTCACTTGGCATTTCAGGAGGCTCAACCAGTGGGACTGCAGGCTGCCCCACCTCTGGGATGTATGGGAAATTCCTCCTCAGGGCGAGGTTGTAGAGCATGCAGCATGCCACAATGATCGTACACACTTTTCCAGGTGAGTAGAGAAGGGCTCCACCAGTCTGGTCAAGACACCTAAATCTGGAATTCAGGAGCCCAAAATCCCACTCTACTATGCGCTGTGTTCGTCCATGGGCATCATTGAAGCAGACTTCCCCTGCCGTAGTTGGATTCCTTATTGGCATTAACTACCATGGATGGTTTGGATATGCAAAGTTTTATGGTTAGGAATGGGACATATGTGTAACAATTAGTCCCACTTATCAGAGTTGTGTCACCAGACACTGCAAGTACACAAACAGGACAGATGTGGCTTACCTACCAGCCAGACTCTCTGGGTACAGTTGTGACATCAGCTGGGGGATCGTGCTGTTACGCATAATGAAGGAATCATGGGCTGAACCCATATAACGGGCACAGCCTTGTGAAATGTACTGGACGTTGATGGAATGGAAATTCTTTTGTTGCAGTACACTTGCTTGTTGGCATCCGGTGGGACCAAGCTAACGTGTGCCATGAAATAACCCCACCACATGTGGGAGGCGTGCAAAATCATAAAAGTCAGCCTTCACATGGGCTAAATCCTCACGTCGGGGAAACTGGATGTAGCTGCCCAGGTGTTTCAACATTGCTGATAGGACATCCTTCAACACAAGACTGAACATAGGTTGAGACATGCCAGCAACATGGGCCACTGTATCCTGGAGGGTCCCTGTGGCTAGGAAGTGCAATACTGACATGACTTGACAATGTGTGGTATGCTGGTTGGATAACTAATAGCTGGCATCAGATCTGGCTCCAACTGACAAATCACAATACAAGTCCACTATTGTTTGCCAATTCAAATGATATAGGATTATGATGTGGCATTCTTTCATGCTCTGTAGGTCTGGCAGTGGACAGTAGACAGGTGGTTGACACATCCTCCCTCTCCCTGGGTACCTCTATATGACAAAAAATTAGTTCTGATATTAGTCATTGTGTCCCCAGCTACATACATGATGCATGTCAATGATGATATGTGACAACACAATTAGGAAGGGATCAGCAGTACACAGCTGCTAATGACACAAGGGTCACATGTGACGCACTTAGTTTGCCACACATGTGTAGACATCATGTATCTGGACCTAAATCAAAAATTAGCATCACAAATGCCCCTTGGAATGTGACCGGATGTCCCAACTGCAAAAATGATCTTTGACGGGGTGGACTCTGCCCACTGTCAATTGACATCTGTGACCTGCAACATAGTATAATGGTGTTTGAGTTTTAGGACCTACATGACAAGACAGGATAATCATGTTTGGGTGCTCAAAACACCTTTTGGAGGTGTGACACATGTCCACTGGACATTAGGAAGTCATCACGTTGTTGCCAGTGGTGGCCGATGGCTGTGTCCTCTGGCAGTGAAAACCTCCATGTTCTGCAGATTCCCTCAGTTGACTCCTGACATTGCTGCCAGGAACACCTCCACTATCGAGCTGAAGTGTACTGCCACTGGGAGCAATCATACCATTTCCAGTAGGTGATAGGGTCTTCTCTCCAGAGGAGCTGGAGAGGCTAGTTAACAAGGTTCTACCCCTGAATGGACAGCTCTATGGTGTACCAGAGGAGCAGGTAAGTGCCTCATGTGCACAGTTTTCTCTGTACTTCACCATCCTTTCCCTCCTCACAGGCTAGATTGGGCCCATGTGTGCCAGAATAACTATTCATGTGCCAGTAGGTGCCCTCTGTGTAGGTTCAATGGGAGTGCCAATGTGCTGGTATTGGTGTCCAGTGCCAGTTTTTGAGTGAAATCACAATGTGGTGTGTGTGTTATTAGAACAAGATCCGCCTTGTGTTGGATGCACATAACTAGGTGAGGTGACATTACAGCCATCCTCTGAAATTGCTTTCCTCATTGTTGTTGTATATGTGAGACAAAATCTATGAACATGGCAGCATGAGCTCAGTATGCATGTTGTATGTGTCAGCTGTGAGTAATGGGAGTTATGTGTAGGTTGCCACAGAGATTTCTTCACATATCTGCACTTGTTAGACTGTGGTTTGTAAGGCATGTCAGCACTCTCACTGCCCTTCAGTTTGCCACACACACCACATGCCAATTAGCTGTTGGCTACATGAGGTGCTGTCATGCATTGAAGTGATGGGACTGTAGTGCCATGTAGGTTCTAACTGCTCAGCCTGCAGAGACCATGGCCTGTAACATGTAATGCCCAATATGGGTCCTAGTCTAAGCTGGGATAGTCAGTGTTGCTATGCAACTGTTGCACTGTATGATTGAATAATGATATGTCTAGTATAACTTGAAGTGCTGCAGCCTCTTAAAGCAAGCATTCATCCCTGACTCCAGGGACTTCCAGTAACGGTTCATAAATATACGTTTATTTGGAATGACACCCCTTAACCAGGATAATGACAATAAAAACACAATAAGCTACATTCCCCAAAATAGAAAGTTAAAACTATCATCAAACATATCAATAGTTGCAAAACACTTGACACAGATACAAAACCATTACAAATCTTGCCAGTGCACAAACTACATCCATTAATTGCATATGAAACAGGAAAACTCCAGCTGCCAATCTTATCCTCGTATTATACTTTGAAAAGATAGGCATTAAAATCTTATGCAAATAAAAAAGATACACTGTTCCAAAGGAAAGATAGGTAAAAGGATACAGAGGAGTCCTAAATTTTAGGAGCAAGAGTCCTCACACACCCAAATGGGTGTCATGCTTCATCATCGGAGTTGCTCATCGTCAGACCGGCGCTTCAATGTCTGACGGGCACCCCCCAAAAAAGGGGGGGCTCTTTGCCGGAGATCTTTTCTCGATGATGCCAAGACCCCAAGAGTGAGTTTGGAAAAGAGGAAAAACTAGGAGAGTCTAACTGGAAGTTAAAATTGGCTCACAAACCCAAAAGCAAACTGTAACAATTTTATTGATCCATAAGGGGAGTTGAGGCCAAGATTAAAAAATGATCAAAAGAGTGAGACAGAGACAATGGTCAGTCACTCTTTACCACAGAAATGCAGAAAAAAGGGTTGGGGAATTACCAAACCATCCCTAACGCAGGGTCAACATGTTTCGCGTCTTTATGGTCCAGCCGGATCCTACGATGCTTCTTGCAACATGTTGACCCTGCGTTAGGGATGGTTTGGTAATTCCCCAACCCTTTTTTCTGCATTTCTGTGGTAAAGAGTGGCTGACTATTGTCTCTGTCTCACTCTTTTGATCATTTTTAAATCTTGGCCTCAACCCGCCTTATGGATCAATAAAATTGTTACTGTTTGCTTCTGGGATTGTGAGCCAATTTTAACTTCCAGTAAGACTTTCCTAGTTTTTCCTCTTTCGCAAACTCACTCTTGGGATCATCGAGAAAAGATCTCCGGCAAAGAGCCCCCCCTTTTTTGGGAGGTGCCCGTCAGACATTGCATCGCCGGTCTGACGAGGACCAACTCCGATGATGAAGCATGACACCCATTTGGGTGTGTGAGGACTTTTGCTCCTAAAATGTAGGACTTCTCTGTATCCTTTTACCTATCGTTCCTTTGGAACAGTGTATCTTGTTTATTTGCATAGTATTAATTACGGGAGGGTGTACACTGGACCATTATTCCTCCCTATCCCTCTGTTCATTATTCCATTAAAATCTTATGAACACATTTATGAAATTAAGACAATTATGTACAATATGTAATGTTAGTTGCATATTTGACCCACAACTGCATAATCCTAAATTTTTAAACAATGCTATCTCAGCCGGGTGAGATTGGAGTGGATGAAGAACAATTCTGAACTTTCAGGTTGTATTACACCTTGCATTATTGGGAGACCTATGCTCTTTCTGAAAGGGGGTATTGGATTCCCAGGATTCACACAGAAGTACCAAGGAATTTTCTCTTAAATACACCAGATGTTTATCTCTCCCAAACAACACCCCTGCTACATTAATTCATTCTTTGAAAGAGCAGTGGGGAGTACAGCACCATGGTTGTTTATTTGTAGAGCTTTTTCCATATGTTGCAATGACTTTCTAACCTTTTTTTCCCATTTAAGATCACTTTTTATTATTACATCTCTACATAGGATTGCTGCTTTTGGTTGCTCAGATTGTAATAATTTATCCCAAAACCTCATGGAATGAACAAGAGCAATCATTGACCATAGTTTCAACCCAGATTCCATCCTGATTGCTGCGGCCACTGCATATTTCGGGAGGGAAAGCATATTCTTTTGACACAGGCCTTCATTTTGTCTTATCATGGCATCCACTCAAACTTAGAAAACTGAGGAGGGACCATTGCACTGTACGCAGCAAGGACTGGCTGAGGGTGCAGGGCCACCACAATCACTTTACATTTTTTTCAAACCTCCAATGGTTGAGAAGTTTGGATTTAAGTGTATTGTAGTGCAAGCTCCAAGAGAGAGATCTACTAAATGTTATACCTAGGTACTTATATTCTGTTAATTCCTCTAGCAGAGTATTCCCAATGATACAATGACACCCACTTTCTTTTTCCCAAATGTGATGATGTTGGTCTTGTCACAACGTATATCTTCTAATTTCCTTTTAGGGCCAATGGGAGTTGTATCTAAGATTATTAGATCATCCGCATAAAGAAGGCATAGGATATGACCGCCTATTCTTTTTCTTTCTAAAGAACGTGCAGCGTCTAAGTGTTCAGGCAAGACAGCTAAGTACAATGAAAAAGTGTTTGGGCCAACACACACCCTTGATGCAAACCATTCTGCATCTTTAATTTCCTTGAGAGTCTTACCCCTTGGTCTACTATTACTCTGGCCCAATTCATAGTATGAAGTTCTCTCAAGATTCCTAATATATCTTCAATGATTTTCATGAGTTTTAATATTGACCACAGAGTTTTACTGCTTTACCAGGTCAAATGCAGACCACAAATCAACAAAACAAGTTTGAAGTGCACCCCTCACTTCAATTAACTTACAATAAATCACCCTTAGGCTAAAACAATGATCTGTATTAAAATAGCCTTCTTCAAAGCTGCCCTGCTCTATTTGAATCAAATTCCCCTCTAAGACTATGCAAAATAATTTTAGTATAAATGTTAGCCTACCACATGCTTAAGGCTAATATACTTATAGTTTGTGGGAGCTGGCAGGTCACCAATTTTTGTAAAGGCTTGGTAATAGCCCCTTTCAATTTGAAGGTAAACACCTTAAACTATAAAAGATTTGTATGCTTCCGAAACTAAATTTGCCCATCAATCCAGATTAGATTTTATCATAATTGCCAGTAGATAATCAGGCGCTGCCATTCGAGTGAGCCTGAATTTAACAAGTGTGTCTTTTACTGATGTAACAGAAAAAAGGCACATTACACATAGGGCTGATAACCTGGGGGGCAACATCTCCTTTCCCCTTATATAAATTAGTTATAAACTCTACCCAAGATTACTCAGGTATCATACTATCTTCACTTTTTATCATTCTCCTGGAAACCAAATCCTACCAGCCTCCAAAATTTCTGAACATTTTTTGCTAGAATTACAGTAATCGCTTCCACCCAGTTCTCTGTATAGAAAACTGCCTTATTATGTTTAATTCTATTTTTACACTGATTTAGCAGTTCACAATAAACCGTACTGTCTTTGATGGGATTCTGCGAAAGCCTTACCTTCCTTAACTTTTGTTTCAACGACTGGCATTCAGTGTCAAACCATCTATTCCTTTTCCTTCCTTTTGAGCTGAGAGGCTTTACCTCCATAGATTTCTTCCACCAAACATTAATCAAACATCCAACCAGGGATTTTGTAGTATCCATATACTTTTTTACTGGATCCCCACCATGTGATTGCTGGGAATATGGATCAGTATTGGATTGTACATTAATCAAAGCCTCAATATGTTTTGCACTACTCCTCGTAGTAAGGCATTTTAGAAATGCTATGTCTATTGGCATAATTGCATCTTTTCTTGTCATCTTTAATAGAAGCTTTGCTCTTACTGAAGAATCATCACTTATTTGATATGTAAGTACTTGAAAATCACCAGAGAAAAATGCCACGCTTAGATACAGATTTAATCTATAAGCCCTACTATGTTGCCTAGACTGTGAGGGTCATTACCATTTTGGAGTTTTTTTTGGGAAGACCGCCGTGGTGGTGGACACCAAAAGACCACTATGTTGGCAGTAATCCGACCACCGTATTAAGAGTTACACTGTGAAGTCTGCCAAAAAGCAGCTAGTTTTACAAAACCACCAGGACACTGAAGGACAGAAAAGAAGCGGCTTCACCACCATCACCACCAGCCCACCAAAAATCCTCCCATCAGATTGCGATCCACAAATCACTACAGTGGTTCTTCCATGGCGGAAAACCATTGGCTGTGCGAACTGCTGTAGTCTGAACTCACATCACACAGAACACCACAGCACATTGGATAGTTTGAATACCCCACACCTGACATACATCCACACACCCAACACACCTACACACTGCACTATGAAACATACACCTACACAACCCACAGTCCTTTGCAACCAGAACACCACCCACAGCCACAGAAATGAAATAACAATCCCAGAATTAGAAACAAAACTTGGGCACCTATACACATTTCACCATGCATACATCACACACCTGTACAACACACAATTTACTTTTACACACAACACACAAAAACCTTCACCCACTCACATCATAGCACCAACACCTCATCACTTAAATTTTTTTCAGCCTTTTTCCTTGAACACTACCTCACCATGTTTACCACCACTACATTGTCCCGACAAAAACAGACATGTTTCACTGATGATGAGTTGAGGGTCATGGTGGATGAAATTGTCAAGGTATAGCCACACCCGTTCGGAGCACAAGTCCAGCAAACATCAATAGCCAGGAAACTGGAGTTGTGGCAAAGAACAGTCAACAGGATCAATGCTATAGGCACCTATCCACACACAAGGGAGGACATCAGGAAGAGGTGGAACGACATCCGAGTGAAGGCATCCAGGACTCCAGCTGGCAGTACTGAAGACAGGCGGTGGGCCCCCACCTCCCCCCGTACTTACACATCTTGGGAGGAGAAGGTCTTGGACATACTGCATCCTGAAGGTGTGACAGGAATACCTGGGTGAGTGGAGTCTGGTAAGTCCCCACAACATTCATGTCACCCAATTATATCGTCCTGTGTGCTTCCTCACCACCTTATCTGACCTCAATTAACAAACCACCCCTCAGTCCAAATGTGCTAATGCCCCTTACTGGCATGCCACTTGTCCACTAAACTCATCTGGCACCACAGCCCTTGGGAATGGCATGTGGAGTACTGGGAACTGATAGCACTACAACTCCCAGAAGGCAATATCCCACCATTATGAAAACCTGAACAGTGCACCAAAAGTGAGTTGTCATGCATATGAAACAAACTACCAATCTAACCCATCAAGAATGTCCAACTGTGTAACAGTTTATGACAATAATTGCAATGCAAAGGCCCACTCCCACCATCATTATATGCAAAACACAGCTACAGGTGGGTGCCCCATCAACCTGCCCTTATAACAAATATACCTAAGGTTGAAAATACTCACCTGGGCTTGAACTCTAGATGCCAAAGTGGATGCACATGCACTACATCCATATAGAGTGTCAATGCATACCAAGGCACACCATTGTAGTCCAGACATGTTCATCCAAGTGGAGAAGTAAATTCAAAATCCAAAAGCAAGTTATTGTAGTTGATAGACATTTATTCCTGTTAAACAATGGTTTATCCAAAAACAGCTGACACGTGTTTCATCATATTGACTTTCTCAAGGCTGCAGATCAAATAGGCAGAAAAAAAGGATGACAGTAAGAATATTGTAGATGGTAGCAGGGGATTCTCATCATATAGTGTGAGGAGTAGAAAGAGAGAAAAGCTCTTCCTGTGATCATGCAATCTGTTAGGCTGGCTATTGTATCTATGGGAAGTGGTTGATACTGGGCAGCTTCTGTGAATGGTGGAGACCAGAGAAAAGAGAGAGGTCATGCAAGACACTGATACAGTGCAATGGGATTGTTGAATGTGCGTATATTAGAACCCTTATTATGATTGTAGTGCCACCATGGTGCCAGTAAGCCATTAAAACGCTTAGAAATGTACAACATACCTAAAGCATATCATCGAGAGATAGTGTTCAGAAGTACTGGGCGGTGTACATATCCTCAGTTGAGTTGCAATGAAAGGATATGTTTAAGAGACCTTGAGTATACTGTTATTATTAAGTCAGACCGGATTCTCAGTTGTCTTTCAAAGATTGCATCCATAGGAATTGGCCATGATAAGCCTAAAAAAATATTCTGTTAAAGAGTAAATCGAGAGGTCCAAGTATTGTGAGTATTAAAACATATTAGTGTAAATCTATAGTGTTCCGTAAAGGGGAAAGTATATTATCGCAAAAAGTGATGTCTGGAGAAAATTCACAGAGTATACCATAACTAAAGGACTGTAAGCCGTAGTAGGTAACAAAAAAAACTAAGGATTATGCTGAGTCATTAAATATGTAAAACAACGTGCTATAGCCTCATTATTGTGCTATTGCCAACACCTGATCGGTCATATGATTGCAATGTAGTAAATAGAAACTGGAATTGAAAGAAAGTAACGTTCAGTATTCTTATTATGCCCATGCCGTAAAGGCTTTGATGCTGAATTATATACAAAAAGTATTTAATATTAGTAGGCCTTCCTAGATGGAAGACTCTAACATTGACAACATTGGTGATAGCGTATAGTGAAAACTTTGAAAAAGGACACATAATTGCCAAGCAGGAGTGGAAAAAAGAGTGATATGTATAGATATATATTGTCCCGGTCTCCCGATTGTAAATGGAGTCATTATCCGACTTTAATCATTGTCATTAAGAGGCTTACGCCATAAGGTAGGACAAATCGGTAGTTAGCAGCATACATTGTTAAACTAAGTCAAAAAGAGAGGGGTGTTGCCCTCGTTTGTGTAATTAGAGCGCTAACCTAATCGTAAGTAACCTAAGAGACTTCAAAGACAGAATATTGCAAAGACGGTAGTTAGCAGCACGAGTTGCCGAGCAATGGCAGAGTAGAAAGAGGTGTTGCCCCCGTACCTCCGTTCATGCAATCAGCATGCTCACCTGATTAGCAGTATCCTGTGCCGTGTAGAATGTAACGATTGTGTTCGTTATGTGAGTGAGTGGGTGTGCGATTTATGTAGGATCAAAGTAATGGAAAGAGGACTAGCCAGAGGAAAGTAAAGGAAAGAGAACAGGGGCCATCTGTTTAGGTAAAACACAGTGAAGTTGTTAATTCATATCGGAAAATGAGAGACGACATGGAAAAAGAATAAACTGATTAAATTCGAAAGGAACAAATACATTGAATTATTAAGTATGGGGTATGTAATACTCTAAATCAGAACAGAAACAGCAGTCATGGTCAAAGACAAAAGATATACTTCAAGCAACAGATCAATTGCGGATGAGAGGATCAGGCATTGGTTTAGTCCATACACAAAGTTACCTAAAACACAAACTAACATGTAAAGTCAATAAACAGAAGTTAATTCCTACAATCCCTCATTGTTAAGCTGAATTGTAAAGAAAATTTATGTAAAATGCATAAAGTGCATATATTAGAAAGAAGATAAGAGAGATAATGTCAGCAAATGGTGCCATTAGATAAAGAAAAACATGTAGTTTTTTTTCGATATTTAGTCTCTCCTCCACTGCTCTGAGTTTGATAATCCAATTACTTTCTAGACGCCTCAGGGTCAGTGTTCTATTACCGCCAGTGGTAAGGTATTTACAGCATCTATTTCATGTGCGGTAATTCCTAAGATTTCACTTTGACCCTGGGTAGTATTATAGTGTGTAGCAAAAGGGTAGTTGGTGTTATTCATGTGGATAGCCCTTACGTGTTCTTGGATTCTCTCCTTCAGTGATCTGATAGTACTGCCAACATAAATACGGCTACATATTCATATAAGGCAATATACGACAAATTTGGTGTTGCAATTGATAAACTTGCGAATTTTGTATGGAGTCTTGGTGTTGTATTGAAACCTGACCATCTTGTCTTTTATGTAACAACATATGCTACAGTAGCCACACTTGTAGGAACCATTAGGTGGTTTAGGTAACCATGTATCCGTGATGTCAGGTGGTATAAAACTATGGCACAGAGTCTCGTAGTGTGCGACCTCTACTATAGGTGTTACTTGGTCTGCTGGTAAGACCCTTTTTGAAAGTGGTATCTGCTAGTAGAAAGGACCAGTATTTGTGTAAAATGTTATAGATCTGTGGGCTTAATGCACTGTGTGCAGTGATTAGAGATAATTTGCTGTATGTTTTGTCCTTTTTGGATGTAGTCAATAAATGTGATCGTTTCGTATTCTTGATTCTGTTGCTGGCTTTGTATAAAACACTTTGGAGGTAACCCCTTCGTATGAAGCGTTGTTTCATTTGATTGAGTTCTTCTAGGGAAACATTGTCCTCACTACAGTTACGTCTAATCCTAGTGATTTCACCAAAGGGGATAGCTCTGATTTGTGGAGTGGGATGAAAACTCTGTGTGCAATAAAGCATTGCAGGCTGTCTGTTTTCTATACAATTTGGATCAAATGTTATTTTGCTTAATGTAAAGAGTAAGGTCTAGAAAATTGATTAATGTTGTGCTATGTTCACAAGAGAAGTTAATAGTATATGTGTTAGTGTTCAAATGTTGGAGAAAAAATATATGTTGTCTATGTATCTACCCCAGTATAGGATATGCTGTGTCAATTCTGGAGGGCATTTTTGCCAGAGATGTATTTTTTCGAAATAGCCCATGTATAGATTTGCAAAGGATGGTGAAAGTTTTGCCCCCATGGTTTCTCCTTGTATTTGATGGTACCATGTACTGTTACGTATAAAAATGTTGTTGTTCAAAACAGTTTTGATGAAGTCTGTCAGCATATTGGAGTGTTCCAAAAGGGTGGCCTCCCGTGTGTCTAGAAAATGTTGTATGACAACCATACCTTTTATTCTAGGAATGCTAGTGTATAATGATGTAACATCCAATGTCACTAGAAAGTGTATTTCTGTCCATTCAAAATCACTGATCTTACATAATAGATCTTTAGTGTCCCTTATGTATAACGGTAGGTTGTTTCCAAATGGTTGTAAAAAATGTCTATGTATTCCGATAGCACCTATCTTGTGTATTTTAGGAAGTATGTATATGCATGGTGATGAAGCGTGGGGTTGTATATGTAGCGGTATTCCATGTGAGTGATGAGACATCTGTCCCTCCAAAAATTAAGTTTCAAATAGAGGTCAATGTCTATTGCTTTCTCTTATATTGTAGCCCTACTCTGACACTATTGTGCAGTGCCCAGTTTTTTATTTTGTGCTATGTATAATGCCAAACACTTCACTAGGCAGCAAAAGTGAAGTCCCATTCCAATAGTCAGACAACATAAGATGGTATCAGCAGTCTGATGACTACCAGCATAGTTTAACATCATTAAGCATAGTGTAGGGTGTTGAAATTACAGAGTCTCATGTTGAACTAAGTACAGTTTTGCAGCAGCTGTCATTATCGTTTCTAGGGCTCATGTTAAGGCACTGCGTGCATCTCGCACAACATCACCAATACTCTAAATTAAACATCACTTGTTTTATCACTTACTGCAACTCTGTGTTCCACTTCTCCCACAAGTAACCTTGCCACTGCAACCATGGAGAGCATACCAGAGACTGCCACTACCTCTCTGGATGAAGACCTGAGTGAGGGCAACACCACTGGGTGTGTGGACACTGAGGACGAAGCTGGCCCATCAGGGACATCTGGTCAGTTAACAAATTTCAACCTCACCGTGCCCACAGGGACTCCTCCCAGCCCTGTTGCATCAACATCACAGGCAACCATTCACCCCCAAACCTTCGTCCCAAGGACTGTTTCGTCCATTGTGTGCCCCCAGTACAGGTACCTGAGTCTCATCCTGTCATCCCTGACAATGATGGTCCTGCCACCACTGGTAGTGGGCACACTGTTCCAGGGGCACAGGCATGTGGGGGGTAGGGTTGCATTGGGGGGATGGTGTGGGCCAGAGGATGGGGGCTCCAAGGGACAATACTGACCAGGAAACCATCTCCCTAGCCTTGGGAGCCTACCAAAATTCCCAAGGCATGGTGGACCAGGTAGTCACCATGATGGGAGAAATCCAACAGCTGCGTAGGGCCAACCACCAGGGAGTTATGCAGGAGTGGCAGGCATAAATTGCCATCCTGGTTTCCTTTGCTGGGGTGCTGAGGGACATTAATACTACCCTGAGTAGGTCTGCCGTACAACATCAGGCCTCTTCCACTAGTAATGACTCCGGCCCTTCAACATCTGTGGCTGTAATGGAGGCCTTGGCATGAGAAGGACATGCATCAGACACCCCTCCCTTTGTAGCAGAGGAACTCCCTTGCAAATGTGGACGTCCACCCAGAAATCCATGAGCTGCAGATGCCAAGACCAAACCCACTGCCAGGAAGTAAACCTGTCCTGACTGGCTCCCCTTGTGTGCTACAGATACACCCTGTTGACTGTTCTGAACCCTAATTCCATTTTCCTGTGGTGCAAGGACACTGGACCTGTGTTTCCTAACAGTGTAGCAGCTACCCTGATGATTTCTGCCACCATGACTGAGCCTTTCACTGTTTACTTTGTGTTTCTTTTGGTTGTTATTCACACATGTTGTTGTGCACTCCCCAATAAATATTACTTTAACACAGGTGTTGTGTAAGTGTCATTTATTAACCATGACAACTGTCATCTGTGCCAACTATGGTATCAATGTGTCCCACTGCATTGTACAACCTTTGTTATGGACATCATGCATTTACTCTATCACCAGGAGACTCATTACATTGGGTTGGTAACATAGAAGCCATGACATCTGTATTCTACATATCCACAAATGTATTCCTAGATTTGCAAACAGCAGATAGAATAGTACTGCTAGTGACTTATGGTTGTCAGCTTAGGTGTCATACATTACTAAACCACAGGATAGAGAAGTTAGGGACATGTCAGTCTTCCTACAAGCCAGGAGGCATGCAGATTGGTCCTTTGTTACATCATGTAAAGCCTTATCACATACCCATACCTTGCTTCCTAATAATTATACCTCATAGTACAGACAGAGATAAGTACTGATGTCCCCAGGCCAGGGACCCTTTACTTACATTGCTCACATACCCGTACGCTTGCTACTTATCTATGTCAGTCCACAGAGACATGCACATTAGACTGCAAAGTAGGAATACACTGCCAGCTATTTTACAGATAGGTCACATGTAACATAAGCCATTATGATGATAGAGGCGCTGGTTGAACATTTTCACGTGTGTCATACACAAATGGACACACACATGACACCATTAGACCACCTCCAGTACCAAACAGGTCTTCTTAGAGGGGAAACACACTTCCACCCCATTGTCCTGACAGTCTGACCATATTAGTTACACTCCACATACTCATACCAATCAGTGCCTGGTTTCATCCTTGTCCACTTCTCATGTCTGCCTGCAATTCCCTTCTGCCTCTGACACTGTCTGTGACTTGCCAAAGATGAAGAGCCAAACAGAAACTCAGCAAATATGTAATTGATAGAGGTGACGAATGGGACATAGCTGTAAACATACATCAATTCTGACAAGTCATTGTCGCAAGTGTGACTTTGCATGTGCAGAAACAATTCAGGACACTTTATACCATTCTGTTCTGTACACAATGCCAAATTACAAACTGCATGCATAACTGACTCATTGGCATTGGAGCTACCTAAGATCTCATGGATGATGGTAAATAGGAGGTGACATGCCAGCCGTCAGTTATAAGTTACAAAATGTAATCTCACAATCCAGAAGACATCACATACCTTGAGACAACTGAAGTACTGATTGATGAGATCTGCCCTGGAGTCTTCAGCTTCATCTTCATGTGGCTCATCATCACTTGGCAAATTTGCATTTCCACCCAGAGGTTCTGCTGCCTCCCCCTCATCTGGTATGAGTGGTATCTGACATCTCAGGGCAAGGTTGTGGAGCATGTAGCAGGCAACAATTATTTCACATACCTTGTTGGGTGAGTAGAGGAGGGCTCCTTCAGATATATCCAGGCAGTGAAATCTTGCCTTCAGGAGCCCAATGTCCACTCAATGACACATCTTGACCTTCCGTGGGCCTCATTGTAGCTGTCCAGTTGTTTTAACAATGCACCCAGTACATCCTTCAAAACTAGACTGAACATGGGTTGAGACATCACTGCGGTTAGGGCCACTGTATTCTGAAAGGACCCAGTGGCCAGGACCAGGAAGTGTAGCACTCATATGACTTGAACGATGGGAGGTATGCTACTGGGGTTGCGAATGGCAGTCATCAGATGTAGCTCCAACTGATCACAAAGGACCATGATTGTCTGCCTATTCAGGTGATACATCTGTATCATATGTCTGTCCTCCATGGTGTGCAGGTCTACTAGTGGCCGGCACACTGGAGGTTGTCTTCCTCTCCTCATGCCAGAGTAACTAGGTGGAAAAACAGATATATTTTAGGTGATTCATACAATGTACACATAATGAATATGTTCATATACAAGTCAGACATATCTGCTGTTGATGTTAGAGACAACATATGGCATCTGAAGTACAGCATCTTACTATGCATCCTATGACACTCCCCTTGGTTCACATTCCCTGAATCCTCGAATGTACTATACATGCATACTTATCTGTGAGTGAAAGTGTTTGTTAGTCCAACTAAGTGTACAAGTGAAACATACTTCTTGCACCTATGCTACATTACTGATGCACATAGGATGAAGAGAATAGCTGTACATTTCCATTTCCACCATTCCCCCAGTCTCACAGCTTTTACTACTCACATGCACAATTACACTACTAAACATGAAGGCAACACTCACTGATATTTTGCACAATATAGGGAATCATTAATGACACAGATTTCCATACTTTTCCATACATATAGTTGCATCAAAATGACAGCTGCCTGACCTACTGTACTGGACATGAGAAGGTGACCTCACTCTGCCAGCGGTTGACGTCATGGTGGTTACAACCGCGGTGGACATTGCCACTGGAACACATTGTTGCCTTTGGCGGACTTGGTCCAATGGCGATGTCCGCTGGTGGTGACAGTCCTGTATGTGACAGTTGTGACCACCATCTTCTCTAGTATGGCTCACTTGGCTCCTGACACTGCTGCCAGCAATACCTTCACTACCTGAGCTGCTGTGTACTGCCTTTGGGCGCTATCATGCCACATCCTGCAAGTGATAGGGCCCGTCTTCACCACAGAAGCTTGTTGAGAAGGCCCTACCCCTGTATGAACAGCTATAAGGTGCACCAGAGGAGCAGGTGAGTCCAATGGTTACCACTGTGTGAAAGTTGGAGTGTATGATGGTGTACATGAAATGTGAATTAGTGAAGGTTTTGCAACTCATGTCTAGGAGTATGGAAATGTTGTCATGTGCATAGACATACATACACTTGTACACATAGTAGATGGTGTGTAATGTAACTTCATTCATACACAACATTGATTGCAGCATGGACAACAATGATGTAGTGAGAAATGTTTTTGTGGACACTATATTCCATATTAGGGACACTCCTGTGGACTGGGCGTATGTGTGTAGTCAATACCAGGTAGTGATCATGCATGTTGTATTAGGCACTCCACACATGGGCTGCCTACAGATGCTAAATTGTGAAGGTGTTTGAACTTAGAGGATGAGAATGTTTACCTACTTACTGTGACTAAAGTGTTTTGACCACTTGTGTTGGTATGGTGTATGTGGACATGAGTTTCTCCTCTTGTCTATGCCATCCATGCAGGCCAACGGCCATCAAAAAAAGGGAATCTGGTGTGCCATCGCCAAGCAAGTGTGGACCCTGGGGGCCCACAGCCCTTGGAGTACCCACTGTAGGAAGTGGTGGTAGGACCTGAGACGCTGAGCCCGGAAGACGACGGAAGCCCAGCTTGGGATGTCCTCCCAAGGAGGGAGGGATGCCAATTGGACCTTTCCCCCCGTAATTGCCCACATTTTGGCAGTGGCTTACCCTGAGTTGGATGGGTGTTTGGGGGCAGCACAGCAGCCACAAGGTGTACATACTGACTATAGACATTTAAATCCTGCTGTTAGTCCAGTGTCTGATGTGTAAGTATCTACACTGCAAAAATGTGGTAAGTGTTAAAGGTAAAGGGTCTCCTAGGAACACATAGAATTACAGTTGGTACCATTGATACACAGGTGTGGGCATGATATTGTGTATAGGGAAATATAACTCACCTATGTTAAGCCTATTGTATGACAGCATGTGGTGATGCACGTGACTGTGTCATATGTGTACCTCTGCAGTGCCATACATATGTGTAACCTGCTGTGCCATCCTTCCCACCTACTGATCCATAGTCCAGATATCCTGTTGGTAAGCTGTCCAGCTCTTTGGTCTCAGTCCATCCATAATCCACTGGATCTAGCTGTATGTTCAACCTAGGGTCTGACAGGTGGGAAATAGGCCAAATATCCCTGAGTTGTGAAATAGATGTCAACTTTATGTGAGGGTGTTATCTCATTCAGATTGTTCGAATGGCATACTTGCTACACTTACTCAGAGATGTGTGGAGGTATCCCCATTGTTAAGTGTGGACTGTACATTGGCAAATGTGGTGTTTGGTCAGGGCAGACATCCTACATGATGAAAAACATGTTGGTAAGTATACATTCCTAGTGCAAGCCATCTCATAGATATGTGAGTTCAGATTATCTGCACCATGCACGTATTATTGAGAAGGTAAGTGGCTAGCCTGCTCTTTGCTTAGCCAATGTATTTTGTCTATGCAACATAGGGTAGGACATCTCCTATATAGGTACAACAGCCACTGTTTTTTGGCAAAATTATGTGTACATTGGTACTTCCTGCCATTTATAAGATTTAAGATGTAAGTTTGGCGTACTTACTTTTGGTACTCTGAATATGTTTTGAAGCATTTTAGTATGGGTAAGCTCATTTAACCATGACTACATAGTGTTGCCGGTATTGTAGTTGACAGTTACATGTTGATTGAATGGTATATGTTGTCAGTCAAATTGCTGGACAGCTGTATGTATCTATCATGGTTACTTTAGATGTGGTTTATGCCAGTGTAACTGTAATCCAAAGATGTAAGGTGGCTCATGTCTGACGTACTGATAGTGATGTTGGTCATTTAATCAGGTCATCTTGAGGTTGCTACTCAGCATGATTAATGGAATTGTATGTGGCCTTCAAGAAGGTGGGCATCTCCTTCGCCGCAGGCATCTCTACCCCTGAGCCTGTCAGCCCTGCTGCCCTCAGTGAGGAGGCTATTGATTTCCTGAGGTCCATCTGTGTGGGTCAGTCGACCATTGTGAATGCCATCCAGGGACTGTTAGATCAAGTCCAACAGAATAATGCGTTCCTGGAGGGCATTCACGGTGCACTGGCTGGTCTACAGAGATTCTTTCAGGCTCTGGACTCCACACTGACGGCAGCGAGTTACCATTTGTCTACCATCCCCCCTCCAGCTTCCTCTTCCCAATCCAAAACCCCCCGTCCCCGACTGAGCCAAAGCACACAGACAGACAGACATATATCCACCTCAAAATCCAGGGGTAGCTCAGACAAACACCAGCACCACAAGACATACCAACAACATGCACACAAGCAACATTGAGTGGCACACACCAGCAGTTACAACCTGCCCTGACACCCCGCTTCCCCCAGTATCATTGATAGCACACCTGACACACCTGCAGAAACTACATCAACATTCACTGATCCAGCCACCACACCAATCCTACCCACAAACAGCTCCACAACAGACCTTCAGACATCCACCCCAGTCACCACACCGTAGACCCCCCAAACACTGACATACCTACATGCAGCACATCTACCATACCTGCAGTCCCTACCACAACAGTCAAACAGCCACCACGGCATCCCCCAGCACCTCCACCCCTCTAATGCCAGGACACATAAATGCCTGCACTCACCCACCAAACAAACACCCACCACCCACAAGCATACCTCACACAAACCAGACAACCACTCCCCCTCCCTCCCTTCACACCCAATCCCTTTTGCCATGACCATCGCCGTTGTTTAAAAAATCTTTCCTTTTGGAGTTTGCCCTTTTCCCCACTCCTCTCCCACCCTGTGAAAGCCCTAAACGTTCAGTGTCTCTCCCAAGTCCGGCCATTCTACCTCCAAGATCTCCCCTGCCCCCCTGCAAGGACCCATGCCACTCCCCCTGCCAAGAAGTCTACCTCGCCTAAGGAAATCCAACCCTCCCCTAAACCTAGGATAAAGCCAAGACTACCCCCCCAATCCAGATCCCAAAGGCCCCTTTCCAAAACCTAAATCCAAACCCCCCTTCACTACTCCCCCCTTGATAACCCTTCAGGTGCTTGCCTGCCCCATAGATGCCCCTACTTGTGGAGGTTACATGGCAGTCAGGAAACAAGTTTGTGGCATACATATGTGCACTGTATGCATTGGCACTGTTATTTATGGATTTGCCTACAGCCTTTGTTTTTCTTAAATATATTCTTAAATAATAATTTGAGCCAACATGTTGTTGGTTTCCTGCTGAAATCTTTGTCATGCATTTCTTTCCCTAGTATGGAGGTGTTCCTGGCTGACATTAGTTGTGTCTCTATATGTGTGTGTATGCTGCTTGGGCTACCTGTGTTGTGTAGCCAGTATGTGAGGTTGTGTGCAGTGCTTTTGTCTGAAAGTGGTAGGTTGTGTGTAGTGTGTTGGACAATTGTGTGTTCAAGATTTTTTGTGGTGTTGGGATTGAGTGTTGTTTGTGCTGAGTTGTGCTTGTTGGTGTGTTATGTGCCTTTGTATGCTTTGACTGTGTGCGTGTTTTGTGCATTGTGTGTTAGATAAGATGTTCTGTGTAAGTCGTTTGATAAGTATTTTTTGCCTCTTGGTTTTACGTTGTGATGTATGTGTGATGTGCCCCTGGGTAGGGTCCCCAGTGGGTCCCTGCCATGAGATTGGAGATGGTGTGGTTGTGTTGTAGTTATGACATGTTGTGGTATTGTGGGGGTACTGTGAGAGTGTGAGCCTGTGCAGTGTTTCAGGTCATACCTGTTTGTGATGTGTGTATGTGTGGGTGTGTGTTGGCCGTAGCATGGTTGTTGTGTATATGCGAGTGTGTGGCTGTATGTGAGTGTCCGTGTGCTGTTACATGTGAGTGTCGCCTCCGCACCCCCTCTCCGTATGTATGTTGTGTGAGTGTACAAAAATGACAACCTACAACAGTACCAGGTAAGTGTGAGCAGGAGCAGCAGGAAGATGTGTAGTTCAGGTTCCATGGTGGCTCTGGACGAGTATGGCCTCCTGAAGATGAGTGTCTCCTTTTATGCAGTTGGTTTTGGCCTGTGTTTCCATGGTGGTGTGACTGCGGCAGAAAACTTGGCGGTGTGTAACCTCATAATTTGTCCTGTGGAACCATGGTCTCTACCGGCCTGCATGAGGCTACCATTGCCCATGGTGACAAGAACACAGTGGTGTTGCTGGCTGTGCTTTGGCTATGTTCTGTAGTGAATGCTGCCAATGTCATAATTTGTCAGTCATCTACACCAGCCTGTTGGTGGTATGACTGCCAACATGGTGGTCCTGGGACTGCCAAACTCGTAATGAGGCCCTATGTGTCCAGTGATCTGGTTTGTCCGAAACAACAAAGTGCCTATTGAGGCAGAAGAAACTCCCACTGTGTAAAGTCTTTGGGTCTGATTTAGATCTTGGCAGTTAGGTTACTCTGTCCCAACCATGATGCTTATTCCGTCCTCCATATTACAATTTCCGTAGGATATAATGGAATCGTAATATGGCAGACAGGATACCCATCATGCTTGTGACAGAGTAAACCCATCCACCAAGATCTAAATCAGGCCCTTAGTCATTTAACAGATCACTTGGACTTTGATACTCACAATACAAAGCCAGAAGTATCTTAAATGCTCCCAAACGGTCCCCAGACGTTGCTTGCTCTTGATAGGATTTTTGTCACATATTAAAGAAAAAACAGAACTAACAACAATCTTATTGGAAACAAAAACTGAGATATATCCTAAATCTTCTTCCAGCAATACATATTGGTCTAAATTGTACTTTTGTCTTTCAGGTTTATGTACACAATTACTATGACCATACTCCCTACTATGATCAAACAAATCTGTCTTGGCAGCATGAAGGCACTCACTTTTCAATGGTACCTGCATTACTATTTTAGCAATTTGTGTACAGATCAGTGTAATAAATCCATCTGAATTACACTCAGAACTATTTGGTGTTGCTTCAGAATAGATCTAAATAAAGCCCAGAAATGACAATTTATCCCCTTAAAGCCAAGTCGCTTGGAAGTGTAAAGTGTTATATTGTATTCCTGTCAGGCTGACTCATCAGGGTTAATTGGGTAAAATCTATTATACCCATTGACTGAAAACTTCATATAAATATTAGCTCTATTATGCCCAACTCTCCTATTTGATCAATTATATTACAATCTTCTAAAACCAAATGTATTTGTCTGATTTCGAGGCATTCATGGTAGTTTAGAAATGGCCTTCGATGTGGGATTTCATCTTCAGAGCATCGTACTAAATGGATCCCTTTGGAGACGCGTTCTTCAGCAGCAGCTATAGCATTCTTTATCAGTTTAGAAAATAATGTGGCCACTGTTATTCCTTAGAGAATACACCTGAAAGAAGTCCAACTTGTTTAAGGTCACTAGAGGTTATGTAATTGAGCGCAGAACAGGAGTTGAGTTGCTTCAACCTATTTAACGGTGTCATCTTATTAGTTCTCTTTCCTTGCTTAATAATATCAAGGTAAATTACTAACTGCTCCTCATGTCTACGAAGACCCACCAACTGAATGGGGTCCTTGCTTAAAGAAATTGTGGTATTAGTAACCCGATCTACTTTTGCCTGACCTTTCTGGAATTTAATCCTATTCCTATAAGTCTAGTTAGAATTTGCAATTAAGTTTTGAGCAAAAACACCTTTCAGGGGTGGCTCCTCCCTTAGGGTGGAGGAGCATTGCCCCCGCCAACAGCAGAAGCTGCAAAACCTTTCACAATGAAAGGATAATGAACTATGTTTATTATTCTTTCATTGTGAAAGGGGCGAGGCATTGGGGGTGATGAACAGTTAGGAGAGTGTACTATGTGTTGCCCTCAGAGCACGTGTCATGCGCAGTGTGATCTCTCCAGCAAGGCACTCTGTTGCCAGGCTGTAGAGTGCAGGCACAGGCTCCCAGTCTGCCTGGGAGCGCCCTGACTGGGTTCTCCAAGCCAGTTGGCCGCAGAGCCATTTGGGAGCCTGTGCCTGCAGTGACAGGAGAAAGAGAAGCAGCATGCATCAGGTACGTTTTTTATTTTATTAAAATTTTACCCCTGACACCTCCAAACACTACCCCACCCACGCATGCTGCACCCGCCCCTTGTGAGCACAGTGAGCCACTACTGCCAACTCTATTGATGAACCCATTCACCAACTGCTGAGTTTCCACACAGGGTTCCAAAATACTGTTGTCCTTCCCCACTAGGGGCTGCTATACTAAATCCACTTAATTGTGGGGGAGTTTTCTACTAACTTAGGTCCTCATTATGACAGTGGCGGTAAATAACGCCTACCGCCACGGCGATGGCCGCCAAAAGACCGTCGCTGCAGCTACCAGGCATCCGCCCTATTATGACCGTAGCCGTAATTCCGCCAGAAGGATGGCGGAATTCCGGCTGTGGTCATGGGGGCAGATGGCGGTAAGGTGGCGCTGCTGCAGCGCCACACCAGTAGACCGCCACAGACCGTATCATGACCCATGATATGGCCTGGTGGTGTTCTGTTGGTGGACGCTGCTGCTGGCAGCAGCGCCCTGTCCCGTCTCCTGCTGGAGGACCCCCTGAAATCAGGTAAGTTGGGTGCTCTGACAGGGGAGGGAATAGGGGGTGTTGTGTGTGTGAGTGTGTGTATGTTTGTGTGTGCGTGAATGCGGGTGTGCATTGCATGTGGTATGTGTGTGCATGTGTGGACGTGTGATTGTGTGTATTTGTGTTGCGTGAATGCGTGTGTGCTTGTATGTACGTCAGTGTGTGAATGGATGTTTGCATGAGTGGGTGCATGTGGGTATGAGTGTGTGTATGAGTGTGTGTGATGGTGCGTGTATGTTGAGGGGTGGGTCTGGAAAGGGAGGGGGTTTGGAGGGGAAATCTGGGGAGGGGAAGGGGGTCGGGAAGACCCCTATCAGTGACAGGGAAGGAATTCCCTGTCACTAATAGTGCTTACCGCCATGGTTTTTGTAGCAGTAAAGAGTCCACCAAAACCATGGCGGTAGGCAGGATCATAATCCCGAGGGCGGGCTGGTGATGGACGCCTGGGTGGAGGAGGAAAGACGTGTCTCTAACAAATAAAGTAACTCTACTAAGTTCTGGGAAAAAAAGGTATTTCCCTCCAAATTGAGGGCACTTAATGCAGTTTCCTTGCACAAGTTTCCATTAATAGCCATTGACATGGGGCTAGTCCCACCCTGAGATTTTTTCCTAAAGTGCTTCCCCACAAATTAATTTATGAATGAAACCAACAGCGGCAAGCCTTGGGAGAGAGGAGAAATCAAATTCCTTTTGGTTGAGGGGGTTTCTAGAGTGGGCAATTCCATAAATGTTTTGTGACTACAATTTGGTCACCAAACATGCATAAATACCACTGCAAATTGGTATTAGGATGGGGTGCCGTAAACATGCCTCTTCCAAATACCAAATCACAAACCCAAATTTCAATTCGATAATATTCAATGTAAACTGGGTTTCAACAAACATATTCATCATTTGCACATCAGCAAGTAAAGTTTTCGGATTTGTTTTTATCCTAATAAAATATTTTTTCATCAAACATTATTACAAATCATGGGCTTTCATCGCTAGTGAAATATATTTTGAAATGTTTGTATAGTTCTCTTATTAGTTATTTAAATATGTGTTAGAAAAAAACCTGACATTCTAAAGCCTTTCATTTCACACTCCCTATACAGCACCCCAGATAGTTCACTTTATAAAATAATGGAACTCTGAAGTAAGACAATGAAAAGTAATTGTAAGAAGACATAAACTGACTTCTGACCTCTGTCTCTGCAAACAGAGTATGATACAATAAAAACAAGATTTAAAGGCATCTTTATTACTCCTTCAATTTCTGAGTGAACAGAACACCTGTTCTTTATCAGCTTGCTAGAATATGTAAGAAGACCGTAAATATAGCTCGCCCTGATTAACATCTGACTCACCATGGGGAGGGGATGAGTACATTTCTTGATGCCTGGTGGCACATGAGAATAAGATATATAGGGCCTCATTATGACCTTGGCGTCACTAGATCGTCAGGGTCACTGCAGCAGTCAGACCGCCTCCAAAGCGGCTGTCCGACTGTGACATTACAACTGTGGCGAAAGTGCCACGGTCAGACCACCAGTTGGCCTGACAGTGCTGGTGGTCCCAATCGACCAGGGCAGCATTGCAACCAGCACTGCCCTGGGGATTACGACCCGTCTCTCCGCCGGCGTTCTTATAATATTTTTTTATTTTAAATTTCTTACAGAAAATATGTCATTTTTGCCTTCCTTTCTTTTATTTGGTATATATTTTATACTTCTTGATGGGCAAATGATACTACTGATATTTTTTGTTTTCTAATTGTTACTGTATTATGTTAAAATTCAATTAAAGATTTTCAATAGTAAAACAGTATTGCTGTTCATAAGTGGTTTCTTTGGGACTGGCTAAAACGGGAGCGGACGTTAAATCCATAGAGTTGGTCACAGATGTAGGCCTCATTGTAATCTCTTAGAAATTACCTGTGGTAAAAATCCATTACTGCAGCATGTGTTTTATCACAGGGAGAAATAAATCTGTTTTAGGTAATATTTGAGGGGACATGACCAAATTGGTGGCAACAACGGACACATTTTAAGAGTGCTCTGTGCTTGGCTGATGAAATTATCCTGCATTAGCCCTGATAATAAAGCCCCGATTGAGCCCCACAATTGCCCCATCGACCTTTGCCCCTGAGAGCAGTGCAGAATGAAAAATTTTCTAGCTTACGCGTTAAGAATTTTCAATTCTATTAAGGACACGGAGGCGAGGATTATGCTTTCTCTTTCTTTACTGAAAATTCACAGCAGCCAATTAAAACACGTTTAAACAAAAAACAACATTTCCCAATGTGCTCTAGTGTATAAGTCACATGCACCAATCAACCATCGTGACCTTAGTCCATAAAGTCCATAACCTTGAACGTCATATCCTCTTTCTTTGCTTCAACCAAAACCAGTAATTTCTTTCACACGACCTCAAAGCCTGTAGATGATATCAAGTCTCATCTAGGAAGGAAGAAGCCCACGAAGGAGACCAGACTGAACATCAAGTCGGTTTTTCAAGAACGTAGACAACTGGATGGAGAAAATAACTTCAGGAATTCTTCTGATCCGTTCCTGAGAAATAATAATAAAAACCAACCGGTAATATCTTCAAACTAATGGTAACAACCATTTAAAATCATTCACATCTTATTATACAATATAAAACGTGGGAGGGTAACAATGAATTAAACAATTTTTTAAGATCAACAAAATTATCCATATTCATGATAGGGTGGGATAATCCTCGCCTCCGTGTCCTTAATAGAATTGAAAATTCTTAACGCGTAAGCTAGAAAATTTTTCATTCTATATCAGCACCGGAGGCTCGGATTATGCTAGTTCAAAGCTGACCCATAACAACAGAGGCCACATCCAAAACAGGTTTAAAATAAAACTTACGAAAAGTACTTTCAGACGACCAGTCTGCAGATTTCATAATGTCTGTTAAACTAGAACCTAACATAAAAGACTTAGATGCCATTGCTCCTCTTACTGAATGAGCTCCAAAATGGCTAGTATCAATACCTGCTTCATTCATAAGCCATCTTAACCATCTCGCAAGAGTGGCCGAAGCAACTGGTTTAAAAGGTTTCTGAAGTGCAATTAATACTTGCCCATTCATGTCCTGTCTATGTTCTTCTGTAGATATTTCATAATCTTTAAGACACTGTACCACACATAATTTTGAATTATCTGGAAACCGAGGGTACGTTACTGACCTGCAATTATTCTTGGTCCTTCTGGAGATAATAAAGGTTACTCCTTCCGGAGAATAAAGTCTCCCCGATAAATCTAGGGCTCTCACATCTGAGACTCTCTTGCAAGAGACTAAACATAGTAACATAGTTAATTTAGCTGACAATTGTTTCCGGGATAAGTACTTGTTACTGGGCCAAGAATCCAAGAATTTTAACACAATATTCACATCCCAAAGTACAGAGTACTTAGGCTGAGGAGGATTCGAAAATCTGATACCCCTCAACAGCTTACAAATTAGCGGATGTTCACCTACCTGTTTACCTTCTATAGGTGGATGACCTGAAGAAATTGCCGATCTAAAATTGTTGATTGTCCTATAGGCCAAACCTGCCGAGGCTAACTCAGCCAGAAAGTTAATAATCATATCAATACCTGACCCCATGGGATTAAGATCTCTTCCATTGCACCAACTAACCCATTTACGCCATGCCGAAGCATACCTCTTGTGGGTGCTCTTTGCCCATGCTCGCTTGATAAAGCCTTCAGCCTGTTGCGAAATTCCTGGGGCTTTCCATCTAGTCCTGAAATCCTCCAAGCCATCAGAGTTAAAGTCCCCGATACAATTAAGGGATGTTGATGGCCCTCCGGACTGAGCAAGAGGTCCAGACGAGGAGGAATTAGAAGTGGAGGCGCACATGCTAACTGAAGGGCAATAGGGAATCACGGCTGAGACCTCCACAACGGGGTCACTAAAATCAGTTCTGCCTTCTGTCTCCTCACTTGAGCCAAGACTCTGGGTATCAGTAGGAACGGCGGGAATGCATAGCACTGGAACGAGTTCCAATTCTGTAGAAAAGCATCCGTTGCCGAGGCTTGAGGATCCGGCCTCCAACTGAAGAATTTCGGAACTTGGTTGTTGAGGCGAGACGCAAAAAGATCCATCTCGCAGGAACCCCAAGCCTGGACAATATGTTGAAATATCTGTGGATCCAATTTCCAATCGCTGGGATCCGTCAGATATCTGGAGTTCCAGTCCGCTACTATGTTCTGATCTCCCGGAAGATACTCCGCCAACACCACTAGTCTGTGTCTCAGGCAATAATGCCAAAATTCCTTGGCAATCTCCGCCAGGATTCTGGATCGCGTTCCCCCCAGTTTGTTCACATAACGAACCACTGATATATTGTCCATTCTCAGAAGAATGCAACAATCTGTCCTGATCGGGGATAAACTCTTTATTGCGAAAGAGCCCGCCAGGAGCTCCAAGCAATTTATGTGTAAATCTTTCTCTGTTGAAGACCAACGACCCCCTGTTGTCATTGAGCCACAACGTGCTCCCCAGCCCCACTGACTGGCGTCCGATTCTATGACAACTTCTGGGTGAGATCCGAAAATGGCCCTGCCATTCCACGCTTCCATGTGGTGAAGCCACCACTGAATCTCTTCCTTGACCTCTGAAGTCAGAGGAACCTGGTCTGAGTAACTCAGACCTTGCCTCAAATATTGAATCTTCAATCTCTGGAGGGCCCGATAGTGTAAGGGGGCAGGAAAAATTGCTTGAATGGATGAAGCTAACAGACCCACTAGTCGAGCAATGCTCCTTAGGGAAATACTCGGGCTGAGTAATGCTGCTCTCAATTCTCGTTTGATATTGCGAATTTTTGTCGCTGGAAGAATCAATAGGGAGAGAATGGAATCTATCCTGAAACCCAAAAACTCTATCGTTTGGGATGGTTTCAACAGTGACTTCTGCGCATTGATAAGGAAACCTAATTCCTGGAGCAACGTGACTGTCCAATTTAGATGGGTCAGTAACGTCGTTGCATCCTGCGCCATCAGTAAGATGTCGTCCAGATATATGATAAGACGAACTCCCTTGGTTCTCAAACATTCCACTACCGGTCTCAAGAGCTTTGTGAAGCACCAGGGAGCCGAGGATAGACCGAATGGGAGAGCCATGAATTCTAGGCAACGCCCCTTCCACTGGAACTGAAGATACTTCCTGTGGGGTGCAAAAATTGGGATTGAGAGGTACGCATCTTTTAGATCTAAACGAACCATCCAATCCCCTTCTAAAAGAATGTCTCGCAACATGTGAATCCCCTCCATCTTGAAGTGTCTGTAAACAATCCAAGAGTTGAAGTCTTTCAGATTTAATACCAACCGGTGACCGCCTCCTTTTTTGTCTACCACAAAAATAGGATTGCAGAAGCCGGTAGGGTGTGGAGTTGAAAAAGTTACCGCACCTTTGTCCAACAATGCTTGCACCTCTCGATCTATAAAATTCTGATTTGATTGGGAAAAACACATGTTTATCGGAGGAGCATGCTGAAACGGAGTGTTGAGGAACTCCAGGTGAAAACCTGACACTGTCTGAATAACCCAGGGGTCTCCTGAAATCTCTCTCCATTTGTGCACAAACAGCCTGACTCTTCCCCCAAGAATAACTTGTGAATGTAGAATAATTCTTACCGGTAAAGGAGGCGTCTTGTATAGCTCCTTGCTGGCCTCTACGGTACCCTCTGCGGAACCTGGGCCTTCCTCCACGAGGTCGTGAAGGGTAGAACGTGGTGTCGACTTGATCTCCAGACCAGTTACCTCTACCCCTCGGGTAGTAATTTTGGGGACTGACAAAGTTACCTCGGCCTGGCATTCGTCTGCCGTAACGCCCGGCCCTGACAAAAAGGCCCCTTCGAAAAACCATTTTTAGGGACAGCTGAGCCTTGTCTAAAGTGGAAAAGGTAGAGCAAAATTTGGCCAGCTCCTTAATGAAGGAAGAGCCAAAAAGGAGACCCTCAGCTGCTGGTCCCGCTTCAGAGGAAGCCAAGTCTACAAGTTTAGGATCCATCCGCATCAGTATGGATTTCCTGCGTTCGGTGGAGATAGCACAGTTTGTGTTACCTAATAGGCAAACTGCCCTCTGAGCCCAACCCAATAAAACATCAGTGCTCACTGGGGTGCCTGATTCCTTGGATGTGGTAGCCAGGTCTAAGATTTTTGTCAATGGGCCTGCCATGTCGAGTAATTTGTCTTGACAAAGGCGCCAGGATCTGTCTAGACCCTTTTTGGGATCCTTCCCGTACTTCTTCATGAAAGTAATCAAAGTGGGGTCAATTTCGGGAGTTTCCGCCACGTTATTATCTAGCTCCGGTCTGGGGCATTCCGCCTTGAGTCTGGAGCGCACCTCTTTATCAAAACCTTTCCTTAAGTTAGCGTGAACGTAGAGTGCTACCTCAGGAGTTGGAAGCCAACTCGAAGATCTAGGATGTATAATCTCTGAAGGGTTAAAATCTAAAATTTGAGGTGTAGAAGAGGTAGTTTTTGATTTCTTACTAAGGTTTAGAGTGGTAATGTCATCAGAATCCGGATCATCGGAGTCCCCTGATGAAGAGGAATTGCGTTGGGAGCTATAATTGTGTTCCGCGCTTCTTTTCTTGCGCAATTTTTCAAACATGTCGGCATGCAACTCTCCAACAGGATCCTCCTGTGAGATATTCTTAGATTTTGATTTTGATTTTGTAGGAACAGGGGTAGTATTGCCTTCGGAGGAGGGGGAGGGGTCCCCGGTCCTCCAGCCCTGTGCTTGGGCATATTCTAATAATTGGCCTGGAAAGGGGCCAAGAGCTCTAGCCAGAGCATCATTAATCGACTGTTGTACTCTTGAATCTAGAGCTTCAACCAAATCTATCTCTAGTTGGTTGCCGGTATCCTCAGGGTAGAACCCTGCATCCTGGTCGCTCCATTGAGCCATAATGAATAAACTATAAAACCAGGAAACAAGAATAATAACAGGGGGAGTGATAAAACCCCAGCAGGTGCACTAGTAGGGGAATATTATATATATACACTTAAAACCTATCTAATGGGAGATAAGCATATATATATGCAGCAATGGTAAATCACTGAGAAGGATGCCTGCAGAATATTAATAATATCACTCTAGGCCCAGCCTTTGTAAGATATTTTACAACCCAGTAAGTGCTCTTCTTAACTGGGCGTTGGGGAGGAAGTGAGCAGTTGCTCTAGACAAACTCCAATGCCTCACGCGCTATCAGAAGACGAACCGATCTCATGTAGAATCAAAGTGGAATGAGATCGGTTCGTCAATGACGCACGCGTTTGGCAACACCGGTTGCCATAGAAAACAGACTGCGTGTCTAACACGCAGTCCTCTCCCGGGTTCCCTACATAAGGGAAAATCTAATTAAATTAAACACTCGGCTGGAAGCCGAAAAGAAATGTGCAGCCTGCTCGGCAAAGTTAAACCAGAAAATCAATAAACAAGAGAATTCCCTCTGTGAGGGAAAATCAATAAAACACTTAACTCGGCAGGAAGCCTGTTGTCGAGTTAACAACAGTCGCTCTTGACAGAATATCAATAAACATAATTAACTCGGTAAGAAGCCGAAACCAAAGGATTAATACAAACAGTAAGGCGCGCAGACTCGCAACGCCTGTGAAATTAAACACTTTTAAACTTCAATACCACAATCTAAAAGGTAATAAATTTAAGAAAAAGTGAAAAGTTACTTATCTGCTGCGAAGCAGCAAAGAAAGAGGATATGACGTTCAAGGTTATGGACTTTATGGACTAAGGTCACGATGGTTGATTGGTGCATGTGACTTATACACTAGAGCACATTGGGAAATGTTGTTTTTTGTTTAAACGTGTTTTAATTGGCTGCTGTGAATTTTCAGTAAAGAAAGAGAAAGCATAATCCGAGCCTCCGGTCCTGATATAGAATTGTGGACTTGGTGGCGCTGCGGCACTGCGGCTGGCTGGGATGCCGGGCTCCACATGACCTGTCACGGGGAACCCCAATCCGGGCCTGTGGCGGCAGCCTGGCAACAGCCTGGGGTGATCCGACGTCTCCCCAGTGGGTGGAGGAAATGAAAGGGAGCCCTTGCAACTGATGTCGAGCAGGTGCTGGGCCAGTGGGAAGAAGCTGCCATCTGAGACGCAGTGGATCTGGGCGTTCGGGTTCAAACAAGGCAGGCGGAGTAGTGTTCAAGGACAAACAAGGCAGGCGGAATGGAGGTGAGAGAAGTCGGGCGTGGGAGGGAAAACTACCCTCCTGCATACAGGGTGTGAATGCAGTGGCCTGAATAACTGGTGCGACCCTTCCATAAATTACTTTGCCCCCTTTGGGGCTGCTGTGGATCTTGAAGGCTACTGCTTTCATAGCACCCCCAGTGTCTTACTGGGCCCTTCAGATTGGAACATGCAGGAGGGGAGACAGGTGAAAGCAGTGCCCTCAGCAGAATTGAGTTCGTTTCATGCACTTTAATTGCCCAACCTGCTTCTGCCTTAAAACATCCCCCCTGGTAGGCTGTTACAGCTTTAAACTTAAACACAGCATTGTTGCAATGCTGCACCACTGATATACAGTGCATGGTTGAAATACCCTCTACTGCTTGAAAGACTTGACCTGGCACTACTCTACCGGAACAGCACCATTGTTTTCCTAATTAAATATTGGCCATGCATGCTGGATGGTGAAAGGATGGACCCTTGATTACCTAGGGTGAGCTGTCTTTTCTATATGTGCTGGTGATACCATTTCCTCCTCAGACAACTTGTGAGTGTCTTTTGGTGGTGAGTGCAGCCAGGTGCTCTGTGCCTACTTAAAGCCTACCTGGTGGAACTAGACCATACTACTTTATCTATCATTTTCCTACCCATGCCCTGGTGATTATCCTGGACAAACCAACTGTATTGGCGAAGGCTAGCTAACGACAAATGTACCACCCCACTGTGGGAGTGGCAGTAAAAATTGGTAGCCTTCTTTCTTCTCTGTGCAAACACATGGGGAGGATCACTGGTTTTTTTTTTTGCAGCTCCTGTGGGACTGTGTCATCTTTCTCCTTTGACCTTCCTTTTGAGCACTCAATGACCAGCTACTTACCTTGTATCTTCCGCCTGTGACCTCTGGAACCTCACCCGGAAGGTGATCAAACTGACTAATCTTAGCACTGCTCTCGCTGGTGGAATTGGCTCTAGACATGAATACTAAGCGTTAACCACATATGACGCTCATTGGATACTCCTGGAATCACTTGATTAGGCCTACCATGATGGGGAAATCTAGAATCACCAAATCATTGTCCAATAGAAAAGCGACTACAACCACCCCAACTATGGACAGATACCTCGATAGTCTACAACAACTCAAAGTGACTCTCCAAGCCCACTCTACTATATTTGACGAAGTACTGCAGGACATTTTGGACAAAAAAAACTCTCTAAAAGCCCAAATTGACACTGTCTCACTTCATATGAATTTGCTGTGGGCTGACCATTGGAAATTAACAGACAGATTAAATGATACTGAATCTACACTCGCTACAGTGTGACCCACAGTGCAGGACTTACAAGAAAGACTGAAGGGTGTGGTGGAGGAGATCACCCACCTTCACTGCAGAGTGGAGGACGCAGAAGTCTATTACGGTGCAATAGTATCAACTTTCTGGTCTTCCCAGAGTACTCAGAAGGGCCTAATGTGGAACTGTTACTTGAGGAGTGGCTATCAAAGACGTTCTTGGAGGGCAAGGTACTGAAGTTTTTCTCTGTTGAGCAAGTGCATCAAACACTGGGCAGACCCCCCGGCCAGAAGCCCTGCCACGCCCTATCATAGCCTGCCTCCTCAATTATCAAGATAGTGACCTGCTACCTCAAAGGTTCCATAACAAGGGCCCTTAGCAATACAGCTATGCAATGATAATGGCATACCATGTCTACACAATGGAGGTTCAACGCCGCCGGGGCTCCTGCTCCAGGGTCAAGCAATGGCTCTGCAAGCTAGAAATTAAATATGCCTTATTATTCCCTGTAAAACTTAGAATGATTGATAGTGAAACAACACACATATTTTTGTCTCCAGAAGATTTGTGGACCTGGTTCCATGCTACGGGGCGTGTGCACAGCCTGCTGGAAAGCTCAAAAGAGGCAGGCTGGCTGGTGCTCAAGACCAGGTAACATAAACGCAGAACAATCACAACGAAACCCACCAAAGATCAAGTTGCGGCGGAGCAAGCTCGAGCAGAATGTAAGGCCTCCTTACACTGCACCAATTCCTTCTACCTCCGGCATATTGAACACCCATCGGAGTAGGGATTGGATTTAGGTAGGTCACACTCTTCAATCACTGGGGTCGTTCAGGGCTCAAAGCTCAACCCCGATCAGTGGACTCTTACCCAAGGGGAAGATGACCGGGGGAAAGGTAAACTAGAGTTGGGCTTGTACTCTCTTAAAGTGATTGTTCGGGAGTGGCTGGATTCTACAACTTCCAAAATGGGACAAGTAAGGGAGCAAAACAAAAAAAGCGAACATAGACATTTTTGTGCCCCACAAGGTGACTCTGATATTAACCCTTTTTGCCCGTGTTCTTGTCTAGTTTCTTTTTGATTGTTTATATGGGACATTTGCCCGGGTACTACTACGTCATCTGACCTGGGGGGATACATTTATCTTGTTATGACATATGGTTTTACATAAGTTTACATTAAGCCAATACTCATGAGCAGAGATTTTCAGGAGGCGATATGAGGATGGAGGCGGTGGGGGAAGTATTGCTGAATCATTGTTCCTGTGGATCATGTCTGTTGTATATGCCTCGGTCCGTTAAGTAATACACCTCTGATTACACATTGTCACGAGTACACACGCTGACATGCTCCCTCTGCCCTGTAATGAGGTAATGTGGAATGTCTGCGGTATGGCAGCCCCATCCAAGCATTACCGCATCCATGCCTATATCAAGCGTCAACACACACACGTACACACAGCTGTTCTGCAAGAGACACTTAATTGCAGCTGAATTAAATCCGCATTAAATGGAGGGGGCAGGTATACAGACATCAGCTTCGGCATATGCCGGGGACGTGCTCATTGGATTTCACACAACTTAATCATATACTTCATATGTTTCTTCCCAATGCATTAAGAAAATATATCCCGCTTCCATGCAGGAATGCTCAAAATTTAATCTGGCAGAGGCTTGGTTTTACCATATCGTATGGAACTGTCCCCTCTACACTGCACGTGGGTTGAAGTCACGTCTTGGATCCTACCACTGAGTCCTGCCTTCTGGGCATTTGCCCTCGAGCCAAGGGTGATAAACACGTACACTGCTACATCGATCTGGCATTTGTCCTCTTCAAACCACAGATTGCGATCCAATAGATAGCTGTGATAGTTCCAGATATTACTACATGGTTGAATACATTGCTTCAGTGGGCCAGAGCCGAATCAAGTGTGCTGGCTTCCAGCGCACCACAGGCGGGACTAGTGTAGGAGGCAAGATCTGTGATATTATACAACTGGAAGCCAAGAACGATAAGTGTCCACCTTGAAAAGGACAGCTCAGTACTGTTGATGCCCGTTCTGATACAGATGGGAGTGCATGGCTTCAACCAACTTACCACTTGACATTGCTGACACACGAAGGAGGCACTGGTGGTTCATATTAACTGTCATACCACTAGATCTTGGTGTCCACCTACTGATGACCGAACACCATTTGCACACTACTTGCCACCCCATTCCCTCCCCCTACCACCATATGGAATTCGGTTTTTGATACCACAAACGTCTTTATTTCCTCTTTCATCATGACACTATTTATTTACCGAATATTTTGGTGACCATGAATATGTTTATTTATGTAACCAGTCCTATAACATGCAGTGATTCATATATCTGGCTTCATTATTATTCATTATTGTAAAATAATAAAAATGGATTATAAAAATATGTTTTAGGTAATAGTCCAGAAAAGGTGCAAAAGCGATCCTACCACACCAAATTTTAACCATTTTCCCTTTTTCTCAACCCTTTTACTTGTGCAAATGTCGCTGGGTATTACCTTAGCAACTGTTCATAAGGAAAAATCTCTCCGGAAAGAAAAATTACCACACATCTTGGAATACTGGGGTAGGTGTAATGTTTTCTCACTGACTGAATTTTTGACCAACTTAGAATGAGGGCCTTACTAGTTACATTTCTATAAACAAGTGAGTGCCTACCTGAAGAGAGAATGGCCCTCTGATGGTTGATGAACCAGATGACTGAGAGACTGAGGAGCATTAAGAAGGTTCTTGGCAATGTTCAATTAACTCTTGAATGAGGTACTACGTCGGCCTGTGCAATGATGACTTATTTATAACAATCTTTCTCACATCTTCACAACAAATCTGAGACTGGTCCTAGGAACAGGCGATGGACTGCATGTTTTATTGGGGCGGGTGTTATGTGCTTTCACAAAAAAGTGAATGCTATCACCCTCTGCTTCCATTATTAACTTTAGGCTTAAGAGTGCAGATTTGCGTTTGAGAGCAGAATGGGATACCCAGGGCTACATTAATTTACATGAATTTTTAGGACTTGCTTGACAGTGCAATTGTCACTTGAACTTATGTGATCAACAGAAAGGACTTTTATACTACTCTGAGGGAGGGGCTTAGCCTCCATCCACATGTTGGTTTCCATCAGTACACACTTTAATTGGATTGAATTGTGTATTTTCACAAAATAAAACTGCTTGTATTGAATGTTTTGACCTGTGGTAAAGCTTATACTTTATAAAGGACTGAGTTACTTATGGTGGCAAGCGAATGATAATGACCATAGGCCTTGTCTGTTTTACGAAATGTTACAATAAAGACAGTAGGACTGACATTTTTATTGTGAAAAGTACATATTAAAGTCAATAGGCATTTAAGTGTTGATTGTTATTACTCTACATTAAAGCCTACCAATAGGTATTTTGTTAAATTAAATCTTACAGATTAGCATATTGCGCAATAGTTTTGGTATTGGTTACTTTGAGTGACAAATCAGGATTTATAAAAAAAATGTCATTATTAGTGGCAATCTTCTAAAAAATGCAAGTTTCAGCAATCGGTGAACTGTATACTGACACATTGCATAGTACAAATTAATGAGCATAGTTGCCAACATTTTTATTTACAACGTCTTATAAGGTAACTTCCAACCCACCCCTCTGAAAACAATTACACATCCCATCCATCCCCAACCGTATCGTATGCTTTCCAGTTGCGAGTGGTAATGTGGACTGTCTCTGTATTAAATATATAAGTACCAAAACATTTTGGCAAATCAAATGTTTGCATGGGCTCCAAGCTAATTAGTTTGTGAACTCATTATAAACATTTTTGGTTCAGTCAGTTTTCAACAGGATGAGAATCTGGTGAGATAGTGTGACTGTAGTGGGATGTGTATTGCCTTTGGTCGCATGTGAAGGTTTTTCAGCTAGAGAATCCCTGTCATGAGTGCTTACGTAAACCCGCTCTCTCCTCTCTGTGCAGATAGACACTTTCAGATGTCAATCAGAGGGTATTTGGCCTGCCCCAAGACTGTATTGCCGGCGGTCTGGGATTCTTTCACCTCAGTGTAATGTGGCGCCTCACCAACAGTGGAGCCAGGTTGATTAATTAAGTTTAGGACCTGTCTGAATGTGGGCGAGGAAAATGGGTCAATATCAGCACCTCCGAAGAAGTGCCTAGAAAATGCCCTATAACTTGATGGAGTATGGCAATGATTCCAGTGCAGTAAGTCGTCAGCCGCCTGCATGACCCTAAAATATGGGGGAGATCTTTGTCCAGGGAATGACAGCGGGGGTAAAATGAAGAAGACTGGTTACATTTTGGAAATGTGACGGGGGTAAGATAGACCCTGTTCAAAATATTCAGTTGAAAATATTTAAAACGTCAATTGTGGGAGATCATATAGGGGTGAAACAAGATGCACCACCACTCTGAATCATGCAGTGGGCAGCCTATATCTCGTTCCCATTTCTCCTGAATGGGTGCTCTGGACCGATCCAAATGTTAGAGGTGAGCTTGGTATACTAGTGTACCTGGTGTATGCCATCTCCTAACATGTAAAGTGCCTGTATAACCGTGTTGGTGGGGGTTCTCTATCTTAGCAAGGAATGCCGTACTCAGCACTTGTTTGAGCTGGGTTTAAGTGAGGATGTGGTCGGGCTGGATTGCATCATTAGCCTGTAGTGTGTCCAATGATGATAGGTCACCTCTGAAAAACAAATCAGAAAGGGTGATAGTTCAGGCCACTTTTCTAAATTGGACAGTGGTATAGCACTCTTGAAGGCCACTTCCCCTGCACGAGGGATTGCAGGGGCATACAGGAATCTATGTTTGTGGAGGGCTCATGAGTGTCTGAGGCAATATAATGCTATGGGCGGCAGGGGGCATAGGAAGAGGGGTCTTTAGTGAAAGGCTTGTGGTATGTATTAAACTCAAGTTCTATTCTTCAACAGAGAGCCCGGTCTCCACATGAGAGTGACCTACCATTCAGTGAGTCTGCCATTGAAGTTAAGCTGCAAGATAATATTGTTTGAAATCCAGGAGTCTTAGGCCACCAACATCATTTGGGAGTTGAAGTATGGCCATTGCCACTCTTCTGTGACCCTTTGGCAAATTAACTTACTGAGTATCACATCCAAGTTGCAAAAAAAGTGGGAGCGATAATTGAAGAGTAATAAAAAAATAGAGGATAGGGAAGTGCTAACATTTTAATCAGAGTTATCCGACCAAAAGCAATGTTGACCAAAAGGTAAATTGCATCTTCAGTGACCTAATAGCTCTTTCTAGATTCTCCGTGTAGGTTGTACATTAATGCCCAGGTATTTGAATGTGAGCAGTTTACATGTGACCAGTTCACTTATAAAATGAGAATCTAGAGGAAGAGGAGGTGGGAGTGCGTAGTCTGTGCTGAGGGGAAAAATGCAAGACTTGGACAATTAACTTTCAGTGTGAAAGCCATTTCAAAGTCCATCAAAAAAACAGGTTATGGTGGCAAGATCTAATTGGGCATCTTATACATAGAGGAGTATATCATCTACATTAAGGGTTGCTGTATGAAGACTGGTTGTATGTGACATACCCCAGTGTGCACCCTGTAATCTCGGTTCGATTGCTATTGCAAAGAGCAATGGTGAGAGAGGTTATCCATGGCGGCTGCCTCTACCTATGGGAAAGGATCATGAAATGCACTGTCCATCTTGACCCTAGCCATCGGGGCCTCATATATAAGGCGAATCCATTTACACCAATTAGGCCCAGCGCTAATCTTTTCAAGAACCTCCAGCATATAATCCCCTCTAAGGGAGTCAAAGGCTTTCTCCAGATCTAGGACTACACATGCCACCCTCGGGAAGTGATCTGCCGAACTTGCTTTTACATCCCAAAGTCTTCAAAGATTATGCAAATTGCTATGACCTGGAATGAAGCAAATTGATCAAGGTGGATCAAGGGGATGGGAGGCAGAAGTAATCGGTTGACAGCAATTTAGTGAAGATCTTAAAGTCTACATTAAAGATTCAAAATGGATGGTAAGAGGCCAATTCTGTCACATCCTTGTGGGGTGTAAGCATTGGGTAGATAACAGCTTTATTCCAGGAGATGCCCCCCCTCCAAAGAGGTGGTATAGGGCTGGAGTAATCTTGGAGGTAGCTGAGGTGCAAAATGGGTATAGAATTAAGATGGAATTCCATCCACACTCAGGGTAGATCATTTAAAACTGATTTGTGATCCTGAAGTGAAAGTGGAAGGTTGAGGTCCCCGTTAGCTGTAAGGGCCGTTTGGGGTAATGGGAGCTGCTATTACAGGGGTGGAACCTGTGGGAGCTATATAAAGCATCTCGTAATAGGTATGAAATGAATCGTTAATGGTTGACTGGGAAGTTAGTATTTCACTAAATTGGATTCTGAGTGCGGTAGAGCATTGTGGCCTCGGTCTGGCAACATGAGTGTAGGAAGGTAGCCTCTTTCTAGCCTTGTTACCCCCGCTTTTGGCCTGTTTGTGAGTATATGTCAGGGTGTTTTTACTGTCTTACTGGGATCCTGCTAGCCAGGACCCCAGTGCTCATAGTGGAAACCCTATGTTGTCAGTGTGTTTGATATGTGTCACTGGGATCCTGCTAGCCAGGACCCCAGTGCTCATAAGTTTGTGGCCTATATGTGTTCCCTGTGTGGTGCCTAACTGTTTCACTGAGGCTCTGCTAACCAGAACCTCAGTGTTTATGCTCTCTCTGCTTTTAAAATTGTCACTGCAGGCTAGTGACTAATTTTACCAATTCTTATTGGCACACTGGAACAACCTTATAATTCCCTAGTATATGGTACCTAGGTACCCAGGGTATTGGGGTTCCAGGAGATCCCTATGGGCTGCAGCATTTATTTTGCCACCCATAGGGAGCTCAGACAATTCTTACATAGGACTGCCACTGCAGCCTGGGTGAAATAACGTCCACGTTATTTCACAGCCATTTTACACTGCACTTAAGTAACTTATAAGTCACCTATATGTCTAACCGTCACTTAGTGAAGGTTAGGTGCAAAGTTACTTACTGTGAGGGCACCCTGGCACTAGCCAAGGTGCCCCCACATTGTTTAGGGCAATTTCCACCGACTTTGTGAGTGCGGGGGCACCATTACACGCGTGCACTACACATAGGTCAATACCTATATGTGGCGTCACAATGGTAACTCCGAACATGGCCATGTAACATGTCTAGGATCATGGAATTGCCACCCCAATACCATTCTGGTATTGGGGGGGACAATTCCATGCAACCCGGGGCTCCATAAGAGCCAGGGTACTGCCAAACTAACTCTCTGGGGTTTTCTCTGCAGCTACCGCTGCTGCCAACTCTCAGACAGGTTTCTGCCCCCCTGGAGCCTGGGCAGCCCAGTCCCAGGAAGGCAGAACAAAGGATTTCCTCTGAGAGAGGGTGTTACACCCGCTCCCTTTGGAAATAGGTGTTAAGGGCCTGAGAGGGGTAGCCTCTCCTGGCCTCTGGAAATGCTTTGAAGGGCACAGATGGTGCCCTCCTTGCATAAGCCAGTCTACACCGGTTCGGGGATCCCCCCCAGCCCTGCTCAGGCACAAAACTGGACAAAGGAAAGGGGAGTGACCACTCCCCTGACCAGCACCTCCCAAGGGGAGGTGCTCAGAGCTCCTCCAGTGTGTCCCAGACCTCTGCCATCTTGGATACAGAGGTGTGAGGGCACAATGGACACCTCTGAGTGGCCAGTGCCAGCAGGTGACATCAGAGACCCCTCCTGATAGGTACTTACCTTTCTCTGTAGCCAATCCTCCTCTGAGGGCTAGTTAGGATCTCTCCTGTGGGCTATTCCTCAGACAACGAATGCAAGAGCTCACCAGAGTTCCTCTGCACTTCCCTCTTTGACTTCTGGCAAGGATCGACCGCTGACTGCTCCAGGACGCCTACAAAACTGCAACAAAGTAGCAAGAAAACTACCAGCAATGTTGTAGTGCCTAATCCTGCCGGCTTTCTCAACTGTTTCCTGGTGGTGCATGCTCTGAGGGCTGTCTGCCTTCACCCTGCACTGGAAGCCAAGAAGAAATCTCCCGTGGGTTGGCGGATTCTTCCCCCTGCTAACGCAGGCACCAAACTTCTGCATGACCGGTCCTCTGGGTCCCCTCTCATCTTGACGAGCGTGGTCCCTGGAACATAGGAGCTGGATCCAAGTGTCCCCGACAGTCCAGGGGCCCTTCTGTCCAAATTTGGTGGAGGTAACTCCTTGCCTCACCACGCGAGACAGTAATCCTGTGTACCACGTGAACTGCAGCTGCTAGGGCTTCTGTGCACTTTGGCAAGACTTCCTTTGTGCACATCCTAGCCCAGGTCTGAAGCACTCCGTCCTGCATTGCCCAACTCGCTGAGTTGGACTCCGACTTTGTGGGACCCTCTTTTGTTGTGCTGAGATGACGGCCAGGCTCAGATCTTCTGAACGCCTGCTCAGGTGCTTCTGCCGGTGCTGCTTGCTTCTGCATGGGCTCTCTGTTTTGCTGGATGCCCCCTCTGTCTTCTCCTCCAAGGGGTGACCTCCTGGTTTTTCCTGGGCCCTGGCAGCACCCAAAACCTTCAACCGTCATTCTTGCAGCTAGCAAGGCTTGTTTGCGGTCTTTCTGTGTGGAAATAACTCTGCACCCTGCAGCACACTGTGTGACATCTTCTGACCAAAGGAGAAGTTCCTGGCACCTTCCGTTGCTGCAGAATTTTCAGCTTCTTCCACCCAGAGGAAGCCATTTTGCACCTTCATCCGGGGTTTAGTGGGCTCCTGCCCCCCCTGGACACTTGTGTGACTCTTGGACTTGGTCCCCTTCCTTTGCAGGTCCTCAGGTCCAGGAATCCGTCTTCAGTGCTTTGCAATCAGTTGTTGCCTTTGCAGAATCCCCTATCTCGACTTTACTGTCTTTCTGGGGTAGTAGAGTAACTTTACTCCTATTTTTCAGGGTCTTGGGGTGGGGTATCTTGGACACCCGTAGTGTTTTCTTACACTCCCAGCGACCCTATACACACTACACTATGCCTGGGGTCTCTTTGTGGTTCGCATTCCACTTTCAAAGTATATGGTTTGTGTTACCCCTAGGCCTATTGTCTCCTATTGCATTCTATTGTGTTCTACAGTGTTTGCACTACTTTTCTAACTGTTTTACTTACCTGATTTTGGTCTGTGTATATATTTTGTGTATTTTCCTTATCTCCTAAGGGAGTATATCCTCTGAGATACTTTTGACATATTGTCACTGTTAGACCTGACATGCCTTAGGGTGGTCACCCCTAACTTTTTGCCTACCTCCCTCCACTTTTTGGACACTGTTTTTGCTGGTTTTTAGACTTTGCGCACTTTACCACTGCTAACCAGTGCTAAAATGCATATGCTCTCTCCCTTTAAACATGGTAACCTTGGATCATACCTGATTGGACTATTTAATTTACTTATAAGTCCCTAGTAATGTGCACTATATGTGCCTAGGGCCTGTAGATTAAATGCTACTAGTGGGCCTGCAGCACTGGTTGTGCCACCCACTTAAGTAGCCCCTTTACCTTGCCTCAGGCCTGCCATTGCAAGGCCTGTGTGTGCAGTTTTCACTGTCACCTCTACTTGGCATTTAACAGTACTTGCCAAGCCTAAACCTTCCCTTTCTCTACATATAAGTCACCTCTAAAGTGTGCCCTAGGTAACCCCTAGAGCAGGGTGCTGTGTGGGTGAAAGGCAGGACATGTACCTGTGTAGTTTACATGTCCTGGTAGTATAAAACTCCTGAATTCGTTTTTACACTACTGTCAGGCCTGCTCCCTTCATAGGCTAACATTGGGGCTGCCCTCATACATTATTGAAGTGGTAGCTGCTGATCTGAAAGGAGTAGGAAGGTCATATTTAGTATGGCCAGAACGGTAATACAAAATCCTGCTGACTGGTGAAGTTGGATTTAATATTACTATTCTAGAAATGGCACTTTTAGAAAGTGAGCATTTCTTTGCACTTAACTCTTTCTGTGCCTTACAATCCATGTCTGGCTGGGTTTAGTTGACAGCTCCTTGTGCATTCACTCAGACACACCCCAAACACAGAGTACTCAGCCTCACTTGCATACATCTGCATTTTGAATGGGTCTTCCTGGGCTGGGAGGGTGGAGGGCCTGCTCTCACACAAAGGACTGCCACACCCCCTACTGGGACCCTGGCAGACAGGATTGAACTGAAAGGGGACCTGGTGCACTTCTTAGCCACTCTTTGAAGTCTCCCCCACTTCAAAGGCACATTTGGGTATAAAACAGGGCCTCTGCCCTACCACCTCAGACACGTGCTGGAGAAGAAACCTGAACCAGAACCTTCATCCTGCCAAGAAGAACTGCCTGGCTGCTCAAAGGACTCACCTGACTGCTTTCTACAAAGGACTGCTGCATTGCTGTTGGCCTGCTGCCTTGCTGAACTCTTGCCTTGCTGCAGAAGTGCTCTCCAAGGGCTTGGATAGAGCCTGCCTCCTGTTCCCTGAAGTCTCAGGACCAAAAAGACTTCCATCTTTCAACTGGACTCCTTGTGTGCCGAAAAATTCGATGCACAGCTTGCTCCGCAGTGAAAAATTCACTGCACGCCGATCCGGAAAGACGCCGCTCGACCCTGCAAGAAAATAATTGATGCGACGCCTGCAGTGCGACCGGAACTTCGACGCCTGTCTGGACAACGCCACCCGACTTCCAAAGAGGAAATCGACGTGACGTCTGCCGTGAGGGAGAAAATTCCACGCCCAGCCCACCGGAATGACGCACAGCCAGATAACAAGCCCAGGATTCCACGCACAGACCCCGGGACATCTGGTAATCCTGTGACCCACAGAGGAGACTGTCCGCACGCTGGAAATCGACGCAGTGTCTTCCCCGCGTGGAAAATAACGACACAAGTCTGTGTGTGAAGGGGCGAAACCGACGCACACACCATTTTTACACGCATTTCCTCCTCTGCGGCCCTCTGCGGAGATTTGCCACTCCAACCCAGGTACTTTGTGCTTGAAAGAGACTTTGGGGGTCATTCCAAGTTTGGCGGGCGGATCCCCTTTTCTGACCGCGGCTTTACCGCCGCGGTCAGAATGGGCAGGAAAGCACCGCCAGCCTGTTGGCGGTGCTTTCCGTCGGTCTCGGCCCTGGTGGTTTTTACCGCCAGGGTCGGAATGACCCCCTTTGTTTGCTTTTTAAAGACTTAAGACACTTCATATCACTTTTCAGTGATATCTCACAATTTCTTATTGCATCTTTTATCATTTTTGACCTGCAAATATCCAGATAAATATTATATATTTTTCTAAACACTGTGTGGTGTATTTTTGTGGTGCTATATAGTGTTATTGTATGATTTATTGCACAAATACTTTACACATTGCCTTCTAAGTTAAGCCTGACTGCTCAGTGCCAAGCTACCAGAGGGTGGGCACAGGATAATTTGGATTGTGTGTAACTTTCCCTGACTAGAGTGAGGGTCCTTGCTTGGACAGGGGGGAACCTGACTGTCAACCAAAGACCCCATTTCTAACAGTCACTAAAATAAAGTACCTTTATTTGTTAGTAACTCTGAGTATTGTGTTTCTTATGATATAGTGATATATGATATAAGTGGTATAGTAGGAGCCTTGCATGTCTCCTAGTTCAGCCTAAGCTGCTCTGCTATAGCTACCTCTATCAGCCTAAGCTGCTAGAACACTACTAATCTACTAATAAGGGATAACTGGACCTGGCACAAGGTGTATGTACCAGTTGGTACCCACTATAAGCCAGGCCAGCCTCCTACAATGAGCCAAGGGCCTGCTTTCTCTTTCACCCTCATTGTGGGTTCTGGCTTGGTAAGTGTTGTAATCAAAGCAGGAGAGCTTTTCTATGGCTTTCAAGAAAGAATGTTTAATGAGTATAATGTCTGTCGCTCTTTCAGGATGGGATGGTGGCAGCTGTTCAAGGAAGTGTAGTTAGGTTTCAAGGTGTTTGAGCTTGTCAGCTAGTACTCTTCACACTCCAACCCCTGACAATGCAGAATCTATGGATGACTATTTTGAAGGCTTCCCATTCTGTCAAATGGAATGAGGCAGTACCCCCATTCTCAGCAAAATAAGATTCAATTAGATCATGTAGTGATTGGTGAAACACCCCGTCATCAAGTAGTTATGGCTGTAAATGCCAGTTCGGAATCGGTGGCAGGTGTCATCACCAGGTTAATATAAGCTGTAGAGGGCTATGGCCTGATAGCATCCTGGCAATATAACCTATAATATACAAAAAGTGATGGGTGGAATGCTTGAATTAATCTCAGCCACTGGTAATTTCTAGGGCCGCATCCCAGTCCAGCATTATTTTGCACACCATGCCACCTTAGTTTGGACTCAGCTAGATGCAAATCAGTCTTTACCCTGCTCCAATGGGAACAATCCAGTCCAAACTACAAAGCAAGGTCCTCCCTGAACCAGAACACAAGCAACTCAGGACTGGTTTCTCCTTAATTATGGGCTCATCAGCGGGCTATGACTTGGCTTCAGTGACACAGTGTGCACGGGGACCCATGTCTGAGCATATCCGTCCACTTAGGGTGACATACTAAAGTATACAGAAAATGATGGATGAAATGTTTGAATTAATCTCAGCTATTGGTAATTACTTGAGTGCTGCATACCAGTCCATTATTATTTTGCACACAATTCCAGCTGCTGCTGTAACCTCGAGCCCGTGTGCAGACGGTTGCTCTCAGCTGACTGTAATTGATTAGCTGAGACCCTGCTGCAGCTGCCTCAGAGATGGCTTGTCTGTTACATCCTAAGTCTGAAGGGGGGGAGTGGGTGGTTGGGGAGAATCCTTCTGTGATGTGCATGATTCTGATGCAGATTGGCATCTCTGTTTATTCAAGTTTGGTGCCCAGGCTGCAGCAACAGTTTTAGCTGTCTAGAGACTCTCACTAAAGGGTCCAGTCAGTGTGGCAGCAGGCAGGATGTTTCCATTTCAATTTCCTGCCAGCCCAGGCCTCCAGGAATTGGTGCTGCAGCATGGGTGGAGCCCAGCCCACTGGAATTAAATAAATTAAGGGCAAGTCATGTCCACCTGAGCTCCATTACACATGATGCTCTCTGTGTGTGTTTGGAATGCCGGGGGTTGTATCTAAACATAGTCAGATCAGGCACTGACTGACTTTAAACTGCACACGGGTGCCACAGCTCTGAACCTAGTGTGCCACGCCATGAGCTCTCACCCTGACTGGTACTGCTGAGAGGAGTGCCAGCGTGCCTACACCGGAACGGCAATGGACTCCTGCACATCACAGCACTGTCTGAGCAGAAGAGCAGCTGTCTTTAGTGAGTATGACGCCACAGACTTCAGCTACAGCAACAGCGGCAGTCGGAGGCAGCAGGTAAGTCAAAGACCTGATAGAGAGAGATCAGAGTTTTATCTAGTGGCAGTTTTGAAAAAACTCACCATAAAGAAGCACAGGGTGGAGGCGGTGTCATATGCATGATGTCACAGAAATGTGTTTAATGTGGATAGCTCAGTGGGTTACTGCTTTTGTCACAGAGATCCTTTTGTTACTTGTGGTTCAGATGCACATGGCTCAGAGTTGGGGTGAGGGGTGCTGTGGTTAGAAAAAAACCTGCTGCATGTAACATGTACCAGCACATCACAGAACCATATTTAATGTGGATAGCTCAGCGGGTCACAGAGATCTTTTTGTGACATGTGGTTCAGCCACAATCTCGCACTGAGGTGGGATGGTTTGGGTGGTGTGCATAAAAACAACTTAGGGATTGAAAAGCAAATGTTGTAGAATTACTTGTGTGTATGGAAGATTTCAGGCAACAAAATGAAATGTCAAAGTTAACTAGTGGTTAATGTGCTTGTTGGGGAGAGATTGTAGTTTTGTATAGTGGCAGTTTTGAATCAGCATTAAGTAGCACAAAGAGTTGATATGCCAGCAGCAAAGATCAGATGCTTTGCAACAGTTTAGCCCTTCTTAGCATTTCTCATTGCTCAAATAGGTGTAATTTCTGATAATTATGTCACTCGTAAGTAATCTGTACCCTTGGCAGCTATGCAAAAGGTGAATGAAAGAGTTGTCTTTATGAGCCTCAGGTGGTTGCCTTGGAAGGCGTTAGTAATGGTTCACTTGGCAAGTATACCAGATTAGTCAGTACTTTGAAGGAGTCAGAGTCATGAACAGGTTGGGAAAGCTTAAGCTAGATGTGCTTTCATAGAGATATTGCAGAGGTAGAAGGCAGAAAGTCAAGGTAGGAGAGATACACATGCCGTCCCTTTATTTTCACCAAAGGATTCGACCCCACGTGCACCACACTCAACCTTATACTCAAAGACTCCCTCATTCAACTAACCAGATGATTCCAAACCATAAACAATGCAGCAGCCAGGGCCACCATCAACCTCCCACCCCATAAGCACATCACCCCAAACCTCAAAGAGCTTCACTGACCTCTGTCCACATCTGTGCTCCCTTTTCGGATTACTCATTAACACATTCAAAGTCTTACACAACACTGACCCAGCATGCATCAACAATCTGCCCTTACAGATCAAAGCTGCCTAGTAAATTCTTGAATTCCACAAGATTTGAAGGCTTGGCTCTTCAACTATGCATGTTCATGGCTCAGCCCAGACTTCTCCTGCATTGTTGACAGGATACTGAACCAGGTAATAGCGCGTTCTAGAAATACATAGCATTACACAGACCTCCGCACCCAACTCTACATGTATGGGTCAAATTTATGGCATGCTTGTCATCTTCATCCTCTGTCAAAATTTGGCAGACGTTATGTGGGCCATATAGCAAGAGCATTACAGTCACAGAACTTAACATAACAGTGGATAGGATATACACCACATTGCCACAGAGTATCCTGTATGCCAAAAACTAACCTCCATGGTAGTTTTGGATGTGCTTTTTAGGGAAATTAGGATGTCTTCTCCAGCATGTTTATCTTAGTTTGAACAGTAGATGTGGTCACTGAGTTTGTGGAATCTAGCCTTAGTGGCATCCTTGGACATTCCCCAACTCACTTTCACAAACTGGAAGGAGCTGGATTTAGCACAGCAAGTGTGCTAAAGGCACATGAATGTCATGCGATTCTCATGGGAGCTGTTAGTAAAGGTTCACTTGGCACGTTTTCAGTATCGCTCAGAAGGTCGAGGGAGGCAGATACATCACAGGTACTAAAAATGTAGTCCATGTTTATCTTCATTTGTGAAGTTGTGAAGTCTGTGAAGGCACCACCAAACAGCATCTCTGGCCATATGTGTGTAAAGGTTTGCTTGTGGTGTGTTTGTAGGCAAGTTCATTGATGACTGGGAGATAGATGATTTGATGAGTGATTCTATCCTATGGTGTATGAATGTGATGGGCCCTTGAATGGCGACAGGTATGTTGATGTGAGTATACTGCTGTGTTGGATTGGGCCTGTGGTTGGCAGTATGAAAGTATTTGTGTGATGTTTGAATGGCATTTGAATGGACAGTAAAGTTGTTGGTTCCTTGATGCAGCTTTATAGCTCACCTCCAGTAGTGATCGGTTCAATATTCTGATACTGTTATCAGTGTTTGCTCTGTGAAGCTCACACTTTTGGATGTGCCAAAACCAACCTGTGTAACTGATAGTTTCACTTTGAAGTAACAGTAACAACCCCACATATTTTTGAGAACTTAATTCCCGGATGTTTCCAGGGTGGTGCAACTTGCATTGATATAACTCACTTTTGCACAATGGCTAAGATCACACAGGTATTTACCTTTCCTGATTGAAATTTCTGGAATCTGTGGTGATCCATAAATTGACAACCACTCAGGTGGTCATTACAACATTGGCGGTATAAGGCGCTTACCGCCGTGCAGAAGACCACCAATACATCGCCGCGGCCGCGGTAGACCGCCACAGCTATTATGACACACATCACGGAATCCGCCGAAATTCAGACACCCACACAATACCGGCACACTAAAGGTCAGCGAGAAACTGGCGGAAACACCTCCTCCACCTCCATGCCAACAGAAACACGCCCATGCCATTACGACCCACGAATCCCACGGCGGTCTCTCAACCGCGGTATTCCATTGGCGGTACACACCGCCGCGCTCAAAATACACACACATATACAAAACACCGCCACATTGGACAATTTGAAATACACACACCTGACACACATACACACACCACTTCCACACACCCAATACTATATAAAACACACACCCACATCACCCACAAACCCCTACTACCAAAAATTCAGAGAGAAGGCCAGAGAGACAGCACAGAACAGACAACCCCATCACACAGAGGCACACAACACCATCATCCACGCAACATCCAAGCACAAAACACCACATACCACTACACTCACCACACTCATCAACACCTACACCACCCCACACATCACCTACACCACCCCATGTCACGCCAAAGACACCCCTGCTTCTCTGAGGAGGAGCTCAGGGTCATGGTGGAGGAAATCATTCGGGTAGAGCCACAGCTATTTGGCTCACAGGTACAGCACACATCCATAGCCAGGAAGATGGAGCTATGGCAAAAAATAGTGGACAGGGTCAACGCTGTGGGACAGCACCCAAGAAATAGGGAGGACATCAGGAAGAGGTGGAACGACCTACGGGGGAAGGTGCATTCCACGGTATCCAGGCACCACATCGCGGTACAGCGGACTGGCGGCGGACCCCCACCTCCTCCCCCACAACTAACAACATGGGAGGAGCAAGTCTTGTCCATCTTGCATCCTGAGGGCCTCGGAGGAACGGACACTGGTAAGTCTAATCTTAACCATCATACCCCCCACCCTACCTGCATGATATCACACCCCCCCACCATCACACCCTCCCCTATCACCCCAAATCCTCACCTATCTACCCATGACACCAACCACCCATCCCAACCCCAAGACCTGCATGACATAACTAAGCATGGACACCCATCACCAAAGCATGCCCACTGCACAGACCCCCAACACCCCCCAACCATCAGCACACAAGCCCCCACACAGGAATGCCCGCACTGGGGTTCACGAACACCCAACTATTGCACTCCATGAAACACACACATGCAATAATCATGTACTTATACCCCCGCAGGAACCCGAAGGAACGTCACCACACCAGAGGGTCCAGACAACACCACTCCACCCCCAGAAGAGGCCCACAGTGACGACAGCAGCTCTGCCCCACTGGATCTTGATGACCAGGCCAGACCATCGTGGGCCTCAGGACAGTCAGTTCCCCTTGCCCAGCCACAGCCCAACACCGAGCTTACACCCTCTGGTAACACCAGCACAGCACCCACCCAGCGGGCCCAAACCTCCCTACCCAGGACAGGTCAATCAGCGGTGTGTCCACCACTACAGGGCCCCCAGGCTAACCCACCACCCCAACAACAACAGGGACCTGGGGGCAGTGGTAGTGGGCACACGGTCCAGGGGACGGAGGCACAGGAACACAGGGGAACTGGGAGGGCTGCTGTGCAACAGAGGGAGGACAGGCCAAGGGAACCAACTCTCAACGAGGCCCTCTCCTCCATCATGGGAGCATACCACCGCTCCCAGGAGACGATGGCCACAGTCCTGGACAAGTTGCAGGAGACCCTGCGTCTGCAGGAGGAACAACATTTGGGGTTCAGGGAGGAGTTCAGGACCATCGGCTCCGCCCTGGGCACCATCGTAGGGGTGCTGACGGACATTCAAAACACCTTGAGGGACACCGTGGCACTCCAAGGGGCCCCTGACACTAGCCAGGACGATGAAATGCCCACCACCTCCGCCGGCGCTAGTGGACAGGATGCCCCGCCACAGGACCAACACACCAGAACCCCATCCCCTGCAGACGGACAACCACCACGCAAGCGGGCCCTGAGATCCAGGAACAGGACAGAGCAAGATGGCAAGACCCCCGCCAGGAAATAAGACCACCCTGATTGTCCCCCCACTGTCCCACTTTGTTACCCTGTCCAAATCTGAACTGACCTAGCTCCACTTCCAATGCCCAGATGTGCAATGTACCTGTGAGACTAATAGACTGGACTCTGCCATGGACATTCCTCCACCATCACCCATCACCAGTTTACAACCCCCCTTCATTTTTTGAGCACTTAAATAAACACCCTTGAAACACTAAAAACAAATGGAGTCAGTCTATGATTTGTAAATCTGTATTATAAATTACGGTTTCATAATGGGTTACCCATTGGAAGGCTAACATACCTATGTCACACATCACAAGCCCTTCAGATGCAAACAGTTGACACGTAGGTTACCACACTTGTGAAACTGAAATGGAAGGGTACAACTCAATTAACAAATAGTGAGTGAAATGTAGGTACAGGATAGAGGTAGATGTGTGAAAGTTAATGTAATGGTAAAAATGAAAATGTTCTCACTTGTGTGTCACTGGAAATATTGCTGCATGACTGACTCCCTCTTGTCGTTTTCGTCTTCCTCAGATTCATCCTCATCACTGTCCACAGGCTCCACAGACTCCACAGCTGCCACAACACTGTCATCTGGATCATCCTCCTGCAGAAAAGGCACCTGGCGTCGCAATGCCAAGTTATGGAGCATGGAGCAGGCAATGATGATGTCGCACACCTTCTTCGGTGAGTAGAATAGGGACCCACCTGTCATATGGAGGCACCGGAACCTGGCCTTAAGGAGGCTGAAGGTGCGTTCGATAACCCTCCTAGTCCGCCCATGGGCTTCATTGTAGCGTTCCTCTGCCCTGGTCCTGGGATTCCTCACTGGGGTCAATAGCCAGGAAAGGTTGGGGTAACCAGAGTCGCCCAATAGCCATACACGGTGCCTCTGGAGTTCACCCATCATATCAGGGATGCTGCTATTCCACAGGATGTAGGCGTCATGCACTGAGCCAGGGAACATAGCATTTACCTGCGAGATGTACTGGTCTGCCAAACAGACCATCTGGACATTCATTGAATGATAACTCTTCCTGTTCCTGTACACCAATTCAGTCCTGCAGGGGGCAGACCAGAGCCACATGGGTCCCATCAATGGCACCTATGACGTTGGGGATATGTCCAAGGGCATAGAAGTCACCTTTCACTGTTGGCAAATCCTCCACCTGAGGGAATATGATGTATCTCCTTACGTGTTTCAGCAGGGCAGACAACACTCTGGACAACACATTGGAAAACATAGGCTGGGACATCCCTGATGCCATGGCCACTGTTGTTTGAAATGACCCACTTGCAAGGAAATGGAGCACTGACAGCACCTGCACGTCAGGGGGGATTCCAGTCGGATGGCGGATTGGTGACATCAGGTCTGGCTCCAACTGGGTACATAGTTCCTGGATTGTGGCACGGTCAAACCGGTAGGTCACGATTAAATATCTCTCTTCCATTGTCAACAGGTCCACCAGCGGTCGGTACACCGGAGGATTCCGCCATCTTCTCATATGTGCCAGCTGACGGTGCCTAAGAAGGACAACAGCGAAGAACCAGTCACTATTCCTCCAGGTATGCACCCACAGTTACACACAAGACTACAGCAGACACAAAACCCTTCCTGTATGTGTTTTGAGTGTAGGCCTCAGTATGTGTGATGCAGTTGAAAATGAATCCATGTGGGCCCCTGAAATGGCGGCTGCCTGACCTCTAAACTGGGACAATGGGATTGTGGGGTAACAGCGCTGGCGTTGCACACCGTCGCAGTAGGCGGTCGTAGACCGCGGCACAATGCTGCATTGGTTAACATTGGACCCTATGGGTCCCAGGAGCCAATGAACAGGTGCGCCAGCGGTGATGATGTGCCCCGCCGCGGACGTCACCGCCGCGGACATCACCACCATTTTCTATCTGTTCAATCACTAGATACCTGACCTTCGACAGGAGAGGACCTACACTGCTAGTGCTGCTGTGACCTTGGTCTGGAAGCAACAATGGCTGCTGCGTCTGGGGAAAGGGCCCCTGCCTTCACTGCACAAGAGTTGGAGAAACTTGTGGATGGGGTCCTCCCCCAGTGCATGGTACTCTACGGTCCTCCAGACCAACAGGTTAGTACACAGGGAACACGTTGTAGGGGCTAGGCCTGGGTGGACAGGGCTGGGTGGAAGAGGGAAGGGGCAGAAGTCATACTACAGTAAAGCATGGGAATAAATGGGCCACATGGTCAGAGTAGGGAGGGGGCCACTCACATTGATGGTGCAGTTGGTAATGACTGTTCCTCTTTCCTTGTGCATGTCATGTAGGTCAGCGCCCACCAGAAGAGGGACATTTGGCGTGCCATCGCCAAGGAAGTCCGGACCCTGGGGGCCCACCAGAGATGGGGCACCCACTGCCGTAAGAGATGGGAGGACATTTGCCGCTGCAGCAAGAAGACGGCGGAGGCTCAGCTGGGGATGGCCTCCCAACGTGGGAGGGGTGCCCGTCGTACCATGACCCCCCTGATGTTCCGGATCCTGGCGGTGGCCTACCCGGAGTTGGATGGGCGCTTAAGGACATCACAGCTGACACAAGGGGGTGAGTACACTCTCATTCTGCGGACTTTGCGTGCAGTGGAGGTGTCTGGGTGGGGAAGGTGGGCTCTGGGTGTCCCTAGGCCAGGGCGAGTTAGGTAGCCAAGGCCCCTCCGTAATGTAGGCCATGTGGCACTCTACCCCACCTCAGTAAATTATCAAGTTGAGGTATAGGTGCCCCTGTGGCATCCATGTGCGCAGATTTCCACCAATGCCATGTAGGCCATATCCCAGAAATTGCATGTACAGAGGGCAGGAGCGCGGCGTTGTGCATGGGGCTGCTGCGTCTGTCATGTCCGCCAACGGTAGCGGTATGCCATGCACTAAAAGTCTCTTTGTTCTGTCTCCCCCCCTTTTCCTGCTCTCCCTGTCCTTTTGTACATCAGCATCAACAGGCGGAGGTACAGTGGCACCGGAGCACGAAGGAGCTGCATCCCACATGGCCATGAAGGGCCACACCACAGACTCTGAATACACCAGTGGGACGGAGGGCGAGGGGAGCTTCACGTCGGCCACCGGATCACCAGCCAGCGACACAGACTCGTCCGCCGATGTGAGCACCCCTGTGGTGGCGGCACCATCTGTGCGCCCCACTTCTACAGGTACAGCCGCCAGCCCCCCCTACCAGCACCGCCCTTCCAGCAGCCCCTCAGCGTTCGCCCCGTGCAACGCTCACCCAGGAGGGTGGGCATCACCTTCGCCCCAGGCACCTCAGGCCCTGCCCCAGTCACCCATGCTGCCCTCAGTGAGGAGGCCATTGACCTCCTCAGGTCACTAACTGTTGGGCAGTCTACCATTGTGAATGCCATCCTGGGTGTAGAAAGGGGGTTGCAACACGGTAATGCATTCCTGGAGGGCATTCATTCTGGTCAGGCTGTCCTTCAGTGAACCCTGCAATCTCTGGCCTCAGCACTGAAGGCAGCCATTGTCCCTGTGTCCAGCCTCCCCCCTCCCACTTCCTCCACACAGACCAAATCCCCTGTACCCCAGCCATCCCAAGCACACCTACAGACCAGCATGCACACAAGTCAACACAAAAAAGTAGCTCAGGCAAACATAGGCACCACACATCCCACAGGCACTCACACAAGCATCACACCCATACAGACACAGCAACAACCACTGTCTACACTGTGTCCCCCTCCTCCTCTTCTCCCTCCTCCCTCCCAGTCTCGTCTACACACGTGCTTCCCATGCCACTGGATTCAAGCTAGCCTGGCTGATGAGGGGTGAAACCCCGAAACCGGTCCCAGGATGCTTGTTTCCAGTCCAGGGAAGACCTGGCCTAGCAGTTCGGGCTGGACTGTTCCCATGGGGAACAGGGTCAAGACTGATTTGCATATGGCTGGGTCCAAACTGGAATGGCATGGGCAGCAAAAAAACGATGGATTTAGGCCCAGATCACTGTACTGGGGGTGAATGTTTGACAATGTTCAGCATTCCGTCCATCACTACTTGTTTTTGCTTTGTCGCCCTAAGTGGGAAGGGTATGCCCAGACGTGGGTCCCGTGCTTCCCATGCCACTGGATTCAAGCTAGCCTGGCTGATGAGGGGTGAAACCCCGAAACCGGTCCCAGGATGCTTGTTTCCAGTCCAGGGAAGACCTGGCCTAGCAGTTCGGGCTGGACTGTTCCCATGGGGAACAGGGTCAAGACTGATTTGCATATGGCTGGGTCCAAACTGGAATGGCATGGGCAGCAAAAAAATGATGGATTTAGGCCCAGATCACTGTACTGGGGGTGAATGTTTGACAATGTTCAGCATTCCGTCCATCACTACTTGTTTTTGCTTTGTCGCCCTAAGTGGGAAGGTGCTTCCCATGCCACTGGATTCACGCTAGCCTGGCTGATGAGGGTTGAAACCCCGAAACCGGTCCCAGGATGCTTGTTTCCAGTCCAGGGAAGACCTGGCCTAGCAGTTCGGGCTGGACTGTTCCCATGGGGAACAGGGTCAAGACTGATTTGCATATGGCTGGGTCCAAACTGGAATGGCATGGGCAGCAAAAAAACAATGGATTTAGGCCCAGATCACTGTACTGGGGGTGAATGTTTGACAATGTTCAGCATTCCGTCCATCACTACTTGTTTTTGCTTTGTCGCCCTAAGTGGGAAGGGTATGCCCAGACGTGGGTCCCGTGCTTCCCATGCCACTGGATTCAAGCTAGCCTGGCTGATGAGGGGTGAAACCCCGAAACCGGTCCCAGGATGCTTGTTTCCAGTCCGGGGAAGACCTGGCCTAGCAGTTCGGGCTGGACTGTTCCCATGGGGAACAGGGTCAAGACTGATTTGCATATGGCTGGGTCCAAACTGGAATGGCATGGGCAGCAAAAAAACGATGGATTTAGGCCCAGATCACTGTACTGGGGGTGAATGTTTGACAATGTTCAGCATTCCGTCCATCACTACTTGTTTTTGCTTTGTCGCCCTAAGTGGGAAGGGTATGCCCAGACGTGGGTCCCGTGCTTCCCATGCCACTGGATTCAAGCTAGCCTGGCTGATGAGGGGTGAAACCCCGAAACCGGTCCCAGGATGCTTGTTTCCAGTCCAGGGAAGACCTGGCCTAGCAGTTCGGGCTGGACTGTTCCCATGGGGAACGGGGTCAAGACTGATTTGCATATGGCTGGGTCCAAACTGGAATGGCATGGGCAGCAAAAAAACAATGGATTTAGGCCCAGATCACTGTACTGGGGGTGAATGTTTGACAATGTTCAGCATTCCGTCCATCACTACTTGTTTTTGCTTTGTCGCCCTAAGTGGGAAGGGTATGCCCAGACGTGGGTCCTGTGCTTCCCATGCCACTGGATTCAAGCTAGCCTGGCTGATGAGGGGTGAAACCCCGAAACCGGTCCCAGGATGCTTGTTTCCAGTCCAGGGAAGTCCTGGCCTAGCAGTTCGGGCTGGACTGTTCCCATGGGGAACAGGGTCAAGACTGATTTGCATATGGCTGGGTCCAAACTGGAATGGCATGGGCAGCAAAAAAACGATGGATTTAGGCCCAGATCACTGTACTGGGGGTGAATGTTTGACAATGTTCAGCATTCCGTCCATCACTACTTGTTTTTGCTTTGTAGCCCTAAGTGGGAAGGGTATGCCCAGACGTGGGTCCCGTGCTTCTCATGCCACTGGATTCAAGCTTGCCTGGCTGATGAGGGGTGAAACCCCGAAACCGGTCCCAGGATGCTTGTTTCCAGTCCAGGGAAGACCTGGCCTAGCAGTTCGGGCTGGACTGTTCCCATGGGGAACAGGGTCAAGACTGATTTGCATATGGCTGGGTCCAAACTGGAATGGCATGGGCAGCAAAAAAACGATGGATTTAGGCCCAAATCACTGTACTGGGGGTGAATGTTTGACAATGTTCAGCATTCCGTCCATCACTACTTGTTTTTGCTTTGTCGCCCTAAGTGGGAAGGGTATGCCCAGACGTGGGTCCCGTGCTTCCCATGCCACTGGATTCAAGCTAGCCTGGCTGATGAGGGGTGAAACCCCGAAACCGGTCCCAGGATGCTTGTTTCCAGTCCAGGGAAGACCTGGCCTAGCAGTTCGGGCTGGACTGTTCCCATGGGGAACGGGGTCAAGACTGATTTGCATATGGCTGGGTCCAAACTGGAATGGCATGGGCAGCAAAAAAACGATGGATTTAGGCCCAGATCACTGTACTGGGGGTGAATGTTTGACAATGTTCAGCATTCCGTCCATCACTACTTGTTTTTGCTTTGTCGCCCTAAGTGGGAAGGGTATGCCCAGACGTTGGTCCCGTGCTTCCCATGCCACTGGAATCAAGCTAGCCTGGCTGCTGAGGGTTGAAACCCCGAAACCGGTCCCAGGATGCTTGTTTCCAGTCCAGGGAAGACCTGGCCTAGCAGTTCGGGCTGGACTGTTCCCATGGGGAAGAGGGTCAAGACTGATTTGCATATGGCTGGGTCCAAACTGGAATGGCATGGGCAGCAAAAAATAGATGGATTTAGGCCCAGATCACTGTACTGGGGGTGAATGTTTGACAATGTTCAGCATTCCGTCCATCACTACTTGTTTTTGCTTTGTCGCCCTAAGTGGGAAGGGTATGCCCAGACGTGGGTCCCGTGCTTCCCATGCCACTGGATTCAAGCTAGCCTGGCTGATGAGGGGTGAAACCCCGAAACCGGTCCCAGGATGCTTGTTTCCAGTCCAGGGAAGACCTGGCCTAGCAGTTCGGGCTGGACTGTTCCCATGGGGAACAGGGTCAAGACTGATTTGCATATGGCTGGGTCCAAACTGGAATGGCATGGGCAGCAAAAAAATGATGGATTTAGGCCCAGATCACTGTACTGGGGGTGAATGTTTGACAATGTTCAGCATTCCGTCCATCACTACTTGTTTTTGCTTTGTCGCCCTAAGTGGGAAGGGTATGCCCAGACGTGGGTCCCGTGCTTCCCATGCCACTGGATTCAAGCTAGCCTGGCTGATGAGGGGTGAAACCCCGAAACCGGTCCCAGGATGCTTGTTTCCAGTCCAGGGAAGACCTGGCCTAGCAGTTCGGGCTGGACTGTTCCCATGGGGAACAGGGTCAAGACTGATTTGCATATGGCTGGGTCCAAACTGGAATGGCATGGGCAGCAAAAAAACGATGGATTTAGGCCCAGATCACTGTACTGGGGGTGAATGTTTGACAATGTTCAGCATTCCGTCCATCACTACTTGTTTTTGCTTCGTCTACACACACACCTGCATGCACCACATCTACAGGCACTAGGACTCGCACCAGGACACCCAGCACCACACGCCGCTCACCTGCACTCACCACCTCCACTGCCATTTTGCACGTCCCCTGTGTCCTCTCCCAGTGTGTCTGTGATGCCCCCTCCCAAAGTCCCCAAACACCGGCAATCACTCACCCACCATCCATCCACCTCACGACAGCCTCCAGTACCTGCACCTGCACCCAAAACAGCTAAAGTGACACCTCCAACAACCACCTCCTCTTCCTCCACTCCCAGACCCCCTCCAGCTACCCATCCCAGTGTTCGTCAGAAACTGTCCCTCTGTCAAATTGACCTTTTTGCCCCCACCCCCTTCCAATTCATCAGTCCCGTCGTAGCGCCTCAGCCAAAAAGCCACCAGTACCAGTGGTGCGTGTTCCAGGTTTTTGGAGTGCACCGTCCACCAGGGCAGGCAGTAGGACCCGGAGCCAAGGCACTGGCAGCCCACCCCCTGTAAAGGCTCCGAAATTGGAGAGTGGACGACAGGACTGTGTCAAGACTCCTGGTGGGACAACAAGTGAAATGGGATTGAAGCCAATTGGTGAGTCAGCTGTTACTCCAAAAAAGGTGGGGAAGGTCCCGAGGAAGTCTGCCCAGCCTGTTGTGAGTGTCACGGTGGAGAAGTGCGCCGTCATTTCCGGCGGTCCAGACACAACCGCAAGCACCGTCGTCACTGGTCCAGAGCCCGCCGCCAGAGTCAGTGCCCAGGAGGGCCCAAGTATCGTAATGGGTCCAGAGACCACCGCCAGAGTCAGTGCCCAGGAGGGCCCAAGTATCGTAACAGGTCCAGAGCCCACCGCCAGAGTCAGTGCCCAGGAGTGCCCAAGTATCGTCACTGGTACAGAGACCACCGCACAAGACACAGCCCAGGAGGGCCCAAGTATCGTCACTGGTCCAGAGACCACCGCACAAGACACAGCCCAGGAGGGCCCAAGTATCATCACTGGTCCTGAGACCACCGCACAAGACACAGCCCAGGAGGGCCCAAGTATCGTCACTGGTCCAGAGACCACAGCACAAGACACAGCCCAGGAGGGCCCAAGTATCGTCACTGGTCCTGAGACCACCGCACAAGACACAGCCCAGGCAGGGCCAGGATGCCACAGCCCCGCTGGGCAATGATGGAACGTCATGCCACACACCAATGTCCAGTATGGAGATCGTCATGCCACACACCAATGTCCAGTGTGGAAATCGTCATGCCACACACCAATGTCCAGTATGGAGATCGTCATGCCACACACCAATGTCCAGTATGGAGATAGTCATGCCACACACCAATGTCCAGTGTGGAAATCATCATGCCACACACCAATGTCCAGCATGGAGATCGTCATGCCACACACCAATGTCCAGTGTGGAAATCGTCATGCCACACAGCAATGTCCAGTGTGGAAATCGTCATGCCACACACCAATGTCTGTATCAGAACCGCCATGTCAAAGCACCGCTGAACAGTCCAGAGACCGCCATGGCAAAGCAGCGCTGAACAGTCCAGAACCGCCATGGCAAAGCACCGCTGAACAGTCCAGAGACCGCCATGGCAAAGCACTGCTGAACAGTCCAGAACCGCCATGGCGAATCACCGCTGAACAGGGCAAAGACCGCCATGGCAAAGCACCGCTGAACAGGGCAAAGACCGCCATGGCAAAGCACCGCTGAACAGGGCAAAGACCGCCATGGCAAAGCACCGCTGAACAGTCCAGAGACCGCCATGGCAAAGCACCGCTGAACAGTCCAGAACCGCCATGGCAAAGCACCGCTGAACAGGGCAAAGACCGCCATGGCAAAGCACCGCTGAACAGGGCAAAGACCGCCATGGCAAAGCACAGCTGAACAGTCCAGAGACCGCCATGGCAAAGCACCGCTGAACAGTCCAGAACTGCCATGGCAAAGCACCGCTGAACAGGGCAAAGACCGCCATGTCAAAGCACCGCTGAACAGTCCAGAGACCGCCATGGCGAATCACCGCTGAACAAGGCAAAGACCGCCACGGCAAAGCACCGCTGAACAGGGCAAAGACCGCCATGGCAAAGCACCGCTGAACAGGGCAAAGACCGCCATGGCAAAGCACCGCTGAACAGTCTAGAGACCGTCATGGCAAAGCACCGCTGAACAGTCCAGAACCGCCATGGCAAAGCACCACGGAACAGTCCAGAACCGCCATGGCGAATCACCGCTGAACAGGGCAAAGACCGCCATGGCAAAGCACCGCTGAACAGGGCAAAGACCGCCATGTCAAAGCACACTGAACAGTCCAGAGACCGCCATGGCAAAGCACCGCTGAACAGGGCAATGCACTGGGTAGGAATGAATGGCCCACCACATCAGGCATCCTTATCCCATGTGCAGCTGGGACAGTGACAGGACACTACCTTTCACGGGGAGACTCATCCAGTCTGGGCACCAGTCACCCCCCAGTACCAGTATGGACCTGCATCGACTTGAGAGACTGTGGCTTTGCACTCCCCAGGATGGTACAGTGGGCAAGCCACCCACTGTAGAGACTTGAGAGACTGTGGCTTTGCACTCCCCAGGATTGAACAGTGGGCAAGCCACCCACTGCAGAGACTTGAGAGACTGTGGCTTTGCACTCCCCAGGATTGAACAGTGGGCAAACCTCCCACTGTAGAGACTTGAAAGACTGTGGCTTTGCACTCCCCAGGATACATCAATGGGCATGGAGCCCCGTCGTGGATCTGGCTTTGCATTCATCTGGCTGAGGTGCCCCCCTTCCCTTCCCCCTGAGGTGCCTGTAGTGTTTCTATCTGATGCCAAGGCAGTGTTCTCTCAGATTTTGGTCAGGTATCTATTGTGGGTCTCGCCCATGCATTTTTGGACTGTTTGTGCACGGACATTGTTGTGTACATATCTGCAATACTTCTCGGCTTATTTATGTAAATATGAGTGATTTTGGAATACATATATTTGTATATTTTTGTATGACATGTATATTGGCACATTATAATGTTTGCCCGAAATTCGCATTGTCTTTGCATTCTTCTGGGGGGATTGTGGGTTGTTACTGTTCTTTTTGTGACTGCATTGGTGTGTATGTTGTACTATGCGAGGGTGGGGGTGGGGGTGTTTGGTGGGTGTCCCCCTAACTTTTGCCTCCCCGTGTCGTAGGTGCAGTACTCACCGGTATCTTCTGTGCCTACGTCGCTGTTGGTCGTGAAGGAGCAGAAAGACAAGGGCAGGTAGTATTTGGAGTTCCGGCTCCATGGAGTCGTCGTTCCTCGTGGGATGTGTAGAAGGTGAGCGTTTTCCCATAGCAAAAGCTGTTTCCGCCGTGTTTTTATCCACGGTGAATCCGCCCCGGAAAAGGTGGCGAATTGGCCTGTTGTGATACTGTGGGCGGTACATTGTCTCCCGCCTGTCTGTGGGCGGTGACCGCCGCGCTGCTTGTCTGTACCGCCGTGGCGGGCGGAGTGTTAAAGTGGCTGTCTTTGTTGGCGGTTTCCGCCAGGGTCATAATTCCCTTTTTTTGTCCGTCTGACTGTTTGCGGTATTACCGCATCTTTAACAACGTCAGGTGGGCCATTCATTCCTACCCGGTGCATTGCCCTATTCAGGGTTGTAATGACCACCTCAGTGTTTCCACATGTCTCCATATATAAATGGAACACATTTTATTGTGGGTGGGCTTGGCGGCTACAATAAAAATTGTCTCAAAACACAGACATGGACAATCTTTTTTTCTATTCAAAACCACTTTTTGTTTGTAGTGTAGATACCTTTGGATTTTGAGGCTGTGATTGGCCACTAAACCTACTAAACTCAGACATGTCTGAAAACTAGACACTCAGTAGAATACAGGATAACGTGACTTTTGTGGACCTCACAAGAGGTTTCTATTCAGAAGGCCTTTTAAACCAGAAACTTTTGCTAAAACTCACATTTTCCTCACATTAATGTGATGTAAAGTTCTGGTAACTGTCATAAGCCACACGTTTCCTACCCAGTAGTGTCCCCCCCACATCTCCTGAAAAGAATGGTACCTTACTTATGTGGGTTGATCTATTACCTGCAACGGGAAACCACAGAAAATGCAACATGGACACTTCAAATGTTTCCACAGAAACTGATCCTGCAATGTGGATAGCTGTGGATTTTGAGGTTTGAATGTGCCGCCACCCAGGGAAAACCTACTAAACCCACACAGTTTAAAAACTAGACAACCAGGTGAGTCGAGGATGGTGTGACTTTAATGGATCACACAAGGATTTCTTACCCAGAAGCCCTTGCAAACCTCAACTGTGGTGTAAAACACTTGTTTTCCCCATATTTCTGTGCAGGAAGTTCTAGAATCTGCGGGGATCCACAAATTTCCTACCAACTACATTTCCCCAATTCTCTCAATAACTACGGTACCCAAATGTTGTGGGTGAGCCAAGAGACCAAAGCACAATAGGACCTAAAATGCTATGTGGCAAGCTCAGCAATAGGGGTAGTTGTTCTATTTGAGTCCGGGCTTCACCACCACCCATGGGAACCTACTAAGCGCAGGCATTTATGAAAAGGAAGCGAAGAAAGGGTCAGGGAAGGACTGCCCTTCTGCCTGGAGCCTGCCTGGAACACTCAGAGGCAAGCCCTGCTGTTGAGCCCTGCATCTACACCTACACCCAGGACTACTGTTGCCTGCCATGAACCTTCAGAGGACAGCCTTGATGTTGAGTACAATTGCACCCTAAACTATTAGAAGTGACTCCAAGGGCTAGTTTGCTGGCCTCCTGTTCAGTACCACAGGAACCTAACAGGCTCCCACCATCTTCAACCTGCACCTGGACGAAGCCTGAGTGAGTCCTGAACCCCCAAGAGGAGTCCCATCAGTCCTGGAGACCCTTTTCTTCGACTCAAGACCATCCAATGATGATGCTCCCTCCTCAAATACTTCCTGAAGCCTTGCCCTGTTGAACTTTACCTTCTCAGACATTTTTTTCAGAAATGTTTCTCAGTCAGATGGTAAGCTCTGACAGGACCCAATCCACTTTCTGTACGCGTACCATGCTCCATCATAGTCAGCCTTCAGTTTCAACTGACCCAGTCTCACGTGACTAGATGACTGTGGTTGGCACTTTGATAAGTTAGGTGCCATTTTGAACCTTAAACTTTAAAAATTAATAACTCGGGTTCTATTGATCAGTCCTGGCCCCTTGATATATCTCCATAAAAAAATGTTGGCCAGAGATTTTCATTTTTGATTAGTGTTTTTGTTTCATTAGAGAAATAATTTAGCTTGTTTAGACATTGCTAAACTGGGGCAATTTTCTTTTTATTACATTTTTAAAAATGGCAGATTTGTTGCAGTGATCATGTAATATTTCAGGAACCATGGGAACTATGTACTTCATTTTGGTGTCAAAACAGGGTTGGGGGGTCACGTAGGCTTATAGAGACAGAAAATAACTCCTCTGAGTAATCCCTCTGCTATTTTCTAAATGGTGGCTCTATAATGTGTTTTTGCCATCATATTGGTAATTCTTTTATGGTTGAGCACAATGCACTCTGTCCCTGGTGTAATCTCTCTGTGGGCTTTTAACTACCCCCATGTCAAGCCCATCCGTTTGGTTGGTTCGTGGGCTTGCCTTTTAAAATTCGCTTGATTTCATTATTAAAAGGCATGCATACGTTATGCCTTTTCAGGTGTTTATCCCGCCTCGAACGCATCGGCCAACTACTGAAAACATATGATGCTCCATGTTTTCCATATGATTTCTGGACTACTTTTTCTCTTTATTTCATAGGCAGCATGATCTCGCTGGGCAGAAGTGGATCGCTTTGGAATGACTTCGACCCTGTTACATGGATATTTTCACTTTTGCCGGTTACATGGATAATTGCACTTTTGCCGATATGTTTCACTGCAAGCGAACTTCTGTTTGCTTTGTGCTCATAACTGCCATCGGCTCATTTATGTTACACTGTTTTACCTTTCATTTTATGTGCAAGAAAAGTCCGGTTAGGAGTTTACAACGCTAATAGCTTTAACTCAAGTAAGCGCGAGACCCACTGCATTGCAAATGCTTGTGAAATAAACCCACTGCATTGCAAATGCTTGTGAAATAGATTCTGTCTGAGTCCCATTGTTTTAAAAGGCCCTAGTCTGCTGAGAAAAAAACTAAACGAATGAAGATGTTTACCTTTAGATGAGGATGGTGCCCCTACGGAAGGCACTGTGCTGTATTCAGTTCAGAGGTCCTTTTTCTCGCTGAGGAGGGAGTGGTTTAAAACGTGTTGTTCAGGGAAGCGCTTTATGAACAGAAAATGTATGAGCGTTATTCACACACAAATACAATGAACATATCAGACCCAGGACCCAGCACTCAGCGTGCACGACCATGAAGGGTTGTATGTCACCACATAAAACACAACAGATTCCATATACAGCTACATAGACTCTACTACATTGAAATGAGCCCCTCTGAGATTACAACTGCAGGGATTACCACCCCTGAGATTACCAATACTGTGATTACTGCCTCTGAGATTACCATTGCAAAGATTACCTATGCCAAATTTACCACCTTTGAAATTACCACTTCAGAGATTACCATTGATTAGATTACCACCTTTGAAATTACCACTACAGTGATTACCACTGCTGAGATTACCTCTACTGTGATTACTATATCTGAGATTACCACTGCAGGGGTTACCACTGCTGAATTACCAATATTGTGATTACTACCTCTGCGATTACCCCTGCAGGGATTACCACTGGTGAGATTACTTCTACCTTGATTACTACCTCTGAGATTACCACTGCAGGGATTACCACTGCTGAATTACCACTACTGTGATTACTACCTCTGAGATTACCACTGCTGATATTACCACTACTGTGATTACTACCTCTGAGGTTACCCCTGCAGGGGTTACCACTACTGTGATTACTAACTCCCAGATTACCAGTGCAGGGATTACCTCTCATGAGATTACCACAGTTGAAATTATCACTGCAGAGATTACCACTGCTGAGATTACCACTACTGGGATTACTACCTCTGAAACTACCACTGCAGGGATTACCATTGCTGAGAATACCACTGCAGGTATTACCACTCCTGAGGTTACCACTACTGTGATTTCTACCTCTGAGATTACAGTGCAAAGATTACCTCTGCTGAGATTATCACCTTTGAAATTACCACTGCAGTGATTACCAATGCTGAGATTACTACTACTGTGATTACTATCTCTGAGATTACCACGGCAGGGAATACCACTGCTGAATTACCACTATTGTGATTACTACCTCTGAGAGTACCACTGTAGGGATTATCACTACTGAATTACCACTATTGTGATTACTACCTCAGAGAGTACCACTGCAGGGATTACCACTGCTGAGATTACCACTGCTGTGATTTATTCCTCTGAGATTACCCCTGCAGAGATTACCACTGTTGATATTACCTCTACTGTGATTACTACCTCTATGATTACCACTGCAGGGATTACCACTGCTTTATTACCACTCCTGTGATTACTACCTCTGACAGTACCACTTCAGGGATTACCGCTACTGAGATTACAACTACTGTGATTACTACATCTGAGATTACCCCTGCTGAGGTTAACACTGCTGAGGTTACCACTACTGTGATTACTACCTCCAAGATAACCAGTGTAGGGATTACCTCTTCTGAGATTACCACAGTTTAAATTATCACTACAGGGATTGCCACTGCTAAGATTACCACTACTGGGGTTACTACCACTGAGATTACCACTGCAGGGATTACCACTGCTGAGATTACCACTGCTGTGATTACTACCACTGAGATTACCACAACTGGTATTACTACTACAGTGATTACAACCTCTGAGATTACCACTGCTGAGATTACCACTACTGTGATTACTACCTCCGGGATTACCACTGCAGGGATTACCACTGTTGAGATTACCACTTCTGAGATTACCACTACATTGAGTAAAATTGATTCAGTAGTAAGTGTACTGGCCCTATGCTAACCTACATCTTAAAATGAAACCTTACTTCATAACTACCCACCAAACTATCTTTATGGCCATACAGTGCCCTCTCCTTAACCCAGTGGTTACATTGCGCTGTGGGGTGCCAGTGGGCCCACCAGTACATATTTTGGAGAACTAGGACTCTTCCACTCTGTCCCATGGTAGTCCTATTGGTCTTTACAATGCATGGGCCTGCCCTATCCATTAGTCCCACCCAGGCATAGACATGACTGTAGTATTCTCAAGTGGCAGGGACACCAAGAGCTTCATTTCCTGCATCCATTCTTATGTTAAACCATTCTGTGCCCTGGCAAAGACACGTTTTAATTTTAATAAAATAATATTTTGGACCCTGTAAGAAGTCCTGCGTTTCAGGATTTTAATTGAGTATTTCCCTCTTCTTTGTCCATGTATATAGGCATGCTATCAGTTTTAGGTGGACCAGCCCCTTTGATATTTTTGTAGATACTGATTTGTTTCACTCTTTGCCTTTTTTTTTTGGTAGAACACAAAAAATGTGTCCCCATGACATCGACCCTGTTACATGGATATTTGCACTTTTGCCGGTACCTTATCCATGTAACCGTAAAAAGTGCAAAAATCCATAAAACAGGATCAATGTCATGATTGCAGTTTTGCGGTTACATGGATAATTTCACTTTTGCTGATAAATATCACTGCAAGCGGACTTCTGTTTCCTTTTCTGTGTTTGCTTTGCGCTCATGGTGGCTGTTGGCTAGCTTATGTGAAACTGTTTTACTTTTCAGTTTATGAGGCAAGAAAAGTCTGGTTAGGTGTTTACAACACAGATAGCTTTAACTCAAGTAAGCATGAGACCCATGGCTTTGAAAAGGCTTGTTGTGCCTGTAGCCTGGTCTGGGTCACATTAATGGGTGTAACTGAAAGTCTTTGTAAATTCCTCCCAAACAGACATACAATAGAGGGATTAAGTGCACCTTAATAGGCCATTTGCTGACAGGATGGGGGAGAAGCTGAGCACAGCCCCACTTACACCAGAATAGCTTATGATCTTCCTCCACACAAGGGGCCTAACAACTCTGTATTGTCACTGCAGACAGCTTAGAGGCAGGGCAGGGGTGCCAGGAGATTCCATGCACTTCAAAGAACCTTTCCAGAATTTTCTCCCACCTTCCAGAAGAAGCACGCCGGGGTGTAAACATAGGACCTTTGGATCTCTCCTTCATTACTGGACCCAGGGAAGGACTCTCAGAAGCCTGCCTGCTACTAAGATCTGATGTGCACTCTGGAAGACTGTTGCTGTACATGGAAGAGCTGTCCTGTTGCCTGCCATGAACCTTCAGAGGACAGCCTTGATGTTGAGTACAATTGCACCCTAAACTATTAGAAGTGACTCCAAGGGCTAGTTTGCTGGCCTCCTGTTCAGTACCACAGGAACCTAACAGGCTCCCACCATCTTCAACCTGCACCTGGACGAAGCCTGAGTGAGTCCTGAACCCCTAAAAGGTGTCCCATCAGTCCTCTGCCCTTGGTTGTCATGGTAAAGGTGCCCAGATGGCCATTTTCCAAAACTGAGGACTTAGACAAAATTTGGCCAAAAGTGCTCTGAGAACAAGGGGGAGTTAGGACCAACCTGCTCACCTACCCGCCCGAGGTGAATTGCAGACCGGATTGACTCTGCAGTTTCTGCCTCTGCATTCTAAACTTTACACTGACTCCTCAGGGAAGTGCTGATGAACAGAACATACCTCTTTCCCCTCAGTTACTCAGAAACTCACACCTACCAAGACAGGACACGATATGGAAACTTGATTTAAATGCATATATTAAAGCGGTTGAATCCTAGTATAAAAATCCTGGGTGACGATAATTAGGCAGATGAAACATGAAACAGTGATCATCATTGCCATTAGTGTGAAGAGGATAAACAACCCCACAGTCTTTGTATGATCCTAGAAGCCTAGAGATTCCTACCTATACTCTATGTCTAAAATCTGAGACCATAGCCGTGGTAACCCTTCTGCCTGTCCTGATCTAAGGGAGGACCCAAACCACATACTTGAAGTGGCTGGCAAGGGCCTGCCTGTTGTCCGGGTGGTGATCCTCTCTGGTAGCTGACGAGTCAGCACCAGCATCAGTGGAGCTATCACTGGAATGATGTGTGCACCAGGATGGCCGTGATTGGAATGCCCTCTGCTCCTGGAGTGACAATACGAGTTAGAAAGTCATGTACCAAACTTGACAGCCTTGGACGGGGCCTAAAGTGTAATGTGTACAAAGTGGCTGATAAAACGTGCAGTGTGAACAACTATGGTCCTCATTTAGATTTCGGTGGATGGGTTACTCCATCACAACAGTGACGGACATCACGTCAGCCAAAATAGAAATCCCATTATTTCCTATGGGATTTTTATTTCAACATACAGGATATCTGTAACCGTTGTGTCAAAGTAACCCGTCCGAAGAAATCTAAATCAGGCCCTATGTTTTTTGAGAATTAAGCAACTTATAAAAATATTAAAAGAATGAGCTAAAAGCTAGGTATGCTAAGAAATATTAAAACTGTGTCTACGTGTAAAAGGCACAGGCTACGGGCCTAATGCTAAAGTAAGGATGTAAAACCCAGACACTAAGGATAACCCACAACACCCTCTGCTAGCCAGTACAGGAGTGTAGTGTCCAGGACCTAAAAATAATAAAAATATAAAGCAACTAACTTAAAGCGCAAGTGTAATATAAAATATATACATTAAAGAAATAAGAATGTCCATGTTGACAAGCAGACCAGGCCAAATCATAAGGCCGAAATAAAATGAGTCAATTTGTGAAAAATGTGCCTATTAAAAACCATTGGAATCCTGCATGAGGTCATCAAACCATGGTGTTGGAATAGAGGACGGGCCCCACTTCAGCCGATGATAAAACCACAAAAGTCTTGTCCCAAAGGCGGAAGGAGCACACATGATCAGTTGCCTCAGCCAGAGCCACGAACAATGGGGCAGCATAACGTTCTGTGCCTCAGTCTCATGGATTAACTCCGGCAATGAACCGTCATTGAGAACATCATCAGATTAATGTCCACAGAAAGCATTCATTCCAAAACAAGACACACTTCCAGTGTGTATTCAAAAGGGCGCCATGAGCCATGAAAGACAGACTGGAAACAGCATAAAAACAGTCAAAAGGACAATAACCAGTTTCTGTCAAGTTCCTCAGTGCTGCTCCGAAGTACGGCATCATGCGTTCACAACACAGTTGGGCTGGTGGGAGCTCCATCACTTTTAGCTGAGATGGGGTAGCCATCGTAAATTAAAAACAGCAACAGCAAGATACCACACATTTATGTCAAAACAATAGAGAAACCTCCAAAAACACTCAAAAAGTGAGTGAATGGCTGAAGGTATACCTCCAAACACAGTCTGGAAGGTGCTGACAAATCCAGATCCTCCAACCTTAAAAAGTATACAATCTCTGCGGTGTTAGATGCATTAAAATATGACTGACTAATTCACCAAAATGTTTTGGAAAGTTTATATTTAAAAGGGACTGTATTTCAGCAGAAAACCTTGCCACTTAGAGGTCATATGTTTCACGGGCAGATGTGATGGCTACGTGTTTTTGAAACACAAGTGCTTTTAGTCTGCTCAGCTTGTTGAAATTGACAAGTAGCAATGGGAGGCCACAGATCTGTTACTTTTATCTCATGCGTAGGAGGGAAAAGCACATTTCCACAACAGGTCACTATTTGAGAAACAGCAATCACATATTTGGCACCTGCTATCATCCCACAGCAGCCTTGATCACTCAGCATCACGTATCTCCCATTCAAAAGTAACTGAAACACTGGCACTGGACGAATCAAAGTGACGGCAATCCCGCTCAAGTAACAAGCTAAGTTTGCTACCAATGCTTAGCATGCACCGTGCAATGCCACCTGTTTCCAAATAATAGAATGGCTTACAGAAGTTTTGCATTTGCTTCAGCTGAGAAAAATCCTTGTCACTGGTCAAGCATTTGAAATCAAAGGGAAACTCCCACACCTTATGGATGTAGCTATCTCTTAACTGCTAAAACCTGCCAACAGGAAAGTGTTTCATACACAAAGTGAATTGAAATGTTGATATTGGCAGGGAGATCACTCCATGTATTATACACATGGATGATGGTGTTTTGGCACCTTTTCTAATTTCTCAGTATTAAGCATGATGTAATTAACTTCCTTCTTTGCCATTTTCTGTTGTTTACGTGTGAGGTTAAGTTCAGCAAATAACTACTGAGTTAACATGCTTCCAGGGCACGCAGCCAGATTTCAGAACTTGCAAGGTCCAACTCAACTCCATAATGGACCATTTTCCATGATGTAAAAATGACATGTTGCTCTGAATAATGTCAGTAGCAGAGGACACAATGCGTATAAACAAGTGGATAATGTGTTCATATCATTATCGACAATGGCTAACGCTTTTCCTAAATTGTTCTTGTTTATTTGCCTTATCTTCCATTTGAGGAAGCTTCCAAATTTCATTAAATATTGCAGATATGAATCTTTTGGAACATGGTTTTCTGGGCCCTAACAAGAAATCTTCTAGATTAATGCCTTCAGAAGTGAGAGAAATGTGTTCTTTTATAACTGTTAGTGTGAAAGACTGCAAACATTGTTTACAAAATGTATCCACGCTGAATGTGATGACGATACCTGAGTGTTGTGTTATGACATAACAAGGGTCTGGTCTGCTTGTACTAAAACCCCATGTGGAGTTTAATAAAACGTGCATGATAACCATTTGTGTCCACTGGCCACAATAAACACCTTTTGGGCTGAAAGTGATTAATTAAAAGTACCGTTCTAAACCATTGAACTGTTCTTCTGTAACATTCACAATATTTTGCCAATTTTCAACTTTAGCTATCAATGGAATACTGCGCACATTCATTTCTTTTACTTTTACTAACCCAAGGCAAGTTGTTTGCTGGACAGTGTAATCTAGAAAAATAATATGCAACAGAATTAAACATGCATTAAATAAAGCCTCCACGCCTTGTATCTGCCAATCTCAAAACACTTTTTAAGTCAATTGACTTTTTCCAATAGTCATAGCCCTTTATAGCCAACTGGGAGATGAGGGAATTGAAATAAATTAATTTAGTGTCAATTGGCAGTATTCTCCTTTCTTTTGAATTTGGCAATTTGAAATGATAGGACTCAGCATTTTTAACATCATAACCAGGTAAATAAGTGATTTTAATCTACATATGTTTTGGAACTTTTCACTGGTGGAGTCAGACAATGTTCCCGCTGTGTGTCATTAAAAACTACTCTTAGAGTACCAGCTCAATGTAAATAATGGTCTCCCTTATGCTGGAAATAGACCTTTTTTCCAAAATTTGCAATATGTATATATACATCTTCACTTTCAAATACAGTGTAATATTCAAGCTCATAAAGAATAGAATAAACAGTTTCTAAATCCCAGCCTTCAGAAACAACCCTAGATGTAAAATGTAATTCATAGAAATGTTGAAGACATATGGAATTTGAATCATTTTAGTAGGACCAAATATAAGAAAAGGTACTTTATTCCAAGCAATCCCAACTGGAGCTGGAACAGCAGTAATGTTCACAATTGACAAGTCTTGTCACACTTTGTGTGAGGACGAGTAAGGCTTTAGAACCTCATCCACCAGTTCAACAACAAAACATTCAAGAAGATAGTGACCATGTATCAGCAAAAAGAAGACAATAACAATCCAAATCCATAGAAGGAAGGCAAGCATTGTCAATATAATCCACAGATAGTACCATGGGTGATTCAAATTAATGTCTTTAATCCAGGCTCTGGCTAAAGGAAGCAGTATTCAAATAGCAGTGCTTTGTTTTAGGCAGAAACATGTTATAGCATTTTTAAAAAGGTATTAGTACTTAACTGCAATACATAAATAAGTCTAGACATATTTGAACATTGCCACCTTTATAAAATAATTGTGAAAAATTCTGAGGGGGGCTCCAATGATTTTTATTTTTCAACTGGGGGGGTGCAGCATTGAAAAGTTTGAAGACCACTGGTTTAATGCCAGGAGAGGTGTATCCTGTATGGTAGTGAGAGGGCCAAGGGAACTACCCAGGAATCCTCATGGTCTACTGTGTAGGATCGGCCAAATGATATAATTTGACATGGTCAATGGTGACCAAACCGTTATCTTTGGAACCAGGCAGCAACTGTAGGATGACAGTTGTGGCACCATGTATTCCAGGAACTGGCACTGGTGCCTGGTAGGATGGGCTACTCCTTGTTCACATGTATCTTTTTTTTTTAGCTGAATATCCCCATCTCTTGGAAACCAGTCTATAGGTGTTGTTAAACCCCTCATTCCCAAGGTGACAGCATGCACTAATGAATGCTCATTACGGAGCAGCTATAATTTCCGCAATACAGTGACACGTTCATTTGTGTCAAAAGTTATTTTTGCCACCACTGCGCCAGTACCATCAAGATCTGGGATATAACTAGGGATGCTGAACAGTACATCATAGGGTGTGCTTCCTCCCAAAGACCTTCTAGGCAAATTGTTTAATGCTCTCTGGGCCACACGCAATTGATGGACCCAACTATGACCTGAACCTAAAACCCTAACTGTTAATAATTGCTTTAAGTTCCAGTTTTTCCTTTCCACTATTGAATTTCTCTTGGGATGGTAGGGTGAAGAGAAATGAACCGCAACACTCATTGTTCATATGGCATGCCTGTATGCCCCGGAGCCGCAAACAGGGCCCTGGTCCGAATGGAATGCTGTGACTGCATTTATCTTGATGAAGACTTGCATATCTTTAATAACAGTTCATGCATCAGCTGATCGTGTGACCATACCCATAGGATTCTGGAGCAAGAATCTACAGCAATTAGAATGTATTTGTATGCACCATCTAAATCTTATGGGCCGCAATGGTTTATGTGATATTAGAAGGGGTGACTGCAGTGGGTATTTGATGGTGGAATCTTTATTTTGTTGGAAAATTTCACAGTCAAGGACATACACTTGATCTGCTTGTTTAGACCAGGCTACCAATAGCATTTCTGTAGAAGGGAGATGGTAGCCGCCACACCAGCATGGGCAGAAGCAACACCCTCATGCTCTGCTTCAATCAGAGCAGATCTAGCCTATTACACAATCACCCACCCCTTGTATTGTAACAAAAGGAATATTTTGGGCATTTAAATGGTAGGAATATTTGGTAGGGTATGCTTTTGGAAAGGGCTTGCCGTCAGTCAAGGCATTCACAGCAGCCAAGATATCATCATCCACTCTTGTATGAGAGCGAGCTATTGCAGCAACAGAAGCTGTGGCAACTGCAGACTTGGCCGCTTCATCAGCCAATTAGTTGGTGGCCCAATTTATGTATTACATGAGCCCATGGTAGTTTGTCTTTGAGACCTGCCACTTTCCCCCACTAAAATTAGTGTTTTATGGTGTTTCCTTTTGAATCTTTGAACCCATTAAGATGCCAGTAGAGTAAGTGTTTGTTAAAGGACTGGGCACAATAATACGAATCGCACACAATAAGTGTAGGAATTTCAGGGTCTCTATGTTCCAGTCCCAAAATTAATGCTTTAAGCTCTACAAGTTGTGCTTGTAATCTGCTGGGGACTGCATGTAGGTCTGTTGATGTGTTGAGTATTGATGTTTGGTATCTGCAGCTGGTTGAGCTGAACCATCAGTATAAATGATGATTCTATAATGGTCGAGAGGCATGACATTAGTGGGCATGGGGTACAGAAGTTCATACTGGAGAAATTCTTGGGTCTGTAGTTTTGGGTCAAAAACATAATGAACATCAGTGGCAGTCAAGGAGGTAGCCCATTGTATTCAATGTGGATGTAATGCTTTTGCTATAGGAACGCTGGCTTTGGAAACAGCCTCAAGAGATGGTATTGGTGTCCCGACAATGATGCGTTTACTCTGGGCAAGTCTCGCCTTATTGACCACCATCTGAACTGAAGACAGTATTTATTTTGTTGGTGCAAAACACATTTCTGCATTGGAGTATAGGTGTGATTTGTATGCTATTAACACTGTGTCACCTTCATTGAATATGGCATATGTAAATCCAATGGCACCCGGAATGACCAGGATTAACAAATTAGTTTGTTTTACAAGTGTGTAGATGTTTTGCTTCAAGCATGTCAGTCTGTAATTATCATAGTATTTGTGTATGTTGTGGTGTCCAGTGTTTGCCTGAGAAGTCAGGGTGGATTAAGTCATACAGTGGTTTGATAAATTGTGCACAGTCTGGAATATATGTTCTGCCAAAATTAAAGAAATTTGTCAGAGATTGCAGTTTCTTGATTTTATTTGGTGGTTGTAGTTGAGCACACTTCTCTAGAAACTGTGGTGCCACACGTTTCTCCTCATTTGATAGCTTGCATCCCAGGAACAGGACACTGAGAAAGGCAATTTTAGTTTTCTTAAAATTTAATTTAAAGCCATATCTGGCAAATCCTAAAGCAATGTGATCTATCCTGGGTTAAGTGTGTGCTGAGGTCATCATCCATCAGATAAATGTCATCGATATAGGTCACTGCCTCAGGATCAATATCATGCATAATTGATATCACACGGATGAGAACGGTCCTGGACTGTTTTTTATATCCCTGGGGGAGTTGGCAAAAATGTCGCTGAGGACCTAACGTGGAGAATGCACTTGAATCCCGGTTTCAGGTGCTAGACTTTGGCAGAAAACCCCATTGGAACTATCCAGGGTCATTTTAAACATTGTTCTTAAGTGCAGTGCTATGTGAATTTTGAATAGCAAATGTGTGTGTGACTGTTTAAGCGTCTGTAATCTAAGATTATTCTATATGAACTGTCCAGCTCAGCAACAGGAAACAAGGGGTCATTCATATGTGATACACAGAGTTCAATTACTCCCTGGTACTGAAGTAGTGAGAGAATTTCCCTATCTGGGGCTTTGGCCTCATGTTTTATTGGGCATTGAGGTTGTATTTGTGGATTGGACCGTAGCGCAATGATATGATAGAGTTCTTATCCCAGCCCACATGTTTGTGGTACAGAGCTGGTACCTGCGTCATAGCCTGGTCTAAGAAATAGACTTCTTTTACTGCATCAGGAGCAAAGAATGAGAAAGAAGACAAGATGACATCTTCCTCTTGAGTGAGCATTTAGACAAAATTGGTGGCCAATCTTTTTCTGACAGTAGAATATCATAGCTCAGTATTAATCCCAGAAGATGATTTTAATTGTGTAAATTCTGTACCCTGTTTGGTGGGGTGAAGTGCCTATCTGGGGTTTCGACTTCAAGGTGGTCATTAGTTGCTGTCACCTTCAGAAGCTCTTGAAGATTCTGACAAACTATCATGACCTCTGCCAAGCTGTCTAGCAGAGTCACTGCCCACGTCCTATTCTTCAGTAATGTTCTCAATATGGGTGGCATACTTAGCCGAAAGTGCCACAAAATACTTCTTTTTAAATTGTGGTTTATGTTGTGGAAGTTTTTCTTCCTTTTTTATTGTGATGTCTGAGGAGCATTTTGAGCTCTTTTTCGGTTTCACATACTTGTTTCAGTGCATTGATCACCCACCTCTCTCTGTCCGTTGGTTGAATGAGTCCTGAAAGGTACCAGAAGGGCGTGTATCAGTATGCTGATATTTGTTAGGAGGTCTCAAGTTGTCATGATTTCTAATATAAATAATTTCTCTGAGGTCTCCGAATGCAGAGATTTTCCTCTTTGTTTTATTTTATCTTTATAATATTTTTGTTTATCCCAGCGATTTTTTAGACCACTTTTAAACACTTTCTTAGTATTATCCTTACCGGAATTACCTAGAAGTTATGGCTTAGTTGGTCATCGCCCAAAGACTATCCCGACTTATACTAGTATAAGTCTCAGCAGTAATCTTTGGCAGCTCACATTCCTGGTCTATTTGAAAAACATATCGGACATACTGCCAATGCTGCTGTTCTTCTTTATTATTACTTAGTATCATTAAGGAGACTGCAGCAAACTTACCCATTAACTTAATCCCCAAATCCAGGGCAGGAGCTGCCCTGTGTTTATTTTGTATTTGTTTTAACAATTACAGAAGATTTGCAAGTTTCAGTGCAGTATGCATGGTAGTATAAATTGCAGCAAATACTGTGCCCCAAGTGGCACGGTCTTCTATGGAGGGATCCATTCCAAATGGCAAGCAAATTGAGAGAATTATGTTTATCCTAGGGTCCCATATGGGGAAACATTGCTTCCAGCTGATTTGTTTTTTGTGCTATCCAAAACAGAATTTTATTGTGTGGGAACCTTACCCATTATTGAATGAACAGTTGCCAGGTTTCTCCCAGGTGTCACCAATTGTGGAGCAGCTGGAGCAGCCCTTGTTGTGGCAGTATTTAGAGTCTGCATCATGAATTGCATTAAGGGTCTGTATATCCTAACTAAATTATTCTGTAGCAGGTGAGTGTCTTGCCTGTAATTTTTTATGTTGGGAAATGATGTATATGTAGCCAAATCTGGCCATGTAGGTCCATCATTACTTAGGGGACCTAATCTAATGGTATCAATAATGTGTGGAAGGGTGCCTTGAAACCAATTATGGTGTTCTTGATTCATAAAATATTTTGAGATATGCTTAACCCCTTCGCTGCCAGGCCTTTTTCCCCTCCTGTGCCAGGCCTTTTTTTGCCTATTTGGGGCAGTTCGCGCTTAGGCCCTCATAACTTTTTGTCCACATAAGCTAACCAAGCCAAATTTGCGTCCTTTTTTTCCAACATCCTAGGGATTCTAGAGGTACCCAGACTTTGTGGGTTCCCTTGAAGGAGGCCAAGAAATTGGCCAAAATACAGTGAAAATTTCGTTTTTTTTAAAAAAAATTGAAAAAGTGGCTGCAGAAGAAGGCTTGTGGATTTCCCCCTGAAAATGGCATCAACAAAGGGTTTGTAGTGCTAAACTCAGCAGCTTCCTAGCTTTCAGGAAGGAACAGGCAGACTTGAATCAGAAAACCCAATTTTTAAACACAATTTTGGCATTTTACTGGGGCATACCCCATTTTTGCAATTTTTTGTGCTTTCAGCCTCCTTCCAGTCAGTGACAGGAATGGGCATGAAACCAATGCTGGATCCCAGAAACCTAACCATTTCTGAAAAGTAGACAAAATTCTGAATTCAGCAAGGGGTCATTTGTGTAGATCCTACAAGGGTTTCCTACAGAAAATAACAGCTGAAAAAGAAAAATAATGAAATTGAGGTGAAAAAAACACCAATTTTTCTCTATGTTTTACTCTGTAACTTTTCCCTGCATTGTCAGATTATGGAAAGCAATATACCGTTACGTCTGCTAGACTCCTCTGGTTGCGGGGATATATAGGGCTTGTAGGTTCATCAAGAACCCGAGGAACCCAGAGCCAATAAATGAGCTGCACCCTGCAGTGCGTTTTCATTCTATACCGGGTATACAGCAATTCATTTGCTGAAATATAAAGAGTAAAAAATTGCTATCAAGAAAACCTTTGCATTTCCAAAAAGGGCACAAGATAAGGTGCTGAGGAGCAGTGGTTATTTGCACATCTCTGAATTCCGGGGTGACCATACAAGCATGTGAATTATAGGGAATTTCTCAAATAGATGTCTTTTTTACACACTCTCCTATATTTGGAAGGAAAAAATGTAGAGAAAGACAAGGGGCAATAGCACTTGTTTTGCTAATCTATGTTCCCCCAAGTCTCCCGATAAAAATGATACCTCACTTGTGTGGGTAGGCCTAGCGCCCGCGACAGGAAACGCCCCAAAGCGCAACGTGGACACATCCAAAATTTTGGGAGAAAACAGAGGTGTTTTTTTGCGAAGTGCCTACCTGTAGATTTTGGCCTCTAGCTCAGCCGGCACCTAGGGAAACCTACCAAACCTGTGCGTTTCTGAAAACTAGAGACCTAGGGGAATCCAAGGAGGGCTGACTTGCGGGGCTCGGACCAGGTTCTGTTACCCAGAATCCTTTGCAAACCTCAAAATTTGGCTAAAAAAATACATGTCCCTCACATTTCTGTGGCAGAAAGTTCTGGAATCTGAGAGGAGCTACAAATTTCCTTCCACCCAGCGTTCCCCCAAGTCTCCCGATAAAAATGATACCTCACTTGCGTGGGTAGGCCTAGCGCCGGCGACAGGAAACACCCCAAAGCGCAACGTGGACACATCCTAAATTTTGGGAAAAAACAGAGGTGTTTTTTGCGAAGTGCCTACCTGTAGATTTTGGCCTCTAGCTCAGCCGGCACCTAGGGAAACCTACCAAACCTGTGCATTTCTGAAAACTAGAGACCTAGGGGAATCCAAGGAGGGCTGACTTGCGGGGCTCGGACCAGGTTCTGTTACCCAGAATCCTTTGCAAACCTCAAAATTTGGCTAAAAAAACACATGTCCCTCATATTTCTGTGGCAGAAAGTTCTGGAATCTGAGAGGAGCTACAAATTTCCTTCCACCCAGCGTTCCCCCAAGTCTCCCGATAAAAATGATACCTCACTTGCGTGGGTAGGCCTAGCGCCGGCGACAGGAAACACCCCAAAGCGCAACGTGGACACATCCTAAATTTTGGGAAAAAACAGAGGTGTTTTTTGCGAAGTGCCTACCTGTAGATTTTGGCCTCTAGCTCAGCCGGCACCTAGGGAAACCTACCAAACCTGTGCATTTCTGAAAACTAGAGACCTAGGGGAATCCAAGGAGGGCTGACTTGCGGGGCTCGAACCAGGTTCTGTTACCCAGAATCCTTTGCAAACCTCAAACTTTGGCTAAAATAACAAGTTTTCCTCACATTTCGGTGGCAGAAAGTTCTGGAATCTGAGAGGAGCTACAAATTTCCTTCCACCCAGCGTTCCCCCAAGTCTCCCGATAAAAATGATACCTCACTTGTGTGGGTAGGCCTAGCGCCCGCGACAGGAAACGCCCCAAAGCGCAACGTGGACACATCCAAAATTTTGGGAGAAAACAGAGGTGTTTTTTTGCGAAGTGCCTACCTGTAGATTTTGGCCTCTAGCTCAGCCGGCACCTAGGGAAACCTACCAAACCTGTGCATTTCTGAAAACTAGAGACCTAGGGGAATCCAAGGAGGGCTGACTTGCGGGGCTCGGACCAGGTTCTGTTACCCAGAATCCTTTGCAAACCTCAAAATTTGGCTAAAAAAATACATGTCCCTCACATTTCTGTGGCAGAAAGTTCTGGAATCTGAGAGGAGCTACAAATTTCCTTCCACCCAGCGTTCCCCCAAGTCTCCCGATAAAAATGATACCTCACTTGCGTGGGTAGGCCTAGCGCCGGCGACAGGAAACACCCCAAAGCGCAACGTGGACACATCCTAAATTTTGGGAAAAAACAGAGGTGTTTTTTGCAAAGTGCCTACCTGTAGATTTTGGCCTCTAGCTCAGCCGGCACCTAGGGAAACCTACCAAACCTGTGCATTTCTGAAAACTAGAGACCTAGGGGAATCCAAGGAGGGCTGACTTGCGGGGCTCGATCCAGGTTCTGTTACCCAGAATCCTTTGCAAACCTCAAACTTTGGCTAAAATAACAAGTTTTCCTCACATTTCGGTGGCAGAAAGTTCTGGAATCTGAGAGGAGCTACAAATTTCCTTCCACCCAGCGTTCCCCCAAGTCTCCCGATAAAAATGATACCTCACTTGTGTGGGTAGGCCTAGCGCCCGCGACAGGAAACGCCCCAAAGCGCAACGTGGACACATCCAAAATTTTGGGAGAAAACAGAGGTGTTTTTTTGCGAAGTGCCTACCTGTAGATTTTGGCCTCTAGCTCAGCCGGCACCTAGGGAAACCTACCAAACCTGTGCATTTCTGAAAACTAGAGACCTAGGGGAATCCAAGGAGGGCTGACTTGCGGGGCTCGGACCAGGTTCTGTTACCCAGAATCCTTTGCAAACCTCAAAATTTGGCTAAAAAAATACATGTCCCTCACATTTCTGTGGCAGAAAGTTCTGGAATCTGAGAGGAGCTACAAATTTCCTTCCACCCAGCGTTCCCCCAAGTCTCCCGATAAAAATGATACCTCACTTGCGTGGGTAGGCCTAGCGCCGGCGACAGGAAACACCCCAAAGCGCAAAATGGACACATCCTAAATTTTGGGAAAAAACAGAGGTGTTTTTGGCGAAGTGCCTACCTGTAGATTTTGGCCTCTAGCTCAGCCGGCACCTAGGGAAACCTACCAAACCTGTGCATTTCTGAAAACTAGAGACCTAGGGGAATCCAAGGAGGGCTGACTTGCGGGGCTCGGACCAGGTTCTGTTACCCAGAATCCTTTGCAAACCTCAAAATTTGGCTAAAAAAACACATGTCCCTCACATTTCTGTGGCAGAAAGTTCTGGAATCTGAGAGGAGCTACAAATTTCCTTCCACCCAGCGTTCCCCCAAGTCTCCCGATAAAAATGATACCTCACTTGCGTGGGTAGGCCTTGCGCCGGCGACAGGAAACACCCCAAAGCGCAACGTGGACACATCCTAAATTTTGGGAAAAAACAGAGGTGTTTTTTGCGAAGTGCCTACCTGTAGATTTTGGCCTCTAGCTCAGCCGGCACCTAGGGAAACCTACCAAACCTGTGCATTTCTGAAAACTAGAGACCTAGGGGAATCCAAGGAGGGCTGACTTGCGGGGCTCGAACCAGGTTCTGTTACCCAGAATCCTTTGCAAACCTCAAACTTTGGCTAAAATAACAAGTTTTCCTCACATTTCGGTGGCAGAAAGTTCTGGAATCTGAGAGGAGCTACAAATTTCCTTCCACCCAGCGTTCCCCCAAGTCTCCCGATAAAAATGATACCTCACTTGCATGGGTAGGCCTAGTGCCGGCGACAGGAAACACCCCAAAGCGCAACGTGGACACATCCTAAATTTTGGGAAAAAACAGAGGTGTTTTTTGCGAAGTGCCTACCTGTAGATTTTGGCCTCTAGCTCAGCCGGCACCTAGGGAAACCTACCAAACCTGTGCATTTCTGAAAACTAGAGACCTAGGGGAATCCAAGGAGGGCTGACTTGCGGGGCTCGGACCAGGTTCTGTTACCCAGAATCCTTTGCAAATCTCAAAATTTGGCTAAAAAAACACATGTCCCTCACATTTCTGTGGCAGAAAGTTCTGGAATCTGAGAGGAGCTACAAATGTCCTTCCACCCAGCGTTCCCCCAAGTCTCCCGATAAAAATGATACCTCACTTGCGTGGGTAGGCCTAGCGCCGGTGACAGGAAACACCCCAAAGCGCAACGTGGACACATCCTAAATTTTGGGAAAAAAACAGAGGTGTTTTTTGCGAAGTGCCTACCTGTAGATTTTGGCCTCTAGCTCAGCCGGCACCTAGGGAAACCTACCAAACCTGTGCATTTCTGAAAACTAGAGACCTAGGGGAATCCAAGGAGGGCTGACTTGCGGGGCTCGGACCAGGTTCTGTTACCCAGAATCCTTTGCAAACCTCGAAGTTTGGCTAAAAAAACACATGTCCCTCACATTTCTGTGGCAGAAAGTTCTGGAATCTGAGAGGAGCTACAAATTTCCTTCCACCCAGCGTTCCCCCAAGTCTCCCGATAAAAATGATACCTCACTTGCGTGGGTAGGCCTAGCGCCGGCGACAGGAAACACCCCAAAGAGCAACGTGGACACATCCTATATTTTGGGAAAAAACAGAGGTGTTTTTTGCGAAGTGCCTACCTGTAGATTTTGGCCTCTAGCTCAGCCGGCACCTAGGGAAACCTACCAAACCTGTGCATTTCTGAAAACTAGAGACCTAGGGGAATCCAAGGAGGGCTGACTTGCGGGGCTCGGACCAGGTTCTGTTACCCAGAATCCTTTGCAAACCTCAAAATTTGGCTAAAAAAACACATGTCCCTCACATTTCTGTGGCAGAAAGTTCTGGAATCTGAGAGGAGCTACAAATTTCCTTCCACCCAGCGTTCCCCCAAGTCTCCCGATAAAAATGATACCTCACTTGCGTGGGTAGGCCTAGCGCCGGCGACAGGAAACACCCCAAAGCGCAACGTGGACACATCCTAAATTTTGGGAAAAAACAGAGGTGTTTTTTGCGAAGTGCCTACCTGTAGATTTTGGCCTCTAGCTCAGCCGGCACCTAGGGAAACCTACCAAACCTGTGCATTTCTGAAAACTAGAGACCTAGGGGAATCCAAGGAGGGCTGACTTGCGGGGCTCGGACCAGGTTCTGTTACCCAGAATCCTTTGCAAACCTCAAAATTTGGCTAAAAAAACACATGTCCCTCACATTTCTGTGGCAGAAAGTTCTGGAATCTGAGAGGAGCTACAAATTTCCTTCCACCCAGCGTTCCCCCAAGTCTCCCGATAAAAATGATACCTCACTTGCGTGGGTAGGCCTAGCGCCGGCGACAGGAAACACCCCAAAGCGCAACGTGGACACATCCTAAATTTTGGGAAAAAACAGAGGTGTTTTTTGCGAAGTGCCTACCTGTAGATTTTGGCCTCTAGCTCAGCCGGCACCTAGGGAAACCTACCAAACCTGTGCATTTCTGAAAACTAGAGACCTAGGGGAATCCAAGGAGGGCTGACTTGCGGGGCTCGGACCAGGTTCTGTTACCCAGAATCCTTTGCAAACCTCAAAATTTGGCTAAAAAAACACATGTCCCTCACATTTCTGTGGCAGAAAGTTCTGGAATCTGAGAGGAGCTACAAATTTCCTTCCACCCAGCGTTCCCCCAAGTCTCCCAATAAAAATGATACCTCACTTGCGTGGGTAGGCCTAGCGCCGGCGACAGGAAACACCCCAAAGCGCAACGTGGACACATCCTAAATTTTGGGAAAAAACAGAGGTGTTTTTTGCGAAGTGCCTACCTGTAGATTTTGGCCTCTAGCTCAGCCGGCACCTAGGGAAACCTACCAAACCTGTGCATTTCTGAAAACTAGAGACCTAGGGGAATCCAAGGAGGGCTGACTTGCGGGGCTCGGACCAGGTTCTGTTACCCAGAATCCTTTGCAAACCTCAAAATTTGGCTAAAATAACAAGTTTTCCTCACATTTCGGTGACAGAAAGTTCTGGAATCTGAGAGGAGCCACAAATTTCCTTCCACCCAGCGTTCCCCCAAGTCTCCAGATAAAAATGATACCTCACTTGCGTGGGTAGGCCTAGCGCCCGCGACAGGAAACGCCCCAAAACGCAACTTGGACACATCCCATTTTTTTAAAGAAAACAGTGCCTACCTGTGGATTTTGGCCTGTAGCTCACCTGGCACCTAGGGAAACCTACCAAACCTGTGCATTTCTGAAAACTAGAGACCTAGGGGAATCCAAGATGGGGTGACTTGCGGGGCTCGGACCAGGTTCTGTTACCCAGAATCCTTTTCAAACCTCAAAATGTGGCTAAAAAAAACACATGTTCCTCACATTTCTGTGGCAGAAAGTTCTGGAATCTGAGAGGAGCCACAAATTTCCTTCCACCCAGCGTTCCCCCAAGTCTCCCGATAAAAATGGTACCTCACTTGTGTGGGTGGGCCAGGTGCCTGGAACAGAATAAGGCCCAAAACCTGAAGGGATAGTTGGGGGAGCCACGCAAGCCACACCTCCCTGGACTCCTTGGGGTGCCTATTTTAAAAAAAAATCTGGGTTTTGTAGGTTTCCCTACATGACAGCCGCACCCTGGACCAAAAACATAGGTGGGTCCTCCCCCCCCAAACACAGGCATTTTTGGAATATATCACTTTGATGTGTGCACATACGTCCGTGATGTGCCAAACACTAAAATTGTGAAAAGAAACACACTTAGGTTATGTGAAGAAGACCCCTCACCCACCAACCAAGTTGGTGGCATGTTTCATCATCGGGGTCCCAGCCGAGGCACCTAGCGTGTCACAGGTGTGCTGCGACGCCTGATTACAGCGGAGCAGGTTTTGTCTTTTTTAACAACACATACTGGTTGGATTTGGCACGAGGGTGAGTGATGGTTCAGTGAATCAAATTTTATTAACAATAGATTTCACAAAAATGAAATGCACTGCTAATAACTGAAAGGCAAAAAAGTGAACCAATGACTCACAGCTCGTGAGCTGTAAAGCCGCGACAAGGCACCAACCGCTTTACAGGCCATTCACACACCTTTCATACATGACACGCACAAGACCATTCACACCGCCAGCCACGGGCCCAGCACATTACAACACTCACATCGACAGACCGCGCCACTCAAGGGCCCATCACTTACATACGCCCACATGCCTGATACAAGAATCACACCAGCTGATGGGAGTGTGGACTGCCGTTCGGCTGGCACCGCCAGCCAAGCGCCACCCCACGCACACCGCCAGCCAAGCGCCACCCCACGCACACCGCCAGCCAAGTGCCACCCCACGCACACCGCCAGCCAAGCGCCACCCCACGCACACCGCCAGCCAAGCGCCACCCCACGCACACCGCCAGCCAAGCGCCACCCCACGCATACCACCAGCCAAGCGCCACCCCACACACACCGCCAGCCAAGCGCCACCCCACGCACACCGCCAGCCAAGCGCCACCCCACGCACACCGCCAGCCAAGCGCCACCCCACGCACACCACCAGCCAAGCGCCACCCCACGCACACCGCAATCACTTTTTTTTATTTATAAACAACAAAGAAACTACTAATTATAAAATAAGCACAAAACTACAAACACAAAAGCTCTAACTAAATACACAACAGATGCCAACCGTGAAACATATGAAAATATAAAACAGACAGCTTACGCTCAAGGTATTTCCCAGAAATTCTTTTGGGTATGGTAACTTCTGTAACAGCCGGGAACACACAGCCCAGGCTTTGAAGGGCATTCGGGGCAGTACATCCGGCTCTCCCTCCGGATTAATCTCCGGGCACATACTCTACATTTCTTTGTGGGCATGTCTTTTTTGGGAGTGGGAGGAATGTGATCTGGAAAGTGCCGATCTTTCAATCTAGCCACATCCTCCACCACTTCTACTCTAGGAACTCTTGCCGGTTCCACCACAATAAGGCTTTCTATCACCGACTCCTGAAATTTAACAAATGTCATCCTTGACTCGGGTGAACAATCCTTGTATACAATAAAGGCATTAAAAGTTGCCAAATGAAATAAATGTAGGGCCAACTTTTTATACCACACATATGACTTACGAAGAGCAGTGTAAGGTTCTAACCTCTGATCTACTCTATCAACACCACCCATGTGCCTATTGTAGTCCAAAATGCACGCAGGTTTGCGCACTTCCGCAACCTGACCCCAAACAGCCACAGGGGAAGTACTCTCATCATGGATGGTCGATAGCATGTACACATCCCTCCTGTCTGAAAATTTCTGAGCTAGCAGCTCATTATTCCGCAAGGCACTGCACTGTCCCCTCTCAAGTTTTTTACAGCCAAGCTCCCTTGGATAGCCTTTCCGGTTAGAACGGATTGTGCCACAAGCAACAGTGTCCACCCTAAACAACTCCTTGAACAACTGCACTCCAGTGTAGAAATTATCTACGTACAAATGGTGACCTTTGTTAAACAGCCGTCTAGCAAGTTCCCACACAATTTTTTCGCTAACTCCAAAAGTGGCCGGACAACCAGGAGGGTCAATACTGGAATCCCTACCAGTGTAGACCCGGAAATTATACACATATCCTGTACTGCTTTCTGACAGCAGATACAATTTAATCCCATACCGTGCCCTCTTACTAGGAATGTACTGCTTAAAAACTAAACGCCCCTTGAAAAGGACCAAAGACTCGTCCACACTTATCTCTTTGCCTGGGACATAGACCTCTGAAAACCGATCCACAAAATGATCAAGGACAGGCCTAATCTTAAAAAGGCGGTCACAATCAGGGTGATCTCGTGGCAAGGCTAAAGCATTGTCTACAAAATGCAGCATACGAAGAAGAAGCAAATACCGATTACGTGTCATAGTTGCAGGAAATATAGCAGTTGCCATCAAGGGACTAGTAGACCAATAAGAAGCCAGTGACGGCTTCCTGATCAACCCCATCAAAAAAGACAAACCTAAAAACCTTTTCATCTCTTCTAGATATGTGGGAACCCAATGAGTAGCTCTAGACTGAGGTTTAAGTCTGGCAGCGTTGTCCCGCAAATATTGCTCTGCATACACATTTGTCTGCTCCACAATCTCTTCCAAAAATACATCGTCCATAAACAAGTGAAAGAAATGGACAGGCAGAAAGTTTTCCGTATTAACTCTACACCCTGGGAGACCAGTAAATGCAGGTAACTGTGGCTGCTCCATGTTTGGGGCAATCCAGGTGTCAGGTCTTCCAATGGGAAACCCTGCAGCCCCAGGCTGCTGCACTCTTGGCACATCAATGTCCTAATCTAACACAGGCCCTTCATCTGCACTGAGAGTAGCTTCCTCATCAGAAGAATACTCTCGGACAGAAAACTCACTTCCAGAATCTCCTGCTTCCTCCTCTGCCTCAGATGCAGAGTCAGTGTCGTAATCATGGTCTGAAGACGACTCAAAGAGCATGAGAACAACCTGCTGAGCGGTCACTTTGCGGCTAGCCATGATCCTAACAACAAATGGATTGCCAACAACAACTAGCACTAAAATAAGTAATAAACAAAGTGTAGCTTTATCACAAAGAGTTATGTACTACAAAAAACAATACCACACAGTTGCCTGAAATAGCTACTCACCAAGCAACTACTCTGCAATCACCAATGATATCCCACTAAAAAGAAAAAAGAAAAAAGCAATTTAGACATATGACAACACAAACACCACTGTGCTCAAATCTAAGGACAATGTCAAACACACAATACTGCATTTAGTACACCACCTACAAACATGTCAACAATACTCCTTTGGAGTAAATTGCGTTCACTTACCTAAAACATGCAACTATGCAAACCGCAGGACAACTACTGCCAAAACCGCAAAGATCCACAGCAAAGGAAGCAAAAGCGTTGAACTAGAAGAAAAAGAAGAAATAAATTGTTATAATCACAAATACAAATACTTTGCCAGTTGACAAACACCCCACCACCAAGAACTTAGCAGTTGTCCCTGGTACCTAGGTGGATCCTGCCCCCCTTGGGGTAGATGGGCGTAAAAGATTTGGCCAATCTGACCCCAAGGGAGGCAGAAATGGGCAACACCTCTGTGCCCCTTTCAGGTGGCGACCCTTCCCCAAGGGGGAACCCCCAGCACAACACAAAACAAAAAAAATCCTTGCCCTCCTTGGGGGCAGATGGCCCTACAAAATTACGGGCAGAGATGGGCAATACAAATTTTCCCCACCTTAGGGGGGCGACCGTTGCCCAAGGGGTGCCCCCAAACACACACCAAACACAATCCCTGGCACCTAGTGTGCTTCCACCCCCCCCCCGGGCCAGATCGTCCAAAAAATGGCTGGTCTGCCATCGGGGGGGGGGCCGAAACAGAAAAAAAAAAGCTCCCCAGGGGAGCGACCCTTGCCACAGCAGTTGCCCCCAAAATAAACAATAAAAACAAAATCCCTGGTGTCTAGTGGTTTTCGCCCCCCCCCCCCCCCGGGGGCAGATCAGCCCAAAAATCGGCTGATCTGCCCCCGGGGGGGGCAAAATACAAATAGAAATTGCCCCCGGGGGGAGGGCGACCCTTTCCCAAGGGGTCGCCCCCAAAAACAAACATAAAAAAATATATCCCTGGTGGCTAGTGAGCAGGAATCTTGAGAAAACAGACACAGGGGGAAAGGAAAGACCCTTTCCTTTCCCACCGTGTCTGTTTTCTCAAACCCCCCGCCCCCCAAAAACGGAGAGGACTCACCTTTGAGCTCCTGCTCCGAAGACGCGTTAGAAGCAAATGGCTTCCAGCGCGCCGGCAACACTAGATGACGTCAGCGCGCTGCGCGCGCGCTGACGTCATCGGATTGATGTGGGGGGGGGCGGGGGTGGAAGGGTAAGGTCTTCCCCTTCCATCCCCGCCTGTGGGGGGAAGGGGGATGCACGGGGGGCGCGCTAGCGCGCCCCCAAGTTCCCCTGTGCCTAGGACGAGATGATCTCGTCCAAGGCACAGGGGAACTGTAGCCTTGGACGAGATCATCTCGTCCAAGGCACAGAAGGAGTTAAGCATTGTGCAGGTGGGTTTGCTACAACATATGTATGAAAAGTGTTTGTATTTGCATCTGCTACAGGAAAGGTGACCCATGAATAGAAAATTGCTGTTCTAGCTGCATTGTGTGCCTCAACCACAAGCGTAACATTCCCACCCCCATTAGAAAGCCCATTAGCAAATAAATGTCGCATGAGAGGCTGTTGTATATTTACTGCAATTACCACTAGTTGTGCCACATTAAAAGTAGTAAATTCTGAGATAGAAACACCAAATGTGGTATCCTTTTAAGGTTCAAGCTTGAAGAACCTATGGATTAAGACAGTTACTACCTGTATAGCTGAGGAGGATTTTTCCCTAATACCACGGACGCCTCCGTACAAAGGTGATTAGGGTACCTTTGACATGAGGGAGAAAGATACTCAGGAGATCCGTAAAATTTGTACCTGACCAATGCAGGTAGCACCATGTTGTGTCATTCCTATTATGGTAATAAGACTGCATGTTTTGGGTAGCAGATATGTCAAGTATGGGTGACTGAGCCGGTCCCACACAATCTAGAAGCTGACGGGCTAGCTCTTGGATAGCTTGCAGGGCCCCACCCAACCCTGGAACGGAAAGGGGATTTGTGGCGACCAAAACCTCACTCTCTGACTCCTCAGGGAAGTTATGGTGAACAGATCGTACCCCTTTCGGTCAGTTACTCAGAAACTCACACATGCCAATGCAGGATACAAGATGCAAACTGGATGTTAATGCATTTATTGAAGCAATTGCATCCTGGTATAAAAACCATTGGCTGTGATAATTAGGCAGATGGAACATTAAATAGTGACCCTCATTACAATTAGCATGACAAAGATAAACACCACCACCATCTTTGTATGATCCTAAAAGCCTAGAGATTCCTACCTGCACCCTCTGTCTAAAATCTGAAAGCATTGAAGTGGTAACACTTCTGCCGGTCCTGATCTATGCGAGAGTCCCCAACCCCATACCTGAGAAGAATGGCAAAGGTCTGCCTGTTGTCTGGATAGAAATCCTCTTGGGTAGCTGAAGAGTCAGCTCCAGGATCAGCAAAGCTGTCAATGGAATGATGTGCACACCAAGACGACTGTGACTTGAATGCCTTCTGTCCCCCTTAGGCCTAAGTGATGTTTATATAATGAATCCTGCAGTGTTCAAAGAACAGGCCTGATGTGCTAATGAGGCTAGGATTCAGATGCTTTAATGGCAGCCCCCGGCAGCCCTCCAGCATACAGGGCTGCCGGCTCCTCCCCGCTCTATGGCTAAGGTCCACTTCACTTTGCAATCTGTCCACAGTCGCCTCTTCGGGTATCCAGGGTGACTGAATCTTCATTGCACATGGGCCCTGGCTTGATCAGCACAGCAATAATGGTAATTCACTTTGTAGCAGCTCCTCCTGGCACACGGGCCACTGGTGCCTTACTAAGCACCGGCTCCTCCCTGATCAGCACAGCTATATCCAGGGCTCACTTCACTGCGGTCCTCCCCTGCCATCAGAGCATAGCTGACTTCATCCTGCACACAGGCAATGACCCAGTCAGTGCAGCAACCATTCCTCACACCTCACATAGGGAATCCACTCAACAGGATTCCCCACTGGACCTTGCTCCCTCCAAAGCTCTCTTCTTCCTCACAAGACACACTGGTCTTGCCAAGCAGACAGGCACTGATGTTCCAGGCTCCAGGGCAGGGGGTCTTGGATTCCCTGGGTGATGTTCTCTTACCCAGCAGAGAAAATACTTTGCTTTAGCCCCCAGACCTGGCCACTGGCCCAACTGTCTGCTTGGTAGTTGACAATTTCTGGGGGCCTCAAGCGTCTTAAAGTCCATTTCCAGACACCAAATTAAATGTGATTTAGAGTCTGAGTCTTTGCATATTGTGCTAGAGGTCTGCTTCATTTAAGCAAACACTCCTCTGCCCTGCACATCTCTTGTAAGAAGTCTCTCACAGCAAGGGAGCTCCAAAGATGATAGCCCCCACAACACAGGCTATGGGAGTGACTAGTGTTTACACCTGGATATCATCCACAGTAATATGCATAGCAAAAGGTTTGCCCGGGGCCTCAGCCCTACTCTTTCTGATTCCCTTATCAGTCCTATCTCCTTCCTGAGATATGCCCAGACCGTTTCCTTGTGATCTCTCTCTGAATCAAGGAGCACCCTTTGAGTTGTACAGGGGAAATCATTCTCTTCCCTCTCCAATGTGTTCCACCCACCTTACATGAATGCACCAATACACAAATCTGTCTGGGGGATTCTACCTTCTCATGTTTAACCATGAAGGCCTGGGTCTCCCAAAACAGAACGCATAGTCTGCCATGTGTTGTGCCATTCACAGGCACACATACATCCAGGGCATGTATTTACTAAAGGTAATTTGCACAGCACTGTATCCTTCTTGTTCTGTACCATTCACAGGCACACATATACCCAGTACTTGCATTAAACATGCATGTACTGCAAAGCGCTATTCCCTTTATGTAATGTACCACTCACATGCACACATACATCCAGCACTTGCATTTACTATTCACTCTGCCCAGCAGTACATCCTTCATGTATTGTGTCACTCACAGGTACAAATACACCCAGTACATGTACTGCATTATCCCTGTGTTGTACCCTTCCCCGGCACAAATACACCCAGCACAGATACACCAATCTTAAGCTGTGCAGCACTTCACAAGAACCCAATGTAGACTAAGCAGTAAGTTAAGCACACAACAGCAGAACTTTGAATGAGTGAACCTGCAGGCCTCATTCCAGTAACATAGGTTTAGAAGGACCTGTTCACTCCTACTGATCACTACAGCTCATGCTGCGTAACTCTGAGTAGGGGCAGTAGCCTTTCACCACTATGACAGCAGAACCTTTGTCCCTCTTCTGGTCCAAGAACACTGCAAACCATGAGGCAGGCATATGTCATGGCATACTTGCTTGTCTATGAGAACAAAAATCAGCATTAGAGATCCAGACATTAGTACAGTTGGGGTACTCTGTGCAGGGGTACACTTCCATTATCATGTGGAAATCTTTTCCGTCTCACCAGTATTTAAAATGTAGGGCATGTGTGTTTAATTTGTACATCTCCTGACAGCGAATAACTCCTAAAGTTGTTTGTCACTGCAGCAAGGCTATTTCTCTCATAGACCAACACTAGATTACCTTATTGGACTTAATAAGTGAGAAATTCAGTATGGGAACCGATAGAGAAATTATTGTTCCACTCATTTGAAATGTAATTTGAAATCCTCTTTAGAGGTAAAGTTGGATTTTAAATTACTCCTTTGAAAATGCCACTCTTTGAAAGTTGACATTTTCCTGCATAATCCAAGTGTGCTTTTCTGTGAGCATCCAGTGGCACATGACTGTGATGCTTGAGGCCCTTGTTTGTTATAATTGACCTAGCCATCTCAAGAATAGATTATGCCAACACTCTCTACTTGGGCCTCCCAAAATGGCTTATTTGAAGGCTCCAAATGGTCCAGAACTAGGCAGCTCAGTTAATTTTCTAACAATACTGACACCTCACCCCTCTGATGAGAAAACTCCACTGGCTCCCGGTAGAACAAAGGACTATTTTTAAAACTGGATGCATCATCTTCGAAACCCTCAGTGGAAGAAGCCCAGCCTTTATATCATCCCGAATTAAAAAATACACCCTAAACTAAAAACTAAGATCCATTCATATGAATTATCTGACAATTCCCAAATTGATGAAAGAAGCAAATGTGTGGCTTCAGATATTCAGTAATTGCTCCACACATCTTGGACTCCTTCTCTCTTGAGATCAGAATAGCTCCCAGCTATATGGAAGTCAGACAAGCATATGACAGAAGCTCCTTGAGTAGCCTTATCAGTTCTTGTTACCCTAGCACCAAGTCTTGCCTGTCTGTTTGGGAGGGGGTGGCATTTTGGCCCTCTGTTTTGGGGGGGGGGCAATAGTGTCCTTGGTGCGGGGGCTGGCTTCTCACTCATATGCCCCTTAGTGGCAGCTGGAGACTTTGGGGGTAGAGCTGTGTCAGACTGGGTGCTTGAGGTACTGGGCTAGGGTGGTGAGACCTTCCTCTTACAGACAGGGTGGGGAGAGGGGGAGGGAAGAGGTCAAGGTGGTCAAGGAAAAGCTTCTTAAGGATAATGGGGTGGGATGTGGGAGGAGGGATGAGAGTGGAGGTAGAGGGAGTAGTTGTAGGAGGAGGAGATGTGCTGGACTTCGGTGCAGGTGCATGGACAGTATGCGTGTGTGAGGTGGATGGCTGTTGGGAGTCTGAGTGTGAGCGTGTGTGTGTTACTGGAGGGAGGGGCAGAGAGGGTGATGGAGGAGAAATATGACGCATGTATGAATGTTGTGGTGGTGTCTGCAAGAGAGGTGGGTGGGCTGCGTGAGGTGGTGGTGACTGCGCATGTGGTGTGTGGGGTGCATGTCTGCGGGTCTGTTGTTGTGGTGACTGTGGGCAAGGCTGTGCAGGTGGCAGGATCTGGGACAGATGACCCCCAGGGTCTGTGCGTCCTTGGTGATGGCATGCCACAACCCCTTCCTCTGATGGGCGCTGACCTGCAGAGGAAACACAGAAGGCAGGATACCATGAACCTGACAATCCAGCCTGTCACACATATGGTCCACAATAAGCATTTCTCTCATCAGGCACACACATGACCCGTACCCCTGCATTGACGCTGCCACTAGCCATACCCCCCCACCCGACACACTGCCAGCACACACACATATCTCCATAGAGTCATGTTGCATGCAACGTACCCATGGTGTACTCACCTGTTGGTCTGGAGGCCCATACAACTGGTCATACTGGGGTAGGACCCCATCCACGAGGCACGCCAACTCCTCCGATGTGAAGTCTCGGGCCCTTTCCCCTGTTGCATGAGCCATGGCAGGTTCCAGACACAGGTCACAGCAGCACACGCAGTGGAGCTGTCCTGTGGGAAGACAGGAATCAAGTAAAGTGGTAGAAAGGAAATGGTGGTCACGTCTGCACTGGTGAACACCGTCACCGTCGGCGTTGATCATCATTGGTTCCCATTATCCATAGAGGGCCGTGTAAGCCCATAAGGAATTGCAAGGCGGTGCAGACCGCCTTCCGCCATGACGTGAACGTCAGTGGAGTGAGGTCACTTCCACCGGTCCCTGAATACAGGACAGACGGGTGACATTTTTTAATGCTGGTACACATGTACAGATTAATTAGTGCATCATTGTAGTCGAATGTACTCACCAACACAGTTCCAGTGTCCAACATACAAATATGCTCTGTGTACACTGCTGTAGTGTGTTCATGGTTCCTGTTGACACTCCTTTCTTACATTTGGGTCCCTTAGGTACCAACCACTGCGGAGGAATAGGAGGAGGCACACACCTGTGTACAGACCCCTTGTGGACTTGGCTACACTGGAGGACCGGCACATCATACTCATATTTCATTTGGACAGGGCCACAATCACAGAGCTGTGTGAACAATTGGAGCCTGATCTGCTACCTGCTATCCGTAGCACCACAGCAGTCCCCCCACTTGTGCAGGTACTCTCAGTACTCCATTTCCAGGCAACAGGCTCTTTCCAGGTGACCGTGGGCTTGGCTGCAGGGATGTCACAGGCAATGTTCTCTATTGTGCTTGCAAGGGTTTTGTCTGCCTTGCTCAAACACATGTGAAGCTACATCACATTCCCCCAGGTAGATGATTTACCCACTGAGAAGGCTGGATTCTATGCAGTGGGACATATACCACATGTTATTGGGGCCATTGATGGGACCCATATTGCATTAGTCCCCCCCAGGGCCAATGAACAAGTGTACAGGAATCAGAAGAGTTTTCACTCACTCAGTGTCCAGATGGTGTGCCTGGCTGACCAGTACATCTCCCATGTCACTGACAAGTATCCTGGGTTGGTGCATGATGCCTTTGTCCTGAGGAATAGCAGTGTCCCACAGCTGATGGCACAACTACAGAGGCACAGAGTGTGGCAAATAGGTGAGCCTGTGTCCCCACCCAATGTTTGTGAGTGTATGCCTTCAGGAGTCATAGCCCATGCCATTGTGCAGGGCTAATGTGTGTACCTTACTTCTTGCAAGTGATTCCGGCTACCCAAACCTGTCATGGCTCATGACCCCTGTTAGTAATCCTAGAACAGGGGCTGAAAATATGTACAATGATGCTCATGGGCGTACCAGGAGGGTTGTAGAAAGGACCTTCGGGCTCCAGAAGGCTAGGTTCAGGTGCCTCCATCTGACAGGTGGATCCCTATGTTACTCCCCTGAGAATGTCTGCAGAATCGTTGCTGTGTACTGCATGTTGCACAATTTGGCCCTCAGATGGCATGTACCCTATCTGCAGGCGGAGGGTGGTGACAATGCAGCAGTGGCATCAGTAGACACTGAGGATAGTGAGGAGGAAGAAGAGGAGGAGGATATGGACAACAGGTCACATTTGATCCAGCAGTACTTCTGGTGACACTCAGGTAAGACTGTTGAACTAAACATTTCTACATTTTAATTTTGTACTGTGTGACTGCAGCATAATGCCAGTCATTCCCTTTGCATCCCACCTGACTGTCACCTATGCCTTCTGTTATTGCAGACGTTGGTGTTGTTTCAACAGTGTACAGCTGTGATGTGTACAGACTGCTGAGATACATTTGTTGGATGGATCAACATGTTTCTGGACATTTACACAGGATCATGCAGTTCATTACATTGTACATTACCTGTAAATAAAGCACTATTACTCAAGTTGTGTCCAAGGGTGTTTATTTAAAATTGTTCTACAATGGAAAGTGCAATAGAGTGAGGTGATGGTTGGGAATAGTCCAGGGTAGTGGGCCAGTCTGTTTGTAGCATAGGTCCAGTGTCCAAGGGGCCATAGGAAGGGGAGCAATGGCAATTCAAAGTGGACAAGGTGACACATGGGGGACATTCATGAGGGGGTCATTTCCTGGCAGTGGTCTTTGTCTTGGCAAGTGTCTCTGGTGTCTCTCTGGGTCGCAGGGAATGTTTGTGGGGTGGTTCACCTTCTGCAGGGAAAGGGGTGCTGATGGCCTGTGGGTCCTGTGGCAGGGCCTCCTGTCCACTAGATGCAGCAGATGTGGAGGGCTGGTCAGTAGACTCGCTAGTGGAAGGGGCCGGCTGGTGTGATGTGTAGTCCTTCATCATGTTGGCCATATCACCCAGCACCCCTGCAATGGAGACCATGGTGGTGTTCAGGGCCTGCAGTTCTTTCTTGATCTCCTCATGGTGTTCCTCCTGCAGCTGCTGGTTCTCCTACATGATGTCTATCACCTGACCCATCTTGTTCTGGGATTGTTGGTAAGCTCCCAGGACATTAGTGAGGGCCTCCTGGACAGTCTGTTCCCTGGGCCTGTCCTCTCCCTGGCACACAGCTGTCCTCTGAGTGTCCATGGCCTCCTGTGCCTGTGTCCCCTGAACAATGTGCCCACTGCCACTGACCCTAGGACCCTCATTGTCTTGCCTGTGAGGTGTGGACTTGGGTCCATGTACAGGTGGGCACACTGCTGATTGATGTGTCCTGGGGACAGAGGTCTGGGGACATTGGGTGGCTGCTGTGGTTTTGGATACTGAGGAGTGAGGCTCTGCGGTGGACTGGGTGTTGGCTGGGGTAGCCGACTGACCAGTGGTCCCTGATGGGCCAAGGAGTTTATCCAGATCCAGAACTCCAGAGTTGCTATCATCACTGGGGGCATCTTCTGGTTTGGGGCTGGGTATCCGTTAAATCTCCTCACCACTGAGATTGGCTGGGGCACCTGTGGGGATGTAAGTGGTGTATTATGGTACATGTCTGTGACATACCCTGCATCCCTAGCTTCCCCTATATTGTTGCTGTTGCTCTGCCACCTTCGTTTGTGTATGGTGATGTATTGTGGGATTGTTAGTTCTCCATGCTGTGCATGCATTGGTGGTGAGTGTACATGCAGGGTTGGAAGGGATGTGCATGCAGTGGGTATGGCGTGCAGGGCTTGGCATTTAGGTTTGTTAATTGTTATAGTGCACTGTGTGGGATGGAGTGCAGTGAAGAGTGTCAGGGTAATGGGTGGTGGTGGTGGTGGTGGCAGGCAGGTATGGGGAGGTGATAGGTAGTAAATGTTGACTCACCAGTGTCTAGTCCTCCGGCAACTTCAGTGAGTCCCTCAGGATGCTGGACTGCTAAGACGTGCTCCACCCATGCTGTCAGCTGTGGGGGAGGAGGTGGGAGTCCACCACCAGTCCTTTGGTTGGCGAGCTGGTGCCTTCCTGCTATGGAACTTACCTTCCCCTGTAGGTCTCTCCTCCTCTTCCTGATGTCATCCCTTTTTCGTGGATGCAGTCCCATTGCATTCAACCTGTCCACGATCCTCCGCCATAGCTCCATCTTCCTGCAATGGATATCTGCTGGATCTGTGCTCCAAACAGTTGTGGCTCTACCTGACTATTTCCTCAACCATGACCTGCAACTCCTCCTCAGTGAAACGGGGGTGCCTTTGTGGGGACATGGGTGTTGTGTGGTGTGTGTGTTGTGCAGAGGGTGTTGGCTGTGTTGTGCATGACAGATGAATGGGTGGTTGTGGTGTGTGTGTGAAGTAGTCTTGGTGATTTTCGTGGCTAGCTATTGCAGTCTTTTTGTGTTAGCAAAGGATTGTGGGTGTCTGTTTTATAGTGCTGTTGGTGTGTTCTTTTTTTGTTCTGGCCAATGCTGTCTTGTGTGGTCTTGGGTGGCCTTATCTTCTGCGGCGGTGTTCACCGCCAATGGTTTACTGTCGTTGAATGTCCACTGTGGTGATTATTTGGAGGGCGTAGTGTTGGTGGCGCAACTGTATGGATGGTAGTACCGACAGTTTATCACGTTCAATGGGTCTGGCGGATTTGTGGTTGTGGCTGTTTTCTGTCAATTTTGTATGTATGTGTCATAATGTGGCAGACGGATGTCTGCCTCCTTGGCGGTATGCTTGCGGCAGTCAGCACGGCGGTATTCGGTATTTACCACCAAGGTCATAATGAGGGCCATAGTGTCTTGGTGATCCCATGAATTTGTCACTGCTATTTAATTCTTCTGAACTCTAATTGTAAGGTGTTTTTCCTTTTTTTCTGTCTCACTTCATTGATTGTCGGTTGGAAAGCTTGGTAATACACGCAGATATATGGGTATGCTTTTTCTAGGCTGAATTTCTTAATGTTCTTCTAGGGTTTCATTATCTTTTGCTCAGTCAGGAACTTCTTGTTTTAATTGATTTCTGCATTAATTTCATCCAAGCAGTTCTTACAGTGGGTTAGCTGTACCAAATTCAAAAGAGAATTTTCTGATATTAATATCAATAATGCATCAGAAAGTCTCTTGGCTGTGTTGATGATTAATATCAGCCAATCTCTGATATACTTCCTTGCAACCTGTGTCCAGTCTTTTTCGAAAAGCTAAGTCTTTAAAAAAATATGTGAGGCTTGTTGGTGACCAGGAGGCATTTGGAATCCGCATTTGCCTGCAGATATTCAGGCATTATTGCCATGTACCTATTTTTCCTTTAGGAGAGACAGTGAGTCCCAATCCTTCTGTAGACTGTTTGATAGAGTGCTGCTGCAAGGCACACAACCCTGGAATCCCCCTGGTTACCTACTTTTCATAAATGTCTGTGGCTGGTAGATTTTAATGGGAGGTGGAAAACCCAGCCCAAAAGACCGCAGTCTCTTAGACCGCCAAACAAGAGGGGTGCAGCAGTTATTGGGAGACTTGGGTCAGGGGCTACCCAGCTCCAATCGCATCAACTGGAGTGTCCCCCACTGGTGTCCTGGAGTCTCTGTACTAGTCGACCCAAAACTGGTTAACCAAGTACCCCACCGTCCAGCACTTGCTCTCTCAGGGTAGAGAGACAACGCAGTCCAAGGTTTACTCAAGGAGGTGAGGTGGGTTTAGACTTTTAGAATACAGGGTACACTGTACTACCAGCTAATAAGATCAATGTCAAGTCAGTAGTTTACTTTTTAAAAAGAAACGTACTTTAATACACATAAGAGAAATACACTACACATAAAACTAGGGTAAACAGTGAAACCCTGAGATCTTTACAACTCTATGGGCCAGAGTTCTGACCCCAAACAGTATTATAGCATCTAGATACTAAGCACTATACATACACAGTTAGCATATAGACACATATTTAGCATTTCATATTACAGACCATGTTTCACAGGGTTGTTCTCATTTGCTAGAGCCATGATACCAATCCTTTTATGGCAATGGTGTAGTTTCAGCATATGATGTGAAGTCAAACGTTCCAGATCAGCCCCAGAACCCACCACCTAAAGAACAGAAGTGCCCTCCCGTCCTTAGCAAGAACAGTGCTCTGGTGAACAACTAGACCAGTAGCCACTGGCTAGCTATAGGAGGGTATTAGCTGACCAGAGTGCTTGTACACCCTGGTACTCCCAGGTATCACAAAGAGAAAGGTAGGGGGCCAGTACCACAGGACACTCCTCCCAAGCTACAGATTGTAACTATATACTGTATATCACAGGCTGCAACAGCACAGGGGAGAAGTCTGGGCAAAGTTATCTCTCTTTCAAAGGATTGGTGGAATTAAGCTTCCCAGTCCCCCTCTGTCTCTGTTGATGTGCTTCAATCTTCCTTATCTTGAGCAGCTGTTTGCAATTTCCTTGTCTTCCAAGATGATGCCTCACAAACAGCTAGTCCTCCACTTCTGCATTCAGGCTGCAGATTGATCTTTTTGCTCTTTCGCAGCTGGCAAATTCCTTCACAGCAGAATCTGTCCATCACAGAGAAAACTCTCAAGTTCTGACGCAGTGATCAAGCTTCCTTGCCTTTACACTGCGGGCCCACAGCTGTTTTTTGTATATGCTTGTTAGAACCAAAGACCAGACTTGAACTACCACTTACCACTCAGGCAAGACTTTTATCACCTCTGATTGATAGGCTGATAAAATCAGAGGGTCTGCTACCTTTGAATCCTGGGTGACCCTCCGATCATGAGGCCTATCTGTGTCATGCTCACTGTGTGTATAAGACATGAATAGGATGAGGAGGAGAGGGCTTCAGGACAGGCTCTTGGTATCAGCCTGAGCTATTCTCCAGAGAGGAATTTTAATCAACTCCCGACCAGGAGGCACTGACCATCATCCCTCCTAGTAGAAATTGGGCAGCTAAACACAGATAAGAGCAAGTGTCTACCCCAGCCCATCAAACTTCTCCAAGGAATAGGGAGGGGCACGGGGGAGCAGGAATGTCAAGCAGACTCAGCTCACATTAAACACAATGGCTCACCTCACCATTCTCCCCTAGGGAACCTACTGGCTCTCAAACAAACATCCCAGGTAGCCAAAGGACCACAGGCAAGGACGACTGAGGAGACTTGATTAAGAGGGTGGCTAGTAGCCCCCACCCCACCAAGAGTACAAGAATACATGTATCCCTGGCAATAGATTTATTGCTACCACCACTATCAGTCTACCACCGCCTTGGTAGAGAGGACAGTAGCCACTCTCTGTGAAAGAGAGGTACACTATGCATGTCCCTCTCAGATCTAAGCTCTAGGGTCTCAGGCCATTCAAACAGGGAGATCCTCAGTGTACCTACATGTTTTCATGTTCACTGAGGTGGGTATTCAGAAACCATACTGCAACTTTTAAGTGACTTGCCTGTAGATCACCATAAGGCAGGGGAAGCACACTCTCCAGAGACATGGGGAAGACTTAGGCGGTCATTCCAACCCTGGAGGTCCGAGACCGCCAGGGTTGGGGACCGCGGGAGCACCGCCAACAGGCTGGCGGTGCTCCCATGGGCATTCCGCCGCGGTCAGTGACGGAAAACCAGCGGTGTACCGCCGGTTTTCCGCTGCCCTGGGGAATCCTCCATGGCGGCGCAGCTTGCTGCGCCGCCATGGGGATTCCGACCCCCATACCGCCATCCTGTTCCTGGCGGTTTCGGCCGCCAGGAACAGGATGGCGGTATGGGGTGTCGTGGGGCCCCTGGGGGCCCCTGCAGTGCCCATGCCAATGGCATGGGCACTGCAGGGGCCCCCTAACAGGGCCCCACAAAGATTTTCAGTGTCTGCCATGCAGACACTGAAAATCGCGACGGGTGCAACTGCACCCGTCGCACCCCTTCCACTCCGCCGGCTCCATTCGGAGCCGGCATCCTCATGGAAGGGTGTTTCCCGCTGGGCTGGCGGGCGGCCTTCTGGCGGTCGCCCGCCAGCCCAGCGGGAAACCCAGAATAACCGCGGCGGTCTTCTGACCGCGCAGCGGTATTCTGGCGGCTCCCGCCGGCCCTGCGGTTGCCGCGGCCGGCGGGAGTCAGAATGACCCCCTTAATGTCCCAACACAGGGTATTAGGAAATGTGTGGCTACTTCACAGATTCCAGAAATTTCCAACATAAAAAACTGTTTTTACCCAAACTTTGAGATTGGTTTGCAAAGGCTTCTGGATAAAAAACCTGGTGAAGATCATGTATGTCACGCCACTCTGGACTCCCCTGTTCATCTAGTTTTCAGAAATGTGTGGGCTTGGCATGCCCCAAAATCTACAGCTAACCATAATGCAAAAACAAGGTTGACTTCAGTGGAAAAAGTGGATGTGTCCTTCTTGTCTTTTGGGCCTTTTCCACATAAGTAATGTACCATTTAATCAGGAGACATGGGGGAATGCTGGGTGATAGGACATTTATGGCTCCCCACAAATTTCCTGAAATTTCCATCACAGAAATGTGAGGAAACTGTGTTTTTAGCCAAAGCTTGAGGTTTGCAAAGGCTTCTGGGTAAAAAAAACTTGGTAGGAGCCATGCAAGTCACATCACCCTTAACTTCTACTTTTTGGTAGATTTCCATGGGTGCAGGCTGATCTACTGGCCAAAATCCACAGCTACACAAATTGCAAAATAAAGGTTGCATTTTAGCAGAAAAATGTAGCATGTCTATGTTGCATTTTAGGCCCTTTCCTGTTGCAGAGGTTAGGCCCAATTCTGAGTGAAAGGAAATATGTTGCTCCAAGCTGATTCCAGAACTCTCCATCACAGAAATGTGAGGAAGATGTGTGTTTTAGCCAACGTTTGATGTGTGCAAGGTGTTCTGGTTAAAAAACCCTGGAGAAAGCCATGCAAGCCACATCACCCTGGATTTCCCAGGTGGTTTGTTTTCAGAAATGTACAGGTTTGATAGGTTTTCTTAGATGTCGGCTGACTAAGATCCAAAATACCAAATGAGTAAAAAAGGGTCAGTTTTCAGTGGAAAAAAATGATGTGTCTGTTGAGTTTATTTCTGTTGTGAGGACTACACCCACCCAGAGAAGTGAGGCACCATTTTATCAGGAGCCTTGTCGGAACACTGGGTGTTAGGAAATTTGTGGCTCCCTGCAGACTGCAATTTCTGCTGCGAGGGCTAGGACCACCCATAGAAGAGAGGCACCATTTATATAGGGAATGGGGGGAACACTGAGTAGTAGGAAGTTCGTGGCTCCCTGCAGATTCCAGGCTTTGCATCACAGAAGTCTGAGGAAAATGTGTGATTTTGCCAAATTTCAAGGTTTGAAATTGTTTCTGGGTAAAAAAAAACCTGGTGAGAGCCATGCAAGTTACACTATCATGGACTCCTCTCCTCCTCCCTCTCAGGTGTCAAGTTATTAGAAATGTGCTGGTTTGGTAGGTTTTCCTGGGTGCCAGCTGTGCTGTGGCCCAAATTCCACAGCAACCAACATTGCAGAAAAGGATTGTTTTTTGCGGGTAAAAATTTGATCTGTCATTGATATGTTTTGGGCCTTTTCCTGTCATGGGTGCAAGGCCCACTCACAAAAGTGAGGTGCCATTTTGATTTGGAGACATGGGGGAATGTAGATGGATAGGAAATTTGTGGCTCCTCGCAGTTGCAGAAATGTCCCTCACAGAAATGTGAGGAAATGTGTATTTTTAGATTTCTGAGGGCTTCGGGGTGAAAAAAAACTTGCTAGAACTACACAAGTCACAGCACCCTGTACACCACAGAGTGCCCAATTTTCAATAATGTCTGGGTATGGCAGGTTTTCCTGGGTGGCAGCGGAGCTACAACCCACAATTCTCAGCTACCTACGTTGTGAAAAAAAAGCATTGATTCTGCTGGGTAAAATATGATGTCTCCAGGTCGTGTTTTGGGTACATTGTTTTGAAGGTGCTTGGCCCAGCCACACCAGTGGGGGGTACCATATTTATAGGGAGACATTTGGGAACACAGAATAGTAGAACCTTTCTTAGTACCAATTGGACCATCTGCATTTGTGCCTTCCAAATGTAAGCTAGTATGTAATAAAGAAGATATTTTGCAAAATGGCATCTGAATCAAATACTACTATGGGTACCCACAAATTAAGAGATGTTCAAATATCCACTGCTCCTAAACTCAGTGTCTAGTGCACATTTCAGAACTACATAGATTTCCCTTGTACCAATTTTTCAGTCTTTATATATTACCATATGAATTGCTCAAAAGTTGCCACACAATGAAAAAAACATTGTTAGGTGCAGCTCAGTTGTTGGTACCTCAGGTTCTTGCAGCATCCACAAACCCTTTATATATCTCGACTACAGAGCTCTAGCAGACATTAATGGTTTATTGACTTTGTGAATTGGCCATCATGACAAGACTTTACATATTAAAATGTCCCAAATTGTTTTTTTCCCTGCTCATTTTCATTTTTTTATTTCAACAGTTAGGTTCTTTAGGAAAACCTTGCGGGATATACACAAATGACCCCTTGATAAATTTAGGGTTCTATCTACGTTTTGAAAATGCAAAGATTTCTGGCACACTACAAATTGAAAGTAGGTTGAAAGCATGAAAATAAGGAAAAATGGGTGTAGGAGGCTGGACTGGCTTGTAGTGAGTACCAAGGGGTACTTGCACCTTGCACCAGGCCCAGTTATCCCTTATTAGTGTATAGGGTGTCTAGCAGCTTAGGCTGATAGATAATGGTAGCTTAGCAGAGCAGCTTAGGCTGAACTAGGAGACGTGTGAAGCTACTACAGTACCACTTAGTGTCATATGCACAATATCATAAGAAAACACAATACACAGTTATACTAAAAATAAAGGTACTTTATTTTTATGACAATATGCCAAAGTATCTTAGAGTGTACCCTCAGTGAGAGGATAGGAAATATACACAAGATATATATACACAATAGCAAAAATATGCAGTATAGTCTTAGAAAACAGTGCAAACAATGTATAGTTACAATAGGATGCAATGGGGAAACATAGGGATAGGGGCAACACAAACCATATACTCCAAAAGTGGAATGCGAACCACGAATGGACCCCAAACCTATGTGACCTTGTAGAGGGTCGCTGGGACTATTAGAAAATAGTGAGAGTTAGAAAAATAACCCTCCCCAAGACCCTGAAAAGTGAGTGCAAAGTGCACTAAAGTTCCCCTAAGGACAAAATAGTCGTGTTAGAGGAAAAATGCAAGGAAAACACAAATCAGCAATGCAACAACGATGGATTCCTGACTGAGGGTACCTGTGGAACAAGGGGACCAAGTCCAAAAGTCACAAGCAACTCGGAGATGGGCAGATGCCCAAGAAATGCCAGCGGTTGGTGCAAAGAAGCTCTTACTAGGCTGAAGAACTGTGAATACTGCAGGAACGACAAGGGCTAGAGACTTCCCCTTTGGAGGATGGATCCCCCACGCCTTGCAGAGTCGTGCAGAAGTGTTTTCCCGCCGGATGGACGCCAACAAGCCTTGCTACACGCAAATCGTGCGTTTGGCGTTTTTGGATGCTGCTGGGCCCCAGGAGGGACCAGGAGGTCGCAAATTGGACCTGCAAAGAGAGGGGACGTCGAGCAAGACAAAGAGCCCTCACTGAAGCAGGTAGCACCCGGAGAAGTGCCAGAAACAGGCACTACGAGGATGCGTGAAACGGTGCTTGCCGAAGTTGCACAAAGGAGTCCCACGTCGCCGGAGACCAACTTAGAAAGTCGTGCAATGCAGGTTAGAGTGCCGTGGAACCAGGCTTGGCTGTGCACGAAGGATTTCCGCCGGAAGTGCACAGGGGCCGGAGTAGCTTGCAAAGTCGCGGTTCCCAGCAATGCAGCCCAGCGAGGTGAGGCAAGGACTTACCTCCACCAAACTTGGGCTGAAGAGTCACTGGACTGTGGGGGTCACTTGGACGGTGTCGCTGGATTCGAGGGACCTCGCTCGTCGTGCTGAGAGGAGACCCAAGGGACCGGTAATGCAGCTTTTTGGTGCCTGCGGTTGCAGGGGGAAGATTCCGTCGACCCACGGGAGATTTCTTCGGAGCTTCTGGTGCAGAGAGGAGGCAGACTACCCCCACAGCATGCACAAGCAGGAAAACAGTCGAGAAGGCGGCAGGATCAGCGTTACAGAGTTGCAGTAGTCGTCTTTGCTACTATGTTGCAGGTTTGCAGGCTTCCAGCGCGGTCAGCGGTCGATTCCTTATCAGAAGGTGAAGAGGGAGATGCAGAGGAACTCGGCTGAGCTCATGCATTCGTTATCTAAAGTTTCCCCAGAGACAGAGACCCTAAATAGCCAGAAAAGAGGGTTTGGCTACCTAGGAGAGAGGAAAGGCTACTAACACCTGAAGGAGCCTATCACAAGGAGTCTCTGACGTCACCTGGTGGCACTGGCCACTCAGAGCAGTCCAGTGTGCCAGCAGCACCTCTGTTTCCAAGATGGCAGAGGTCTGGAGCACACTGGAGGAGCTCTGGACACCTCCCAGGGGAGGTGCAGGTCAGGGGAGTGGTCACTCCCCTTTCCTTTGTCCAGTTTCGCGCCAGAGCAGGGGCTAAGGGGTCCCTGAACCGGTGTAGACTGGCTTATGCAGAATTGGGCACATCTGTGCCCAACAAAGCATTTCCAGAGGCTGGGGGAGGCTACTCCTCCCCTGCCTTCACACCATTTTCCAAAGGGAGAGGGTGTCACACCCTCTCTCAGAGGAAGTTCTTTGTTCTGCCATCCTGGGCCAGGCCTGGCTGGACCCCAGGAGGGCAGCTGCCTGTCTGAGGGGTTGGCAGCAGCAGCAGCTGCAGAGAAACCCCAGGAAGGGCAGTCTGGCAGTACCAGGGTCTGTGCTACAGACCACTGGGATCATGGAATTGTACCAACAATGCCAGGATGGCATAGAGGGGGCAATTCCATGATCATAGACATGTTACATGGCCATATTCGGAGTTACCATGGTGAAGCTACATATAGGTAGTGACCTATATGTAGTGCACGCGTGTAATGGTGTCCCCGCACTCACAAAGTTCAGTGAATTGGCTCTGAACAATGTTGGGGCACCTTGGCTAGTGCCAGGGTGCCCTCACACTAAGTAACTTTGCACCTAACCTTTACCAGGTAAAGGTTAGACATATAGGTGACTTATAAGTTACTTAAGTGCAGTGTAAAATGGCTGTGAAATAACGTGGACGTTATTTCACTCAGGCTGCAGTGGCAGGCCTGTGTAAGAATTGTCAGAGCTCCCTATGGGTGGCAAAAGAAATGCTGCAGCCCATAGGGATCTCCTGGAACCCCAATACCCTGGGTACCTCAGTACCATATACTAGGGAATTATAAGGGTGTTCCAGTAAGCCAATGTAAATTGGTAAAAATGGTCACTAGCCTGTTAGTGACAATTTGGAAAGAAATGAGAGAGCATAACCACTGAGGTTCTGATTAGCAGAGCCTCAGTGAGACAGTTAGGCACCACACAGGGAACATATACATGCACACCTATGAGCACTGGGGCCCTGTGTGACAGGGTCCCAGTGACACATACATATAGGCCACAAACCTATGAGCACTGGGGTCCTGACCAGCAGGATCCCAGTGACACATAACAACCATACTGAAAACATAGTGTTTTCACTATGAGCACTGAGGCCTGGCTATCAGGATCCCAGTGAGACAGTGAAAACAGTGACAAACACCCTGACATACACTCACAAACAGGCCAAAAGTGGGGGTAACAAGGCTAGAAAGAGGCTACCTTCTCACACAACCCCCCCCCAAACGAAGGACAATAAGGCTAACCTTGGCCAGTTGAGACTTTATTGTCTAAGTGGTGATAAGTAGAGAGTAGTTCTACAATAGACTGGTTACTCCCTTTATCATCCACTATATGGTTACTTCCCTGTGGGGATGTAAACCACCCTGTTTGAAGTTTTTTTAGCTAAGCAACAATGTGAAGATGTATTTTCAGAGTTTCTATCAGTAAGTTTTAGTTTAGAGCAGTGGAAATTGTCCACTGAACCTATTTGTAATGATGGAAATGCCAGACAGGGATGCTGCCTCATAAAAGCCATAGCTGGGCAAAAACTTTGTCCATATGGCTGGAAGAGAGAACAGGGATGCTGTTTCTCTTGAGTTGGAGCAGGGCAGGGATGCTGTCCTATGAGCTCCACACTAGGGCAGGGATGCTGTCCTAAGTGTTGTGAGGCAGTGCAGGGTTTCTGCACTAAAGTTTCTCTGGGAGGGTTGGAGGGATGCTCCATGTTAACTAAAATGGTGCTCTTTTTCTCACCAATGTTAGTTATCCCACAGAGAGGTACTTCCACCTCAGGGAGTACAGTTTTGCTAACTGATGATTCCCTTGGAACAGGTGCCACCCCAGGAGAGGTGTCTCCCACCACAGGAATGGTATCCTGAATGGTAGGGTGGTTAGGGGATACTGTGATACCCTTTTTACCTGTTGATGGAGAGGGATCCTGAGTTTTCAGGCCTTCTCTCCTTTGCTTTTTCATTTCTGTAGAAATGAGAGGGAACAATTCCTCTGGGATGCCCAGCATGGCTGCATGGGCATAAAACTCTACATCAGCCCAACCTGAGGCCTCTAGGTCATTACCTAAGAGACAGTCTACAGGTAAGCTAGGTGATACCACCACCTGCTTAGGGCCAGTAACTCCACCCCAACTAAACTGAATTATAGCTAAGGGAAGAAACTTAGTGGAGTTATGGACATCAATAATCTTATACTGTTGTCCAATGATGTGTTGTTCAGGAGGCACTAGGTTTTCAGTCACCAAAGTGAAACTGGCACCTGTGTCCCTGTAGGCCAAGGCCTCAACACCATTTATTGAAACTGTCTGCCTGTACTTATCCATTGTAAGGGGACAAGCAGCCAGTGTGGCAAGGCCAATGCCACTAGGTGTGACAGAAACTGTCTTGGGACTGACTACCCCAGTTTCTATGATGGACCCATAAGTGAACCCAACTACACCCTTTGCTTGACTGTTGCCAGCAGTCCCACCACTAGTACCACTACTGCTAGGGGCACTAGAGCTTGATGTATTAGTGGTGGTAGGCTCAGGGGGTTTACCTGGACAGGACTTATCCCCTGGCCTATGGCCTCTGTTTTTACACACAAAGCACCAAGGCTTTTTAATGTGTGCAGGTTGGGAAGAAGAGGAAGAATTTGTTTTATCCCCACCCTCTGAAGAGTGTTTAAGATTTGAAGTGGGATCTTTGGTTTTACCCTTATCCCCATGCTTATCTTGAGATTTTTCACCATCTTTCTTCTTATTGCCATCTTTGTCACCCCCTGTATGAACTTTTCTGTTCACCCTTGTTCTGACCCATTTGTCTGCCTTCTTTCCCAATTCTTGGGGAGAGGTCAGATCAGAGTCTACCAGGTACTGGTGCAACAAATCAGACACACAATTATTAAGTATATGCTCTCTCAGGATTGTGTTATACAGGCTTTCATAATCAGTAACTTTACTGCCATGTAACCACCCCTCCAAGGCCTTCACTGAATGGTCAATGAAATCAACCCAGTCTTGTGAAGACTCCTTTTTGGTCTCTCTGAACTTTATCCTGTATTGTTCAGTGGTTAAGCCATAACCATCCAGGAGTGCATTCTTAAGAACTGTAAAATTATTGGCATCATTTTCTTTCACAGTAAGGAGTCTATCCCTACCCTTTCCACTAAATGATAGCCAGAGGATAGCAGCCCACTGCCTTTGAGGGACATCCTGTACAGCACAGGCCCTCTCAAGTGCAGCAAACCACTTGTTAATGTCATCCCCCTCCTTATAAGGGGGAACTATCTTGTGCAGATTCCTGGAATCATGCTCTTTTGCAGGATGACTATGGGGAATACTGCTGCTGCCACCATGGGTATCTAAACCCAACTTCTGTCTTTCCCTCTCTATTTCTAAAGACTGTCTATCCAAATCCAGCTGTTGCTTCTTGAGCTTCAGTCTGGTTTGTTCCACTCTCAATCTATTGAGCTCCCTTTCTAACAATCTGTCATCAGGGTGGGTGGGAGGGACATTTCTAGATACAGAGGTATGATGGGAATGAACAGAAGGAGACCTGTCCCTTACAGAGGGCACCCTAACAGCTTGGCTACCAGTATAATGTGAGAGCACACCATTAGTATGATGTGATTCAACCTCTGTACCAACTATGCTAGACTGTCTAGTAATGGGCAGGCTGAGAATTTTCTTTCCTGAACCTTTTCCTGGGGGAGTCCCTGGATCAGATTGAGAACCATTAGCTACTTTTTCTACAGATTGGGCACTTATGGCCTTATCCTGTACTCTAAGCATATTAATTAACAGTTCTAAAGAAGGATTCTTCCCTACACTCAAACCTCTCTCTATGCAGAGACTCCTTGCTCCTTTCCAGCTAAGGTGATCATATGCAAGTTTGGACAGTTCAACATTTTTTCCTGTGCCAGACATTTTTTAGAGAGAGTTAAAGTGATAGAAAAAGAGAAAAAAGTTTTCAGAACTTTTTGGAAAGACAAAAAAACTTTTTAAACTTTTAAGAACTTTTTGAAAGTTTAGAAGTACTTTTCAGCACTTAGAAAAGAGTGAAAAGAGGAAATGCAAAACTTTTTGGCTATGTGTATATACACTGACCTTGTTTTGTATATTTTTCTCTTATGAAAAGTACAATGACAAGAGTGGTAAGTAGTCTCAAGCACTTATCCCACCACTGCACAACCAATGTAGGAGGCTGGACTGGCTTGTAGTGAGTACCAAGGGGTACTTGCACCTTGCACCAGGCCCAGTTATCCCTTATTAGTGTATAGGGTGTCTAGCAGCTTAGGCTGATAGATAATGGTAGCTTAGCAGAGCAGCTTAGGCTGAACTAGGAGACGTGTGAAGCTACTACAGTACCACTTAGTGTCATATGCACAATATCATAAGAAAACACAATACACAGTTATACTAAAAATAAAGGTACTTTATTTTTATGACAATATGCCAAAGTATCTTAGAGTGTACCCTCAGTGAGAGGATAGGAAATATACACAAGATATATATACACAATAGCAAAAATATGCAGTATAATCTTAGAAAACAGTGCAAACAATGTATAGTTACAATAGGATGCAATGGGGAAACATAGGGATAGGGGCAACACAAACCATATACTCCAAAAGTGGAATGCGAACCACAAATGGACCCCAAAACTATGTGACCTTGTAGAGGGTCGCTGGGACTATTAGAAAATAGTGAGAGTTAGAAAAATAACCCTCCCCAAGACCCTGAAAAGTGAGTGCAAAGTGCACTAAAGTTCCCCTAAGGACAAAATAGTCGTGTTAGAGGAAAAATGCAAGGAAAACACAAATCAGCAATGCAACAACGATGGATTCCTGACTGAGGGTACCTGTGGAACAAGGGGACCAAGTCCAAAAGTCACAAGCAACTCGGAGATGGGCAGATGCCCAAGAAATGCCAGCGGTTGGTGCAAAGAAGCTCTTACTAGGCTGAAGAACTGTGAATACTGCAGGAACGACAAGGGCTAGAGACTTCCCCTTTGGAGGATGGATCTCCCACGCCTTGGAGAGTCGTGCAGAAGTGTATTCCCGCCGGATGGACGCCAACAAGCCTTGCTACACGCAAATCGTGCGTTTGGCGTTTTTGGACGCTGCTGGGCCCCAGGAGGGACCAGGAGGTCGCAAATTGGACCTGCAAAGAGAGGGGACGTCGAGCAAGACAAAGAGCCCTCACTGAAGCAGGTAGCACCCGGAGAAGTGCCAGAAACAGGCACTACGAGGATGCGTGAAACAGTGCTTGCCGAAGTTGCACAAAGGAGTCCCACGTCGCCGGAGACCAACTTAGAAAGTCGTGCAATGCAGGTTAGAGTGCCGTGGACCCAGGCTTGGCTGTGCACGAAGGATTTCCGCCGGAAGTGCACAGGGGCCGGAGTAGCTTGCAAAGTCGCGGTTCCCAGCAATGCAGCCCAGCGAGGTGAGGCAAGGACTTACCTCCACCAAACTTGGGCTGAAGAGTCACTGGACTGTGGGGGTCACTTGGACGGTGTCGCTGGATTCGAGGAACCTCGCTCGTCGTGCTGAGAGGAGACCCAAGGGACCGGTAATGCAGCTTTTTGGTGCCTGCGGTTGCAGGGGGAAGATTCCGTCGACCCACGGGAGATTTCTTCGGAGCTTCTGGTGCAGAGAGGAGGCAGACTACCCCCACAGCATGCACAAGCAGGAAAACAGTCGAGAAGGCGGCAGGATCAGCGTTACAGAGTTGCAGTAGTCGTCTTTGCTACTATGTTGCAGGTTTGCAGGCTTCCAGCGCGGTCAGCGGTCGATTCCTTATCAGAAGGTGAAGAGGGAGATGCAGAGGAACTCGGCTGAGCTCATGCATTCGTTATCTAAAGTTTCCCCAGAGACAGAGACCCTAAATAGCCAGAAAAGAGGGTTTGGCTACCTAGGAGAGAGGAAAGGCTACTAACACCTGAAGGAGCCTATCACAAGGAGTCTCTGACGTCACCTGGTGGCACTGGCCACTCAGAGCAGTCCAGTGTGCCAGCAGCACCTCTGTTTCCAAGATGGCAGAGGTCTGGAGCACACTGGAGGAGCTCTGGACACCTCCCAGGGGAGGTGCAGGTCAGGGGAGTGGTCACTCCCCTTTCCTTTGTCCAGTTTCGCGCCAGAGCAGGGGCTAAGGGGTCCCTGAACCGGTGTAGACTGGCTTATGCAGAATTGGGCACATCTGTGCCCAACAAAGCATTTCCAGAGGCTGGGGGAGGCTACTCCTCCCCTGCCTTCACACCATTTTCCAAAGGGAGAGGGTGTCACACCCTCTCTCAGAGGAAGTTCTTTGTTCTGCCATCCTGGGCCAGGCCTGGCTGGACCCCAGGAGGGCAGCTGCCTGTCTGAGGGGTTGGCAGCAGCAGCAGCTGCAGAGAAACCCCAGGAAGGGCAGTCTGGCAGTACCAGGGTCTGTGCTACAGACCACTGGGATCATGGAATTGTACCAACAATGCCAGGATGGCATAGAGGGGGCAATTCCATGATCATAGACATGTTACATGGCCATATTCGGAGTTACCATGGTGAAGCTACATATAGGTAGTGACCTATATGTAGTGCACGCGTGTAATGGTGTCCCCACACTCACAAAGTTCAGTGAATTGGCTCTGAACAATGTGGGGGCACCTTGGCTAGTGCCAGGGTGCCCTCACACTAAGTAACTTTGCACCTAACCTTTACCAGGTAAAGGTTAAACATATAGGTGACTTATAAGTTACTTAAGTGCAGTGTAAAATGGCTGTGAAATAACGTGGACGTTATTTCACTCAGGCTGCAGTGGCAGGCCTGTGTAAGAATTGTCAGAGCTCCCTATGGGTGGCAAAAGAAATGCTGCAGCCCATAGGGATCTCCTGGAACCCCAATACCCTGGGTACCTCAGTACCATACTAGGGAATTATAAGGGTGTTCCAGTAAGCCAATGTAAATTGGTAAAAATGGTCACTAGCCTGTTAGTGACAATTTGGAAAGAAATGAGAGAGCATAACCACTGAGGTTCTGATTAGCAGAGCCTCAGTGAGACAGTTAGGCACCACACAGGGAACATATACATGCACACCTATGAGCACTGGGGCCCTGTGTGACAGGGTCCCAGTGACACATACATATAGGCCACAAACCTATGAGCACTGGGGTCCTGACCAGCAGGATCCCAGTGACACATAACAACCATACTGAAAACATAGTGTTTTCACTATGAGCACTGAGGCCTGGCTATCAGGATCCCAGTGAGACAGTGAAAACAGTGACAAACACCCTGACATACACTCACAAACAGGCCAAAAGTGGGGGTAACAAGGCTAGAAAGAGGCTACCTTCTCACAATGGGCAATGGTTTAGAAAAATGCCAAGACTCGGGTACAAAAGGATAGTTTTTTTGATACAGCTCTGCATGTTCCTGAAGGCTGGGAAGATGTTGCTTTCAGGACGGCAAACCTTTCACTGATGCTATTTTAGGAAGAAAGCAGATACTTTTTTGCAGAGCACTTTTTTCCTTATTTTATTTAAAAAACAGATTTCGCTATATTGTGGGTATTTTTTGGGTCGCCTCCAAGGGAATCCACAAACCCGGGGTCCCCTTAAAATCCCAGTGATGTTGGGAAAAAAGGATTCAAATTATGTGAATACCTTATGCAGAAAAAAGTTATGGAGACCTGAGAGCAAAGTGCCCCAAAGTGCAAAACAAAAGGGGTGAAAAAGGTGAATGGTTATTTCTGTGTCTTAAAGCATACAGATAGGTATTTTTTTAATTGAAATGTCACAGATTACCTTTGTAGGGAAGGATTTTGGTGTTAGTTACCATCTTTCACAAACCCTAGGAGGGAACATTTTGTACTGTAATAATTCTTGCTACAATCTCTTCTTAGCTGTCTGCCAGGATCCTGTAACGAATAAAATCTTTAAATAATATACACATCTATATTTATAAATATATCTCCATGTAGGAACATTGATGGCCTTTGGCTCAGCTCTTTTCTGTCATTGGTCTGTCTCAGTGTCATTTACACTCTGCCTCCATCCATGACACCATACTGCTGATAATGTTTCAGTCCACATCAAGCATTTGCTCTCTTGCCCTGTGAACAATTACATTTTCTATCACATTTGTACATCCACTTGATAATTAGTGTTTCATTGTCAAGGCTGGTTAGCCATTTTATCATTTTATAATTTCAAGTTCATTTATTAGCTTCTCCTCTTTTTATATTGTAATATTTCTTATGTTTCTACTATTGCTCTCCCGGCACTGATTATGAGTCACTTGCTTGTTGCCCACATCCCACATGGCCACTTCCTCTAAAGCAAGCGATCGTATTGTCCATAGTTGATCATCTTTTTCTATTCCAAGATGGTCAATATGCTGGTTTAAATGTGCCGTCCATGCTGGAATTTAAAACAATTATATACTATTTAGTATACCTCTGCAAGACAAGACACCTGCTGCTATGTTTAGTTTCATTATTGCAAGCACATGCCCAAAGAGTGTAGACAGCAGTAGGTTTTGTTTTTTTGTACTTATATTCTTTTAACTTATGGTGCATATGTTGAATCTGTGTATTGTCAGAAATGGGGTCTTTGGTTGGCAGTCAGGTTACCCTCTGTCCAAGCAAGGACCCTCACTCTAGTCAGGGCAAGGAGAATCACCCTCAGTTAACCCCTGCTCACCACCTTGGTAGCTTGGCACAAGCAGGCAGGCTTAACATCAGAAGCCATGTGCAAAGTATTTGTACAAACACACACAGTAACTCAGTAAAAACACTACAAAATGACACAACACAGGTTTAGAAAAATAGGTAAAATTTACCTAAACAAAACAAGACCAAAACGACAAAAATCCAACATACACAAGTCACGTGATGAATTAAAAAGCAAAAAGAGTCTTAAATCCTTTAAAAAACAGTGGGAACACTGTTAGCGTGAAAAAGTACCTGGGTTGTGTCAAAATGACACCGCACTGGCGAGTGTGTATCGGAAAAGGCCAGTGATGCGTTGATTTCTCCCTCGCAAGTGAGACCGGTCGGGTCGGCGTGCATCGTTTTTCTTCTCCGCAAGAGAGTGATGCATCGATCCGGACAGGCACCTTGGGTCCGGGCAGACTTTGTGTTGTTTGACCGCGCCCAGCGAGGTTTGCATCGAAAATCCGGTCACACGGTATCAGAAAACCGCACTATATGGGGTTGCACGTTAACAGCCTCTGCCAGTGGGTGTTGCGCATCATTTCTCAAGCCACGTTGCGTCGATGTTCCAGCTGCGATGCAGGTGGAGTGTAGATTTCAGCCGCGAAGCCTGTGGCGAGTCATTTCTCAGCTGCGTCCCGGAAGGTGCATCTAAGTTTTCCCCACATGGCGGGGTGTGTTTGGATTTTCAGTTTTGGTCTGCCAGCTTCACCTTCCAGGGGCACAGGAACTGGATAGGGCACCACTTGGCAGGGCAGGAGTCTCAGCAGAGAGTCATGGTGCTGGCAGGGGAAGTCTTTGATGGCCCTGAGACTACAACAACAGGAGGCAAGCTCAGTTCAAGCCCTTGGAGATTCTTCTCAAGCAGGAATGCACAACAAAGTCCAGTCTTTGTCCCCTTTCACAGGCAGAACACAACAAAGCACAGTCACAGACAGGGCAGCAGTTCTCCTCAGCTCTTCTCCTTGGCAGAGGTTCCTCTTGATTTCCAGAAGTGATCTAATTTCGAGGGGTTTGGGTGCACTTCTTATACCCATTTCTGCCTTTGACGTAGGCTTACTTCAAAGAGAAGTCTCTGTTGTTTTCAAGATCCTGCCTTGCCCAGGCCAGGTCACAGACACACACCAGGGGGTTGGAGACTGCATTGTGTGAGGGCAGGCACAGCCCTTTCAGGTGTAAGTGACCACTACTCCCCTCAGCCTAGATGGCTCATCAGGATATGCAGGCTACACCCCAGCTCCCTTTGTGTCACTGTCTAGAGGAGAGGTGCAAACAGCCCAACTGTCAAACTGACCCAGGCAGGGAATCCAAAAACAAGCAGAGTCATAGAATGGCTTAAGCAAGAAATGCCTACTTTCTAAAAGTGGCATTTTCAAACACACAATCTAAAAACCAACTTCACTAAAATATGTATTTTTAAATTGTGAGTTCAGAGACCCCAAACTCCACATGTCTATCTGCTCCCAATGGGAATTTACACTTTAATCATATTTAAAGGCAGCCCCCATGTTAACCCATGAGAGAGATAGGCCTTGCTACAGTGAAAACCGAATTTGTCAGTATTTCACTGTCAGGACATATAAAACACATTACTATGGGGGTGATTCTGACCCCGGCGGTCCTTGACCGCCAGGGCCGGGGTCGGCGGGAGCACCGCCAACAGGCTGGCAGTGCTCCTAAGGGCATTCTGACCGTGGCGGTATGGCTGCGGTCAGAAACGGAAAACCGGCGGTGTCCCGCCGGTTTTCCGCTGCCCTGAGGAATCCCCCATGGCGGCGCAGCTTGCTGCGCCGCCATGGGGGATTCCGACCCCCTCACCGCCATCCTGTTCCTGGCGGTTTCGACCGCCAGGAACAGGATGGCGGTGAGGGGTGTCATGGGGCCCCTGGGGGCCCCTGCAGTGCCCATGCCAGGGGCCCCCTGGCCCAATGGCATGGGCACTGCAGGGGCCCCCGTAAGAGGGCCCCACTTTGAATTTCAGTGTCTGCTTAGCAGACACTGAAATTCGCGACGGGTGCTACTGCACCCGTCGCACACCTTCCACTCCGCCGGCTCCATTCGGAGCCGGCTTCCTCGTAGAAGGGTGTTTCCCACTGGGCTGGCGGGCGGCCTTTTGGCGGGTCGCCCGCCAGCCAAGTGGGAAACCCAGAATGACCGCTGCGGTCTTTTGACCGCGGTACGGTCTTCTGGCGGTTCCCACTTGGCGGGCGGCTCCCGCCCCCCGCCAAGCTTGGAATGACCCCCTATGTGTCCTACCTTAAACATACACTGCGCCCTGCTCAAGGGGCTACCCAGGGCCTACCTTAGGGGTTTCTTACATGTAAGAAAAGGGAAGGTTTAGGCCTGGCAAGTGGGTACATTTTCCAAGTCGAATTGGCAGTTCAAAACTGCGCATACAGACACTGCAGCCATGTTTACAGGGCTACTAATGTGGGTATTATAACACAACCGGAGAGTTTAAGGGAGACAAAAAAACATGTATTTGGTGGGAATCAGCCCATACTAGCTCCCTACTTGCAAAACTAGTCAACACAGAAAAGTATGGGGTTCACAGATGTTATGTAGTTATATTCATTAAAGATTGTCTGTGGGCTCGTAGACCTCAATAGGTTAAAGAACGGGCAGTGTGGGTGCTGTGTAGGGTGTGTGAAGGAGAGGGGTATTTCTTTTACAGACTAGGTGGTCTCACACACTATATAGTGTCATGCTTCATCATTTGACCACCTAGCCCCACCCAGGTAGGACAGTGCCACCTGTGCAGACTCGACCTCACCGTTAAAAGAACGGGAGGGAGTGTGTAAGTATATATTAATCTGGAGATTGAGGGATCCAGCTAAGCTATGGAAATATAAAATCACCTAGGCAGATACCTGTGCGTGATCTACACTTTTAATGGTGGTGTCTGCTGGTGCATTAAAAACAATGACGGGACACCTCGGTGAGAATGAGGACTCACTGGGTTGCCTATCTAAAAAATGGCCATTTAGCTGGATGCAAATAAAAGCAGCTCAAACAGAAGTGCAATGAGCTTTAGTGCAACAGATGCCACAGCAGCAGGGAGCTGTCATGTTCCAACCTCAGATGAGAGGTAGGGGTTGTAGAATCAACATGACACGTGGTCCGGATTTGGGTACCTTGGTAGTTCAGAATGACATGCAGGGAATGAAAAAGATGTTACCATGTCATTTGTGCGGAAATGTGGGACACTGGAAGTGGGAGTGTCTGTTGATGGTGGAGGAGGGTGTTGTTCAACAAGGTGGTGATGTCAGTACATTTGAAACTGTCAAAGTCCCAAAAATGAGAGGATTTATTCCAAATGTTCAGAACCGAGTGCAGAGTTTTCAACCCATGCAGCAGGTGCAAGTGTAGAGTGCCCAACTGACACAGTTACAACGAATACAGCAGCAGGTTCCCATGGTACCTAGACAGCAAATGCAGATACCTCATGCTTACTCAGCAGGCCACAGGTCAAAGACAAGACAGAAGTAATGACCCAGTACATAAATTCCCATTTCATAGTGAGGATAAAATACACGAAGAATGGATGAGTGACAGTTCGGATGAAGGACCGTGTATGCTTGCAGCATCCCTAGAAGTAGATCAGAGAGGACCTTTTGTGAAAGGAAAGGTGATGGGTTACAAGGTTTCATTTTTAGTGGACACAGGAGCTCCACGCTCCACAGTGAGAAGTGCAGAAGTTCCAAATTTACCTCTTTCAGGCAGAACAGTTCAAGTTGTGGGAGTGAAGAACAGACAGTTGAGAAATCCAATCACAGATCCAGTGCAGGTTGAGATTGGTAACTTTGAGGGACTGCACAGGTTTGTAGTGTGTGATTCAAGTCCAGTATCCCTACTGGGAAGGGACTTATTATGTAAGACGAAGTGCTCCATTAGTTGTTCGAACACTGGAATAGATGTACATACTAATAGTGATGATGAAGAAGAACAGGTGTCCGAGACAATGGTCAACAACGTCAATGAGGAATACCCATTGATTGAGTTTTTCCCCATGTTTACTGTAATAGAATTGCATGCAGATTTACATGGAACAGTACAGGAAAATGTGTGGGGCCTGACAGGGAAAGAAGTGGGTTTGATTAAGGGAGTGGAACCAATTAAGATCACTTTGAAGCCAAATATAGTATTTCCTCAGCTTCCACAGTATAACATGGCACAAGATGTTCTGATGAAAGTGGCGCAGATAATTGGAGATTTTCTGAAACAAGGAGTTTTGAAAGAAGTGTTGAGTAGTCCATGTAACTCACCGATAATGGGCTTAAAGAAGCCATGTGGAAAAGTGCGTATTGTGCATGACTTGCGAAAAGTGAACGACATGGTGGTCAAGTGTTGTCCGGTAGTGCCAAATCCAGCAGTGATACTGTTTCAGATCCCTTGTGAAGCAGAGTGGTTCACAGTGGTTGACTTGTCACAAGCTTTCTTTTCTGTGCCTCTTCATGAGGATAGTCAGTTTCTTTTTAGTTTCAAATTCCTGGACAGAGTCGACAGCTGGTGCAGGCTTCCACAAGGGTATATGGAGTCACCATCACTGTTTAATCAGATCCTGAAAAAGAATCTGGAGTCATTGGAGTTACCATACCAATCAACTCTAGTGTAATACATTGATGATTTGCTGATTACATCCAGGACAAGGGACGAGTGTAAGTACGACTTGATTGCCCTGTTAAATCATTTGGGAATATTTTGACACATAAGGTGTCACCTTTGAAACTGCAGTATTGTCAGAAATCAGTGAACTATTTGGGACACCAGACTGAGAAGGGGGCAAGGAGAATCTCCAGAGAGAGGATTACAATGATTTTGCAAAGAAGTCATCCGACTTCACAAAGAGATGGGAATGGTTCTGGGAATGGTAGGGTATTGTAGACAGTGGATTCCAAATGTTGCTGAGATTGCTAAACCGTTGCAGCAGTTGACACATAAGGAAGTTACAGACCTCATTACCCTAGATGAAGCTCAGATGAAAGCGTTCACTGAATTGAGAGAGAGTTTGTGCAGAGCTCCAGCGTTGGGAATGCCTGATTACACAAAGCCATTCACATTGTTTTGTCATGAACGTGATGCTTGTTCTTCATCTGTTTTGACACAGGTCCATGGAGGTGCTTATCACCCAGTAGCCTATTTTTCAGCTACCTTGGACCCAGTTGCAGCAGCTTTACCAGGTTGTCTGCATGCAGTAGCCGCAGTTGGTCAATGTCTTTCTCAATGTGAGGGAGTAGTGATGTGATACCCTTTGACGGTAATGGTACCACACTCTGTTGAGATCTTACTAACAAGGACGAAAACGCAGTATTTGACTGGTTCAAGACTGACGAGGTATGAGACGAGCATATTGAGTGCTCCAAATGTAACATTGAAAAGATGTACAGTGTTAAATCCAGCAACAGTGCTTCCAAGTGATACTGTTGAAAGTGAGACATCGAGCATGATTGTCTTGAGGTAACTGAACTATGTACAAAACCGAGGCCTGATATTAGAGACACACGATTGGAAGAAAATGACCAAATTGTCTTTGTTGATGGTTCATGTCTCAGAGATGGGACAGGGACACTGAGAGCAGGACATGCGGTATGCACAATAACAGGCACATTAGAAACTTCCTGGCTTCGAGGTGTGTATTCTGCCCAAGTGGCGGAATTGGAAGCTCTTACTAGGGTATACCATGTTTCTGCGAGACTAAGAGTCACAACCTATACTGACAGCCAATATGGATTTGGAATTGTTCATGATTTTCATCAACTGTGGTCGCAAAGAGGTTTCCTGTGAGAAATGGCGACAAGATAAAAGAGTTGTACGCTGTTAGACCTGACAGCCTTAGGGTGGTCACCCCTAACTTTTTTGCTGCCTCCCTCCACTTTTTGGACACTGTTTTTGCTGGCTTTTAGACTCTGCGCACTTTATCACTGCTAACCAGTGCTAAAGTGCATATGCTCTCCCCTTTAAACATGGTAACCTTGGATTATACCTGATTGGACTATTTATTTACTTATAAGTCCCTAGTAATGTGCACTATATGTGCCTAGGGCCTGTAGATCAAATGCTACTAGTGGGCCTGCAGCACTGGTTGTGCCACCCACTTAAGTAGGCAATTTACCTTGTCTCAGGCCTGGCACTGCAAGACCTGTGGGTGCAGTTTCACTGTCACCTCGACTTGGCATTTAAAAGTACTTGCCAAGCCTAAACCTCCCCATTCTCCACATATAAGTCACCTCTAATGTGTGCCCTAGGTAACCCCTAGAGCAGGGTGCTGTGTGGGTGAAAGGCAGGACATGTACCTGTGTAGTTGACATGTTCTGGTAGTGTAAAACTCCTAAATTTGTTTTTGCACGACTGTGAGGCCTGCTTCCTTCATAGGCTAACATTGGGGCTGCCCTCATACAGTATTGGAGTGGTAGCTGCTGATCTGAAAGGAGTAGGAAGGTCATATTTAGTAGTATCAAATCCTGCTGACTGGTGAAGTTGGATTTACTATTACTATTCTAGAAATGCCACTTTTAGAAAGTGAGCAGTTCTTTGCACTTAAATGTTTCTGTGCCTTACAATCCACGCCTGGCTGGGCTTAGTTGACAGCTCCTTGTGCATTCAGTCAGACACTTACTGGAGAAGAAACCAGAAACTACATCCTGCCAAGAAAAACTGCCTGGCTGCTCAAAGGACTCACCTGTCTGCTTTCTACAAAGGACTGCTGCCTTGCTGTTGGCCTGCTGCCTTGCTGAACTCTTGTCTCGCTCTGAAAGTGCTCTCCAAGGGCTTGGATAGAGTTTGCCTCCTGTTCCCTGAAGTCTCAGGACCAAAAAGACTTCTCTTTTTCACTTGGACGCTCTGTGCTCCGAAATTTTCGACGCACAGCTTGTTCCGCGGCGAGAAAAACGCCGCACACCGGTGCTGATCGTCGCAACGCCTGCGTGAGAGCGAAACTTCGACTCGCAGCCCCGCAGAACGACGCGCAGCCGGAAAACAATCAGGAAAATCCACGCACAGACCCGGGACATCTGGTAATCCCCGCCATCCACAGAAAGAGGCTGTCCGCGCGCCGGAAAACGACTTCCCTGTGTGAAAAATAACGACGCAAGTCCGTGTGTGCTGGGGAGAAATCGACGCACACACCATTTTTCCACGTATCTCTTCTTCTGTGGCCCTCTGAGGAGATTTTCCAATCCAAACCAGGTACTTTGTGCTTGAAAGAGACTTTGGGGGTCATTACGACCTCGGCCGTAAAAGGCGCTTACCGCCAGACAGAAGACCGCCATAACACCGCCGCGGTCACGGTAAACCGCCACGGTCATTCTGACCCACAACAGGCAAACCGCCAAAATACCGACATCCACAAAAGTCCGCCACACCAAAGGTCAGCGACAAACTGGCGATGACCAAACCTCCATCGTCATGCCAACAGAAATACGCCCATGCCATTCCGACCCATGAATCCACGCGGCGGTCTTTCAACCGCTGTATTCTATTGGCGGTACACACCGCCGCGGTCGAAATACACATACTCGTACAAAACACTACCACATTGGACAATTCGAAATACACACACCTGATACACATACACACACCACTCCGACACACCCAATACAATATAAAACACACACCCACATCACCCACAAACCCCTACGACCAAAAATCCCGAACGAAGACCAGAGAGAGACACCACAGTCAACTACCAAGCATCCACAGGCACACAATACCAATACCCACAGAACTTCCACGCACCTCACACAACACACCACTAAATAGCACCCCACCTATCACTACACACTCCACCCCACACATCATCCACACCACCCCATGGCACCTCAAAGACACCCCAGGTTCTCAGATGATGAACTCAGGGTCATGGTGGAGGAAATCGTACGAGTAGAGCCCCAGCTGTTCGGGACACAGGTGCAGCACACCACCATTGCCAGGAAGATGGAGCTATGGAGCAGAATAGTCGACAAGGTCAACGCTGTGGGACAGCACCCAAGAAATAGGGACGACATCAGGAAGAGGTGGAACGACCTACGGGGGAAGGTGCGTTCCATGGTATCAAGGCACAACATCGCGGTACAGCGGACTGGCGGCGGACCCCCACATCCTCCCCCAGAATTTACAACATGGGAGGAGCAAGTCTTGAACATCCTGCATCCTGAGGGCCTCGCAGGAGTCGGTGGAGGAATGGACTCTGGTAAGTCTCATCTTCACTACTTCATCCCCCCCACCCCACCTGCATGCCAACTCATACCCCTACCCCCACCCTCACCCTCACCCCCATCACAACTACCCCTTGCAAATGTCTCACCATCACAACCCACCCATCCCAAAACTTAGCCCTGCATGCGGCCCCAAAACATGGACACCCATCACCAAAGCATGCCCAATGCACATACCCATCACCCCCCCCCCCAAAACCCCGTCACAACAGCCCCCACAAAGGAATGCCAGCACTGGTGTACACGGGCACCCACCCATTGCACGCCATTGGCACACACAGAAGCAATAACCATACTTTTATACCCCTGCAGGACCCGAACACCAGGTCACCGCGCAGGAGGGTCCACAAATGTCCACTCCACACCCAGAAGAGGCCCACAGTGATGACAGCAGCTCTGTCTCCCTGGATCTAGATGACCAGCCCGGTCCATCGGGGACCCCGGGACAGTCGGTTCCCCTCAGACAGTCACAGGCCACAGCAGTCCTTTGCCCCCTCTGGGAACACCAGCACAGCACCCACCCAGCGGGCCCATACCTCTGTCCCCAGGACACGTCAATCAGCGGTGTGTCCACCACTACAGGGAACCCAGGTTAACCCACCACCCCAACAACAACAGGGACCTGGGGGCAGTGGTAGTGGGCACACGGTCCAGGGGACGGAGGCCCAGGGAAACAGGGGAACTGGGAGGGCTGCTGTGCGACAGGGGGGGGACAGGCCAAGGGAACCCACTCTCCACGAGGCCCTCTCCTCCATCATGGGAGCATACCACCGCTCCCAGGAGACGATGGCGACGGTCCTGGCCAGGTTTCAGGAAATCCCGCTTCTGGCGGAGCAACAGTATATGGGGTTCAGGGAGGAACTAAGAAACATCAGTTCCGCCATGGGTACCATCGTAGTGGCCCTGAATGAGTTAATCACCGCATTGCGGAACACTGTGGCACCTCAAAGGGCCCCTGTCACTAGCATGGACCAAGAACTGGCTACCACCTCCGCCGGCGCTAGTGGACAGGAGGCCCCGACACAAGACTAACAGGCCACCAGAACCCCACCCCCTGCAGAAGGAGAACCACCCCGCAAGCGGGCCCTGAGATCCAGGAAGAAGACAGAGTAACATGTCAAGACCCCCGCCAGCAAAGGATACCGCCCTGATTGTCATCCCACTGTCCCACATTGTCACCCTGTCCAACCTTAAACTGCCCCTGCTCCACTTCCCACAGGCATTTGGACAATGCACCTGTGAACCTGATAGTCTGGACTCTGCCATGGACAATCCTCCACCATCACCCCTCACCGATTTGCAACCACCTATCCAAATTAGAGCACTTGAATAAACACACTTATTGCACATAAACAATCTGGAGTCTGTCTGTGATTTTAACAAATGTATTAGACATGACAGTGGCAACATTTTTATTCACATTGTGATGCCAACAAACCGCTGTCACACAGCTGTAGTCCATGGGGAAACAAAGCAGATGTCACACAGTGGGGCCCACAGCTCTGAAAACGGAAGGGAAAGTCACAACACAGTTACCATACACTGGGGGAAAAAGTCAGACAGTAGAGAGGTAGGAGTCTTTAAGTAAATGTAATATGCCGGTGTGTACTCTTACCCGTGTGTCACTGAAAATATTGCTCTATTACTGTGTTCCTGTTGTTTATGTTGTCCTCTTCGGCTTCCTCTTCTTCACTCTCCACAGGCTCCACAGCTGCTACAACACCACCATCTGGACCATCCTCTTGCAGAAAAGGCACCTGGCGGCGCAAAGCCAGGTTGTGAAGCATACAGCAGGCCACGATGATCTGGCACACCTTCTTTGGTGAGTACATTAGGGATCCACCTGTCATATGGAGGCAGCTGAACCTGGCCTTCAGGAGGCCAAAGGTGCGTTCGATCACCCTCCTAGTCCGCCCATGGGCCTCATTGTAGCGTTCCTCTGCCCTGGTCCTGGGATTCCTCACGGGGGTCAGTAGTCAGGACAGGTTGGGGTAACCAGAGTCCCCTAATAGCCACACCCGGTGCCTCTGGAGTTGACCCATCACATACGGGATGCTGCTATTCCGCAGGATGTAGGCGTCATGCACTGAGCCAGGGAACTTGGCATTAACATGGGAGATGTACTGGTCTACCAAACATACCATCTGGACATTCATCGAATGATAACTTTTCCTGTTCCTGTACACCTGTTCACTCCTGCTGGGGGGTACCAAAGCCACATGTGTCCCATCAATGGCACCTATGATGTTGGGGATATGTCCAAGGGCATAGAAATCACCCTTCACTGTAGGCAAATCCCCCACCTCAGGGAAAACGATGTAGCTCCGCATGTGTTTGAGCAGGGCAGACAATACTCTGGACAACACCTTGGAAAACATAGGTTGAGACATCCCTGATGATATGGCCACTGTTGTTTGAAATGACCCACTTGCTAAGAAATGGAGTACTGACAGCACCTGCACTAGAGGGGGGATCCCTGTGGGTTGGCGGATGGGGGACATCAGGTCTGCCTCCAGCTGGGCACACAGTTCATGTATAGTGGCTCGGTCAAGCCTGTATGTCAGAATGACATGTCGTTCCTCCATTGTCGACAGGTCCACCAGCGGTCTGTACACGGGAAGATTCCTCCATCTCCTCGCATTGCCCAGCGGACGGTGCCTAGGAAGGACAACAGCGAGCACAGAGTCAATCAACCCACAGGTACGTTCCCACAGCTTGCACACAACACGATTCACTATGCATTGAATGGTTTGTATGAGTGTTGAGGAAAGGCCTAGGTATGTGTGACGCAGTAGAAATTAAGCCATGTGGGCCCTTGAAATGGCGGCTGCCTGACCTGTGAAGTGTGACAATGGGATGTGAGGTCAATGCGCTGGCGTGGCACACCGTGGCAGTAGGCGGTCGAAGACCGCGGGGCAAAGCCGCATTGGTTAACATTGAACCCTATGGGTTTCAGGAGCCAATGACGATGTGCGCCGGCGGTCGCGGTACGCACCGCCGCGGCGTGACCGCCATTTTCTATCTACTTAATCACTCGATACCTGATCTTCCACAGGAGAGGACCTACACTGCAAGTGCTGCTGTGACCTCGGTCTGGAAGAGACAATGGCTGCTGCGACTGGGGAAAGGGCCCCTGCCTTCACTTCTGAAGAATTGGAGAAACTCGTGGATGGGGTCCTCCCCCAGTATGCGCTACTCTACGGTCCTCCAGACCAACAGGTAAGTACACTGGGACCATGCTTTGTGGGCAATGCCTGGGTTGAGTCGGGTGGATGAAAGATGGTGGGGAGGGGAGCGATTGAGGCATGCATCAGATGACAGATGAGAGCATGTGCCACATGGCAAGGGTGGGGATGGGGGGCCACTCACATCGAGCATGCAGAAGGTGATGACAATTTTTCTCTCCCTGTACATGTCACATAGGTCAGCGCCCACCAGAAAATCGCGATTTGGCGTGCCATCGCCAAGGACGTCCGGACCCTGGGGGTCCACAACAGACGGGGCACCCACTCCCGGAAGAGGTGGGAGGACATCCGACGCGGGAGCAGGAAGACGGCGGAGGCTCTGCTGGGGATGGCCTTCCAACGTAGGAGGGGTGCCAGTCGTCAATTGACCCCCCTGATGTCCCGGATCCTGGCGGTGGCCTACCCCGATTTGGATGGGCGCGTGAGGACATCACAGCAGACACAAGAGGGTGAGTACAAATACATTCTGCTGACTTTGCGCGCAGTGGAGGTGTCTGGGTGGGGGAGGAGGGCTGTGGGTATCCCTAGGCCAGGGCGATTTCTGTAGGCTAGGCCCCTCCGTAAGGCATGGCCCTGTGCCCCCGCCCCCCACCTCTGTAGGGTGGCAAGTACAGGTATCCATGGCCCTGTGTCATCCATGTGTGCAGTTGTCATCCATAGGCTTGTAGGCCATGTCCCATGGATTGCGTAGTGGACCCCAAGTGCGCGGCGTAGTGCAGGGGGCTTCTGTGTCTGTCTTGTCCGCCAACGGTAGCGGTAATCCATGCACTCAACATGTCTTTATTTCTCCTCCCCCCCTTTTTTGTGGTCTTCCTGTTCATGTGTGCATTAGCATCATCAGGCGGAGGAGAAGTGGCATCGGAGCACAAGAGAGCTGCATCCCACATGGCCCTGGAGGGCCATGCAACGGACTCAGAGTACACCAGTGGGACGGAGGGCGAGGGGAGCTCCACAGCGGGGACTCGTGCCGATGTCAGTGGCAGTGACTCGTCCTCTGAAGGGAGCTCCCTTGTGGTGGCGGCAACATCCGTGCCCCCCGCAACAACGGGTACAGCCGCCACCCAGCGCACCAGCACCGCCCTCCCAGCAGCCCCTCAGCGTTTTCCCCGTGCCCGCTCACCCAGGAAGGTGGGCATCTCCTTCACCCCAGGCACCTCAGGCCCTGCCCCTGTCACCCCTGCTGCCCTCAGTGAGGAGGTCATTGACCTCCTGAGGACCATAATTGTTGGGCAGTCTACCCTTTTGAATGCCATCCAGGGTGTAGAAAGGGAGGTGCACCGGAGTAATGCATACCTGGAGGGCATTCATTCGGGTCAGGCTGCCCATTAGCAATCGTTCAACGCTCTGGCCTCAGCACTGACGGCAGCAATTGTCCCTGTCTCTAGCCTCCCCCCTCCAACTTCCTCCACCCAGACCCAATCCCTTGTACCTCTGCCTATCCCAGACACACCTACAGACCAGCCTGCACACACCTCAACACCCAAGGGAAGCTCATCCAGACATAAGCACCACACATCACACAAGCATTCACACAAGCAACATCCACATGCAGACACACCAACAGCCACTGCCTCCACTGTGTCCCCCTCCTCCTCGTCTCCCTCCTCCCTCCCTGTGACGTCTCCACTCACACTTCCATGCACAACATCTTCAGCCACTACGTCCATCACCAGCACACCCACCAGAACACTCCGCACACGTGCAGTCACCACCCCCACTACCATTTACACGTCCCCTGTGTCCTCTCCCAGTGTGTCTGTCACCCCCTCTTCCAAACCACACAAACGCAGGCAGCCACCCACCCAACAGCCATCCACCTCACAACAGCTTCCAGCCCAAGCACCTGCACCCAAAGACACCAGACTTCACACTCCTACAACCACATCCTCTTCCTCCACTCCCATACCCACTACACCTAGCCGTCCCTCTCTTTCCAAATTGATTTTCCTTTCCAAACTTGACCTCTTTCCAACAACTCCCCCACCCCGTCCATCTCATAAGACTGCAATCAGCACCTCAGCCACCACCAAACCAGGACCGATCAAGACTGTTGTCCAAGGACTTTGGAGTCCCCCACCCTCAAGGGCAACTAGTTCTGCTAGGAGCCAAGGCACGGCCAGCCCACCCCCGGAAAAACACCCAAAGATTACCAGTGCCCGGCGCGAGAGGCCAAGGACACCAGGGACCAAAATCCCTACCCTGGCTCCGGCTGGAAGTGGGGTGCCACCTGGTACACCGCCAAAGGTGAGAAAGGGCCACAGACGACCAGGGAAGGGTGGGAAGGGCAGCACGCCCGACAAGTCCGGCAGCAGGCCAGCTGCCCAGGAGGGCCCCACCAGCCCCATCCCAGGTGTGCAGGAGTACACCCAGAGGCCCGGTTCGGCAGGCCAGGAGGGCCCCGCAAGCCAACAGACAGATGGGCAGGAAGGCCCCGCCAGCCACATGTCAGGTGGCGAGTGACATCTATGCCTGGGCGGGAACCGCTGCACTGGACACTCATCTCAAGCACCGCTGAACTGGGCCCTTCATCTCAAGCACCGCTGAACAGGGCACCGCCGTCTCAAGCACCGCTGAACAGGACACCGCCGTCTTAAGCACCGCTGAACTGGGCCCTTCATCTCAAGCACCGCTGAACAGGGCACCGGCGTCTCAAGCACCGCTGAACTGGGCCCTTCATCTCAAGCACCGCTCCGCTGGGCACCGCCGTCTCAAGCACCGCTGAACTGGGCCCTTCATCTCAAGCACCGCTCCGCTGGGCCCTTCATCTCAAGCACTGCTGAACAGGGCACCGCCGTCTCAAGCACCGCTGAACAGGGCACCACTGTCTCAAGCACCGCTGAACTGGGCACTTCATCTCAAGCACCGCTCCGCTGGGCACCGCCGTCTCAAGCACCGCTGAACTGGGCCCTTCATCTCAAGCACCGCTCCGCTGGGCACCGCCATCTCAAGCACCGCTGCACTGGGCCCTTCATCTCAAGCACCGCTGAACAGGGCACCGCCGTCTCAAGCACCGCTCCGCTGGGCACCGCCGTCTCAAGCACCGCTGAACTGGGCCCTTCATCTCAAGCACCGCTCCACTGGGCACCGCCGTCTCAAGCACCGCTCCGCTGTGCCCTTCATCTCAAGCACCGCTGAACAGGGCACCCGCCGTCTCAAGCACCGCTGAACTGGGCCCTTCATCTCAAGCACCGCTCCGCTGGGCACCGCCGTCTCAAGCACTGTTGAACTGGCGGAAGGGGCAGTGCTGCATCTGTGTCGGGCAGGGCTGCACGAAGCACTCTGGGAACCAGTCCCCCTCCAGCACCAGTGGACACTGTCATCCACTTGAGAGACTGTGGCTTTGCACTCCCCAGGATGGTACAGTGGGCAAGCCACCCACTGTATGGACTTGAGAGACTGTGGCTTTGCACTCCCCAGGATGGTACAGTGGGCAAGCCACCCACTGTATGGACTTGAGAGACTGTGGCTTTGAACTCCACAGGATGGTACAGCGGGCAAGCCACCCACTGTATGGACTTGAGAGACTGTGGCTTTGCACTCCCCAGGATGGTACAGTGTGGCAAGCCACCCACTGTATGGACTTGAGAGACTGTGGCTTTGCACTCCCCAGGATGGGACAGTGGGCATGGAGGCTCCTCGTGGATCTGGCGTCGTGTACTCATGTGGCTGAGGTGCCCCCCCTTCCCTTCCCCCTGAGGTGCCTGTAGTTTTTCTATCTGATGCCCCTGCAGTGTTCTCTCCGTTGGTGTCAGGTATCCTGTGTGGGCCTTGCCCATGTGATTTGGGCCCAGTGGTCCACGGACAATGATTGCTAAAAGTATCGGACTTTTAATATTTATGTATATATTAGTTTTAAATGTGTGATATTTTTATATGCCAATAATACAATATATTCGACTGTTTATGATCATTTCATTTTGTCTTTGCATTCTTCCGGGGGGTTTGGGGGTTGTAACAGTGATGTATTGCTATGCATTGATGTGTGTGTTGTAGTGGGTGAGGGTGAGGGTGGGTGTGTAGTAATATTTTCTCCTCCCCCCTCCCCTGTGTCGTAGGTGCAGTACACACCGTGGTCTTCTGCGCCGGCGTTCGTGCTCCTGGTAGAGGAGCAGGAATACAATAGCTGGTAGGATGTGTAGTTCGGGTTCCATGCTGTCCAGATTCCTCATGGGGTGTATGGAGGTGAGCGTTTTCCGTTTGAAATGTCTGTTTCTGCCGTGTTTTTATCGGCGGGGCTACCGCCCCGGAAAATGTGGCGGATTGGTGGGTTGTGATAGGGTGGGCGGTACATTGACTCCCGCCTGTCTGTTGGCTGTGACCGCCGCGCTGTTTGTTTGTCCCGCCGTGGCGGTCGGAGTGTTAAAGTGGCGGTCTCTGTTGGCGGTTTCCGCCAGGGTCAGAATCCCAATTTTTTAACCGCCAGCCTGTTGGCGGGTTAGCCGCCGCTTTAACACCGACCGCCAGGGTTGGAATGACCCCCTTTGTTTGCTTTTTAAAGACTTAAGACACTTTGGCTCTCATCAGAGACCGCCAGGGCGGAGAGCAGCGGAAGCACCGCCAACAGGCTGGCGGTGCTTCCAGGGCTATTCTGACCGCGGCGGTAAAGCCGCGGTCAGAAAAGGGGAACCAGCGTTTTCCCGCCGGTTTTCCCCTGGCCCAGGGAATCCTCCATGGCGGCGCTGCTTGCAGCGCCGCCATGGGGATTCCGACCCCTTTCCCGCCAGCCTGTTTCTGTCGGTTTTCACCGCCAGAACCAGGATGGCGGGAACGGGTGTCGTGGGGCCCCTGCACTGCCCATGCCACTGGCATGGGCAGTGCAGGGGCCCCCTAACAGGACCCCATGAAGATTTTCACTGTCTGCTTTGCAGACAGTGAAAATCGCGATGGGTGCCACTGCACCCATCGCACCCCTGCAACTCCGCCGGCTCCATTCGGAGCCGGCTTCCTTGTTGCAGGGTCTTTCCCGCTGGGCCGGCGGGCGGCCTTTTGGCGGTCGCCCGCCGGCCCAGCGGGAAAGCCAGAATGGCATCCGCGGACTCCTGACCGCAGAGCGGCCATTTGGCGGTGACCGCATGGAATGACCGCCTTTATATCACTTTTCAGTGATATCTCTACAAATTCACATTGCAACTTTATTCGTTTTGACCTACAATTATCCTGATAAATATTATATATTTTTCTAAACACTGTGTGGTGTATTTTTGTGGTGCTATATGGTGGTATTGTATGATTTATTGCACAAATACTTTACACATTGTCTTCTAAGTTAAGCCTGACTGCTCGTGCCAAGCTACCAGAGGGTGGGCACAGGCTAATTTTGGATTGTGTGTGACTTACCCTGACTAGAGTGAGGGTTCTTGCTTGGACAGAGGGTAACCTGACTGCCAACCAAAAACCCAATTTCTAACATTGGTGATTAGCGGTGAGGATAGGACTTGTATTTGTGCAGTGACATACAGTAGCTAAGTATTTCACTACCTGCCCACAGTTGAAGGTCAACTTGATTTTTATCTCTTTTTGCAAAATTCGTTTTTTTTTCCTGACAATTTTCAAAAACTAAATCCTCACTCAACATGTCTCTGACTCGGTCTCAAATGGGAGACTTTGACCTAGTCCTGTTGGATACATATACGGTCAAACAGCTAAGAGGGTTCTGCAGGGCAATGAGGGTACCCACCAAAGGGGCCTCCAAAAAGGAGGACTTTCAAGTGGCGCTGAGGGCCTGGGCAGAAGCCCATTTAGAAGAGGATGATGAGGAAGAGGAGCCAGAAAATGGCCCCTCAGAGGATTTATTGCTATCTGTGGATGATGTTACCACTGCAATTGTGCCCCCTTCCAGACCAGGGAGCAGTGTCTCTGTGCAAAGCCTGACCGCAGAGGAAAGGAGAGAGAAAAGGGAGTTCCAATTGCAAATGGCAAAACTGAAAATTGAGGCTCAACAGGAGGAAAGAAGGGTTGAGAGAGAAGCCAAGCAAGCTGAGGCTGAAAGAGCAGCCAAACAGATTGAAGCTGAAAGAGCAGCCAAACAAATTGAAGCTGAAAGAGAAGCAAACAAGCTGAAGCTGAAAGGGCAGCCAAACAAGCTGAAGCTGAAAGAGCAGCCAAACAGGTGGAAGCTGAGACAGCTTTGGCTGAAAAGAAACTATTGTTGGCTCATGAACTGAGTCTCAAGGAGCTGGAGATCAAGGCAAGACAGTCTGAATCCAGCAATAATGGTGGCAGCATACAGACAGGACCTGCTGGAGAAAAGAAGGTTTGTATACCCAAAAATGTGGTGCCCAGTTTTGTGGTGGGAGATGACATAGATAAATGGTTAGCTGCTTATGAAGGTGCACTAAGGGCTCATGAGGTTCCTGAAGTGCAATGGGGGATAGCTATGTGGGGTTATGTGCCGCCATTGGGGAGGGACACACTTCTCACATTGGATCAACCTGATCAAAACACATACCCACTTCAGAAAGCCACTTTACTTGCCAAGTTTGGGCTGACCCCTGAGGGATACCATCAGAGGTTCAGGGACAACACCAAACAAACCACACAAACATGGGTAGATTTCTTTGACTTTTCCAGTAAGGCACTGAATGGATGGGTGCGGGGCAACAAAGTAGATAATTATAAAGGGCTATATGACTTGATTCTGAGAGAGCATATACTCAATGTTACCTATACAGAGTTGTGCCAGCACTTGGTAGATAGTAAGCTGACTGATCCCAGGAAGCTTGCTGAGGAAGCGGACCTCTGGGTTAGCACCAGAGTGTCCAAAAAGGTACCTGGGGGGGACACCCACAAAGGTGGTCAGGGTTCCCAACAGAAGAAAGAGGGGGGAGATAAACTTACAGATAAGGAACTCTCAAAAGGCCCCCAAAAGAATTCCCAGGGAGGAGGTGGCAACCATTCCTTTTCCAGATTTGGGAAGAAGCCAGGGACTTATGACAAATCAGGGAGATCCAACCCCAAATGTTTAGAGTGCTACCAATATGGTCACTATAAAGGTGACCCCCAGTACTCCAAGAGGGCACCGTCCACTACTGGACAGGCACCTGGGTTGACTAGTGTAGCGCTCGGGGGGGAGATGGACCCAGATAGCTTTTGGGGAACAGGTAGAGATTTCCCTAGTGTCCCTGGGAGAAGGAGAAATGGTGCCTAAAGCCCACGTGCCCCAAAATACTTCCAAGTACAGGCAGTGGGTCACCATTGATGGGCAGAAGGTGGAGGCTCTGCGTGATACAGGAGCCAGTATGACTACTATCAAGAGTCAGCTGGTGTCAACAGAGCAGATAGTCCCTAATACATTCCACCAGGTCATAGTCGCTGCAATCGTGAGAGTCACCTACCGGTGGCTCTGGTTTCCTTTGAGTGGGGGGGGTCTCTGGTACTCTGAAAGTAGCTGTGAGTCCTGCCATGCCTGTAGATTGTCTGTTAGGCAATGATCTTGAGCATACTGCTTGGAAAGAAGTAGAGCTCAGATCTCACCTGGAGATGTTAGGGTTACCTGAGTGGGTCTGCATGACCACACGGTCCATGGCTGACCGAGAGGGAAGTCAAGGGCGTCTGGAGCCTGGAACAATGGCCCAGAGAACTGCCAAGAGGAGGGGCACGGGCACGGGAAACTGGTCCCAGAAGTTCCAGCAGTGGTTGACGGGGCTCCTGAGGAGGAGGCTCCCGAGCCAACTGGGGAAGACATTGCCTCCCTAGGTGACCTACCTGAGCTTGCTGGCTGGCAAGTGAAGGGTGGACCCACCAGGGAGGAATTCTGCAAGGCTCAGAAAGAATGTCCCACTCTAGAGGGTCTGAGGAAGCAAGCCTCAGACCAGGCAGCAGGTGAAGCCTCTGGCGATCACCACCTATATTGGGAGAATTATCTCCTCTACAGTTAGCCTAAGGTTCCGGCCATGGGGTCAGCGCGTGCGCTGGTGGTCCCCCAGTGTTACCGAACCTTCCTACTGGGTCTGGCTCACGACATTCCCTTGGCAGGACATTTGGGGCAAGGCAAGACCTTTGACAGGCTTGTCACCCACTTTTATTGGTCCAGAATGAGGACAAACTCAGATAAGTTCTGTAGATCTTGTCCTACCTGCCAGGCCAGTGGTAAAGCAGGAAAAAGGGTTAAAACCCCCCTGATTCCACTTCCTGTGTTGGCACCCCCTTTGAAAGGGTGGGCATCGACATTGTTGGTCCCTTGGACCCCAAAACTGCCCTAGGCAACAGGTTCATCCTAGTTTTGGTGGACCATGCCACACGTTACCCAGAGGCAATCCCTCTGAGGACCGTAACTGCACAGGTGGTGGCCAGAACTCTGATGGGGATATTTACCCATGTGGGATTCCCAAAGGAGATAGTGTCTGACAGAGGCACTAACTTCATGTCTGCATACATGAAGTCTCTGTGGGATGCGTGTGGTGTAACCAACAAGTTCACCACACTCTATCACCCCTAATCTAATGGTCTTGTGGAGAGATTCAACAAGACCTTGAAAGGCATGATTGGTGGCCTCCCTGAGGCCATGAGGCGTAAGTGGGACGTCCTCTTACCATGCCTTCTCTTTGCTTACAGAGAGGTCCCCCAGAGGGGGGGTGGGGTTCAGTCCCTTTGAGCTTCTCTATGGGTACCCTGTCAGGGGACCCTTAAGCATTGTCAAGGAGGGGTTGGAGAAAGCTCCAAAGGTGCCCCCTCAGGATGTGGTCAGCTACATGTTGGCCCTCCGCAACCAGATGACCCGCTTCTGGAAAGAGGCCCAAAGTAACCTTGAGGCCAGTCAAGAGGTAATGAAACGCTGGTAAGACCAGAAGGCCACCCTGGTAGAGTTTCAACCTGGAGACAAAGGGCCTGATTCTAATGTTGGCGGGCGGCGGGAGCCGCCCGCCAAGCTACCGCCGCTGAATGACCGCACCGCGGTCAAAAGACCGCGGCGGCCATTTCGACATTTCCTCTGGGCCGGCGGGCGCTCTCCAAAAGAGCGCCCGCCGGCCCAGAGGAAATGCCCCTGCAACGAGGACGCTGGCTCAGAATTGAGCCGGCGGAGTTGCAGGGGTGCGACGGGTGCAGTTTGCACCCGTCGCGTATTTCAGTGTCTGCTTAGCAGACACTGAAATACTTTGCGGGGCCCTCTTACGGGGGCCCCTGCCGTGCCCATGCCGTTGCCATGGGCACGGCAGGGGCCCCCAGGGGCCCCACGGTACCCCCTACCGCCATCCTGTTCCTGGCGGGCGAACCGCCAGGAACAGGATGGCGGTAGGGGGTGTCAGAATCCCCCATGGCGGCGCAGCAAGCTGCGCCGCCATGGGGGATTCAAAGGGCAGCGGTAAACCGGCGGTAAACTGGCGGGAGACCGCCGGTTTGCCTCTTCTGACCGCGGTCGAAGCGCCGCGGTCAGAATGCACTGCGGGGCACCGCCAGGCTGTCGGCGGTGCTCCCGCCGACCCTGGCCCCGGCGGTCTTAGACCGCCGGGGTCAGAATGACCCCCAAAGTGTGGGTAATAGAGCCAGTAGAGCCTAGAGCTCTCCAGGACCGCTGGTCTGGCCCATTTGAAGTAAAGGAGCGGAAAGGGGAGGCCACTTACCTAGTGGACCTCCATACCCCTAGGAACCCCCTAAGGGTGCTCCATGTCAACCGACTAAAGGCTAATTTTGAGTGGTCTGAGGTCAACATGCTTCTGGTCACAGATGAAGGAATGGAAGAGGAGAGTGAACCTCTCCCCGACCTCCTCTCTGCCCAAGAAGGTGATGGGTCAGTAAAAGGGGTCATTCTCTCTGACTCCCTGACTCTAAACCAGAAAGGAGACTGCTATGAGCTGTTGGAGCAGTTCTCCCCCCTGTTCTCCCTTACTCCTGGACTGACCCACCTCTGTGTTCATGACATTGACACCGGTGACAGTCTCCCTGTGAAGAACAAAATTTACAGGTTATCGGATAAGGTAAAAGCCAGCATCAAGGAGGAGGTCTCCAAGATGTTAGCTTTAAGGGTTATCGAGAAATCCAGTAGTCCCTGGGCCAGCCCAGTGGTGTTGGTCCCTAAGGCTACTGCCCCAGGTGCGAAGCCAGAACTCCGGTTCTGTGTGGACTACTGGGGTCTCAACTCAGTCACACGGACTGATGCTCACCCCATCCCCCGCGCTGATGACCTCGTTGACAGGCTGGGCGCTGCCAAGTTCCTGAGTACGTTTGATCTTACTTCAGGGTACTGGCAGATAGCCCTGACTGAGGGGGCTAAAGAGAGATCCGCATTTTCAACCGCTGATGGCCATTACCAGTTCCGGGTGATGCCACTTGGATTGAAAAATGCCCCCGCTACCTTCCAACGGTTGGTTAACGGGGTCCTAGCTGGCAAGGATGCCTTCTGTGCAGCCTACCTGTATGACATAGCTGTCTACAGTTCCAGCTGGGAGGAACACGTGCTCCACCTCAAGGAGGTGCTTCAGGCCCTGCAACAGGCAGGCCTGACCATCAAGGCTAGTAAGTGCCAGATTGGGCAGGGTTCCGTGGTGTACTTGGGACACATAGTGGGTGGTGGCAAGGTGCAGCCACTCCAGGCCAAGATTGAAACTATCAAGGCCTGGCAACCACCTAGACCTCAGACTGAGGTGAGAGCCTTTTTAGGCCTCACAGGATACTACCGCAGATTTGTCAAGGGCTATGGTACCATTGTGTCACCTGTGACAGAACTCACTTCCAAGAAACAACCTAGGTTGGTGAATTGGACAGAGGCTTGTCAGAAAGCCTTTGACTCCCTGAAGGAAGCCATGTGCACGGCCCCCATGCTCAAGGCCCCTGACTACTCCCAGGAATTTATCGTGCAGACAGACGCTTCAGAGCATGGCATAGGGGCGGTCCTAGCACAGCTAAATGAGGAGGGCCTAGACCAACCAGTAGTCTTTATTAGCAGAAGGCTATTACCACGGGAACAGAGGTGGAGTGCTATTGAGAGAGAAGCTTTTGCTGTGGTCTGGGCACTGAAGAAGCTAAGACCCTACCTGTTTGGGACTCACTTCCGGGTTCAGACAGACCACAGGCTCCTCAGATGGCTCATGCAGATGAGGGGTGAGAATCTAAAACTCTTGAGGTGGTCCATTTCCCTACAGGGGATGGACTTTACTGTGGAGCATCGCCCAGGGGTTGACCACGCCAATGCTGATGGTCTCTCCAGATACTTCCGCCTTAGGGATGAGAGCTCCTAGGAGGTCGGGTAGCTCTCCCCACTTTCAGCTGGGGGGGACACATGTTAGACCTGACAGCCTTAGGGTGGTCACCCCTAACCTTGTGCCTGCCTCCCTCCACTTTTTGGACACTGTTTTTGCTGGCTTTTAGACTCTGCGCACTTTATCACTGCTAACCAGTGCTAAAGTGCATATGCTCTCCCCTTTAAACATGGTAACCTTGGATCATACCTGATTGGACTATTTAATTTACTTATAAGTCCCTAGTAATATGCACTATATGTGCCTAGGGCCTGTAGATGAAATGCTACTAGTGGGCCTGCAGCACTGGTTGTTCCACCCACTTAAGTAGCCCCTTTACCTTGTCTCAGGCCTGCCATTGCAAGGCCTGTGGGTGCAGTTTCACTGTCACCTCGACTTGGCATTTAAAAGTACTTGCCAAGCCTAAACCTCCCCTTTCTCCACATACAAGTCACCTCTAATGTGTGCCCTAGGTAACCCCTAGAGCAGGGTGCTGTGTGGATGAAAGGCAGGACATGTACCTGTGTAGTTTACATGTCCTGGTAGTGTAAACTCCTAAATTCGTTTTTGGACTACTGTGAGGCCTGCTCCCTTCATAGACTAACATTGGGGCTGCCCTCATACAGTATTGGAGTGGTAGCTGCTGATCTGAAAGGAGTAGGAAGGTCATATTTAGTATGGCCAGAGTGGTAATATCAAATCCTGCTGACTGGTGAAGTTGGATTTACTATTACTATTCTAGAAATGCCACTTTTAGAAAGTGAGCAGTTCTTTGCACTTAAATCTTTCTGTGCCTTACAATCCACGTCTGGCTGGGCTCAGTTGACAGCTCCTTGTGCATTCACTCAGACACTTGCTGGAGAAGAAACCTGAACCAGAAACTACATCCTGCCAAGAAGAACTGCCTGGCTGCTCAAAGGACTCACCTGTCTGCTTTCTACAAAGGACTGCTGCCTTGCTGTTGGCCTGCTGCCTTGCTGAACTCTTGTCTGGCTGTGAAAGTGCTCTCCAAGGGCTTGGATAGAGCTTGCCTCCTGTTCCCTGAAGTCTCAGAACCAAAAAGACTTCTCATTTTCACTTGGACGCTCCGTGCGCTGAAATTTTCGACGCACAGCTTGTTCCGCGGCGAGAAAAACGCTGCACACCGATGATGATCGACGCAACGCCTTCGGGACGACCGGAATTTCGATGCACGGCCTCGCAAGGACAATGCCGCCCGACCTCCAGAGGAGAAATCGACACGACGCCTGCCGTGAGAGCGAAACTTCGACGCGCAGCCCTGCAGAACGACACGCAGCCGGAAAACAACCAGGAAAATCCACGCACAGACCTGGGACATCTGGTAATCCCCGCAATCCACAGAAAGAGACTGTCCGCACGCTGGAAAATGACGCACGACTTCCCCGTGTGAAAAATAACGACGCAAGTCCGTGTGTGCTGGGGAGAAATCGACACACACACCATTTTTCCACGTATCTCTTCTTCTGTGGCCCTCTGAGGAGATTTTCCACTCCAAACCAGGTACTTTGTGCTTGAAAGAGACTTTGTTTGCTTTTTAAAGACTTAAGGCACTTTATATCACTTTTCAGTGATATCTCTACAAATTCACATTGCAACTTTATTCGTTTTGACCTACAATTATCCTGATAAATATTATATATTTTTCTAAACACTTTGTGATGTATTTTTGTGGTGCTATATGGTGGTATTGTATGATTTATTGCACAAATACTTTACACATTGCCTTCTAAGTTAAGCCTGACTGCTCGTGCCAAGCTACCAGAGGGTGGGCACAGGCTAATTTTGGATTGTGTGTGACTTACCCTGACTAGAGTGAGGGTTCTTGCTTGGACAGAGGGTAACCTGACTGCCAACCAAAAACCCCATTTATAACATACGCAATACAGTTACCTGAAGAAATTGCTGTGGTAAAATGCAGTGCACATCAAAAGGCACAGGATTACATTTAATTGGAAAATGGATATGCGGATCAAGTCGCAAGGTTTTGCGTGTTGAACTGTATATCATTTAAAAACAAGTGGGAATGGATGCCTGAAGAAGATAGTACGTGCACACGTTTTGCATTAAAAGTGATTGATACTTTGGAAGAATTGAAAATATTGCAAGATAATGAAGACAAGGAAGAAAAACGACTTTGGGTTAAATTAAAATGTGTCCAAAGACCTGATGAAATTTGGATTTCTGAGGACGGTCAGATGGTTTTGCCCAATAGTTTATTGTCTCAGATGGCCCGTTACTACCATGGGCAGGCACATATTGGAAGTGATGCCTATTCAAGATTGATTGGTTCAACCCTAAATTCAGGCAGGCAGCAGAAGCGGTATGTCATCGATGCATAGTTTGTCAGCAGCTGAACGTGGGAAAAGGGGCAGTAGTAAATTTGAGCCACATTGGAAGAGCAGGAGGTCCATTCAGCAGAATGCAATTGGATTTCATTGAGATGCCTGCGTGTGGAGGTTTGAAGTACGTGTTGGTGATTGTGTGTGTCTTTAGTCATTGGATTGAAGCATACCCTACAAGAAGAAATGACAGTCTCACAGTAGCAAAGCTGTTGCTTAGGGAGTTAATACCACGTTTCGGATTCCCGATCTCTTTAGAATCAGATAGGGAAACTCACTTCAATAACAAGGTGAATAAACTCTTATGTGCAGCACTAAATATTGAGCAGAAGTTGCATTGCAGTTATCGCCCTGAAGCATCAGGTCTAGTGGAACAGATGAATGGTACCTTGAAATCAAGAATTGCCAGGATTTGTGCCGCTACAAATCTAAAATGGCCAGACACATTAGCTTTGGTGTTGATGTCAATGAGAAACACACCTGACAGGAAGGCAGGGCTGTCGCCCCATGAAATCCTCATGGGCAGAGCAATGAGATTGCCAGCAGTTCCAGCCAATGCACTTGTCAATATTACAGATGATATGGTGTTGAACTACTGCAAGGGTCTGGCTGATGTGGTTCGCTCTTTCTCTCAACAGGTGCAGGCCACAACCCTGCCACCCATCCATGACCCAGATCACAATTTGAGAGCCGATGACTGGGTCGTCATCAAAAAGGATGCCCGCAAGACCTGTTTGAAACCGCGTTGGATGGGGTCCTACCAGGTGGTGCTAACGACAGCTGTGAAGTGTGCAGGACTCCCAAACTGGATACACTCAAGTCATACAAAGAGAGTGGTGTGTCCACCAGAGCATGAAGAAGTGTTGTCGAGAGCACCAACAACAGCGAAACAGGTTGCCACACTTGAACCAGAACAGGAGCCAACTGAACCTGAAATTTAACCTGAGCTTGTGGAAGATGGGTCTATTACCCCTGTAAGAGACGAAAGTGAAGAATTACAGGAGGGTATGCAAGAACCTATCTCAACGGACATAGCAGGAGAGCCTAGCGCAGCAGAGGTTCTCCCAGAAGCAGATGGTGCTGAAAAGCAAACAGAGCAAGTGACAGAACAAGAGGGTGAAAGAGTTGAGATGGATCAAAGTAAAGGTGATTCGACTCCTCCTGAGCCCGTTGCAGGTCCATCAAGAGAAAACACCATAGAGAAAGAAAAGGAGAAAAATCCAATCTTGCGAAGAATATTGTCGGAAGGGACAAGAAAAGGAGATAAGTGTCCTGAATCGCAGATTGGGAAGAAAAAGGAATTGGTCATAAGCTAAACAATAGAAGAAAAAGTGGATACTACGAGAAAGGAAGAATTGAGTGGAGGAGAATTGGGTGGTGAACGAAGGTTGAAAAGAAAGAGAATAGCAATTTGAAGATACAGAGGCCCTGAGTGGGCATATGCAGCTACCAATGAATGGCAACACGAGTTTATGTCTTTTTGTTTTGATAGAGAAGTTCCAAGTCAGTATTTGGTTGTAACCTGAAGGTAATTGAAGAACTGAATTGTTGAGCTGATCTGAAAAACTTAAGAAAGAGACTGTTGAAATAATACTGAAAGAAACATTGATAATCTGATATGAAAAATGAAAAACTGAATGTCACAAGTTGCTAATCGATTTTGACAAAGGGAAAAAAAGGGTTGCTGGATGTGAAACTGAACTGTGAAAAGAGAATTATTTCTTCATTTTTTACTTTATTGTACTTAACAAAGAGTTACTTCTGCTTTCTGATTCTGTACATGTCATGGCTGAGCTGAATAACCAAGTTAGAAATATTAGGTACTGTAAATATCTGAGTGTCGGAGTGGCAGTTATGTGTGGAGTAATGTTTATAGTAATGTTTGTGGGAATGTCTATTCATGATATGAAAAAGTCAACTATTGCTTCTGTTCCTGAAACTACTACGCTAAAAGCTTTAGAGAGGTTTAAGCTGGATAGGAAATACTTGCATGATTATACTAATGCTCAAGGAGAGCTTTCTTCTAATGTTTTCTATCGCTTGTTGAGTGAGTATGTTGAGACGATGGATGCAAGGAATTGTCTTGTGTGTACACAAATTCCTTCATCAGTAGAGGAAGGAGTTACGTACCATAGTCTTCCTTTAACTTATGGCATAAGCTGTGGTTTGCTACTAACGAGATTCTATAACCAAGAGTATGTACAATACTTTTATTCGAACTATGATTTTGTGTTTTCATTTGTTCCTATTATTAGATATCTGAGTAAAATAGCTAAGGAGTATGATATAGTACTGGTTAGAGGTTTCTTTGAACCAACATTAACTTTTGGAACCACATACGCGCACAAGAACAATCTAACATGCTTGCTTACACCTTTAGAAAAGAGCTTTATAGGGCATACTGATGATAGGAGAAAAGCATATTAGAGAATGGATTGGAGAAAAGAACTTATAAAAATGATTATGCTTACACTGCTATTAAAACCCAAGGGAACTTAGCTCTAGATGCATTACATGTAGGGAAGCTTAGTATATATAGGCCAAAATCACACACTGACACTTTATTTGTGGGAACGAGTGAATGAAGGCATGTGTTTTTGTTTCAGAGTAAATAAACTTTCATGCTGAATGGTCAGGACCCTGCAATTCCTGGGATCTATTATATTTGTGGACTTAATGCTTATTACCGTCTTCATAGAGGATGGCATGGGACATGCTATTTGGGGATAGTTTTCCCTAAAATGTATCAGATAGATGGCTTAAAGAAGTTTCCGAAAGTGACTGAATTACATCATAAGCGACAGAGGAGTGAAACCTCTTCTGCAATTGTGGGAGATATTTTTGGTGCAGTAATTCTGTAACTGTGGGAGTTATTTTGAATGCAATCAAGACACAGAAGTTGTCTACTATTGTGGATAACATGCTGACAAATTTTACAGGGGCAATATTCCTGTTAGATACTGAATTAGCTGCGGGTAGAGCTATGACGCTTCAAAATAGGCTTGCTTTAGACATACTTTTAGCGAAAGACAGCAGAGTCTGTAGGATGATTAATGCGAGGCATTGTTTTTCATTCATACCTAATAATGATAAAGAGATAAGGGACTTACTCACTAACTTAACTAAATCAAGTAAGGATGTGAAGGAATTGAAGGAACCAGGGGTTTGGGAGAAGGTTGGAAAAGGATTTGCTTCATTGGGTAACTGGCTTAGTCAAATTTGGAATGGAGTATTATTAAAAAATGTACAGGGAATATTAATTGTGATAGCTTGTATATTAGGATTATGGGGTATATGCAAATTATGACAAAAATTTAAATTGAGGAGATCTAAAAATAATCAGAGGAGGGAAGAACAATACAGGGGAAGAATTTATAGGGGAAATTTGAGAAGAAGGCAAAATACAGCTGAGACAGAATTGTGAAATGCTGATAAAGAAAAGTGTGATGACATATTTAGTCATCAGAGGAGGGACTGCTGACGCAAATATGCTAATTAAAACATTATTAATGATTGTTATGTGTTAACCAATAAAAAGCTCAAAGAGAATTAATCGTAGAGAAAATAAAGTGCACGTTTGAAATTGTGACCACAGGGAGTGGCAGCCATTCATACAAAGTTATACTAAAACAATTATTGATGTGTGAATTAATAAAAATATATAAGAATAATGTAGTAATATGTCATATTAAAATGTATAACCTATGTTTTTTATTGATTGTAGAGTTAACTGAGCTGTGACTAAGGCCTATCCTTTTTCCTGGCCTCACAAGAGGGGCTGAATCACTAATGCGCTGTAGAGAAGGAAATGCATGACTTGACCCTGAACTGCCCAATGTTAAAGTTGCTTAGCTAGAATTTTCTGCAATGTACCAGTGGACAGGAGATGATGAAGACAATTTGATACAATTATGTGTCGAGTAGGCTAAATGTAATTTCCCAGGGCTTGAACAATGGAAGCACTGATTGAAGAGGAACATGCAACATTTTCGATACCTGAAGAGCCGGATGATGAGTACATCGTATAGTGGACTAATCTGCGTCTTGTGAAAGGACTTATATTAAAATGTATAGATTTGGTAAACTAATATTATAGGTTAAAGTCATATCTGCTTACTGACTGACCAATTGGGAATTAGGGGGATGGACTGGGAGACACTAATAAAAAGTCATGACAAGGGGCCACGACTTGAGAAGCGAGGGGAGAATTGATGATGTCAGGAGACGCTGTTTGAGATTCTGTCATTGAGCTCATACTCTGAGAGCCTGATATGATGCTGATCCATTGATGACCTGAAGACGAAGACTGACTTTGTTGCTGATCCATTCTGTGGATAGGTAGCTATGAAAATGTGACTGACTAACTTGTGCCTTTTCTTCTAGGTACCAACTGCGGTGTTTTTATAGATTTTCACTTAGAAAGATGTTTTCCAAATTCATGTTTTCCTTAATTGTTTTGCATGAAGTCCCACATGCTAATGCTAATCTTGGTTAGGTAGGCTTCTTAGGGGTGACACTGACAGTGACAAATGACTGACAAACTATCTGCTGAACTCTGCTATTGATGCTGTGTATTCATTCATTGGCTTATGTAGGAGCATTCTGCTGCTAGTGATCACTACATGATTAGGATATTCCATGCGATCCAAAAGATTCATCGACCTATACGCGTCCCCTTGTAAGTTTACTTACTAAGGACCAGGCGTGCTAACAGACCCATAAGACACCTTTCAAGGAGTTTACAGATCTATTTAGGCAGCTGAATGCTAGCAGTGTGAGTCACAGATGGGTGAAGCTATGAGGAGCTGTGCACTGTGCCAGTTGAGCCCCACTGCAATCATTCAGATTGCTGTAGAGGTGGGTACTGCTGGGTGAGGCCCTCAGTGGTCTCCATTCTACCACTTTACTTTTATGTTCTCCAGTATTTTCTCTGTTGACAGGTATTGAGAAATGCACCAATATGTACATAGGTGACCCCATGATCGACTGCACCTGAAGCCACTGGTGAACTGATGTTGGGCAGGTGTATATCCCAGGTAGACGGCAGCAGATCACTTTATGGTCTGGAGCTGACGACTTTATGGTCTGGAACTGAAACTAATGCTTTCAAATGCATCTCTCGGAGAGCCTGTAACTGATTCCTATCTTGACTTATGCTGACAAAACTGATGGACAGATGCATCCCGCAGATAGAGTGGGACTGGTTCCTTTTTCAGCTGATGCTGACAGCACTGATGGACTGATGCATCTCCAGAGAGACTGGAACTGATTCCTCTCTCTACTGATGCTGACAGCACTATGGACAGTTGTATCACAGATACAGTGGGACTGATTCCTACATTGACTGATGCTGATAGCACTGATGGACAGATGCATCCCACAGATAAAGTGGGACTGATTCATATTTCAACTGCAACTGACAGCGCTGTTGGACAGATGCCTGTCCCACAGATATGGTGGAACTGATTCCTTTCTCGACTGATGCTGACAGCCCTGATGGACAGATGCAGCCCCAGATAGACTTGAACTCATTCCTATCTCGACTGATACTGACAGCTGTTTGGACAGATGCACCCCACAGAGAGAGTGGGGCTGATTCCTATCTGGACTGGTGCTAACAGCAATATAGATGGATGCATCCCACACATAGAGGGAGACTGATTCCTGTCTCTACTGATGCTGGCAACACTGATGGACAGATACATCCCACAGAGAGAGGGAATGATTCCTATCTCGACTGATGCTGACTCGACTGTCTCGACTGATGCTGACAGCACTGATGGACAGATGCATCCCAGAGACAGAGTGGGACTGATTTTGTATCTCTACTGCTGCTAACAGGACTAATGGACAGATGCATCCCACACAGAGAGTGGGACTGATTCCCATCTAGACTGCAGCTTAATCCACCGATGGAGAGTTTCAGCAGATCATTTCCCCAAGGATCCCAGACAGAACCCAGCTGATTCCCTTATTGATTGTAGCTGATCCCGCTGATGGACAGAGGTGTCCCCGATAGACTGCAGTGTATCCATTGGAGCACTGCAGCTGGACTTGCTGATGGACAGATGTATCCCACAGGTAAATAGTAGGTGAACACTTTATTAACTGTAGCTTCTATACAGGTATTTGATATTTTCCGCAGAGGCACTGAAGCAGCCCCCTTCATTTTTCCAATTGATTACAGCCCACCTCTCTGACTGACTGCTGCCAACAGGGTGACTGATTCCTGGTGACAGTTCCGTCCCTTAGAACCCACACTTGAAGGTGTCAACTCACTGGAGAACAGTTTACTCCCCAGTGGTCATGGCCCCCCACGCATTGCCTTTAGTGCACCGTTTGTCTTTACTTTACTTTAGTAATAATGCACCTTTTAACCAAAGCACTTTGCATTAATCAATCACGGAGCAGAATTAAAAAAATGCAAAAGAGATATTTCAATGCCGGGTACATACATGAAAAGGTGATCAAAAATCATGTGCTAACAGTAGAAACGACACAGAGGTAGGAAGTGCATTCCAAAATGTCAGAAAAGCGGGAGCAAATCTCCCCCAAAGCGTCTTTTTACCGGAAAGAAGAAAGTAGAGAAACTCCAGAAACAAAGGAAGACTAGGGGTCGACATCCCATAAAGTCTGACTCTTAAACAGACCTTCTCGTGAGCAGCACCTAGAATCCGTAAAAAACATTTCTCTAGATCTGAAGGAGACCCCTTTATAGACTGCATTTTAAAGATGAATGAAATAATTCCAGTCCAACTACTAACTTGCCTCTTTGTGCTTTACTCTACTCGGGCACCTATTTATTTTACCGGGACCGACACTTTAACACAGAGACACCCCATATTATACATTACCTCTTCATATTAATCCACTTCGTTTAAGATAAATACATACTTTGCCGTTAAGAGAGAAGCTCAAATGTGGCGGTATCGTATATAACTTCACTACATCCCACTCACATAATGTCCTGCATCTGAAAATCTAGTCTGTCGTTTGGACTATATCTATAAATATATATGGGTGTATGTAGAGTAGCGTAAAATCACGTAATTTGTTCTTGAGCATTTTTTTTAAATTCCGTGAAACTTCATGAAATCATGAGTTTACATCGAAATGTGGTTTGTCAGTATCTCACAAGGCTTTTTAAGGGAGCATGCACTTTGTAAAAAGTCTTGATTGAGTGATACTGGCAGGAGACTAGTTTGAGCAGAAAATGTCTCTGAGATAGAATTTCTGTTTGAACCATGCTTTTGATGGTAAAGTGGTGGCTGGTGACATTTGCAAGTAGTGGGGTGTAAAAGTTGGTTATCACTTTTATGTAGCGAGTGAAGCGAGCAAGCTTAATGGAAAAACGTGGGGTCCAAGGTGATTCCTCCTCCCAAGAAAAAAATTAAAAGAAAGATTGGCAAATTGTGCATTTGAAAGCAAATGCATTTAGTGAGAAAGCAAGATTTATAAAGCCATGGGAACGTATAGTCTTGAAATACTAAACACATTAAAAACTGCCTCACATCTTACTGCATTAATACGTTAAACGGTTACTTTACTGTGCAAATTGTACAGCACGACAACTTCAGGTCCTTTAAAGTGTGTGCTTGCCCAGTGTCTTGCACTGCATGCATCAGGAAGCACCCACAGCTGCTGGCTGCAATCAATCATACAGAAATATGTGCTGACAGATCTTTAAGAGGGATGAAAAAAGTGGGGGCTCTATAAAAGGGAACAAGTAAAATAAATGTCTGTGATGCCCATAGTGTGCCACCCAGCCAGAATTTTGGTTTCTCTTTGAGATGTTATTGCATCCAGAAATCTAACACAAAACCTGACATACACCTAAAACCCGGCCGTACTATTGGCTTTGTCAATGGTTGTTACCTGTTCAAGATAAATGAGTAACAACAATAATTAGTTATAAATAATTAACATTGGAAACGTTTCAATTCTGAAATTGTAAGACTGTGAATTAAATATTATTGAGGCCGATGGAAGGAGTGTGGCCTTCAGTTATGTGTCCTTTATGTTAGATATGTATGCCCTTTTTCTCTTCACATCTCATCCATCTGCACATTTTCAACCTCCTCTCTTTCCTCATCAGCACCCTCTTTTCCCTCTCCCCTGAATGCACTCCCTCGCATATCCCTGATTTTAGCACCCCAAACATACTGCTCTCATTCACGTTTAAGCACTTTATTTCATTTTGCTTTTGCTTTCTAAATATTTTTACCTCTACACACCCCTTCACACACATTTACACTGAATTTCATTGGCAACTGAGATAAATGACCATTGTTCTGTGTTCTCTGCAGAGAGACCAACCCACTGTCAGGCACTGTGCTTTGCCTTCAGCCTCAGCACCAACGCTGTCAATCAAAGCCCCTCATAAATACCTGGCAGGAGTCAAAGCATGCACTATGCAAGAGTAATACAATGCAAAGAAACACAGCATGATGAAACAGCTAACTTGGGGAATGCAACATTAAGTAAAACATGTGAAATAAGAGGAACTAAATGGCTGACAAACATTACACACACTTTAACATTCATTGTTCGCATATCATTCCATGTTTGTGGCATTAATGTTAAGGGCATAAAGATGGGGCCAGTTTCAACGCAACACAGCAGATAACTGCCTTTACTGTAAGCACGACTTGCGCTTGACTCGGATATTTGGATCCAATACACGAGGGAGCAAGAACCCTACTCGTGTTTTGGAACAGTTTCAAGAGGAACAAATACAGCAGCTCTACTTCTAATGGAGCCAATGATCTGCAGCCAGGGCCTGGGGTGTCACAAGGGGTCTCAGTACAATAAAAATAAAACAAGATTAGCATTATAACACTTACCGTTACCCAAGACAAGGCACTAAATCACACATGCATGCATCACACTGCATGACGAATGGGGAAAGGGTAGGATCTATGCCTGTTAATGACAGATGGCTTCCCTCACGCAGGGCTGCTCAAAATCATGATACCAAAAGCGTCACTGGCCTATAGTGGATACTGCCATAGACCACAATGGAAACACTGAAGGCTTTGCACTCAAAATTGGAGGGCGTCCGATCTCCTGCCTTTTATATGCTGCTGATATAGTGTTGATTGATCTCACCCCGAAAGGTCTAAATAGGCGCTTGGCTGCTCTAAATTATAACACCAAGAAGCATCACTTACAAATTAATGCATTAATGTCTCAAGTGGTATGCTTTTTAGGGAATAAATCACGTAAAAGAATTAACTTCTCTTGGCCCCAGGGTCAACATAAGCTGGAGCGGCTAAAAACGTATTGCTTCTTGGGAAAAACCTTAACCTGTTCACTCAGCGACCAAGATCATAGTTGTAATAATGTAAGTAAGTCTCTCTCTCAGGCACAAGGTTTAATGGCCTTTTATAATGCAGTTGGCCCGTGGCATTTTACTCATTTACTGACAGTTTATCAAGCGAGGATCCCTGCCACTCTCTTGTATGCCATAGAATGTACAGAGATTTCCAAATGGGAGTTTTTAGATAAGTTAGAAGGGCAGACTTTAAGACTCTTGGTTTCCTGTAAAAACTTGGCATCTGTGGCAGCCTTAAGGCTTGAATTTGGTCTTAAGAGTACCTATGTACAGGGCCTAGCGGCAGTGGTCTGGAGGGCTTTTTGCCTAGTACACAGTGCGGAATCTACTCTAAGATATCTAGCATACAAAGAAAATTTTGGTACGCTAAGAGAAAAATCACAGTTCTTCAGAAATTATAACCTTGCTTTGCAAATGCTGTAGTTCGATGCTGACCTTATTTTATCCCTACTGCCACTTTTATTTAAAAAGTGCCTAAAGAGTCTCTAATGCGTAAAGGTTTATCGCTGGACATCGAGTTCTGTTGCCAAAAGAGGAGACTAGTCGGTGAACATGAAAAATTCTCAACCATTTTGGAACTTAACACATGGGGTGAGGAGCTTCTATATTTTGTTGAGAATAGATAGGCTGCCACTCAAAGATTTAGGCCCTCATTATGACCCTGGCGGTGTTGCACCGCCAGGGCCAACGGGGCGGGAGCACCGCCGACAGGCCGGCGGTGCTCCCTTGGGCATTCTGACCGCGGCGCTTTGGCCGCGGTCAGAAATGGAAAACCGGCGGTCTCCCGCTGGTTTTCCGTTGCCCATTTGAATCCCCCATGGCGGCGCAGCTCGCTGCGCCGCCATGGGGGATTCTGACACCCCCTACCGCCATCCTGTTCCTGGCGGTTCGCCCGCCAGGAACAGGATGGCGGTAGGGGGTGTCGCGGGGCCCCCGTAAGAGGGCCCCGCTAGTATTTCACTGTCTGCATAGCAGACAGTGAAATACGCGACGGGTGCAGTAGCACCCGTCGCACCTTCCCACTCCGCCGGCTCGATTACGAGCCGGCTTCATGGTGGGAAGGTCGTTTTCCCCTGGGCTGGCGGGAGGCCTTTCGGCGGCCGCCCGCCAGCCCAGGGGAAAAGTCAAAATACCCGCCGCGGTCTTGCGACTGCGGTACGGTATTTTGACGGCGGGACTTTGGCGGGCGGCCTCCGCCGCCCGCCAAGGTCCGAATGAGGGCCTTAATCTTTTAAGAATGCAGCAAACATGGAAAAAGCAAAAAGGAGGAGGAATAAAAGTATTCCTCCTTGCTGTGCCATGGTGGCATTAGTTTTTGGTGCTGCCACAGAATTACACCTTCTTGTAAATCTGGGGCACCATCAAAAGCAATGGGTGGTGCGTCGGAGGGTCCCATATTTACAAGGTGGTGTTAAGCCATAAAAAGTGGCTTAGCGCCGCCATGTAAATATGGTGCACTGCACAGGGCCACTGGAGCCTCGCAAAAAGTGACACTAGGGCCTTGTAAATCTGGCCGGCCCATAGTGACTCATGTTAAGATCAGCTATCTGATGGAAGTGACTGGTGACTGGACATGATATCAGTAGAGCTGGTATAGTGAAAGAAAGTAGGCAGTAGGTTGGAATTGGTCCTGTTGAGATGGCAGTTCATACCTGCACGATGGTAGCCTATTTGAGAACCTTTAACTGTGTACGGTTTTGAGTCAGAGCTGAAGCTTGATTATACACATATGAGAGCTCCAGTTTTGACTGAAAATGTTTGGGGGTAATATGAATATGCGTAGGAGCATGATGGAGAAGCTCCTCATCAGTTTTTCATCTTAAAACATGTGTAATATACATTTTTAAATGGCTTACGTGGAATAAACGTGTCACTGATAACATGACAATGTTCATTTTAAAGTGCATCATTAAATTCAGAATGTGTCATACTCATTCAAGTAATATTCATTTTAACAGTCAGATTTAGTATAATGTGTGTAGTGTTCATTTGAAGGTGTGCCATATTCTTTAAACAGTACATTATTTTTATTTCAACATACAGTATATTCATTTTGTATTATGTAGATATGTATCTGGAATTTGTATTGCACAAGCATAGCCAATAGGAAGTGGAGGGCTGTACAGGGTCAGACAAATATAAAGTCAACAAGTGATAGGGGAGGTAGCTTGTTTGCAGACAGTTATTGAATGGTAATGTAGTATTCTTTAAAGAGATACCGTCATCAACCCTTTCCTAATAGGAGCAGCTGTGAGGTGGTTCTGAAGGGCACAGGTGTGTTTCAGATGATGGGTGCATAGATTGAAAATGTCTGCTGCCTTTTTTGTACTTTTTGATAGTCTTAGTTTGCAGTACAATGGTGTTCAGCCTGCGGGTGTGCCAACAACTGTTGACAATCATCAGAGATGGTGATCTTGTCTGCAAAAATAAGTGGTAGGGCTAGTTGTAGTGGCTTTGTAAATGATGCAGCTGGTTTTGAAGATGGGATGGGGGCGGTTTGCTACTGGATTGAGGTTTCTTTATTAGAGTATTGCAGATATCGTTTTGAATTCAGATAGAGAACCCCTCCCCATGTTTGCATTTCATGGAGCATATGTAAAAGCTCTAAAAGAGAAGCAAATCTGTTCATGTTCATCATAAATACTGGGACCCGTGTCATGAACAATGTGTGGCTCTGCTGATTAATGTGTGCACCCCTGTGTTTGCCGTTCAGCCGGATTTCAGTCATTTTTACACTTCGTCATCAGTTTGCCTATCTGCCCACATTTATGAATATTATGAATCTACATATTTCATTTTTCATTAGGGAGTGCATGTTTTATAAAGTTGTGCTCAAAAATGTATCTAAAACATTTTATCATACTCTTTGGCAGAAATAGCTTCATAAATTGAGTACTAATTGATGAAAATGTGACACACAAATTTATGCCAATCATAAAGTAGGGCGTATGTACAAAGTGATGATTCAGGACAAAAAATGACACGTCACTCATGATTGTGTGCAAATTGAGAGACACACCCCAGTGTTTGAACATAGGGCATTATACAGCCCTAAGTGTGTTGTACACATTCTATACAAGTGTCTCTTATTGGCCGACGTACATCATGATACATTGAAAACCTCTGCAATAAAAGTTTGATCTGATATGCGCAGGAAAAATATTATTTAATTATTGGTGATCCATAAGTTGGTTGTTACATTGGGATTTGAATGCAATTGTGTCCATCCGAGAAAATAAAATACGGTTGCTTATTGGGTCTCAGTCTCAATCACAGCATTGATTTGGCAGATGAAGCCAGATACTTACAAAAAGCTGTCACTGAATGAAGAATTTATCCAGGGGGCTTTTCACAAAGTTAACTTACACTTGCGTGTAATTTATAGAGTAATTTGCTCTTACACTTTTATTATAATGTTTAGCAAACCTAGTAAATGTTCCCTATACTTTCCAAAAGGGTGAGCGCCACCCTAACTGTACAGCATCCATATGGTAAAGCATAGGGAAAAGTAAAAATAAAATTAACTAAAATAATGTAAACATATTTTTATGGGAAATACTATTGCACATTAATTGTATGTATTTATTGTAAATGTTAACCAAAGTTAAAAAATGCTACAGCAATATTAGGTTAATTTTGAATCAAATATTTGATTAATTTAAAAATATTAAATTAAATAAACATTAATACAATTATTTACATTAATTCATACATTCATTAATTTATAAATTCAAAATAAATTGTTTAAATAGTTATAATTAAATAATAAATATGTTTTATTTTAGATATTTTCTAACATGAAATTATATTAGTTTATATTTTAAACAATTTCAAATAATTTGAATTGAGTTTCACGTTATTTCCTATCAGGTGTGATGCTAAGTCCCTCCTTCTATTACTAAGTTGGTCAAGCGACTAAGGATGCTGCAGTACCAGTGGCTGGCCATGTGTGGTGCTTGACTTCATTTTCTTTGTTTTTAACTAATATATTAACTATTGGTCATCTTCCTAGTGTTTGGAGTCATCTGTGAGACTACTATTCAGACCCAGCTGATTCTGCCTCTTCTCTGATTATGCTCTCCTAAGCATCCTGTTGATCAGCATAGTATCCAATGCTTTGAAGGCCATTGGGGCCTAGGGAAAACTATCAGTGGAACTGTGGCTGTGGTGCATATATACTCTTTTATTTATTTATTTGAGAGTTTTATATAGTGCTAGCTTGACCTGAGGGTATCAGAGCGGTTTATAGGCGTGTGGACAGGTTCCAGAGAACTAATATGAGGATTTGTAAGGGTTGATATAGTATAACCAGAGGGAATAAAATAATACAACATTGTATAGGTATATCAGAGGGTAAGAAATAAAACAACATTTTACATTGGTGGCGTTAGCTACAGATTTAGACGCTGAGTTGGTCAAGCGACCGTATCGAGTGATCCTGTTAGTGTGGTGAGGGCATGCATAAAAAAGAATGAGGTTGGTAGCGGGTTGAAGTATTTGTTCAGCAATTGAGATTTGAGATTCCATTTGAAACAAGTATAGAAGGGATAACAGTGGCGATTGTTATGAAGTGAGTTGCAAATCATTGGGGCGTTTCCGGAGTACAAACGCTTCTGGGCTATTTTTGTTTTTTTGTTTGGGAAGGGTAAGAAGAAGAAGTGAGTTGGAGCTTCTCAGGGCCCGGTTTCTTCCTGCTCTAGATAGTTTGTTCTCCAGATAATTAGAGTGTACAGGCTTTGTGGGTGACACAAGCTGTTGTGAAGATGCATCTTCCTTCTATGGGAAGCCAATTGAAATTTTTGAGAGCAGGTGAGATGTGGGCAAACATTTTGGTGCCTGTGAGGAGTCTGGCGACTGCATCAAGAGTTGTATTTAGAGACGAAAGATTACTTTTTGGAGTCCCAGTGAGGATGGTGTTACCATTGTCTAGTTTTGAGATGACTAGTGATTGCACTACAATCTTTAGATTGTCAGGGGGACTATACAGTTTGATTTTTTTTAGATGTTTTAAGGTGTAGAGTGTTCTTTTGGCTGAGTTGTTGATGTGCTCTTTCATTGACATGTTTTGTCCAAAATAATTCCTAGGGACTTCACAGATTCGGAAAGTGTAGGAGAATAGTTTAGTGCACCAACATTCACAAGCCTTTCTTGAAATGGCAAAGGCTTGTTCTTGAGGAAAAGAGTAAAAGTTCTGTTTTATGGGGGTTCAGCGTTAAGTAGTTCATGCTTAGCCAAGTTTGTACCTTGTTTGGAGTGGTATTCAGATGGGTAATGTCTCTTTAAGATGTTATTTTATAGTAAAGTAATGTGTCATTGGCATAAAAGGATTTGAGAGCCAAACCCCACCTCCACCTGATACCAGCACCACCATGGACCCCACCCTCCAGCCGAACCTGAGCCAATGGACACCCATCTTCACGGAAGACACCCGAAAGCTTATGAACTGGATTCACTCAGAGGCACCCTCGGACCTGTGTCCACACCACATCTTCAACTGGGCCAGCGCCACCATTGCCCCGAGCTGTGCTGGACAAGCAACCACTCCATCGAAACCGCAGCCTTCCCAAATGATTGGAAGCACGCAGAGATCAACCCACTACTAAAGAAACCCTCTGCTGATCCTAGAAGTATGAAAAAACTACAGATCCATCTCTCTTCTCCCCTTCCCAGCCAAGGTAACTGAAAAGGCCATCAACGCTCAGATCACACCACATCCTGGACCCCTCCAAATCCCGTTTCAGGAGCAACCACAGCACCGAAACTGCCCTTCTCGCAGCCATGAATGACATCTGCATCATACTGGACCACTGAAACATGGCTGTCTTCATCCTCCTTAACCTCTCTGCCGCTTTCGATACCATACCACACCGTGTGCACAAGACTTCACAACACCGGCATCTGCGGCAAGGCCTTGGAGTGGATCTGCTCCTTCCTCACCGGAAGGTCCAGAGGGTCAGACTCCTGCCTTTCATCTCAGAACCAACAGAAATCCTAGGGCTCCTCCCTGAGCCCAATCCTCTTCAATATCTACATGGGTCTGCTTGCTAAAATTGTCAAACAGCACGGCCTCAACATAGTCTCTTATGCCAACGACACACAGCTAATTCTCTCCCTCACCAACGGACCATCTACAGCCAGGAGCAACTTCCACAATGGAATGAGAGCGGTTGCTCACAGGATGAAAACCGCTGCCTCAAGCTCAATTCGGACAAGACAGAGATCCTCATCCTGGGCCCCACTCCCTCTACCTGGGATGACTCCTGGTGACCAGCTGCCCTTGGAAGCGACCCCCTACCCACAGACCACACACGCAACCTGGGCATCATCCTGGACTCCACGCTGTCCATGACCCGCCAGGCAACTCCGATCTTCTCAACTTGCCCTCACCGCCACTGCTGGAATCAGGAAGAGCACAGTGGGAGGCAGATCCTTCTCCTACCTTGTAGCGCAGATCTGGAACACGCTACTAATCCACCTAAGGCAGGCTCCCTTGCTGAATCAGTTCAAGAAGGACCTCAAGACCTGGTTCTTCGACTGATCAGTACCCCTACTACAGCGCCTTGAGACCCCATGGGTTATAAGCAGCGCTTTGCAAATTGCTGATTGATTGATTGATTACTAAGTGGTATTTAAGACCCGCTTGATTCAGAATAACTGTGAGGGGTTCCATGAAGAGATTAAAAAGGGCTGGAGAGAGGATAGAGCCTTGTGGAACTTCTTGTGAAACTGGTGTAGGTTGAGAGAGACAGCTGCTGATTTTTATTTGTTGAGAAGGAAGTTGTAGAAAGGACTGTAGAAAGGACGTAAACCATCTCAAGACTGTGCCATTGATACCAGTGCGATTCTTTAGGGTCTCAAGTAAAGCCTGGTGATTAACTGTTTCAAATTCTGCCGATAGGTCGATAGGCGGTTAAAGAGTCGCCTTCATCTAGGGTTCTAAGAATGTCATCTGATAAATTGAGTATAGCAGTTTCTGTGCTACAACCCTTTCGGGATCCTGATTGGCAGGTGTTGTGGAGGTTGAACTTATTGATGTTTTGTTGAGTTGTATCAGGACATACTTTTCAATCGCTTTTGCTAAGAAAGAAAGGATGGTGACATGTCTCAAGTTGTTGAGGTTGTTAGGATCTGTCCCAGGTTTTTTGAGTATGGGCCTGACTTAGCCTAGTTGGAGGGAGTCAGGTACACAGCCCGATAAGAAGGAATCATTGATGTTTTTGGTCCAGAACAGAGATGATATGGTTAAGGTTCTATACCAGGGTGAGAGGACAGTATTATGGAATATGGGCTTCAAGTTTGCAGTTATCTTGTAGACTTCCCTTTCTGTCAATGGTTTGAACTCTGACCAACTGGCATTGTTTTTCTGTAGGAGCAGACCATTATTGACTTTAATTATTTGTGGTTCACTCAGGTCTGAGGTAGAACCTGGAAGGGTAGTTACCATGGAGATGGGTGGATCATCGGCGCAAGAAGGCTGTGGAGTTGGACTTGTGACTTGACTAAGAGATTGTTCTCTTCAATGGCTTCCTGACAGTGGTCTAAGTTGGATGTCCATATGTTGGCATCCATTACTTTACTATTTGATATTGTGATACTTCCGTTGATTATGAAGTTTTGTAACATATTCTATTATAAAATTAGACTTGAAATTGTAAAGGCAAGATCATTCTAGAAAATAAAATTGTCAAGGGCTGGGCAGTGTGGAGTCTTCTTCTTAATTCTGACCTTGGCTTGTCGAAGGTCTTGTCAAGGGCTGGACAATGTGGAGTCTTCTTAAATGTGATATTGATCTGTCTAAGGATTGATGGCATCATGCAGTAGCCACTTTGCCTCACATTGATTTGAAACACTGAGGAGCACAGTGCTTGTTAGCAGGAATCCCAATTTGGAGGGAAAAGCCATGGGGCAAAAAGACTCCTGGACAAGACTATACTGGCTTGGTGGCTGACAGACTGGAGAACCTCTGGTGGTTCTGAAGAGTAACGACTGAAGGAAGGCTGTTATCCCAGAGGAACACAGAAAGTCAGGAACTAGGCAAGGAAATTGACTTGTGCAGGAATACAAATGTTTTGTGACACAAGGAGAAACAGTTCTTACGCTCCTTACATAGTGCTGCAAAGGAAACAGGAAGCAGGAACAAGTAAGTAGCTAAAAAGGAAATATTTCCATGTTGGATTGGAAACTGAAATATAAAAGAGTGAAAAAATGTCCATATTGTAATGTGTTTTAAAGGATTTGTTTGGAACTTTCTGGAATAAAGTCCTATTTCAAGTAATGCTTTTCTGGCTTTCATTATATTTATTTATTTATAATTTCAAATTTAAAACCATTACAACAATAAGAAATAGCTGTATGCCCATACATAATGCAATCATTATTGTGGAATCCATTAGGTGCTGCATAAAGGAGTAAACAACAATCCCATTGCAATTCATAGCATAGTAAACAAAGCCAAGATATATACAGAAATTCATGATGGTAGTGCAAATCCCAGCAAAAACACATCTCAGCAGTGATAGAGCTATAGGCACCTTATTAGGTTGCAGTGGCATTCAGGAAAGCAGGATGATAAGTCCAGTGTCTGTGTTAACAGATACTCCTGGAAGGGGCCCCAGATGTTCCCGGGCCTGTTAGAAAGAGGGTGCATAGAATTGTATAGCTCCAGCTGCTCTTGACAATGTGTCATATCTAATAACCCCTCCCGGGTGGAGGGCACACATCCTTGGCTCACACGCAGTCCACCCTGCATTTAGCAAGTAGCAGGGCAAGAAAATTTTTGCTGTCATCTGGCATCTCCGGTGGGACACACAGAAGCACTAGCCCTGGTGATGGTTGTAGTTGTATATCAGAGAGAGTGGGGAATACAGCAAGCCTATTGGCCAAAATTAAGGTGCAAAGCCAGGCTACCTGCCAAAAATCAGCCCCTTCCCCGTAACATCTGGAGCACTCGTCTATGGCACTCCAAAATTAAGGGGAAAAGCCAGGCTACGTGCATGAAATCAGCCCCTCCCCATAACATCTGGCACACTCGTCTGTGGTACGCAACATATACTTACACAGTTTAAAGGGAGTGTAATATGCCTGGGGACTAAGGACTGCATCAGACCACACGTGTCTGCCCACTCCTTATCAGAAATAGATTTTCCCAAGGCCACCTCCCACCGGGTCCTAGCATGCTGCAAGCCCAATGGCATCTCAGATTGTGCAGAAGCATAAAGATGAAATAGGAGGTGTTAGGAGGAGGGCGCTGTGAGGAGGAGAGTGGGCGTCTTACATTCAGCCAGAGCTGCTAGGAATGCAGGAAAGCAGGATAACATTCCCGGAGCTGCTACCGGATGTGAAAAAAGGTGAACAGATCCAGCGAGTCCAGCGGTTAGCCAGTGGGGGTAGTTAATCTCTCACAGAATTGCCCAACAAGGAGAGACCACTACACCCCAATGTGATATTCTCTGAGGAGCTAATCTCTCCTGTAGTAGACAATGCAACGGGAAGTGAGCGAGCAATTGTTTATGGGAGTATAGACCAAGCTTCGGCCCATATTTATACTTTTTGACGCACAACTGCGCCAACGCAGTTGTGCGTCAAACATTTTACCGCCGGCTAACGCCATTCCAAAGCGCCATGCGGGCGCCTTATTTGTTGAATGACGTTAGCCGGCGCTGCGGACTGGTGTGCGTAAAAAAAAATGACTCACACCAGGCAGCGCCGGCGTAGGGGAAAATGGAGGTTGGGCGTCAAAAAATGGGGCAAGTCAGGTCTGAGGCAAAATTCAGGCCTCAACCCGATTTGCGCCATTTTTTTTGACGCCCAACCTCCATTGACATGACTCCTGTCTTAGCAAAGACAGTAGTCATGCCCCCTTGCCCAATGGGCATGGTCATTGGTCATAGTGGCATGTAGGGGGGCCCAAATCAGGCCCCCCTATGCCACAAAAAAAAACGAAAAAAAATACTTACCCCAACTTACCTCAACTTACCTGGGATGGGTCCCTCCATCCTTGGGTGTCCTCCTGGGGTGGGCAAGGGTGGCAGGGGGTGTCCCTGGGGGCATCGGAAGGCACTTCTGGGCTCCTTCTGAGCCCACAGGTCCCTTAACGCCTGCCCTGACCCAGGCGTTAAAAAACGGCGCCCATCAGGCTGGGCGCAGTTTTTTAAGGCCTGCCCCCTCCTGTGCGTCAAAATGACGTCAGAGTATAAATATGGGGCACAGGCCTTAAAGTCATTTTTAGGAAGGGAACGCCTACCTTGCATATAATTAACGCAAGGCTGGTTCCCCCTTCCAAAAAATGACGCACATGGTGGAACTTTGACACCCGCGGGGTAGGACGTCAAAGTATAAATATGGGGCAGGGTTTGTGCCGATTGTGCGTCAAAATCTTTGACGCACATTCGGCGCAAACAGAGTATAAATATGCCCCTTAGTTTGTAAGGAACCCAGGCTTGTTGCGTACATGCAACTGTGTCTATTTTACCACACGTTTTTCATAAGGCCTGTCCCATCAGGGCCTGAAGAGGGTTAGGGTTACCTGGTCGTGCTCAGGTGCAAAATGTGTCAGATAGTGGGGTGGCCTAAGACAATACTGAGTAGATGAGTCTTATGCACATAGGTAATAAAGCTCAAAGTTAGGGGCTACAAGACTGCTCTGATCATAGGGCAAAGTCAGGGTTTCCCAGCAAAGTTAAGGTTGCTCCCCTGTCAAGGCAAAGCTCGCCACAAGGGTACACATGGTATAAAAAATGACGAGGTGGAGGAATGGGTATGTTCATAAAAAGACAGAGCAGGCTCGGGAGAGTGACGATCTTCATTATAGGTACATACCCCATCAAAGAGCGAAGCATTTCAGTCCACCCGCTGATCTGATCTTCCAGCATGGATATCACTGCTCCATAATTCCCAAGTATGACTTCCAACTCGTTAGCACTGATTTGAATGCGCAAGTCTTTTAGGGAGACAGTTACCCAACATGGGGCAGAAAGAGCGGGAGAATTATAGTAGCCAGGGTAAGGGGAAAAATCGAAGAACTGGTTCAATTAATCGCTATGCCCGACACCATCAGGAACAGTGAAAACTTGTGTATGACTAGGTCTAGATTTACTCCGGGGCTATTCAAATAAAGAGTAATGACATCCACATAAAGCAATATAACAATATTGTGGGGTGAGAATGCCAGGCCCCTATTACCATGGAGTTGACGAAAGACCGATGCCATTGGTTCAGTGGCCAAAGTGTAGAGCAAGGGTGACAAGGGGCAACTCTGAAGATTGCCTCTGCCAATTGGGATGGGGTCTGACAACAATTCATTGACACGGATCTGCAATGAAAGGGTCATGCGAAGCAGCTGAATCAGGCAGAATAGGGAGCAGGCAGCCCAATTCTGCACAGAACCACAATAAGAAAGGACCACTCGAGAGAGCCAAAAGCTTTAGACTACTACCAAGTCTTCATCTGGTCTTAGTTGGTGTAGGAGGGTGAAAAGTGTCCTGAGATTAGGAGAAGTGGAGTGGCTGAGGATGAACCCGGCCTGATCAGGCAGGATGAGGTCAGGGAGCAAGCGAACCAGCCTGCTAGCCACCACTTTATCAAGTGTTTTAGTGTAAGTATTTTATAGTTGGGGGGCGATTTGAATTTGGACACTGAAGTGGTTTGTCTGGTTTTAGAGGTGTTATTGGAATACTTTCCTGTAACAAAGGAGGTAAGACACCAGTTTGTAATGCTTCTTCATATACCGGCAATAGGCAGAGAGCAAGGTGGGCCGAACAGGTCTTCTAGAGCTAAGTGGGAAGGCTGTTACTTCCCGGGGATTTGCAGGTAGGCAACACACCTATAGCTGCAGCAATCTCATAGAAGGTTATGGGCTCTGCCAGGAACGCATTACGAGATCCCTCCAGCCAGGCCAAAGAGAGACGACTAAGGTAGGTAGTATAATCCACCAGGGTATGTGATTGTCGGGGTATATAAGTGAGTAATATTCTGCAAATGTTTTCATGATACCCTCAGCGTCAATAATCACCAGCCTGTCATCATGAGTCAGTTTGGTGACAACAGGGAGTCCACATTGCCACTGTAATATGTGAGTCAATTCTGGCCACGTTTATCCCCCTTTCCATATGCATGACCTGTATTGTATTAGTACAGGTGCTTGCGTTCGTTGTCGGCGAGGGCATTATAGTCCATAATGGCCATCTTGAAACTCCGCCATCAAAATGTGGTTTATAGGCCCTCTCTATGTACACATTCCCCTAATGTACACTTTAGAAAGTTTCCCATACCAAACCTATTAATTTCATTGAGCCATCATTGGTCTCAAAGAATTCAGCTAGATCGTTTTAGAGATCAGGTTTCCACATGAATGCAGTATATTTAGAGACAGGGAGGGCAAGGGTGAGTCCCACCGTGGAGGGGCCCCTAAGGGTCCTCAACAAGTGCTCTATTGGTGTGACCCAACTACAGACATCATCAGTTCTTAACCAATAATCCAATGTAGCGCAGGATCCATGTACCATTGAATTATGCATGCCCTCTCTAATCCCAGGGTGACAAACCTTCCAAATGTCAAGTAGGTCATTAATATCCATTAGATCGTGCAATGCGTTGGCCGCAGTACGGTGGGCTCGGGATGCTGGATTAAAACAGTTTATATCTCAGACAAGGACAAGCTTAAAATACCAGTCCCATAAAACACTACTGGAGGATAGAATAAAGAAACAGTGCCTCCGGACTGTCCAAATTAAATCTGGGACAACAATGTTGGGCTCATATGTGTTATTGATGGTGAAATGCTACCCTTGTATTTCCAGTTGCATAATTACATATCTGCCTTGCGGATCAGATATCTTCACCAATAAATCGACAGTAAAGTCCTTCCTAAACAACAAAAACACCCCTCTGGCAGAGGCTGAATAATATGCGTAAACCCCATGGACAGCCCAGTTACCTGTGAAAGGCTTGACGGGCTTGAAGTGTTTTTTCTTGTAATAATGCAATATGAACGTTACGACGTCAAATAGGCTAGTACCTTCCACTTTTTCCGTGGATCGCTCAGGCCACGCACATTCCAAATTATAATGTTAACAACAAGCATCTTAGAGAGTGATATGAGTAAGAGTACACAAATTTTGAAGGACCATAAGGGCTCAGAGAATCGCTTATTGTTTCCATATGAGCAAGTGTAGGAAAGTACCATCTTGCCTGGCATGTTACCCCCATTTTTCACTGTATATATGTTGTTTTAGTTGTATGTGTCACTGGGACCCTGGTAACCCAGGGCCCCAGTGCTCATAAGTGTGCCTGTATGTGTTACCTGTGTAGTGACTAACTGTCTCACTGAGGCTCTGCTAATCAGAACCTCAGTGGTTATGCTCTCTCATTTCTTTCCAAATTGTCACTGACAGGCTAGTGACCATTTTTACCAATTTACATTGGCTTACTGGAACACCCTTATAATCCCCTAGTATATGGTACTGAGGTACCCAGGGTATTGGGGTTCCAGGAGATCCCTATGGGCTGCAGCATTTCTTTTGCCACCCATAGGGAGCTCTGACAATTCTTACACAGGCCTGCCACTGCAGCCTGAGTGAAATAACGTCCACGTTATTTCACAGCCATTTTACACTGCACTTAAGTAACTTATAAGTCACCTATATGTCTAACCTTTACCTGGTAAAGGTTAGGTGCAAAGTTACTTAGTGTGAGGGCACCCTGGCACTAGCCAAGGTGCCCCCACATTGTTCAGAGCCAATTCACTGAACTTTGTGAGTGCGGGGACACCATTACACGCGTGCACTACATATAGGTCACTACCTATATGTAGCTTCACCATGGTAACTCCGAATATGGCCATGTAACATGTCTATGATCATGGAATTGCCCCCTCTATGCCATCCTGGCATTGTTGGTACAATTCCATGATCCCAGTGGTCTGTAGCACAGACCCTGGTACTGCCAGACTGCCCTTCCTGGGGTTTCTCTGCAGCTGCTGCTGCTGCCAACCCCTCAGACAGGCAGCTGCCCTCCTGGGGTCCAGCCAGGCCTGGCCCAGGATGGCAGAACAAAGAACTTCCTCTGAGAGAGGGTGTGACACCCTCTCCCTTTGGAAAATGGTGTGAAGGCAGGGGAGGAGTAGCCTCCCCCAGCCTCTGGAAATGCTTTGTTGGGCACAGATGTGCCCAATTCTGCATAAGCCAGTCTACACCGGTTCAGGGACCCCTTAGCCCCTGCTCTGGCGCGAAACTGGACAAAGGAAAGGGGAGTGACCACTCCCCTGACCTGCACCTCCCCTGGGAGGTGTCCAGAGCTCCTCCAGTGTGCTCCAGACCTCTGCCATCTTTGAAACAGAGGTGCTGCTAGCACACTGGACTGCTCTGAGTGGCCAGTGCCACCAGGTGACGTCAGAGACTCCTGCTGATAGGCTCCTTCAGGTGTTAGTAGCCTTTCCTCTCTCCTAGGTAGCCAAACCCTCTTTTCTGGCTATTTAAGGTCTCTGTCTCTGGGGAAACTGCAGATAACGAATGCATGAGCTCAGCCGAGTTCCTCTGCATCTCCCTCTTCACCTTCTGATAAGGAATCGACCGCTGACCGCGCTGGAAGCCTGCAAACCTGCAAACCTGCAACATAGTAGCAAAGACGACTACTGCAACTCTGTAACGCTGATCCTGCCGCCTTCTCGACTGTTTTCCTGCTTGTGCATGCTGTGGGGGTAGTCTGCCTCCTCTCTGCACCAGAAGCTCCGAAGAAATCTCCCGTGGGTCGACGGAATCTTCCCCCTGCAACCGCAGGCACTAAAAAGCTGCATCTCCGGTCCCTTGGGTCTCCTCTCAGCACGACGAGCGAGGTCCCTCGAATCCAGCGACACCGTCCAAGTGACCCCCACAGTCCAGTGACTCTTCAGCCCAAGTTTGGTGGAGGTAAGTCCTTGCCTCACCTCGCTGGGCTGCATTGCTGGGAACCGCGACTTTGCAAGCTACTCCGGCCCCTGTGCACTTCCGGCGGAAATCCTGTGTGCACAGCCAAGCCGGGGTCCACGGCACTCTAACCTGCATTGCACGACTTTCTAAGTTGGTCTCCGGCGACGTGGGACTCCTTTGTGCAACTTCGGCGAGAACCGTTTCACGCATCCTCGTAGTGCCTGTTTCTGGCACTTCTCCGGGTGCTACCTGCTTCAGTGAGGGCTCTTTGTCTTGCTCGACGTCCCCTCTCTCTGCAGGTCCAATTTGCGACCTCCTGGTCCCTCCTGGGCCCCAGCAGCGTCCAAAAACGCCAAACGCACGATTTGCGTGTAGCAAGGCTTGTTGGCGTCCATCCGGCGGGAAAACACTTCTGCACGACTCTCCAAGGCGCGGGGGATCCATCCTCCAAAGGGGAAGTCTCTAGCCCTTGTCGTTCCTGCAGTATTCACAGTTCTTCAGCCTAGTAAGAGCTTCTTTGCACCAACCGCTGGCATTTCTTGGGCATCTGCCCATCTCCGAGCTGCTTGTGACTTTTGGACTTGGTCCCCTTGTTCCACAGGTACCTTCAGACAGGAATCCATCGTTGTTGCATTGCTGATTTGTGTTTTCCTTGCATTCTCCCTCTAACACGACTATTTTGTCCTTAGGGGAACTTTGGTGCACTTTGCACTCACTTTTCAGGGTCTTGGGGAGGGTTATTTTTCTAACTCTCACTATTTTCCAATAGTCCCAGCGACCCTCTACAAGGTCACATAGGTTTGGGGTCCATTCGTGGTTCGCATTCCACTTCTGGAGTATATGGTTTGTGTTGCCCCTATCCCTATGTTTCCCCATTGCATCCTATTGTAACTATACATTGTTTGCACTGTTTTCTAAGACTATACTGCATATTTTTGCTATTGTGTATATATATCTTGTGTATATTTCCTATCCTCTCACTGAGGGTACACTCTAAGATACTTTGGCATATTGTCATAAAAATAAAGTACCTTTATTTTTAGTATAACTGTGTATTGTGTTTTCTTATGATATTGTGCATATGACACTAAGTGGTACTGTAGTAGCTTCACACGTCTCCTAGTTCAGCCTAAGCTGCTCTGCTAAGCTACCATTATCTATCAGCCTAAGCTGCTAGACACCCTATACACTAATAAGGGATAACTGGGCCTGGTGCAAGGTGCAAGTACCCCTTGGTACTCACTACAAGCCAGTCCAGCCTCCTACATTGGTTGTGCAGTGGTGGGATAAGTGCTTGAGACTACTTACCACTCTTGTCATTGTACTTTTCATAAGAGAAAAATATACAAAACAAGGTCAGTGTATATACACATAGCCAAAAAGTTTTGCATTTCCTCTTTTCACTCTTTTCTAAGTGCTGAAAAGTACTACTAAACTTTCAAAAAGTTCTTAAAAGTTTAAAAAGTTTTTTTTCTGTCTTTCCAAAAAGTTCTGAAAACTTTTTTCTCTTTTGTCTATCACTTTAACTCTCTCTAAAAATGTCTGGCACAGGCCAAAAAGTTGAACTGTCCAAACTTGCATATGATCACCTTAGCTGGAAAGGAGCAAGGAGTCTCTGCATAGAGAGAGGTTTGAGTGTAGGGAAGAATCCTTCCTTAGAACTGTTAATTAATATGCTTAGAGTACAAGATAAGGCCATAAGTGCCCAATCTGTAGAAAAAGTAGCTAATGGTTCTCAATCTGATCCAGGGACTCCCCCAGGAAAAGGTTCAGGAAAGAAACTTCTCAGCCTGCCCATTACTAGACAGTCTAGCATAGTTGGTACAGAGGTTGAATCACATCATACTGATGATGTGCTCTCACATTATACTGGTAGCCAAGCTGTTAGGGTGCCCTCTGTAAGGGACAGGTCTCCTTCTGTTCATTCCCATCATACCTCTGTATCTAGAAATGTCCCTCCCACCCACCCTGATGACAGATTGTTGGAAAGGGAGCTCAATAGATTGAGAGTGGAGCAAACCAGACTGAAGCTCAAGAAGCAACAGCTGGATTTGGATAGACAGTCTTTAGAAATAGAGAGGGAAAGACAGAAAATGGGTTTAGATACCCATGGTGGCAGCAGCAGTATTCCCCATAGTCATCCTGCAAAAGAGCATGATTCCAGGAATCTGCATAAGATAGTTCCCCCTTACAAGGAGGGGGATGACATTAACAAGTGGTTTGCTGCACTTGAGAGGGCCTGTGCTGTACAGGATGTCCCTCAAAGGCAGTGGGCTGCTATCCTATGGCTATCATTTACTGGAAAAGGTAGGGATAGGCTCCTTACTGTAAAAGAAAATGATGCTAACAATTTCCAAGTTCTTAAGAATGCACTCCTGGATGGTTATGGCTTAACCACTGAACAGTACAGGATCAAGTTCAGAGATACCAAAAAGGAGTCTTCACAAGACTGGGTTGATTTCATTGACCAGGCAGTGAAGGCCTTGGAGGGGTGGTTACATGGCAGTAAAGTTACTGATTATGACAGCCTGTATAACTTAATCCTGAGAGAGCATATTCTTAATAATTGTGTGTCTGATTTGTTGCACCAGTACTTGGTGGACTCTGATCTGACCTCTCCCCAAGAATTGGGAAAGAAGGCAGACAAATGGGTCAGAACAAGAGTGAACAGAAAAGTTCATACAGGGGGTGACAAAGATGGCAACAAAAAGAAGGATGGTAAGTCTTCTGACAAGGGTGGGGACAAATCTAAAAATGAGTCTTCATCAGGCCCACAAAAACACTCTGGTGGGGGTGGTGGGCCCAAACCCTCCTCTAATCAGAACAAGGAAAAGAAACCATGGTGCTATTTATGTAAGATAAAAGGCCATTGGACAACAGATCCCAGTTGTCCAAAGAAAGGCACCACAGCTCCTACCACTACAACCCCTACTGCTACACCTAGTGTCCCTACTAATAGCAGTGGTGGTGGGAGCAAACCTACTAATAGCCAATCCAAGGGAGTAGCTGGGCTCACTTTTGGTAATTTAGTTGGGGTTGGTCTGATTAGGGAGACCACAGAGGCTACTTTAGTCTCTGAAGGGGCTATTGACTTAGCCACTTTGGTTGCTTGCCCCCATAACTTGGAGAAGTACAAGCAACTAACCCTAATAAATGGTGTTGAGGTCCAGGCCTACAGGGACACAGGTGCCAGTGTCACAATGGTGATTGAGAAACTGGTGCACCCTGAACAACACATACTTGGACACCAGTACCAAGTAACCGATGCTCACAACATAACACAAAGCCACCCCATGGCTGTTGTAAATCTCAACTGGGGGGGGGTATCTGGTCCAAAGAAAGTTGTGGTAGCTTCAGATTTACCTGTAGACTGTCTATTAGGGAACGATTTGGAGACATCAGCTTGGTCAGATGTGGAGTTGGAGGCCCATGCAGCAATGCTGGGCATCCCAGGGCATATTTTTGCTTTGACAAGGGCTCAGGCCAAAAAGCAAAAAGGACAGGGAAGCTTGGATCCTGGAACAATGGACCAAGTGCTCCCTAAAGCTAGGGCTAGTAGAAGCAAACCACTTCCTACTATCCCTCCCTCTACAGTGGATTCTACTTCTGAGGAAGAAGAATTCCCTCCCTGTGCAGAACCTACACCAGAGGAGCTGGAAGCAGACACTGCTGAGCTTTTGGGTGAAGGGGGGCCTGCCAGAGAGGAGCTGAGTGTGGCACAGCAAACCTGTCCCACATTAGAGGGTCTCAGACAGCAAGCTGTCAAACAGGCTAATGGGGATGTCAGTGACTCACACAGAGTTTACTGGGAGGACAACCTCTTGTACACTGAGCAAAGGGATCCTAAACCTGGAGCTGCCAGGAGATTAGTGATTCCTCAGGAGTACAGAAAGTTCCTCCTAACACTGGCACATGACATTCCCTTAGCTGGGCACCTGGGTCAAATGAAAACTTGGGACAGATTGGTACCACTGTTTCATTGGCCTAGGATGTCTGAGGACACAAAAGATTTTTGTAAGTCCTGTGAAACCTGTCAAGCCAGTGGCAAGACAGGTGGCACTCCAAAGGCACCCCTTATCCCACTGCCTGTGGTTGGGGTTCCCTTTGAAAGGGTAGGGGTTGACATAGTTGGCCCCCTTGACCCTCCTACTGCTTCAGGCAATAGGTTTATCTTAGTGGTAGTGGACCATGCCACAAGGTATCCTGAAGCAATTCCTTTAAGGACCACTACAGCTCCTGCAGTGGCAAAGGCCCTCCTGGGAATATTTTCCAGGGTGGGCTTCCCAAAGGAAGTAGTATCAGACAGAGGAAGCAATTTCATGTCTGCATACTTAAAGGCCATGTGGAAGGAGTGTGGTGTAACTTACAAGTTCACAACACCCTATCATCCACAAACAAATGGACTGGTGGAGAGATTTAATAAAACTCTCAAAGGCATGATTATGGGACTCCCTGAAAAACTCCGCAGGAGATGGGATATCCTTCTACCATGCCTCCTTTTTGCCTACAGGGAGGTACCCCAGAAAGGAGTGGGCTTCAGCCCCTTTGAACTTCTTTTTGGACACCCTGTTAGGGGTCCACTCACACTTGTAAAGGAGGGTTGGGAACAACCTTTGAAAGCTCCTAAGCAGGATATTGTGGATTATGTACTTGGCCTCAGATCAAGGATGGCTGAGTACATGAAAAAGGCCAGTAAAAACCTTCAGGCCAGCCAAGAGCTCCAGAAGCAATGGCATGATCAGAAGGCTGTTTTGGTTCAGTACCAACCAGGGCAGAAAGTGTGGGTCTTGGAGCCTGTGGCCCCAAGAGCACTCCAAGATAAATGGAGTGGTCCACACACAATTGTTGAAAAGAAGGGTGAAGTCACCTACTTGGTTGACTTAGGCACTGCCAGGAGTCCCCTTAGGGTGCTCCATGTCAATCGCCTGAAACCCTACTATGACAGGGCTGATCTCACCCTGCTCATGGCAACAGATGAGGGACAGGAAGAAGACAGTGATCCTCTACCTGACCTCTTCTCTTCCACAGAACAAGATGCTCTTGTGGAAGGGGTAGTTTTGGCTGATTGTCTTACTGCTGAGCAGAAAGATAATTGCATAAATCTCCTAGGACAATTTTCAGAACTCTTCTCCATTGTGCCAGGCACCACTTCTTGGTGTGAGCACACTATAGATACTGGAGACAGTTTACCTGTCAAAAGTAAGATCTATAGGCAGCCTGACCATGTCAGGGACTGCATAAAGCAAGAAGTTCAGAAGATGTTAGAACTAGGAGTGGTTGAGCACTCTGACAGTCCATGGGCTTCTCCTGTGGTACTGGTACCAAAACCCAATTCTAAAGATGGAAAGAAGGAAATGAGGTTTTGTGTAGACTATAGAGGTCTCAACTTGGTAACCAAAACAGATGCTCACCCTATACCCAGGGCAGATGAGCTAATAGATACACTGGCATCTGCCAAGTATCTAAGCACTTTTGATTTGACTGCAGGGTATTGGCAGATCAAAATGTCAGAAGATGCTAAACCTAAGACTGCATTTTCTACCATTGGAGGACATTACCAGTTTACTGTAATGCCTTTTGGTTTGAAAAATGCACCTGCCACTTTTCAGAGGTTGGTGAACACAGTCCTGCAAGGGCTGGAAGCTTTCAGTGCAGCATATTTGGATGATATAGCTGTCTTTAGCTCCAGCTGGGATGATCACCTGGTCCACCTTTGGAAAGTTTTGGAGGCCCTGCAAAAGGCAGGCCTCACTATCAAGGCTTCAAAGTGCCAGATAGGGCAGGGTAAGGTGGTTTATCTGGGACACCTTGTTGGTGGGGAACAGATTGCACCACTTCAGGGGAAAATCCAAACTATTATTGATTGGATTCCCCCTACCACTCAGACTCAGGTGAGAGCCTTCCTAGGCCTCACTGGGTATTACAGGAGGTTCATTAAGAACTATGGCTCCATTGCAGCCCCTCTTAATGACCTCACATCCAAGAAAATGCCTAAAAAGGTATTATGGACAGCAAACTGTCAGAAAGCTTTTGAGGAGCTGAAGCAGGCCATATGCTCTGCACCTGTCCTGAAAAGCCCTTGTTACTCTAAAAAATTCTATGTCCAAACTGATGCATCTGAATTAGGAGTAGGGGCAGTCCTATCACAACTTAATTCTGAGGGCCAGGATCAACCTGTTGCTTTTATTAGTAGAAGGTTGACCCCTAGAGAAAAGCGTTGGTCTGCCATTGAGAGGGAGGCCTTTGCTGTGGTCTGGGCTCTGAAGAAGTTGAGGCCATACCTGTTTGGCACTCACTTCATTGTTCAGACAGACCACAAACCTCTACTTTGGCTAAAACAAATGAAAGGTGAAAATCCTAAATTGTTGAGGTGGTCCATATCCCTACAGGGAATGGACTATACAGTGGAACATAGACCTGGGAGTAGCCACTCCAATGCAGATGGACTCTCCAGATATTTCCACTTAGACAATGAAGACTCATCAGGTAATGGCTAGTCTTATTGTCCTTCGTTTGGGGGGGGGTTGTGTAGGAAAGTACCATCTTGCCTGGCATGTTACCCCCATTTTTCACTGTATATATGTTGTTTTAGTTGTATGTGTCACTGGGACCCTGGTAACCCAGGGCCCCAGTGCTCATAAGTGTGCCTGTATGTGTTACCTGTGTAGTGACTAACTGTCTCACTGAGGCTCTGCTAATCAGAACCTCAGTGGTTATGCTCTCTCATTTCTTTCCAAATTGTCACTGACAGGCTAGTGACCATTTTTACCAATTTACATTGGCTTACTGGAACACCCTTATAATCCCCTAGTATATGGTACTGAGGTACCCAGGGTATTGGGGTTCCAGGAGATCCCTATGGGCTGCAGCATTTCTTTTGCCACCCATAGGGAGCTCTGACAATTCTTACACAGGCCTGCCACTGCAGCCTGAGTGAAATAACGTCCACGTTATTTCACAGCCATTTTACACTGCACTTAAGTAACTTATAAGTCACCTATATGTCTAACCTTTACCTGGTAAAGGTTAGGTGCAAAGTTACTTAGTGTGAGGGCACCCTGGCACTAGCCAAGGTGCCCCCACATTGTTCAGAGCCAATTCACTGAACTTTGTGAGTGCGGGGACACCATTACACGCGTGCACGACATATAGGTCACTACCTATATGTAGCTTCACCATGGTAACTCCGAATATGGCCATGTAACATGTCTATGATCATGGAATTGCCCCCTCTATGCCATCCTGGCATTGTTGGTACAATTCCATGATCCCAGTGGTCTGTAGCACAGACCCTGGTACTGCCAGACTGCCCTTCCTGGGGTTTCTCTGCAGCTGCTGCTGCTGCCAACCCCTCAGACAGGCAGCTGCCCTCCTGGGGTCCAGCCAGGCCTGGCCCAGGATGGCAGAACAAAGAACTTCCTCTGAGAGAGGGTGTGACACCCTCTCCCTTTGGAAAATGGTGTGAAGGCAGGGGAGGAGTAGCCTCCCCCAGCCTCTGGAAATGCTTTGTTGGGCACAGATGTGCCCAATTCTGCATAAGCCAGTCTACACCGGTTCAGGGACCCCTTAGCCCCTGCTCTGGCGCGAAACTGGACAAAGGAAAGGGTAGTGACCACTCCCCTGACCTGCACCTCCCCTGGGAGGTGTCCAGAGCTCCTCCAGTGTGCTCCAGACCTCTGCCATCTTTGAAACAGAGGTGCTGCTAGCACACTGGACTGCTCTGAGTGGCCAGTGCCACCAGGTGACGTCAGAGACTCCTGCTGATAGGCTCCTTCAGGTGTTAGTAGCCTTTCCTCTCTCCTAGGTAGCCAAACCCTCTTTTCTGGCTATTTAAGGTCTCTGTCTCTGGGGAAACTGCAGATAACGAATGCATGAGCTCAGCCGAGTTCCTCTGCATCTCCCTCTTCACCTTCTGATAAGGAATCGACCGCTGACCGCGCTGGAAGCCTGCAAACCTGCAAACCTGCAACATAGTAGCAAAGACGACTACTGCAACTCTGTAACGCTGATCCTGCCGCCTTCTCGACTGTTTTCCTGCTTGTGCATGCTGTGGGGGTAGTCTGCCTCCTCTCTGCACCAGAAGCTCCGAAGAAATCTCCCGTGGGTCGACGGAATCTTCCCCCTGCAACCGCAGGCACCAAAAAGCTGCATCTCCGGTCCCTTGGGTCTCCTCTCAGCACGACGAGCGAGGTCCCTCGAATCCAGCGACACCGTCCAAGTGACCCCCACAGTCCAGTGACTCTTCAGCCCAAGTTTGGTGGAGGTAAGTCCTTGCCTCACCTCGCTGGGCTGCATTGCTGGGAACCGCGACTTTGCAAGCTACTCCGGCCCCTGTGCACTTCCGGCGGAAATCCTGTGTGCACAGCCAAGCCTGGGTCCACGGCACTCTAACCTGCATTGCACGACTTTCTAAGTTGGTCTCCGGCGACGTGGGACTCCTTTGTGCAACTTCGGCGAGCACCGTTTCACGCATCCTCGTAGTGCCTGTTTCTGGCACTTCTCCGGGTGCTACCAGCTTCAGTGAGGGCTCTTTGTCTTGCTCGACGTCCCCTCTCTCTGCAGGTCCAATTTGCGACCTCCTGGTCCCTCCTGGGCCCCAGCAGCGTCCAAAAACGCCAAACGCACGATTTGCGTGTAGCAAGGCTTGTTGGCGTCCATCCGGCGGGAAAACACTTCTGCACGACTCTCCAAGGCGCGGGGGATCCATCCTCCAAAGGGGAAGTCTCTAGCCCTTGTCGTTCCTGCAGTATTCACAGTTCTTCAGCCTAGTAAGAGCTTCTTTGCACCAACCGCTGGCATTTCTTGGGCATCTGCCCATCTCCGAGCTGCTTGTGACTTTTGGACTTGGTCCCCTTGTTCCACAGGTACCTTCAGACAGGAATCCATCGTTGTTGCATTGCTGATTTGTGTTTTCCTTGCATTCTCCCTCTAACACGACTATTTTGTCCTTAGGGGAACTTTGGTGCACTTTGCACTCACTTTTCAGGGTCTTGGGGAGGGTTATTTTTCTAACTCTCACTATTTTCCAATAGTCCCAGCGACCCTCTACAAGGTCACATAGGTTTGGGGTCCATTCGTGGTTCGCATTCCACTTCTGGAGTATATGGTTTGTGTTGCCCCTATCCCTATGTTTCCCCATTGCATCCTATTGTAACTATACATTGTTTGCACTGTTTTCTAAGACTATACTGCATATTTTTGCTATTGTGTATATATATCTTGTGTATATTTCCTATCCTCTCACTGAGGGTACACTCTAAGATACTTTGGCATATTGTCATAAAAATAAAGTACCTTTATTTTTAGTATAACTGTGTATTGTGTTTTCTTATGATATTGTGCATATGACACTAAGTGGTACTGTAGTAGCTTCACACGTCTCCTAGTTCAGCCTAAGCTGCTCTGCTAAGCTACCATTATCTATCAGCCTAAGCTGCTAGACACCCTATACACTAATAAGGGATAACTGGGCCTGGTGCAAGGTGCAAGTACCCCTTGGTACTCACTACAAGCCAGTCCAGCCTCCTACAGCAAGCACCTAAAGATCCAGAAACATAGGAACACATTTACAAGAAATAATACAATGCTGCTGCAGCGCAATGTTGCATCAAAATGTTTAACTCTGTCTAATGAGAGATCCTAACACCATGCGTGCGCAATATTTACAAAACAGCGCTACATAGCATTTTACGCTGCCCCAGGATCGGGGCAGCGTGAAGAAAATGATGCTAGCCTGCGTGCTGCGTCATAAATGAAAATGACAATTGCTGCAAAGGTGACACTAGCCTGATTTGCGGCCACCTTTGCACCTAAAGGCATAAAATAAACCCTGCAAAATGCCGCTTCATAAAAATATACAAACAGAAGACACTAGAGGACACAAATGGAGTCCCCTGAAGACCAGACACCCTAGGACAACCCCAGCAACCCAAGTACAAGCCAGGGTGTCCAGACAGACTCCCAGGAGCAGGGGAAGAGGAAGAGGAAGTGAAGGTTCAGTGAGGAGAAGAACAACATCTTGCTCCGTGAGGTGATGCAGCATCAACAACAGCTATTCATCACCTCCAAATTACTGTTAAGGAGGAAAGAGGCCATATGGCAGTCCATATTGGACAAAGTCAAGAGGACAGTCATCGACTTTAAGAAGCACTGGTATAATTGCAATCGCAGAACAAAGGAGAAACTGGCCAGCAACCGCAATGCAGCATTGCAGACCGGGGGTGGAAGTCCAGCACCCCAGGAGGAGCTGGATGACCTGGAGGAGATGGTGGCAGCTGTCACCCCTGAGGAGTTGGTGACCAGGGTCCAAGGACACGACAGTGCAGCATATGAGGAACAACAACCACAAGTTGAGTCACAGTGTGGGGCAATGTGGTCATTATGTAATTTCAAAAGGGGGTGGCAGCCATGTCCTAGAGCAAAAATGCATTGGCTGCATGCCATAGTGTAGTATGCTGGGACACTCATGGTGAAACAGCAAAGAGAGGTAGTGTGCACTGACTTCACACAATTAGCAAATCCCAGGCCACAACCACCACCTCACTGTCTTCATTGTCTAAAGTGCAGCATTATTCCAGGTTTACCTCACTTTGGACCTCATTCACGAGGCACTAGCGGCACACTGCACCACTAGAGTGTCAATTTCCAATGAAGCTCCAGTGGCGCAGTGTGCCAGCCCATATTTACAAGGCAGCGCAAAGACATCTTCCATTGCTGTTCATGGCCTTGTAAATATGGACACCTTTCACACATAGCACAGTGTGAAATAGACATTCCATGGGTGTTGCTTGGGGTGTTCACATACAACACTCATGGAACCTGAAGGAATTTGTCGCATTCCCAGATTTACAAGGCTGGGAATGCATCAGACTCCTACACCACCTCATTCCACTTTCATCACTTCCCGTGTTTCACCTCTTTCTCTGGGGAAAACAAATCTTGTGATTGTTTTTGTGGAAGGTGTCCCTCACTGCACAAAAACAATCATCCTCACAAGGCAGGAATCCTGCACCATGGTGCAAGGCTGCCTGTATTGGCACTCGCCAGTAATTTGTGCACCAGTGCAGAGGGAGAGGAAAGAAATGTGCTGTATCTTGTAGATACAGTGCATTTCTGCCTTTTCAAGGTGATGCAGAGCAGTGAGCAAGGTACTTGCTGCTGTGCCCTGCACCACCTGCCATGTAAATTAGGCTCTTTGTGCCACATGTATGAGAAAATGACACAGAGCAGCGCAACCGGCCTGTCATTTAGAAATTGCAGGGATGCATTTTATTCACTGAAATTCTATGCATCCCTGTACTTTCCTTGGCAACTGCTGCCATCTCCAATGCAGACATCCTTGCACCATGTAGTTACTTTGTCTCACTTGGGCCTATGCACACTAATCTAGGATGTAAATCCTTAGAATAGAATGGCTGTGTCACTGGACAAAAAACTCATCTGAGAGGGGGCCCAGGTGTGGGCGACGGGAGGCATACACACATAGAGACATGGTAAGAGACATGTCAATTGTACCCTGCATGAAACTAAAATGCATCCAGCTGACATGGAGGGAAGAAGAGTGCACACAGGTGTCAGCTGCCATGGAAGAGACCACAGGAACTCATCACAAATAATCAATTGGAGGGTGGGTGATGTGAGAATTTGTACAACACAGGACCATGTATGCACAAACTAATGATTATGTGTGGGCATGGTGGGACACTGCTACTGCTATGCATGGTAGGTGCTGACTCTTCATGGCAAAATTACATTTGGTTTGGACAGGGAGTCTGTGCATACTGGGGAGGTGGAAATGGACATGTGTGCTGCATGGTACCTACAAAAACACACTTGCGCCTCTGAGTTTGACTGGGCAACTCTTGTGGCACACCTAGGAAGGGATGGCAGAAAAAATCCCTTTGGGGGACTACAACCTACATGTCATGTGGACTGAGGGAGTGTGTAGCACATGCCAGGAAGGAGTATGATGCAACAATGTCACATGGTGCCACATGTACAATTTGGAGGATGTCAAACAGGGATGTGACAAAGGGATATCAAGAAACATGTCAACACCTCAAATCATGGGAGCCATGGAGGAACTCAGGCTAAAGTGGCTGGCCCACTGATGTGGGAATCAGATGTAGGGACCTGCTGCCAATCACAACACCACTACAATGTGGGGTGAGGCCCCAACAATTGCTGTCTAAAACAAATTATCATGTAGAACCACTGGATATGGACAGGTATGATCGACCTGTTGTAGGCATGTGACAATGAATGTATGAGTTGGGTAGATCACTGTGTAACACTTTCCTGTGTACCAGGAATCAAAGGTGGGTAATTTAAGGAGGTCTGAACACATACAATGGCGTGGGCCTGAGTCATTTGATGTGTGATATTCTGCAGATAGACAACTCACATCAGGATGTCATGGGGGGAATGTAAGTGAGCCAAACTACACAGTAGGACAAAAGCCCATCCCCACAGAGCAGGCACACAGTGCCAGTGACAACAATCCATTAGCAATGTACATTTTGGGAAACTGTGCATCAATACCCATGCCCAACAGGTGTACTACACATCACTGTCCAACTCAGGTCCCCATGTATAACGGAAAGATGCAGTGTGGTGTTGCAACCCAGCTTGTCATGCTACGCTATACCATTTTGAAAGTGCGGGATGCATTGTATTTACCAAAATGAAACACATACCTGTGCTTTCCTCCGTGATGGTCTACTCACTACTTCCTAGCTCCAACACAGGCACCCTCGCACCGTGGTGTATGGGTGCCTGTGTTGCAGGGATAAGTACTTATTTGCTGAAAGGGACACTTTCTTTAACTTGAACAATCATGAATGTTGTCTTCCAGTTTCCTCATGTGTGCTGCAGAATGCAGACAACATAGAAATAGGAAAAATAGGGACTAAAATGTAAAATATTCTACTTTGCACCACTGCAATGTCATCCCTAAGGTTGTGAAGGAATCTGACACATCTCCAGATATCCAAATCTGTGCATCACATTCCTTTGCATTCCATGGGTGTTGCAACACCCACAAATCTTACCATGTCTGCAGTGTAATGAGTGAAAAGGGTACAGAATTACAGGGCCATGACATGCTACACAAGTTGGCGTGGTGTGCTCTTGTAAATTAGGCGCCTGCACACTGTGCCACTGGAGAATCAAATTCTATGTCACTCCGGTTGCGCTGTGTGGTACTAGGGCCCTGAAATGAGGCACTGAAAGTGCTCCCTTGGAAATCTTTTTTGTAGACCTGATCACTCATGTCAACCTCTAGCAGAGCTCAACATTAACTTACCCCAGCTCAACAACAGCCCTGGACTCCCAGGACCCAGCACTTACATTTCAAAAACAACAGTAGGAGTCCAGTGGAAGCTGGCAGATGCAGTGCAGGTGGGAATGGAGAGTTTGGTGGGTATCCTAGAGGCAGTCCTGAAGGCCTCAGTCCAAACGAGGACATCGTGTCATCCATATGAGTCACCAACTCTTTGCTTCCGGGCTCCAGCAGTCCCTGGCTGACATTGCTGGTGTCATCAGGCTGAGGCACGTTCAAATACCCAAGTGCCACCAGCAAGCTTGCCAGCAGGCTGGGGGCAATACAAAATGTCCTGGAGTCCATGGAGCAGAAGCAGGACTCCCCTTGGATGTCCTTCACTGTGACTTTGCTGCTGTCTTGTAGACCCTGCAGGTCTTCCTTGCTGCTATGCTGCCTCATGTGTTCCCATAGATGAGAGATGCAGTGGAGACAGCATCCACATCTTCAGCCCCTGATGTGTGTGTTCCTCCCTCTACTTCAGCACCTACCACACCCCTGTCACAGGAGACACCACATACATCAGAGCATGAAGATGTGGAAGGAATATCTTTAACCAGGAAAACTGCCCGGTAGCTTTACATGGCCCCTTTCTTCTTTGCTCTGTGCTAAAGATCATGCCAGTGCCAAAACACCTGGTACCATTCTCAAATGGGATCTCCCTCTGTTGACCTCTCACATATGTGGATTGTCATTGTGGCCAATCTTCCCTAATGGCAATGTGGTCCTCCTCCTCACTAAAGCAATCCTCTCCTACACGTCCCATGACATGTTCACCCCCATGGACTTTGTCTGGACATCCAATGGCTAAATGCATCTGGTGGAGTTGTTGTCTCATGGAATGTACATCAGTAGTGCACGTAAATTAACACATATAAATAAAATCACTTAGGTTCTGAGCAACATCGAAAGCAAGATGGTGATCGTTTGACTTTCTCTCTCCTCTCCCCTCTGAGATCTAGTCTTGTATGGACCGCCCTGCAGCAGACTGCATGGGTGCTGGATGCAATCTTGGTCTCCAGCGTGTCTTCTGCCTAGTTCTTGCAGAGCGTTGAACTCCATGTTTGTCCACTCAAAAAAGGCTGCTGGAGGCATCAGCCTCGCTTGTTGCATGGCCTGTTAGAGAAATATGCCACTGAAATCAGCAGGGGGAGGGAGGACAAAGACTCATGGAAGCATTGCAACCTTGGCGTTAGCAGTGAAAACCAAACCGACGCATCGTACTGACCCCTCAAGGGGAGGGGGCAAGCAGAGACTTCAGGTCTGTGGTGAGGAAGAGTCTTTGGGGTCCAAGCTCGCAAAAACTGTGCCAGGTACTAGTTTAGCACCCTCAGTGGCAGCCCTGTTTAGAAAAAAACAGCCGTGTCCAAAGATCTACATTCCATTACAGAAGCGGGTGTGTCTGTGGCAAACAAATCTGGGTCCTAGGCGCTGGCCCCAGGTTTGGTAGCAAGCGAATTGATCGCTAGTAAACAGATTTCTTCTAATCAGGTGAGTTTGGACATCTCATGCACTATTACTGACACTAATCCTGTATCAGGGAGGAAAGCCTAGTGACATTTGCAAAGCTCCCCAATTCATAGAGCTACTTCAGCAGCTACTACAGGGGCTATGGAGGCCACAAAAGCCCTGATTACTGGTAGCCTGGAGGGTGATCTGGGCACTTTTAACAGTGACAGACCTGCAGCGCAGAAATGTATGAGGGCAATGTCAAGGTCAGAGGTGGATGGGGGAGGTAAAAAAGAAAATAGGTACTGGCTGCAATTGCTCAAGGATAACAGAGCTAAACAAGAGCTGGATGCAGACTCAGGGGAACCCTGACTCCCTATATTCTAGGGGAAGTTTGGAATACATAGGCACAGTCAAAAGGAAGAAGCCCTTTCAAAAGAGAAGCAGTCGATGGATCTGAACGGACTCCTTGGTATTACTCTGCACCCCTGTGCTTGGAAGGCGACCCCTCCACTGGTCAATCTTCCAACCTGACAGATACAATGTCGTTGGAGGTGATCTATCAGAGTATAATGGCACACCGTGATGAGATGCAGACTGAGAGCCACAGGATTCAGAACGCGTGCTGTAAACTGCAGAACTTCATTCGCAGAAGAATTTTCTGAAAGGATGGGTGAAGCTGAGACCAGGATCTTGGCATTGAAATCTGCCGCTGATTTGCAAAAGAAAGCCGTAGAAGCCTTGCAGGTACAAGTGTTAGACACCCATTGGAAAGTGGAAGACATGAAGAACAGGCTGAGGCACAATAACTTAAGGGTTCTTGGTATCCCTGAAGGGCTGGCGGACAGTGATACCTGTAAATTTATAGTGGAGCCTATCAAAAATGCCTTCCCAGATCTTTCTACATGGAACTGGGACACAGAAATTCAGAGGGCACATAGGGGCATATTTATACTCTGTTTGCGCCGGGATTGCGTCGTTTTTTTTGACGCAATTCCGACGCAAAACTATCTCCATATTTATACTTTGGCGTTAGACGCGCCTAGCGCCAAAGTCCTTGGAGTTTGCGTCATTTTTTAGCGTGGACACCTACTTTGCGTTAATGATATGCAAGGTAGGCGTTCCCGTCTAAAAAATTTACTCCGAGGCATGTGCGCCGTATTTACACTCCCGGGCAAAATTCGCGCCCGGGAGTGGGCGGGTCAAAAAAAATGACGTACGGCCGCTTTTGCGCCGTTTTTTAGCGTCTGGTCAGGGCAGGCGTTAAGGGACCTGTGGGCTCGGAAGGAGCCCAGAGGTGCCCTCCCATGCCCCCAGGGACCCCCCTGTCACCCTTGCCCACCCCAGGAGGACGCCTAAGGATGGAGGGACCCATCCCAGGGACATTAAGGTAATTCAGGTAAGTGTTTTTTTTTTTTTTGTGGCATAGGGGGGCCTGATTTGTGCCCCCCTACATGCCACTATGCCCAATGACCATGCCCAGGGGACAGAAGTCCCCTGGGCATGGCCATTGGGCAAGGGGGCATGACTCCTGTCTTTGCTAAGACAGGAGTCATTTCTATGGGGGTTGGGAGTCGAAAAAAATGGCGCAAATCGGGTTGAGGCGAAAAATTTGCCTCAGCCTGACTTGCCCCATTTTTTGGCGCCCAAGCTCCATATCCCCCTACGCCGGCGCTGCCTGGTGTAAGTCGTTTTTTTTCACGCACACCAGGCAGCGCCGGAGGCTAACGCCGGCTAACGTCATTGAATAAATACGGCGCCCGCATGGTGCTTCAGAATGGCGTTAGCCGGTGCTAATTTTTTTGACGCAAAACTGCGTTAGCGCAGTTTTGCGTCAAAAAGTATAAATATGGCCCATAGATTCCCCTTCAAGCTCAATGCTCATGGCTTGTAAGAGGGTGTGAAACCTAGGGCAATTCTTATTTACCTGGGGATTTATCTGTTATGCAAAGTCCTCTTAGATCTGGCTCGTCCAGACTGTCAACGCTCATGTAGTGGAGGAGCATTCTTTGTTCGCCCAGACTTTTGTCACATCACTGTGGAGAGATGCTGGAGGCTGCGCCAGCTGATTCAGCCATTCAAAGATAGGGAAGTTCAGCCTTTTCTAATATTTCCAGCAAAGATTAAAGTGATTTGGCAGGGTAACCACCACTTCTTTGATTATGAAATTATAGCACAGGACTTTTTACAGGGGCTGGGACAGACTCTGGATGCTTAATGGGGTTAATCATTGGTCCCTGCATGGCTCCTGCCTTTTGATTTAGCTTGGGATATTATCTCCTTGGCTGGCTGTGCTTTGATCAAGTATATGAATAGATAGTAAAGAAACTTGGGCTGTGGGGCTAGATTAGTAATTTAATTTTGTGGTGATTTAAGGGGAGATGGGGGGCTCACATCACATTAGGACCTGGCTGTCTGACAGCTTTCAAGAAGTATTGGGGGGGAAAGGGGGTGGTTGGGGACAGAAAGGTGGAGGGGTAGGTGGGCTGGGAGGTTTCAGTGTGGGCACTGGGAAGGGAGGTAGAGGGGATTGGGGGTTTCCTCACTTTGAAAAATTCAGCAGTTATGTTATGCAATATGCAAGCAGGAAGGGACTGGGTATGCTTTCTTTTGTATTAGACAGCGGTGTCAGTAAAGGTGGCCTTAGGCATAGCGCTGAGCCTTGGAGCCGAGACTATGCAATGATATATTATGGATGTCACTTTCTGCAAGTTTTATGAAATGCACGTGTCGCTCGGTAAGGTCTTGGTATATATGGTGTATAGGGCTTATGTAGGTATGGCAGCTTTTCTCTGTTCTCTTCTTGTATGAATGGCGGAATATAAATTGTGTATTTGTTCTCTTAATATTTGTCGCTTAATGATTGAGCCAAGAGAGCCACAACGGTACTGGCTTTGAAACACATGAAGCCAGATGTCCAATATCTGAAGGAGACCCATATTCTTTGGGGCAAGCGTAGATGTTTTAATGATCTTGGTTTATCTCTTGTATCATGTACTCACAAACGGGTATCAGCTAGGGGGGTTGCGGTGCTAGCCAAAAAGTCAATCTGCACCTTGAGCCAGGTCGAAACAGATAATCTTGGGCACTGGGTAACAGCGGAATGTGCTATTGGCTGTTTTAAATTTACACTCTGTTCAATATATGGCTCCAATTTAGACAAATCTGAAACCCTTGCACTCCAAAATGTAGAACTGGCTTTGTGGCCCATCCCTCTTATTCTGTTTGGTGATCTCAACATACATATTGATTTTCATGACAATATGACTGGTAACCAGCCTTATATTGGCAGGAAACCCAGAGTATATAAGGCCCATAAGTGCTTGGTGAAGAAGCATGGCTTAATAGATGTCTGGATCAAGTGTGGTAGGCCTGATCCTGGCTTTATATTTTATTCATCCCCACAAAATAACTTAGTTTGCCTTGATTATTTTTTTGTTTCCAGTACTATAATTACCCAAGCTGCAAGTGAGCTTTTTCCTAGGGTTCTTTCTGATTGTAGCCCATTGGGCTTGGACGTTTCAACAACAGTTATGACTAGGTCTTAGATCTTGGTCTTTCGATAGAAAACATTTAGCCAATGCAATTTACCAAGATCATATGCGAAGGGGGATCTCGCAATTTCTTGAAATTAATAGGGGGACTGCACCTGCTAGTTTGGTATGGGGCAAGCTGAAAACAGGGATTCAAGGAGAGACCTTGTGCTATAGTCTGCATCAGCAGAAGCAAAAGCAGAAAGAAAGACATAACCTTTATGATCAACTTATTGTAACTGAGGTGGAGTTAACAAGAGGGCTACTTAAGAGATCAGATGTTCAGGCAGAGCAACAAAAGCTAGCTATATTAAAAGCTAAAATCTATCAAGACCTGGGGAAGGAAGTTGCTACCAAATTTCATCTGTTCAGAGCAGACTGTTATGAATTTGGAGAGAATACATGGTGATTGTTAGCTAAACGCATTAGACAGAAAATTACTGAAAGCAATATTCTTGCTAAACTGGACCCTCAGGGGTAATTACATGTATCTCCTTCAGGCATCTTAAAGGTCAATATGGACTTCTATGAAATGCTCTACACCGAAGAGTCAGGAGTCATGAGGGTGGGCTATGATACCCTCTTGACTTAGACCCCGCTATATTAAGTCAAGAAGACTAAGGCCCTCATTACATCCCTGGCGGTCGGTGATAAAATGGCAGTAATACCGCCATCAGGCCAGCAGTAATAACTGTTAAATTATGACCACAGCAGAAACCGCTCAGACAGAAGTGCCACTTTAACACACCAACCGCCAGGGTGGAATCAACAGGCACCACAGCGATAACCGCCTACAGCCAGGCGGATGACAATGTTCCACCCACTCTATTATGACATATCAATCCGCCCCCTTTTCCGGGGTGGTTCCAACGACATCAAAAGCCTGGTGGAAACACTGCACAGAAGGGAAACGACTCACCTGTGGAGACTCAGGGAACAACCACGCTGCCATGGAACCCGAGTTGCATGTTTTCCCCATACTGTTGTACGTGCTGCTCCACTACGAACGCCAATGATGATGAAGACGACTCCGGTGAGTACTGCCGCAAAGCACACAGGGGAGCAGGGGAGGAAAAAGAGAGTGGCACACACACACGCAACACGTAACACCTCCACCCCCAACATCATACACACAAGTAGATGCAGTAACGTAACATATTCACCCCGTACCCCTCAAGAATAATGCAAGGACAACTACAATAGATCAAAGTGTATGTAATAAGATAAATATAGTAGCAAAATGTGCATCGAAATCAAAAAGTATATACATATTCACAAATCAAGGGACAATGCCCAGTCCTCAATGTTCGTGGATCACAGGGCCACATCACAAAGTCCAAGGCCCCACCTCACTCCTGCAACAACACGAAGAGAACACTGCAGGGGCATCAGGTCGAAAATAGCCAGCCACCTCAGTGGAATGGGGAACGGGGGGCACCTCAGCCGGAAGATGGTACAATGCCACTGGTCCTGGAGGGGGCAACATGCCCTGTGTTCTGGCCTGGGGATGCTCTGGAGGGGGCAACATACCCTGTGCTTGATCCTGGGGAGTGGAAGGCCACAGTCTCTCAAGTGGATGACTTGCCCACATGCTCTGGAGGGGGCAACATGCCCTGTGCTTGATCCTGGGGTGTGTAAGGCCACAGTCTCTCAAGGGGGTGACTTGCCCACATGCTCTGGAAGGGCAACATGCCCTGTGCTTGATCCTGGGACGTGCAAGGCCACAGTCTCCCAAGTGGGTGACTTGCCCACATGCTCTGGAGGGGGCAACATGCCCTGTGCTCTGTCCTGGGGAGTGCAAGGCCACAGTCTCTCAAGTGGGTGACTTGCCCACATGCTCTGGAGGGGGCATCGTTCCCAGTGAGCTTCATCCTGGGGAGGATGGGGTGAGTGGATGTCTTCTCCACTGGTTCTGGAGGGGGCATCGTGCCCTGTAATGCAGATCTTGGGGAGTGCAAGGTCACAGTCTCTCAGCTGGGTGTCAGACCCACAGGATTTGCAGGGGGCAGGCCGCACAACAGCCCATGGACGCAGGACTACTTACTGTCTGCCGGTGGTGACGGCTGCTCAGTGGTGGCAGTGGTGGTGCTGCTTGTGGAGCTGGCAGTGGTGGGGGGAGGCTCCAGTCCATCCCCTGCAGCCTTGGACAGCTGCCCACTGGGGCTGCTGCTGCTGGTGGCGGTGCTGCTTGTGGAGTTGGCAGTGGTGGGGGGAGGCTCCAGCCCATCCCCTGCAGCCTCTGACGGCTGCCCACTGGGGCAGGTGGCGGTGCTGGTGGCGGTGCTGCTTGTGGAGCTGGCAGTGGTGGGGAGAGGCTCCAGCCCATCCCCTGCAGCCTCAGACGGCTGCACCACCATGGTTGGTGGTGGGGGCTCTGACTGAGTCCCAGCACCAGGCCCCTTGTCTCTACTGCCTGCTGTTGCAGGCCCCTTGCCCTTCCTTCCTGCAGCTGGGACAGGCTCCCTGCCCTTCCTTTCTGCAGCTGGGGATGGCTCCTTGCTTCCCGTAGCTGGTGCTGGCTCCTTGCCCTTCCTTCCTGCAGCTGGGGCTGGCTCCTTACCCTTCCTTCTTGCAGCTGGGGCTGGCTCCTTGCCCTTCCTTGAAGCACCTGGGGCAGGCACTCTTTCCCTCTGGCTGGCTGGTGGTTGGGATTCTTTCCCACCTGGAGTTGCTGGGGACATCCCTGTGCCTGTGGACTGGGTGGCTGAGGTGCTTTCCTGGGTTTTGACCTCCCTGGCCTGACATGAGGGACGGGGGGAGGGCTAGGGAAGAGGTCAATGGTGGCGAAGAAAAGCTTCTTAGGGACATTGGGGCGGGAAGAGGGAGATGGTTTGGGAGTGGAGGAAGAGGGAGTGGTGGTATGAGGTGTCAGTCTGCTGTGTTTGGGTGCAGGTGCATGGGCTGGATGCTGTTGTGAGGTGGATGGCTGTTGGGTGTCTGAGTGCTTGCGTTTGTGTACTTTGGGAGGAGGGGGCACAGACACAGTGGAAGAGGACACAGGGGTCGTGTGCATGGCTGTGGGGGTGCTGACTGCCTGTGAGGGGTGTGTATTGACAGGTGTGCTGGTGATGGTGGTAGTAGATGAGCATGTAGTGCATGCAGGTGTGAGTGGAGATGCTACTGAGAGGGAGGTGGACGAGGAGGAGGAGGGGGCCACAGTGGAGGCAGTGGATGTTGGTATGTCTGCTTCTGGATGGTTTTTGTGTGAGTGCCTGTGGGATGAAGTGTGGTGCTTGTGTTTGCCATGTCCACTCTTGTGTGTTGTCCTGGGTGCCTTCTCGTCTGACTGTGTGCTTGGGATTGAGGGGAATGGGATTGGTAAGAGGAAGTTGGAGGGTGGAAACAGAGACAATGGCCGCCATCAGAGAGGAGGGCAGAGCCTGGATTGATCCCTGCTGGGCCACCAAGCCAGTGTGAATGTCCTCCAGAAATGCATTGGACTGTTGCATTTGGGCTGCCTGCCCCTGGATGGCATTCACAATGGTTGACTACCCAACAGAGATGGATTACAGGAGGTCAATAGCCTCCTCACTCAGGGCAGCAGGGCTAACTGGGGCAGGGCCTAAGGGGCCAGGGGCGAAGGAGATGCCCACCCTCCTGGGTGAGCGGGCACGGGAAACTCGCTAAGGGGCTGCTGGGAGGGTGGTGCTGGTACGGTGGGTGGCAGCTGTACCTGTAGCTGGGGTGGGCACAGAGGTGTCCACCACCACCAGGGAGCTTCTATCGAAGGAGGTATCCATGTCCAAACTGTCCACTCCAGTCTCCGCTGTGGTGCTCCCCTCACCCTCCGTCCCACTGGTGCCCTCACTGTCTGTGGATTCGGCCTCCTGGGTCCTGTGGGATGCAGCTCCCTTCATCGCCAGTGCCTCTGCTCCTCCGCCAGATGATGCTAATGCGCATAAGGACAGGGTGACAAAACAAAAAGGGGGGAAAAGACAAAGGATACACTTGGTCAATTGCTGCACCAACACCATCATTGGCGTACACAACACACTCACACACAGGGAACAGCCTTACGCATTAGGCAATTCACTACCAGTCACAATGCTAGTCACGAGCCCATGGATAGGGAAACCTAATGCAAATTGCAGCTTACCTGAGACCCACAGACCCCTGCCCAGTGGTAGATGCCTACTAGCTTGTTTGGAGGACTTTCACATTACAACCCTGCCCAACATGGGACCTACTCTGCAATGCCAGGCCTGTCCTAGGGGCACCCACAGGCCCCCGCCCCACCCGGATACCACCCCACAAGGTGTAAGTTGTAAATTAGGGCACTGTACTCACCCCTTTTGGCTGCTGTGATGCCCCCAAGCGCCCATCTAGCTCCGAATAGGCCACTGCCAGTATGCGGGCCTTCAGGGGGGGTCAGGGTTCGACAGGCACCCCTTCCTCATTGGGAGGCCATCCCCAGCTGGGCCTCTACTGTCTTCCGTGCCCAGGGTCTCAGGTCCTTCCATAGACCCCCAGGGGCCGCACGTCCTTGGCGATGGCATGCCATATACCCTTCTTTTGATGGGCGCTGACCTGCAGGGAAATAGACACAGGGAAAGTTATTAGTCTGACCGTCCTGCTGGTTACACTGCCTCCCTCATACTGTTGGCCATGTCTGCCAGCACCCCTGCAATGGAGACCAGGTTGGTGTTGATGGTCTTCAAGTCCTCCCTTATCCCCAGGCACTATCCCTCCTGCAGCCACATTTTATCCTGCATCTTGTCCAGGATCTGGCCCAGCGTATCCTGGGAATGTTGGTATGCTCCCAGGGTCATGGTGAGTGCCTCCTGGAGGGTCGGTTCCCTGGGCCTGTCCTCCCCCTGTCGCACAGCAGTCCTCCCAGCTTCCCTGTTGTCCTGTGCCTCTGTCCCCTGAACTGTGTGCTCACTGCCACTGGCCCCGGGTTCCTGATTGTCCTGTGTTTGTGCGGTGGCAAGGGGTCCTGTAGTGGTGGACACACTGCTGATTGACGTGTCCTGGGGACAGAGGTATGGGCCCGCTGGGTGGGTGCAGTGGTGGTGTTTCCTGAGTGGGGAGGCTCTGTAGTGGTGTGAGAGTGTGCCTGGGTAACCGACTCTCCGGAGGTCCCTGATGGGCCAGGTTGGTCATCCAGATCCAGGTGACCAGATCTGCTGTCATCACTGTGAGCCTCTTCAGTGGGGGACTGGATGTTGCTGGCACGTCTTTGCCGGTGACATTGGGTGGGTTACCTGTGGGAATGTAAATGCAGTATTATTGTTTCTGTGTGTGACATCTTGTGCATGGGTGTGTTGCCCTCTATGGTTGTTATTGCCCTGGCAGCTTTGCCTTGTGTGAGTAGTTGGTGGGCTAGGTGATTCTCTCCAGGGTGCATGCTGTGGTGGTAAGTGTCCATGCAGGTTTGTGAGGGGTGTCCATGCATTGGTGTTGCATGCAGAGCTTGGCCTTGGGATGAGTGGGTTGTGATGGTGGAGTGTGTTGGAGGTGGTGGAGTGATGGGTGTGGGGGTGAGGGTAGGGGTATGTGATGGCATGCAGGTAGGGGGGTGATAGCAATAGGGAATTGACTTACCAGAGTCAAGTCCTCCTCCTACTCCTGCCAGGCCCTCAGGATGCATGATTGCCAAGACTTGCTCCTCCCATGTTGTTAGCTGTGGGGGAGAAGGTGGGGGTCCACCACTAGTCCTCTGTACAGCGAGTTGGTGTCTTGCTGCTATGGAACGCACCTTCCCCAGTAGGGCATTCCACCTCTTCCTGATGTCATCCCTTGTTCTTGGGTGCTGTCCCACAGCGTTGACCCTGTCCACGATTCTCCGCCATAGCTCCATCTGTTGTAGTTTAGCAGTGATTAGATTAAGCATTAGCAGAAGACATCTTGTATTTAGTAACTATTGTGACCATTTCGCGGAATCCATTTTGTATTCATGGCAGCCATTTTCTCTGCCACATGCTGCCATGTGCTTACCATGTGCTCTGTCCTACCTTTCTGTTAACTACTCTTGAAAATCTGCCTAGTGACAAGTTATATTTAGCATCTCCCACTTTCGCACATGCTCAGTAAGGTCTGCAGCTGTTAGTCCTTGAAAATTGTTAGCTCCTCCTACCTGTCGACTGTGCATTTCCACATGACCTTATATGTATAGAAGTCTTGCTTCTATAATTGTACCACCTCCTTTTAGCTCCTGCGTGGGTATAAAAGGACCATGCTCTCTCAGTTCAGTGTGCTACTTCAAACCTTACCGAAGGGTGCTGTTTGAACTTTAGTACCACCTCATGAGGTTAATAAACTTTGTCTTTTATTTCAGTTTCTGTGCCAACTTCTTCTTACATGGTCTGAGGACTTTGTGCAGAGAAAGGTGAACCCCTTGCACTAGTAGGCCTTGCTGATGCTTACTTCAACACATCTTCCTAGCAATGGATATCTGCTGCACCTGTGATCCACATAGCTGTGGCTCTACCGAGATGATTTCCTCCACCATGACCCTTAGCTCCTCCTCAGAGAACCTGGGGTGTCGTTGTGGTGCCATGAGTGTGGTGTGAGTGGTGTTGGTGAGGGTGGGTAGGTTGATGTGTTGGAGTGTGTGAGGTGAGGTGAGGTGCATTGGTGGTGTACAGGTGATGGTGGTATGTGGCTCTGTTTGTGTGAGTGGTCTTGCTGTCTCTCTCTTTTGGCAATGGTTTGTAGTCTTAAAGGGTTGTGGGTAGTGTGGGTGTGTGTTTTATAGTGGAGTGGGTGTGGTGTGTGTATGTGTGTCAGGTGTGTGTAGTTTGAATTGTCCAATGTTGTGTTGTTTTGTATGTGTGTGCGTATTTTGAGCTTGGCGGTATGTACCACCAATGGTTTACTGCCATTGAATGTTCGTCGTGGTGATTCGTGGGTCATAATGTTGTGGGCGTAGTTCTGTTGGCATAACGGTGTGGGTTTTGCTACCGCCAGTTTATCACTGGCCTTTGGGCTGGCAGACTTGTGTGTGTGGCTGTATAGTGACGGATTGGTATGTGTGTGTCATGGTTGGTGGATATCTGCGGCGGCGGTATGTTGACGGCAGTCAGCATGGCGGTAAGTGGGATTTACCGCCAATGTCATAATGAGGGCCAAAGTAATGTTAGGCGCTCCAATTACCTTGGAGGAGATACTAGAAGCAATTAAATATCTAGCGAGTGGGAATATTTCGGGCCTGACAATATCCCCTTAGAATTTTAAGTGGCATTTATTGTTGTACTTCAGCAGGATATGTTGCAGACTTTTCTTCAAGCACGATCAGGGATTATCCCTCCATCTTGAGGCATTTCTAAAATAATTGTCTTTAAAAAGAGAGATAAACCAGCGGAGCTCCAGGGATCCTGTAGACCGATGCCTCTGATCAATAGTGAATGGAAGAAATGCACCAACATTTTGGCAACTAGATTAAGCAGGGTTATTGGGCCCCTTGTCTCAATACATCAGCACAGCTTTATCCCTGGCTGTGATACAGCTGACCATGTCAGCAGGGGTATTTCCTTGCTAGATGTGGCTGCGGTTCAAAATGTTCCTATCAGTTTTGCCTTTCTAGATGCCAAAAAAGGCATTTGATCGAGACTCATGGGGGTTTCTGTGGGCAGTAATGGAGTGGAAGGGTTTTGGAGGACACCTCATTCAGGCTATTAAGGAGCTGTATAAACCACCAAGAGCCACTGTTACTATAATGGGTCAGGAGTCTGACATAATAACTATCTCAAGGGGGACTCGGCAGGGATGTCCCTGCTCTCCCTTATTATTCACCCTCTACATCGATCCTTTTATATCTATGCTTGAGAAAAGCTTGTCCAGCAAACCTGCCATTATAAACCGGGTGGAATATTGAGTCTTGATGATGATATTGCGGTAGTAATGATCGATCCTGCAACGGCACTTCGCACAATTGAAGACCTAGCTAAAGAGTTTGGGTCCGCCTCAGGTTATAAACTGAATGAAGGCAAAGTTTATGCACCAGGGATACAGGATTTTGTGATCCCGTGACATGGATGAAGTAGATTATCTTGGGGTTAAACTAACTGGAAAAGATCCTGGCCCTGATAGTCCAGGAATCTACGCACACCTTGGAACTTATAGACCATTTACATCTATCGCTTTATGGGAGGTGCAATGTTTTGAAGATACCAATTCTTCCTAAAATTCTAAAATTCTTTATCTTTTTAGGACGATTCCATTGGAAATCAATAAGCACTGGCTTCTTAGCCTAGAGAATGCAGCCAAATATATGGTTCTCCCAAGATGTCGTGGAAGATGGTCAGTTCCTAACTTAACACTTAAAACACATCAAACATGGGTTTATTAATCAGCTGCGGCCCCAGTAGGATTATTGCATCAGAGAGCCTGACAATTTATAAGATGGCTCTCGGGAGCGAGATAGTTTGATGTTTGTTTGAATTTCTGGAGCCTAGTTACTACAAGAAAACCAGGTTTAAGACTATGAAGGCTGCTTACAAGGTATGGTGCAAGTTAAGTGAAAAACAGGCATCCCTAAAATTGTATATATGTAAAAATGTATATACGCCTCTGGCTGCTCCGGCTATATTCCGGCCAGTGTTTTGTAATGCAACTATGTTTAAGTGGGCTAACAATGGCCTCCTGGTTCTTGGCGATTTATACTGCAGTGGACAACTTTGGATTTACTGCGAGTTGCAGGAGGCTTACGGCCTCTGGAAGGGCGACTTTTTAAAATATCTGCAGTTACGAGATCTCTTGTACAAGACCATAAGGGATGCTTGTGTTTTTTTCTTAATTCCCTTAGTTGAGGCAATCACTTGTAAGGAAAAGATTGGCTCGATCTATGATTTATTAACACTGGCATCTCCTAATGATTTAAAATGGCAGAATAGGAAATGGGAGACCAGGCTAGACAGGGTGGGCCAATGGGTTCAAGAATCGCTTGATCTGTTCAACAAGTCATTATTGACCGCTAATCTGAAAAGCCAGCATTTTAAAACTATATTTAATCTACATCTTGCCCCGGCTAAGGTGGCTTAGTGGTGGAGAAGTTCTGGCTGCAAGTGCAATCGCTACATTAACGTGGGTGCTAAAATTATGCATATGTGTCCAAAATTGCTACCATTTTTTCAGGCAGTTGAGAAATTTTGGGAGTTAGTATTGCATATGATCTTTAGCCTTACACCCTCCCTGCTGATTTGGGGGTGATTCAGAGTTCGAATGAGGGTGAAGTACTTTGGCACGAACCATGCTTTTTATTTATAGCCTAAGTGGTCACCTGTTTGTGCAGAACAACTGCTTGGCAGAGTCCCGATACCCCAACGTTCTCCATGTGGAAATCAAGAACAAGCGATATACCATGTGGAAACTACCTTGTATAATTTAAAAAGCCATAGGATACAGCACAGAGGGGCTCATTTTTGGGCTAACTCTTTGTTTGGAGGCAGCCGCAGAGTAGCAGACTTTAATCTAAACTTCCTTTGAATGTATATTATTGCTATTTATTGTGTGGCCACAGTTTCTTTTTTTTATTCCTGGTACAATGTACTGCTGCTATTCCTGATTATTGTACATTTCAGTTGCTAGCAATTAACTTTGTTTTTTACATTTCTATCTGCTGAACATTAATAATTACAATTTCAACAAAAAGTGAATAAAATAATTTACTACAACCTTGGTGTTGTATGTGTGTCTGAAGCAGGAACAACATGAACATGTTTCATTGCGTGAAGCCAATACACTGTCTGCCCACCGAGGGGATATCTGTGGATTGTAATCTGAGACAGCCACACAGACTGATTGAACATACGTGGAGGATGTGATATGTACATTGAGGAAACAACAGTTTTTGGGGCTCCTAAGCATATAATGTAACACATATCATGCTGTCATTGTGACAACTGATGTAGCTCACACCACAAGTGGCTGGTCTAAGCAAGGACAGTAGCAAAAATCTCACTTTCATGTGACAAACAAATGTTTTCTAGTTGGAGTCAAGTGATGGTCAGTGTGTGAGTAACAAATCAATGTTTTAAGCTGAGTGCAATGACAACAACATTCCACAAATGCATGTCCCATGACTTACTAACACAGAGCAAATACTTATGAACACTTGTAATGGGATGTGTATCCTTTCACATCCTGATTGTCACTCACATTGCTAAATGAGGTTTTTAGATAGCTGATGGGATCCCATTGGCAACCTCACATGTACTTGACCATAAGGAATACACCTTGTCACATGTTTCCAAATACTACTTTCAAAACTATATGCATGTACAAATCATAACCTGTACAGACATGCTAAATCCTAGACAGTAAATCATGATGGAGACCATAATGTATGAAACAACAAAATACATATAAAACTATCACTCTTACACTAAAAACTACTTAAACTACCTAACTATCCTTACCTAGCTTACCTTAAAATACTTAAAGATACAACAAACAGCTTATCCTATACATTTAACACTACATGGTAGACATCCATCCCCTAGCCCCCTTCAAATACATCTGTAGACAAGGACAACAGTAACTACAGCTAAACATAAACTAACTAAACATCTAGGCCTAATCAAAGACATATATATTTCTTTAAGCTTTTCATTTCTTTTTCTTTTTTTTCAAAGAGTACACAGACCTAAAACATCACCCCCCCCAATAACTCCCAATAATAAGAAACGCCAAAGAAAGTACTCATCCCTAAAAAAACTGCTACAGACTAAAACTACCCTACACTACGCTAACTTACCTAACACCAACTATCTAAAACCCCAACTATAAAAACGATATACAAGCGGAAGGGAGGTAAGTCTTTCTTTGTCCCATCCCACACCTCATTTCTTCATGCCAGCGGCCTTGAGTTCACGGATGATGGTGAGCACCTGGTCCTGTTTGTGCTCCAGGTTAGGGAGTACAAAGCTATTTCAGTTCTAATGTTGCACTTAAAATCTGCCCAAAAGACTTGCAGTTGGGTCTACTGTGTGGTTGGGGCAGTCGTGGTGGTGGTGGAGGTGGATGGACCAGCCCCTGTAGGCCCACCTGTGTCTGTGGCCTGAGACTTGCCTTGTCAATGGTGGCTGTGTCAATGCTCTCTCATGCTCACAGGTCTTCCCCATCCTCTTGTATGCCCTCCTCACATGGTGGATGTGCTGAAAACGGTCAGCCCTTTTCTCAAACTTTCTCTTCTGGGATGGGGCCTTGTTGCCTGAGGAAACAGGAGGAATACATGTCATACAAAGGTCCTTGGGGCAAATGCACATCAAGCATTCCATGTTAACACTATCTGCAGACATCACATGATGCACATCACAATTCACAATAACATCCTGAAGGGCAATGTGAATAGACATCTGCCCAATAGCCTTCATCTCCATGATTGAACGTGGCCAATATATCAAGGTCAAGCAAATGATACACAATAGCAGTGCCACCTCTTGGGACATCTTTGAATGACCATGTCTTTCTCGACAATGGTCATGAAAAAACTGTTCTGTGAACATGGTATGGCACTCTCATCATGTTGGATTGCTCATCAATATTCCTTCTGCAGACCCCATTGTTCTTAGATATATTGGCATTTGGCAAAGTCATCTGAGCAAGACTGTAAGTTAGATAGCATGTTTCACAACATTATGGCCCTCATTACAACCCTGGCGGTCAAAGACCACCAGGGCTGTTCTGTCGGAAGCACCACTAACAGGCTGGCGGTGCTTTCCATGGAAGTACGACCACAGCGGAAGCGCCGCGGTCGCTCCGCCGGTCCAGGAAGTTGTAATCCCCCAGGGCAGCACTGCTTGCAGCGCTGCACAGGGGATTATGAGTCCCCCTCCTGCCAGCCTTTTCATGGCGGTATGAACCACCATGAAAAGGGTGGCGGAAAGGGGAGTTGTGGGGCCCCCTGCCACCGCCCCATGGAGCTTTTTACTGTCCGCATAGCAGACAGTGAAAAGCGTGACGGGTGCAACTGCATCCATTGCACCGCCGCAACACCGCCAGGTTTCCGCCTGCCGGCCCAGCGGGGATCTCCAAATGGCTCCTGCAGGAGTGCGGCCGCATTGGCGGCCGCGCGGCGGATGCAACCGCCGCCAGCCAATGTTGTAATGAGGGCCTATGTGTCTGATATGCCAAGGACACATATCTGGACACATCGCTACATGGACAATTCATGTGCCAGATATCATATGTGAGAATGGAGTGTGAATAGATCACTTACGTCATACATAAATACATGAAACTACTCCCATATCCACCCATGTACATAAATGGTGAACCGTGCCATGATTCCTAGCATACTCCCCGTATAACTGAATGTGTCAAATTATGCAGCCCATTGCCTGGACATATGGGTGCACAATTCATGTCACCTGGATGCACACTACCACACAGCACATCCATTTAATAGGTGGGTGCATGCATGCCCTACATCTCATCTGCAAAAGGATCTTGGAACAGCAATGGCGAATGCTGCTCATTGTGTGTACCAGTCTGCATTGCATCCTGTATACTATCAGGACCAGCACTGTCTGAAACTGCATTTGGTATTGGCATGTCGTATGACACTGTTATGCGGACATCCCGCTAGTCTCAAACACATTTCCAGATCTCTGAAGATGACAGGGGTTAGCATTTGCCATGCACAACATAGAGTATGGGGATCACACCAGAGGAGTGGGCAAATCAACTAAAAATCCAAGTGTGGTATGATGACCACTGTCCTGCTAATATTAGGACCTTATTGACATGGTCCTCAGTTCTGGTAGTACAGGATTTACTGTGATGTTCCTCTGGCACACATAGCAGGAGTATGTCATGTGAAGCACATAATGTCACCCTGCATAGATGTAGAGGACCCTGTACTCCTGGCACATGTTCTTACTGTCATCACTGTGTTTTTTACTCAAACACCATGTGTGGGCTAGCCAGACACATCAGTCACAGATTGCACCGTGAGTAACAACAGCCTATCTGTGCATAAGCTTTACTCTGATTTTCAGTGCCCTGCCATGTTCAACTACCACAAATGTTCACATCTCCTGAAATTTTGGTAATTGTCCTTTGGTCACACCAGGATACTTGTGGACCCTCAGTTATAGCAATTGGAACCACCTTGACATAAGTCAGATGCAAAGGCACTTCCTGGACTCAACCTCGCCTCCACCTTTCTGTCCTTACACATGAATAGACTATTGAGTTTCACTTAGTATACATGCCCTTTGTACATGGCAATGCACACAGCATACAACATCACACACAATCCTTGCACTACCCATTACACATAAAGGATGACACTCACTGGTAATATCTTGTCACACAAGCTTTCCACGTCTGCTGTTGTGTATGACTCGGGCCCACCTGTAATACATAACATGAGTCATAGCACTGTGAATGTTGAACAGTGAACACTGTGCTCAAATATTGTACATTACACATGACGTGCAAATGAACATCATGGCCTTATGGTTGTGACAACTCAAACCTTTGGTCATGTCTTAATGTCATACATTGGTATGCCACGATGATATGTACAGATATGTCTTGGTACTGTACATACATGTCTCAGGTACATAGTGTGAGTCTTTCAAATGACCAACTGCTCTACGTTTTGTCAAGGTTAGCTGAGTATAGTGGCACTGTGCACCTACATGACTCCCAGAACACACTCAGCCATGCCTATCAATACTCCTGCCTCACTCTTGTCATCACATGTGCATGACTATGCAACATACAACAGTAGTTAGAAATTCTTGTCCCCTCATTTAACAGACATCATTCAGTGTCATTGCTGTGTGTTCAAAGACAACAAACACATATTTTCTACATCCTCAAAACACTACATTATCATTTCAGGAAAAAACATGTGTGTGACATAATCAGGCATATGACATTCAAAATGGTATGACTATGTTCATAGTCACACTCATCGTGCCTCATATACATGAGACAAGATCCACTTAAGTGATTAAAATTTGGATCTCCAATGCTAAGGTATATCTCCCAGGGTGGCACATGTGGACATATGCCCTTGGAGCAGGACACACATTGGAATTGTGCACATTTCCTCATGCTGCCCACAGCACATCTGGTGACATGTACACTGTGGTGCAAACAGGAAAGTGTCCGACAGGCATACCGGGGACACTTCTCAATGTGGGCTCATAACAACCCAGTAACTGGAATCCTTTGTGTCATTCTTTGGCTATGAAATGACTGTTTTGGGGTGTGATGGCATTTGTGCCCTGACATATGTGAACCACTGACACTATGGGCCACATTTACAAGCCCACTGCACCACTAGAGTAACATTTCAGTTACGTTTGTGTGACACAGTGTGCAAGTCCATGATCCCAAGGCTGGTAATTTGTCTGATTCAAATTCAAATGGTTACCTCAGGGGTAGCATCACAGTGGCTCATGAGAAAGCAATACATGTTTACTCTACATGTTTCCACTTCCTATGTGTGCTTCTTTCTACAGCACACATAGATGATGATAAATACCATTGATGTTTGTGTATGGCTAGGAAGGTGTCGCTTCCTGCACATGAACACTTGTCCCTGTCAACCATGTACTCTTGCACTGTGACACAAGGGTGCCTGCATTGGAGCCCGTCAGCAATTTTTGTGCAAGCACAGGGGACAAGAACAGGAATGTGCCACATGTCATAGTTATGGCACATTGCTGCACTTGTCAGGGATGCATGTTGGCACAACAACACCATTTGCAGCCCTGCCCTGTGTCTTAACTTAGTAAAGGAGGCCCTATGGCCAGCAGACAGCTAATTGCAAGTGTAATACAAGGAATCTGCCACAAAGAATGGGTACTTACCAACAGTTCCTCCATCCTCATTTTGCAGATAGTCAAGGAGGTCACGTTCGCTGCCTATGAGGTCTGCCCATTGATGTTTCAGCTGGTGGGTCAATCTCTCCACCTTGAAGATCCGCAGCATTTGGAAGTGGACCTTCCAATGCAGCTTCCATGCCTCCGTTCTGTAGCCCTGGATCACACGAACGTCGATGGCCACCATATGTGGGAGGTAGTGGATCACCAGCCAATTGAACCCTCCCAACTCATCCGTACTCATGCCACGGGCATCTCCTAACTCAAACCCACAATTAAGTAACTGAGAAAATAAAAACCCAAACTACCTCCAACTACCCCAACAGACTAAACTACCTGAAAGACAAACACCTGAAAATACACTCTCAAAACAATACATTAGACAAAACAGACATCAGGGACACTACAAAAACAGAAGACAGCACAAAAGACTTCTCCACCAGCACTCCTCAACACAGCTCCAACAGCACACAACCTCTCTCGACCAAACAGAAAAAGATTGTGGCTGTAAGAGAAAGTGAAAGTAACTTTGCAGTTCCTGGTTTGCAGCATGTGTAGGAGGCTGGCCTGGCTTGTAGTGGGTACCAATGGGTACTTACACTCTGTACCAGGTCCAGTTATCCCTTACTAGTGTAGAAGAGGTGTTTCTAGCAGCCTAGGCTGGTAGAAGGTAGCTATAGCAGAGCAGCTTAGGCTGAACTAGGAGACATGCAAAGCTCCTACTATACCACTGGTGTCATATGCACAATATCATAAGAAAACACAATACACAGATATACTAAAAATAAAGGTACTTTATTTTTATGACAATATGCCAAAAGTATCTCAGTGAGTACCCTCAGTATGAGGATGCCAAATATACACAAGATATATGTACACAATACCAAAAATATGCAGTAATAGCAAAAGGAAGTAATGCAAGCAATGTACAGTCACAATAGATTGCAATAGGAGCACATAAGTATAGGGGCAACACAAACCATATACTCCAAAAGTGGAATGCGAATCACGAATGGACCCCAAACCTATGTGAGCTTGTAGAGGGTCGCTGGGACAGTAAGAAAACAGTGAGGGTTAGAAAAATAGCCCACCCCAAGACCCTGAAAAGTAGGTGTAAAGTGCACCTATATTCCCCAGAGAGCACAGAAGTCGTGATAGGGGAATTCTTCAAGGAAGGCCAACACCAGAAATGCAACCAAAGTGGATTTCCGGATGAGAGTACCTGTGGAACAAGGGGACCAAGTCCAAGAGTCGCGACAAAGTTGAGATTGGGCCGATGCCCAGGAAATGCCAGCTGAGGGTGCAAAGAAGCTGCCACCGGATGGTAGAAGCTGTGGATTCTGCAAGAACGAAGAGGTCTAGAAACTTCCCCTTTGGAGGATGGATGTCCCACGTCGTGAAGAAGCTTGCAGAGGTGTTCCCACTCAGAAAACCGCAAACAAGCCTTGCTAGCTGCAAGGGTTGCGGTTAGAGTTTTTGGATGCTGCTGTGGCCCAGGAGGGACCAGGATGTCGCCACTTGCGTGAGGAGACAGAGGGGGCACCTAGCAAGACAGGGAGCCCTCACAGAAGCAGGCAGCACCCACAGAAGTGCTGGAACAGGCACTACAAAGAGGAGTGAACCGGAGCTCACCCGAAATCACAAAAGGAGATCCCACGACGCCGGAGGACAACTCAGGAGGTTGTGCACTGCAGGTTAGAGTGTCGGGGACCCAGGCTTGGCTGTGCACAAAGGAAATCCTGGAAGAGTGCACAGAAGCCAGAGCAGCTGCAAATCACCCGGTACCCAGCAATGCAGTCTAGCGTGGGGAGGCAAGGACTTACCTCCACCAAACTTGGACTGAAGAGTCACTGGACTGTGGGAGTCACTTAGACAGAGTTGCTGAGTTACAGGGACCACGCTCATCGTGCTGAGAGGGGACCCAGAGGACCGGTGATGCAGTTCTTTTGGTGCCTGCGGTTGCAGGGGGGAGGATTCCGTCGTCCCACTGGAGATTTCTTTGGAGCTTCTAGTGCAGAGAGGAGGCAGACTACCCCCACAGCTTCACCACCAGGAAAACAGTCGAGAAGGCGGCAGGATCAGCGATACAAGGTTGCAGTAGTCGTCTTTGCTACTTTGTTGCGGTTTTGCAGGCGTCCTGAGCAGTCAGTGGTCGATTCTCTGGCAGAAGGTGAAGAGAGAGATGCAGAGGAACTCTGATGAGCTCTTGCATTCGTTATCTAAAGAATTCCCCAAAGCAGAGACCCTAAATAGCCAGAAAAGGAGGTTTGGTTACCTAGGAAGGAGGATAGGCTAGCAACACAGGTAAGAGCCTATCAGGAGGAGTCTCTGACGTCACCTGCTGGCACTGGCCACTCAGAGCAGTCCACTGTGCCAGCAGCACCTCTGTTTCCAAGATGGCAGAGGTCTGGAGCACACTGGAGGAGCTCTGGGCACCTCCCTTGGAAGGTGCAGGTCAGGGGAGTGGTCACTCCCCTTTCCTTTGTCCAGTTTCGCACCAGAGCAGGGCTGGGGGATCCCTGAACCGGTGTAGACTGGCTTATGCAGAGATGGGCACCATCTCTGCCCATCAAAGCATTTCCAGAGGCTGGGGGAGGCTACTCCTCCCCAGCCCTGACACCTTTTTCCAAAGGGAGAGGGTGTAACACCCTCTCTCTGAGGAAGTCCTTTGTTCTGCCTTCCTGGGCCAAGCCTGGCTGGACCCCAGGAGGGCAGAAACCTGTCTGAGGGGTTGGCAGCAGCAGAAGCTGCAGTGAAACCCCGGGAAAGGTAGTTTGGCAGTACCCGGGTCTGTGCTAGAGACTCAGGGGATCATGGAATTGTCTCCCCCCAATGCCAGAATGGCATTGGGGTGACAATTCCTTGATCTTAGACATGTTACATGGCCATGTTCGGAGTTACCATTGTTACGCTATACATAGGTAGTGACCTATGTATAATGCACGCGTGCAATGGTGTCCCCGCACTCACAAAGTCCGGGGAATTTGCCCTGAACGATGTGGGGGCATCTTGGCTAGTGCCAGGGTGCCCACACACTAAGGGGGTCATTCTGACCTTGGCGGTCCATGACCGCCATGGCGGAGTGCGGCCGAAGCACCGCCAACAGGCTGGCGGTGCTTCCTGGGCGATTCTGACCGCAGCGGTAAAGCCGCGGTCGGAAAAGGGGAGCCGGCGGTTTCCCGCCGGTTTCCCGCTGGCCCAGGGAAGCCGCCATGGCGGCGCTGCAAGCAGCACCGCCATGGGGATTCCGACCGCCTTCCTGCCAGCCTGTTTCTGGCGGTGTCCACCGCCAGAACCAGGATGGCGGGAACGGGTGCCGTGGGGCCCCTGGTTGCCCCTGCACTGCCCATGCCACTGGCATGGGCAGTGCAGGGGCCCCCTAACTGGGCCCCACAAAGATTTTCACTGTCTGCTTAGCAGACAGTGAAAATCGCGACGGGTGCCACTGCACCCGTCGCACCCCTTCAACTCCGCCGGCTCCATTCCGAGCCGGCTTCATTGTTGAAGGGGCTGTCCCGCTGGGCCGGCCGGCGGTCTTCTGGCGGTCGCCCAGCGGGAAAGCCGGAATGGCCGCCGCGGTCTTATGACCGCGGTGCGGTCTTTTGGCGGGAACCGCTTGGCGGGCGGCGACCGCCGTCCGCCGTGGTCAGAATGACCGCCTAAGTAACTTAGCACCCAACCTTTACCAGGTAAAGGTTAGACATATAGGTGACTTATAAGTTACTTAAGTGCAGTGGTAAATGGCTGTGAAATAACGTGGACATTATTTCACTCAGGCTGCAGTGGCAGGCCTATGTAAGAATTGTCAGAGCTCCCTATGGGTGGCAAAAGAAATGCTGCAGCCCATAGGGATCTCCTGGAACCCCAATACCCTGGGTACCTCAGTGCCATATACTAGGGAATTATAAGGGTGTTCCAGTATGCCAATGTGAATTGGTGAAATTGGTCACTAGCCTGTTAGTGACAATTTGTAAAGAGAGAGCATAACCACTGAGGTTCTGGTTAGCAGAGCCTCAGTGAGACAGTTAGGCATCACACAGGGAACACATACATATATGCCACAAACTTATGAGCACTGGGGTCCTGGCTAGCAGGGTCCCAGTGACACATATCAAACATACTGAAAACATAGGGTTTTCACTATGAGCACTGGGCCCTGGCTAGCAGGATCCCAGTGAGACAGTGAAAACACCCTGACATATACTCACAAAAAGGCCAAAAGTGGGGGTAACAAGGCTAGAAAGAGGCTACTTTCTCACAGCATGGCTGAACCATTACATCACTTCCTGTGCTGATGCGGCACGTTTTAAGCCAATGTTTTTTTTTTCTTAATGCCAAGCACCAATGGATGTATTTTTAATGACGCATGATGACGCACCATAAGGAAGTTCCGACAAGTCACATGGGGTGCGTCATTTTTGGCAGATGCAATGGGGTAAAACAACATGCATTGGGACAATTTGTCTAATTTTTACGCAATGACTGTAATATGTGTATATATGTATGGTGTCATGTGGAAATCATTTTTACAGTCATGAGGATTGTTGTGTTGCCTGTGAATAGATGTGTTTTACACACTCCTCTCTTTCCATGTGTCCAATGTATGTCTAGAAAGTGTCCATGGGTGAAAGTACATGCATTCCAAGGATCAGACAACGCGCAGGCAACATTTCTTATGATTCCTGGACACCACACCTTCAGAGGGTTGCACCATGTGGCAACTATGTGTTGGCACCTAAGTCCATTGGTTAGTTTTTCCCCATGGATGCCATGGACTAGCCATGGAATGTGGCTCGCACTTGCACATTTAATACAGTACAGATGCCTTTGATTGTCCTACATTGTCCATGACAGTTGACATGATGCCATCCACACAGTATGCCCTTCTACATCCCAACTGAGTGACATGATGTGACAACTGCCATTTCCCAATACATGTTTGCATGCGACAGTGTTGTAACATTGTGTACATGTGAGACAGATTTGTACCCAATTTTTTCAAATGAGACATGTATCCTGCAGATTTGTATGTGGTCATCTGCAGTCTAGGTACACAGACTGCATTGAGTCTCTAAGAAGGGGAGCTGGTACACGTTACTTGGGTTCTCATGCCAATATGGGGGCCATAGAACTGGACTTACAAATAAGTTGCCTCACAGGTACACATTCACACTTGCATCAGGGGTTGTAGGTGTACTTCTTAGCTTTCAGGATGGAATTTGTGTATGCAGGCGCACCTTCCAAGGCTGCTGCCTCAGAAGCATGGCGAGTGATGTATGTGTGTACATTACACTTCACACATGTGAGATGTGAGTTATTTTACATAGCATTAGACATTTGTACAGCTACATGTCACCTGGCCCTGGGCGTTGCTTTTTCATCTAGCACCTAGGGCCTCATTTATGAGGCCCGTGGCTTAGGGTAGCTCAGCAAGTGCCTTGCTGTGCTGCCATGCATCAACAGGGAAGGCCAGGAATGTACCATATCTACAAGATGGCACCATTCTGTCCGTTACCCCTCCACTGATGCATAAATTCATGCCAGGCACCCTTGCACCATGGTGCAAGGGTCTCTGCATTGTGTGGATGATTGTTTTTGTGCAGGAAGGAACACCATCCTGCACATAAACCATCATAAGGGGTGTTTTCCTCTTTCTATGTGTGCTACAGAAAGCAACACACATAGGAAGATGAAGAAACGGGGAGTGAGGAAGATGTTTCTCCCTGTTGTGTCACTTTTACACCAACTCTGAGATGGTATAAAATTGTTATACATTGCCAGACTTGTAAGTCTGTGCATATGTCAGTTAGCTTTTTCTTCCATTGGTGTTGCGTGGGTATACCACAAGTAACACCCATGGAACGGACCTTTCACACAGTGTTATGCATGTAAGTTGTCCATATTTACAAGGCCATGATAAGTCATGCAAGGTGGCTTTGCATGGCCTTGTAAATATGGCCTAGCACATTGTGCCAGCAGAGCATCAAACAAATGTTGCTCTGGTGGCACAAACTGGTGCAAGGGCTTGGTGATTGAGGCCCCTAAACCTGATGTATGAGGCATGACATGGCTGATATCCCATGTGTGTTGCATGTGACCAAACCAGTGTAGATGGTACACCTCCCATGCACACAGGGATGTAGAGCAGATTCCCTGTCTGCCATGCATGTCTGTGTGCCTTTACACCATGCACCCTATACAAAAGTGGCTTGAGATGTCTTCACCCAAATGTCAGGGCAATTTGCATTAGATATGTGTGCAGAAGCAGAGTGCATGTATGTGTGACAGGCCTCATTGTGCAGTTCCTATCTGTGTAGGCAAAGAGTTGTCTGTGGATTGTGTTCCCCATATCTATCTGTTCTTGTGTCTGTTAGGTACTTGTTGTTTGCTTACCTACAAGCAGGCCATTCCCTTATTGTCCATCCTGAAACATCTGATTGATGATAGAGTTGTGGAAAATGCATGCATCATCCACAGAGCCTGTTTACTTGGTCAGCACATTGCGGATTAAGCCACGATGATCCACGATGATCTGCACATTCATCGAGTATGTGTGCTTCCGGTTGTGGGACACGTGTTCTGTTGCAGCAGGTGGTACAAGTAGCACATGGGTGCAGTCCATGGCTCTGAGGACATGGGAAAACCCGGCAATTATGTAGAAGCCCTGTTTAATTTTGAACTGCAATTGCTGGGTTTTGGGGAAGAGGATGTGTTGGGGTGTGAGGCGAATGATTGTGTCCAGAACAGAGGACAGGAATGCAGACAGGGAGGGCTGCGATACTCCACCCTCTCATGCTGCTGTGATCTGAACGGATCCAGATTCAAGGAGACGTAGCACAGCCAGGAGCTTGGTCAGAGGCGGGATGGTGGAGGATCGCTCAACTGTTGCCTGCAGTTGTGGCACAATGAGGCAGAGCAGCTGTACAATTGATGCATTTGTTGCCACAATAAATGGAAGAATGTGACCAGCATGTTGCAGAATGATAGTCACACTCTTCTGGTAAAAGACTGGTAGAAGGTGATGACCACCTCCTCCGTGGGCTGCCCGCTGGTGGTAGACGTGCTCCCTTCTCCTGCGCTGACTCTGTGTTCTGGGTGGTAGCGACTGTGGTGGTGCTGGATGATGTGGTGGTGATGTTGGGAGTTGCACTGGTATCCTTGGTGCTCCAAGTTGTAACATGAGTAGGTACATGTTGTTTTCCAGGTTGCCAGAGCGTTTTGTATGTATTCTCCTTATATACCTGAGTCATTTTAATTCCTTGTAAAGCTTGTAGATACAGCGCTAGTGGGCTACTGTAATTTTTTAGGAGGTAACACCTGCATATCATTGTCGGTATATGATGAAGCCAGATACAAGGCTGATGAAAAATGATGCTAGGTCAGAAAAAGTGATGCTAGAGGCCTCTAGGGTCACATTGTAGATCCGGAGTTAACTTAGCGCCGCTGCAGCGTCAGAAAAAATGACACTATGGAGGCACTAAATCCTTGTAAATAAGGCCCATAGTTGTATTCATAACCATACCATCCAAACTGATCATCCCTATCGTCAGTGCATACCCTAAAAATAGCAACTGTCAATAATACATCAACAAAAAGCAATCATTGATCTATTGTTAAGATTAACAGGTTAAATGTGCAATGCACCGGGGAAGGGGGAAGCTCAATACAGTCAACTACCATGCCCACATAACAATCAGGAAGCATTGATTATGCTAATGGAAATATCCTGATATCAGTGGCCCCCAGAGGGGAAAGGTAAGTCATCTGTTAACATACACCTGGAGGCAACACACTTTCCAACAATGTTGGGAGCAACAAATATGTCAATACTGAGCAACAGCCTATGAAGATGGAGTGCAAAGTAGAATCTAAAAGGTCAACATTCAGAGTGCAGTTTAGTGCAGGCTGCTTGGTTCAAAGGCAGACAAAAAGGGTACAGCTTCATTAGCTCAAGTATCAGGACTCATGATGTCCAGTTTCACTGCCAGGCGTGGAGGACTGTGTGTTGTGGCGAGGGTGAATACGTGATCCTAAGGTGTTCTTGATGCTACAGAGAGGGCGTCAGCTGGCGACTTGAATATAGGTTTTTTACCATTCCATTTACAATGAAGGCGAGCTGGATATAGCATTTTGTAAGGTTCATTACCGTCATGGAGAAGAGCCTTTACATCCCGGAAAGCAAGCCAGACCCCCTGTATTCTGAGGGTAAAGTCTGGGAAGACAGAGTCTGGAGCCCTGGTATGTGAGTGCACCCCTCTCTCGAGATAGCCAAAGCATAGTATCTAGGTCATGATAGTTGAATAGCCTGACAATGTTAGGGGACCTGAGGAGCTCCAGGGACAGGATGTGAGCCTAGAGTATGGTAGGCTTGCTCCACGACAAAGCAAATGGAGAAAGAGTCAACATCACATAGTTCATGTAACAATTTTTCACTTACCAGTTCTATTTTCCTGGTATGAGTGGTTTCAGGGATACCCACCAGGCGCAAGTTGTTCCGCCGAGATCAGGCCTCCAAGTCCTCATTTTTGGTAGTCACATTCAGTAACTCAGTACATAGTTTTTGATAGTCAGCAGTTAAGGTTGCCTAGTTTGCCTCCAATGAAGAAAGGTGTGGCTCTGTATCAGTGGTTTGGGTCTCCTGCTTCATAAAGGCAAGCCTCCAATCAGTGAAATCAGCACTCATCTGGAACAGTAAAGCATGAGTGTCATGTTCAGTGGAGAGGTTGCTTGTAGTCACCAATACAGCGCCAGTCTCCTCAGGTCTGCGAGCAGTATACTTGCGAAGTTCAAAGCCCAGCTTGAGTTCATTAGGATCAGTTTAGCTCATAATGAGAGGAGCTCTGGGGGATGCAGGACTCTCACCCACCGATCCAGAATTACCTTACATTGCCAAGGCGAAAGCTGGCAAATAGCTATCCCAGAGCCACAAATGGGCAGGACCCTTATTCACCACACTAGATAGCGAAACCAGGGTTAATGCCAATCACAAACCAATCTCAACAGCAGTCTCTGTGTTGATCTATTAAGCAGTAAAGTAAAAGTGCATGCCACTGCTGAGCAAGTATAGGCGCTGATGAGTAGAAGGTGCTGGTGGGTCATAGCACTGGAAGTCCAGCAGTATATCGTAGGTAGGGGGACAATGTGCACTTGACCCCACTAGGCTCCCCTGCACCACAAGGGCTTCTCCAGCTGAAGAGGATCCAAGTCACAATAACAGTACTTGCTTCTAGGGCCCTAGAGGCAGTATGTCAGGTGCAAAGACAGGAGCAGGACAGGCAGACAATATGGTGTGGGGTTAGGCAAGGCTCAGATTGCATGGGCAAACATGTCACACAATACTTGATGCCGGAGGCACCAGGGCCACTCACCACAATGCAGGGTAGGTGAACTGTGTAAGGGGATGATCAAGACCGGAGAAGGATTTGTGAGGTGCCAGATGTAGGTAGGACAAAATAAGCACATCTATGGGAGACTGCAGTAGATGTTCAGACCCCTGAGATGCAGGGGGTCCACTCTCCTAGCGCCAACAAGGAGATTCCCCAAAGACACATTGTACCTCCAGGGGTCAGTAGCCCCAGTGCAAGCAGAGGCAAACTGAGGCCACACACCTGCTCCAGCTGGTACCCAGGGACCCACCACGGCCTGCCCGGTTCAGGGCAGCCAGAAGTAGGGCAATAGGATCCCAGACCCCACATCCCAAACAGCAGCCTAGGTCATCCCCCACCCATGCCGGCCGCCGCACCTCCGGGTCACTCCCCATGCCCTCCCAGGCCCTGACCAGAGAAAAGACACGATAAACAGTCCCCCAGCTCAGCATGGACAGAGAACCCCTGGTGGCCCCCCCGGCCAGCTCACCTCCCCATGCTTCACCTGTCAGGTCTGCCCAGACACTCTGCCTCACCTTGCTCGCTGACCACCTACCATTGTCTCCAGCGCCTCCAAGCATGGCAGAAGCACTGCCTTCAGTTGAGGGAGGAGGAGCAATGCCTCACAGAGCCTGTGGGCCCCCCAAGCTCATTGTCCACCTTGCCTCAGCCTCTTCAATGGCTCCAGCCCAGCTGCTGGTGTGCAGGCCTCAATCCACAAGGTTTCCACCTCAGCTCCCTCCATGTCTATATCAGTGCCAGTGGGGAAGTACAGCCACAATCCAAGCATCAGGAGGTAGTCAGCATTTCCGAGGCCACAGATGGAGTAATGCAAATCAGTCCACAAAAAAATTGATGTGCATGGATAATGTGGATTGGAGAGTGGAGCCCCTAATTCAGGCAGCCATGTTGGTCAGCTGCAGGCCACTTCACTTAAAGCATTTCCTTTTCTTGACTCATACTGTTGCACACAGCCAGATTAAAAGCCTGACACTCAGCTTGACAACACCCTTGGGGAATTCTGTACAGAACTGAGTCTGATTCTGGGATTTTACTGCTGCATAAGAGAGCAAAAGTAGACCCCTGCCGTGAGCTTTGGAGGCAAGATTACTCCTACTCCTTATCCTGCCTACATTTCTAGACTCATGTTCTCCTTAGGCCCCTGTAGCTGACCTTGTGAATTTCAAGTTTTTTTTTCATTTTTAATTTGCAACCATCACTGCACTTAACTGTGTTTTTTTGGGTGAATTTCTGAGGTTTTTCATACAAACATATGTCAAGGTAACAGTTCTGTCTGAAAAATATAAAGAAAATACATTGATTCATTTTTAAAGTCAGTTTATTCAATACTATTCCTCCGTTGCTCTACCAATTACGCATTAACTAAGAAGGAAGTATAATTTGTTTGAGGCGCAGCTCAAGACAAAGCCTTCAGTCAGCTAGAAGTCACATTTACTTCTGCACCTATTCTGGACATGCTGGTCACACTCTCCATTTATTGTGGCAACAAATGCATCTTCTTATGCAATGGGTCTATTCTATCTCAAAGACATCCCATATCACAATAATTCCATCTGATGGCTTTTTATCGCAAACCCAGAATGTTGAAGAAAGAAACTAAACTGCTTACAGCAGAAAACTGTTGGCAATATGAGAAGCCTTTATCCATTGAGACATCATTTAGAGAGGGTTGTGCATCCTTTAGTAGCCTAAACAGACCATACAAATGTAGGCCCATTGTCAATGGATGACCACAGCTGAGTTTGCTTATCATAATTCACGTCCTACCACATTAGACTATTATTTGTTCTTTTGTTACTACAAGTATCATCCAGAACATGGACCTACATTCTCCCTGCTTCTCAAGTCTCCTCAGTTCAATCCATGTTACAAACCTTAAAGCATGTTGACAAAAGTGCCACCCAACACATAGTTAAGGCAAAAGCATATTTTAAGGCATGTGCTGACAGATACAGATTTCCCACACAACAAAGTAAAGAAAAATACTTAGGGCTTGAATTAGATATTGGGGGAGGGGTTACTCCATCACAACGGTGATGGATATCCCATTCACCAAAATATAAATCCCATAGAATATGATAGGATTTAGATTTCAACGGACGGGATATCCATCACGGTTGTGATGGAGTAACCCCTCAGCATATATCTAAAACAGGCCCTTAGTTTGATTGTGATCTCAAAACGTAATACTTCCTGACTCCTACTCTAAGCTTAGGCTCTGGTTTAGGCCCCTTTGAGATGGTACAAAGGGTGGGATGTTGGCTGTGAAATTTGCCCTCCCTGATCACTGGGAAGTGCGTCTCTAAAATCAAGAAAGCAATAACAAAGGCTATCACTCCTCCTTCACCAGTAATAGTAGAGGGTACCCCAGAATATAAGGAATACAACACCATTGATTCTCTTAGATTTTGGTGCAAACTACAGTATTCAATAATTTGAAAGGGCTAAGACATCTCTAAGTGCAACAGGTGTTGGTGTGTTTCCATTGCACTTTGGTTAGTTCACATTCGTTCTGTGTCCTTGCTCCCTTCTGTGTCCTTGCATGTTTGTTGTGTTCTCTCTGGGGTGGTTTGCCTTCTATTTTCTTCAACCTACAGATTCCTTGTCCATGTGTTTTGGAAGATATTGAGGGCCGTATTTATACTTTTTGACGCAAAACTGCGCTAACGCAGTTTTGCGTCAAAAAAATTAGCGCCGGCTAACGCCATTCTGAAGCGCCATGCGGGCGCCGTATTTATTGAATGGCGTTAGCCGGCGCTAGCAGACCGGCGCTGCCTGGTGTGCGTGGAAAAAAACCACGTACACCAGACAGCGCCGGCGTAGGGGGAAAATGGCGTATGGGCGTCTTAAAATGGGGCAAGTCAGGTTGCGTCGAAAAAATCGTCGTAACCCGACTTGCGCCATTTTTTTTCGACGCCCATCCCCCATCAACATGACTCCTATCATTGTAAAGATAGGAGTCATGCCCCCTTGCCCAATGGCCATGCCCAGGGGACTTATGTCCCCTGGGCATGGTCATTGGGCATAGTGGCATGTAGGGGGGCACAAATCAGGCCCCCCTATGCCACAAAAATTTTAAAAAAAAATACTTACCTGAACTTACCTTAATGTCCATGGGATGGGTCCCTCCGTCCTTGGGTGTCCTCCTGGGGTGGGCAAGGGTGGCAGGGGGGGTCCCTGGGGGCAGGGGAGGGCACTCTGGGGTCATTTTGAGCCCACTTGTCCCTTAACGCCATCCCTGACCCAGGCGTTAAAAAGCGGCGCGAATGCGCCGTTTTTGGCCACGCCCACTCCCGGGCGTCTCTTTTGCCCGGGAGTATAAATACCACGTAAAGGCCTGGGAGTCATTTTTTAAGACGGGAACGCCTCCCTTGCATATCATTAACGCAAGGAAGGGGTTCACGCTAAAAAATGACGCACACTCCGGGCACTTTGGCGCCCGAAGCGTCTAACGCCAGAGTATAAATATGGCGTTAGTTGGCGTTAGTTCTGCGTCGAATTTGCGTCGAAAAAAACGACGCAAATTCGGCGCAACCAGAGTATAAATATGGCCCTGAATTCTCTTTTCACTCCATTTGGCAGCCCCACAGAAGAATTCCAGTCCAGAGATTCTGAATTTCACCCCCCCCCCCACCTTCTTTCTGTATGGATCGCTGGTTAATTCCATGTAACTGGAGAACTATGCATAATCACACTACAAGCTGCCAGCCTGTTTCCAGTTTCTCCTCTTAGTTATCTCTCCTTTTTTCTCCTTCAGATGTCCTATGGTGGATACTCTTAAATCTGAACGTCTGCTCCATACTTGTGATAAATTCTTAATTTAAGTCAGTGGTTTCTACTCAACACTGGTAATTATGACAGTCGGCCACATGGTGGCGCTATTTGTCTAATTTAGTGAAGTGCACAACTAGTTGTTTAATAATTCAGAACACATGAAAAATGACTAATACCTACCACCCAAGCCACTCATATAACTTCGGGGTCCTGGAATAGTGTGAATTGTCTCACTTGCAGGAGTGTGATGGTCAGTAGTGATATTGGTATAATTATCGACAGAATTGCCAGGCAATGGGTAGTCCAAGCTGCGGTGGCCTCCTGACAAGGGCCCTGGCACTTTCTTTTTTTCTACAAATTAGGCAATACATGTGATTATTCCGACGCTCCTGAGGGGTCAGCTGTCTTTCTCTCTTTCCACCCATATTGGTTTTTCTCCAGAGGGGGATCCAGTTGCTGTAAGATTACCAAGTATTGGACGTTACCATCATGGGAAGAGAGTGTAATCAGTTTCTGCATTCTGAGATTGTGTGGAATCCTGACACCTTTGTTAACACGGCAGTCACGAACATAATGGAGGCAAGTGGGGTGGCAATTGAAAGCTGATCTAAATATGGTATTCCCTCAAACACAGTTCCTAACATCAACTGTTTTTCCAGTGGCTAATTTCCCACTTCTGCTCTCCTCTAAAAGACCCCATAACTACTTAAAGGCATTAGCTGATGCGGCAACACTTATCTCTGCTTTTCTTAATTTTCTCAAATATATATTAATGACCAAAATAATGGTTTATTTCTGCCTTGTCTCCATGGGAGTCCAGTTATTACCTCTCTACTTTCTCTTACAGCCACTGGCTGTCTCTTGGAATCTGCGGGTTCACTGCAGAATGTCAGGACGTTGGTGACTATAAACCCAAATCTCCCGTCTCTGATTCTGGTGAGGTGTAGGGCTAAGGCTTTAACGCCCATATTTATACTTTTTTGCACTGCATTTGCGTAATTTTTTTGTGCAAAGGCGGCGCAAACTTACAAAACACAATTATGGGGCATATTTATACTTTTTGATGCAAAACTGCGCTAACGCAGTTTTGCGTAAAAAAATGTAACGCGGGCTAACGCCATTTCTTAGCACCACCTGTGCATTAAATTTATACTTTGATGCACGGTGGCGCTAAGAACTGGTTAGTCTCATTTTTTTTTTACGCTAACCATTGCGCCAAGTCGTGAAGCAAAATGACGTTAACACGAAGAAAGTCACTCTAATCTGGTTTGTGACGCGGAAAACGTCGCAAACCAGATATGTGCCATTTTCCACCACAATAGCGTCAAAAAGTGGCGCACACGCAGCAAACATTCCAGAATGGATCCCAGAAGCCAGGAGAGACCCCAGGGAGACCTCAATCTACCACGAACCAGCCAGGAGGACGCAGACAAGACGCAGGGGAGAGGCAAGAAGAAAAGGAAGTGTTGTTTCAGTGCAGAGGAGCATGTAATACTGGTCAGAGAGGTGACGGAGCACCAGCATCAACTTTTCATTACCTCTAAATTGCCAATTGGGAGGAGAGAGGCAATTTGGCAACAAACTGTCAACAAGATAAACAGTGTGGCAGAGGTCAGGAGAACTGTTACTGAGTGCAAGAAATGCTGGCATGACTGCAAGCGCAGGACAAAGGATAAAATGGCAAGGAACAGGAAGGCAGCACTGCAGACTGGAAGTGGGAGTCCAGCACCGCAGGAGGCCCTGGATGAGATGGAGGAGATGGTTGCAGCCGTCATCCCAGAGGAGATCATCACAGGAATCCCAGGACAGGACAGCGCAGACTACCAGGAAACAACACATATGCAGGGTAAGTTGACCAAAATGCCTAAGTGTTAATTGCAAGCAGGGGGACGTACATACCTGCTACACAATGCATGTCAGCCATGGAAATCAGGCAATGGAAAGGGGAAAGGGGAAAGGGGCACGGCACAGGTGCATGGGCTGTGCAGGGGCATCCAGGGGCACAGCACAACACAACACCAACAACCTTTGCACGGGGGTACCCTGCCATGCCAAGGGTGCTGGAAAGGCAAAGCCAGTCCAGGAGGGTAGTCTAGAATGCAAAACTGGACTGCTGTCACAGGATAGCTGGTATTGTCAGAATGTGAACTAGGGGACACTGCCCAGTCTCAGGCCATTGCCTCAAGCGGCATTTACCATTGACAACATTTGCCACTACTACCTGTGCTGTGTTTGCTGGTCAATTAGGAAATGGCAGTTAGGTGCCCATGGAGCAAACACACTCAAAATGAGGGTTCAGGATGAGTACCTGATCAATCCTCTTCAATTCCTAACCAAGTGTAACTCCTGTCAAATGCTCATGTCTATAGGCTCACTAAACATCAGGTATTGTCACTTACATTATGAAGTACACAGCAGTAATGTCATACCCATGTTGCCCATTCCAGGGTCTACCCCGTGCCTGTGTTACAATAGCTTCAATGCCACCTTGCAACATCTCAACTGTCATACTGCTAAGACAACAGCATTGAGGGGGAGTGTAGGAAAGTACCATCTTGCCTGGCATGCTACCCCCATATTTCACTGTATATATGTTGTTTTAGTTGTATGTGTCACTGGGACCCTGCCAGCCAGGGCCCCAGTGCTCATAAGTGTGCCCTGTAAGTGTTACCTGTGTTATGACTAACTGTCTCACTGAGGCTCTGCTATCCAGAACCTCAGTGGTTATGCTCTCTCATTTCTTTCCAAATTGTCACTAACAGGCTAGTGACCAATTTCACCAATTTACATTGGCATGCTGGAACACCCTTATAATTCCCTAGTATATGGTACTAAGGTACCCAGGGTATTGGGGTTCCAGGAGATCCCTAGGGGCTGCAGCATTTCTTGTGCCACCCATAAGGAGATCTGATAATTCTTACACAGGCCTGCCAGTGCAGCCTGAGTGAAATAACGTCCACGTTATTTCACAGCCATTTACCACTGCACTTAAGTAACTTATAAGTCACCTATATGTCTAACCTTTACCTGGTAAAGGTTGGGTGCTAAGTTACTTAGTGTGTGGGCACCCTGGCACTAGCCAAGGCGCTCCCACATTGTTCAGGGCAAATTCCCCGGACTTTGTGAGTGCGGGGACACCATTACATGCGTGCACTATACATATGTCACGACATATGTATAGCGTCACAATGGTAACTCCGAACATGGCCATGTAACATGTCTAAGATCATTGAATTGTCACCCCAATGCCATTCTGGCATTGGGGAGACAATTTCATGATCCCCCGAGTCTCTAGCTGAGACCCGGGTACTGCCAAACTACCTTTCCCGGGGTTACACTGCAGCTGCTGCTGCTGCCAACCCCTCAGACAGGTTTCTGCCCTCCTGGGGTCCAGCCAGGCTTGGCCCAGGAAGGCAGAACAAAGGACTTCCTCAGAGAGAGGGTGTTACACCCTCTCCCTTTGGAAAAAGGTGTCAGGGCTGGGGAGGAGTAGCCTCCCCCAGCCTCTGGAAATGCTTTGATGGGCACAGATGGTGCCCATCTCTGCATAAGCCAGTCTGCACCGGTTCAGGGATCCCTCAGCCCTGCTCTGGCGCGAAACTGGACATAGGAAAGGGGAGTGACCACTCCCCTGACCTGCACCTCCCCTGGGAGGTGCCCAGAGCTCCTCCAGTGTGCTCCAGACCTCTGCCATCTTGGAAACAGAGGTGCTGCTGGCACACTGGACTGCTCTGAGTGGCTAGTGCCAGCAGGTGACGTCAGAGACTCCTTGTGATAGGCTCCTTCAGGTGTTGCTAGCCTATCCTCTCTCCTAGGTAGCCAAACCTCCTTTTCTGGCTATTTAGGGTCTCTGCTTTGGGGAATTCCTTAGATAACGAATGCAAGAGCTCATCAGAGTTCCTCTGCATCTCTCTCTTCACCTTCTGCCAAGGAATCGACTGGTGACCGCGCTGGAAGCCTGCAAAACTGCAAAAAGTAGCAAAGACGACTACTGCGACCTTGTAACGCTGATCCTGCTGCTTTCTCGACTGTTTTCCTGGTGGTGCATGCTGTGGGGGTAGTCTGCCTCCTCTCTGCACTAGAAGCTCTGAAGAAATCTCCCGTGGGTCGAAGGAATCTTCCCCCTGCAACCGCAGGCACCAAAGAACTGCATCACCGGTCTTCTGGGTCTCCTCTCAGCACAATGAGCGAGGTCCCTTGAACTCAGCAACTCTGGCCAAGTGACTCCCACAGTCCAGTGACTCTTCAGTTCAAGTTTGGTGGAGGTAAGTCCTTGCCTCCCCACGCTAGACTGCATTGCTGGGAACCGCGTGTTTTGCAGATACTCCGGCTCCGGTGCACTCTTCCAGGATTTCCTTTGTGCACAGCCAAGCCTGGATCTCCGGCACTCTAACCTGCAGTGCACGACCTCCTGAGTTGTCCTCCGGCATCGTGGGACCCTCTTTTGTGACTTCGGGTGAGCTCTGGTTCACTCCACTTTGTAGTGCCTGTTCTGGCACTTCTGCGGGTACTGCTTGCTTCTGAGAGGGCTCCTTGTCTTGCTGGACGCCCCCTCTGTCCCCTCCCGCAATTGGCGACATCCTGGTCCCTCCTGGGCCACAGCAGCATCCAAAAACCCTAACCACAACCCTTGCAGCTAGCAAGGCTTGTTTGCGGTCTTTCTGCACGAAAATACTTCTGCACGACTCTTCACAACGTGGGACATCCATCCTCCAAAGGAGAAGTTTCTAGCCCTTGTCGTTCTTGCAGAATCCAGAGCTTCTACCATCCAGTGGCAGCTTCTTTGCACCCACAGCTGGCATTTCCTGGGCATCTGCCCACTCCCGACTTGATCGTGACTTTTGGACTTGGTCCCCTTGTTCCACAGGTACTCTCGTCTGGAAATCCATCGTTGTTGCATTGCTGGTGTTGGTCTTTCCTGCAGAATTCCCCTATCACGACTTCTGTGCTCTTGGGGGAACTTAGGTGCACTTTGCACCCACTTTCCAGGGTCTTGGGGTGGGCTATTTTACTAACCCTCACTGTTTTCTTACAGTCCCAGCGACCCTCTACAAGGTCACATAGGTTTGGGGTCCATTCGTGGTTTGCATTCCACTTCTAGAGTATATGGTTTGTGTTGCCCCTATCCCTATGTGCCCCCATTACATTCTATTGTGACTCTACATTGTTTGCACTGTTTTCTATTATTATTACTGAATATTTTGGTATTGTGTACATATATCTTGTGTAGATTTGCTATCCTCATACTGAGGGTACTCACTGAGATACTTTTGGCATATTGTCATAAAAATAAAGTACCTTTATTTTTAGTATTATCTGTGTATTGTGTTTTCTTATGATATTGTGCATATGACACTAGTGGTACTGTAGGAGCTTCACTCGTCTCCTAGTTCAGCCTAAGCTGCTCTGCTAAGCTACCTTTTCTATCAGCCTAAGCTGCTAGACACCCCTCTACACTAATAAGGGATACCTGGGCCTGGTGCAAGGTGTAAGGACCCCTTGGTACTCACTACAAGCCAGTCCAGCCTCCTACAGGGAGGACATATGTGTGTAGCTAGTGAAACACACCCGCACAGTGATAAGAGGAAATGGAACTCTGCCAGGCCCATCAGTGCAATGCAATGTAGCACACATTCGCAAACATCAACATGACACACTACCAATGCTGACACCTGTATCGTGTCATGCCAATGCAATACTTGGTATGTGCTAGGTTTCAGCAACGTATAGGTGTATGTGAAATATCATAGACTGGGTCAGGCCCATGTTGTTATGTGTGGTGCAAGTAGCACCAGAACACCAATAGGCATTCCAAGGCCTCACAATGCTAATGGTAGTAGAGAGGGGGTTGAGTAGGACAAGAGGGTGGCAAGACACAATTTGGACTGAACCTACACCTAGAGGATGTGACGCAGACGATTCCCCAAACTGCCCACACTACATGTGACATGCAGGTGGGGCATAGGCCTGTGAGAATGCTAATATTAATGACATGAACAATGCATCGGAACCCCTATTACAATGTTACACTAATAGGAAGTCAGTGACATCATATTACAACTGCCACAACACAGACACACTAATTGTAGAATATCTCATTACAGAGGATGATGGCTCTCCTGTAGATATGCCTGTCCTGGACTACCGTGATGACATGCTAACAACCATTAGACAGGAAACCCTCCAAGATGTCCTGGGAACACTCCAGACCCCACCTTCAGTCGCAAGGTGGAGAACAGATGTAGCAGCCATCCCAGAGGAACCACCCACCACCGAAATAGTACAACCTGACAACTCAAACACAGCTGAGGACTCTGATGACACTGGGACCACCTTTGAGAGGACAGTTGTGGGAGTACAGCGGGAGCTGGCCAAGGAGGTGCGGGTGGGGATGCAAAATATTGCAGCCAGCCTTGAGGAGATGTGCATGTGCATGATGAAATCCGCAGAACAGTCAGCAGCAATGCAAATTCAACAATCACTACTGCAAGGACTACAGCAGTGTGTGAGGGACTTCGCCACTGCAGTGAGGGAGTTGCCACAACACCTGGCCTCCCAAACTTTTCACTGCATGCATGACAACAATCTGGACTCCCTCAGGGCCGACCTGGCTGCCTCCCACAGGGATGTTGCTGCTATACTCAATAACCAGCAGCTCCTCCTTGCTGCAGTAATGCCCTTAATAGTTCCACAGTTTGCAGCTACAGAGAATTCAGAGTCCACTTCTCCAAACACTGAAGTGTGTGTTGCACCCTCAAACCCACCACAACCAACGGCAGAGGAGACGACACACATATCACAAGATGAAGACGTGGAACAGATCACCTTCACCCGTAGGAGTACCCGGTAGCACCAGCCCATGCCACAAGGGCACTGATTTTCCTATGTCCTGTGCTTGACAACAAGCCAGTCTTGCTACAGTTGGTAACATGCACTGTTCTCCTACACACTGTTTACCTTACCACTAAGGACTGAAATTGTCTGTCACTACCCGATTGGCAATTCATGTTCCTCTGCACTGAATGACACTCCGTTGCAGCATGTCTAATGACATGCCCCTCAACATTGCACTTGTGTTGCGTCACAATAGAATGAGTCACACCAATGGACTTGCAAACCTGGACTATGTAAGTATTGCACTACAGCACTTTCAAATAAACAGCACCTACACAACCAATTTGTCTCTGTGTAATGTGACACATCTACTGTGCAGGAGTTTTGTGATGCATGTAACATGTCAATGGACACAGAATGTCAATACAATAGCGTAGAAAGAATGTGGGCTGATATCTATGCACAAGGGTCTGGATTTTACAATCATTTGTGCTACTTTGTGGCTCATTTCTGAAGTTAAAGCACCCCAAACAGTATAATGCTGTGTAAAAATTGTATATGTCAGGCCCAATGTATCTACAAGATGGAACTCAATGCTGCCCACATACCCTACAAGACAATCATTGTGTATGTGGCATATGACTCTAAACTTAAATCCCACAACCACATCATACAGCAGGAATGGATGTGTAAGAGTGTTTGGACAATAACGTCACCTGGGAGTACAATGAGAAAACTCATAGATGTGATTTATGTATACTGAACTTCATAAGATTATGACACCACTCAGTTTATCAGGGTTCACATGAACTTCAGGCTGCAGGCAGACGTCCCACAGTGCGTAAGATTCCAAAACAGGACCCAAACTATGACAGCTTTAAAATCACACCTACCTGTCCAATACATAGTCACTTTGAGTGGTAGGTTCAATGGATGGCAGATACATAGACATGTAGCTTTGTTGTAGCTGCCAATGTGGCAGCTCATTTGGAAGTGGGAATAAACATGTCAAGAATGGGATGTGGATGCAGGATGGAATACACAGGCAAACACAAATTTGCCACTGTACACTCATGCAAAGGTCCAGATCCCCAAGCATATGGCACATACCGTTAAGGAGTACCTAAAACGTTATTACATATGTATGAAAGAAAACTTAAACTATGTCACACACCTATACTAACCTAACCTATCCTAACTATACACTACCCACAACTGGCCCTAACTACCCTATGCTAAACTTACTTACCACATGTAACTAAACACTCTTAAACATTAACCCTCCACCCACCTTATACGACAGGACACGTGTAGGACAACATATACTAACCTAAACAGATACTAATACTAAACAAATATATATTTGTTTGTATTTGTTTTATTTTTTTTTAGTTTTCTGGAATGCACATTAACCCCACATCAACGTCCACCCACCCACCCACCCACAAACTGACATTTAATAATATAACTCCCCCATCCCCAACACACTTATCCTATCTAAACTAATAGCCTACTCTAACTTATCACTAAACACCCTAAACCCACTAAAAAACAGTATAATCAAAGAGGAGGGAGGGGACGGAATTAGGGGTGAGGCAAAACTGGACTCAGAGATTTGCCCTCCATAGAGTTTTTTAATAGACTTCAGACTTCTGCTGTTGCGGGCCACCTCTTGGTGGAGACTGTCCATTCGCCTTATGATCCTTTGCATGTCCTGTTGTAGCTGGCGCAATGCGGCCATGTGCATAACACCTGCTGTGATGGTTTGTGTCACAGTGGAAGTTGCAACTGCAGGTGCAGGTGCCATGGTTGGGGGTGGTGGCATAGATGGTGCAGCAGTTGTGCCTTGTGCTGCAGATGTAGAGGGTGCAGCAGGTGTGGCAGAGATACCAGTGTCCACTGTTCCTGCAATCAGGGTGGTGGTGGCACCTGTTGTGGCCAATGCTGGGCCCCCTTGATTAAAAGCCCGCCATGCTCCTGTGGCTCTTTCTCGACGATAGCGTCTTGCCATCATGCGATACCCAGCCTCCACACCGAGGATGTGCCTGTATTGCACTGCCCGCCTCTGAAACTTTCAAATTTCTTGGGCATTCATGTTGACAGCTGTAAAAAAGAGACAGGCAAACATTAGTGTCATCATTGTGTGATGCATGTACAGATGATAATCTAACACTTCCTCAGAAATAGCACATGCAGTCCAAATCACAGTACAGATGATAGATTGTTCCTGAGGAATGACATGCCAACACAGCCTACCCATCAACTATCTAACAGCACAGCAATGCACAACAAGGTGTGTACCAAATTAACTGATCTGTGCATATATGTAGTGCAATTGGTCACATTGCAAATACAGCAAGTACTCAACATGTGCCAGGCCAACTAATCCCTATCATCTGGGTCAACTTCAAGGCACACAAGACCTGTGATTTGTATATGGAACTGGCAGGATGGAATGCAGTTGCTAATCATAAAGCGGTCAGTGTAGTGTGGCACACATGCATGCTTGAATTACATGTCTGTCATCTAAACAGTAACCATCACACCTAGCTACATATATTTTCTCCCATAACCCTGTGACTCGGGGGGATGGCCATGCAATACATTTGTTCAACCATCAAGGACAACCACAAAGCTTTGTCCAGCTGTACATGGATTTAGTGAGTGGAACATAGGTAAGGAGGCCTGCCAACTAGGAGTGAGTCAACCAATAGTCAATCACATCTACATTCATGTTTCCATTTGTTGACAACCATCAACATCAGATCTCACTGACACATTTTCTCAGTCACCCACATTGATGCAAGCACACATCTGGCCTTGACCTGCATGTACGCCTATAACATACCACTTAAGTGCCACGTAAATTGAGTACAACATGTGGAGCTAGATGCTGGGGGACAGTCACCCATACAGTCCTACATGTTCATTACATTACAGGGATGCGCAAGTTTGTGTGTAAAACTGACGAACCATTGGTTTGTATGAATTAGGGTATGACTTGCTGACTAAATTATGACACTGGACCACCTCCAAATCAATTGTGGGCATACATGTGGCTACAAATCACCCTGTTCACCTGCCCATGCCTATTGTGCAGCACTAGACTCCCAATATGTGACTCTCTGTCTAACTCTTCCATGGAACACTATGTCAACCTCCAGTGAAGTCACATATCAGATCACTTGCCAGCTCATCATATCTTGCATAAGAGGCAATCACACAACAGCTGCAATCACAACACAGGACAAACATTTTCACACTTACTGGATACGTCTGGGTCCTCGAATCGAGCCACTTCACCAATGGTGTAGGGGGCTGGTCCACCTGTAAAACATGGAAGAGAGATATATACTCAATGTCTGATCTCTGTACAAACGTGGGAACAACAAATCACAGTGTGTGACATTTTATATGATAGAGCTGCACATCAAGCATGTAGACACTCTGTGAGAAGGTAGCCTCTTTCTAGCCTTGTTACCCCCACTTTTGGCCTGTTTGTGAGTGTATGTCAGGGTGTTTGTCACTGTTTTCACTGTCTCACTGGGATCCTGATAGCCAGGCCTCAGTGCTCATAGTGAAAACACCATGTTTTCAGTATGGTTGTTATGTGTCACTGGGATCCTGCTAGTCAGGACCCCAGTGCTCATAGGTTTGTGGCCTATATGTATGTGTCACTGGGACCCTGTCACACAGGGCCCCAGTGCTCATAGGTGTGCATGTATATGTTCCCTGTGTGGTGCCTAACTGTCTCACTGAGGCTCTGCTAACCAGAACCTCAGTGGTTATGCTCTCTCATTACTTTCAAATTGTCACTAACAGGCTAGTGACCAATTTTACCAATTTACATTGGCTTACTGGAACACCCTTATAATTCCCTAGTATATGGTACTGAGGTACCCAGGGTATTGGGGTTCCAGGAGATCCCTATGGGCTGCAGCATTTCTTTTGCCACCCATAGGGAGCTCTGACAATTCTTACACAGGCCTGCCACTGCAGCCTGAGTGAAATAACGTCCACGTTATTTCACAGCCATTTTACACTGCACTTAAGTAACTTATAAGTCACCTATATGTCTAACCTTTACCTGGTAAAGGTTAGGTGCAAAGTTACCTAGTGTGAGGGCACCCTGGCACTAGCCAAGGTGCCCCCACATTGTTCAGAGCCAATTCACTGAACTTTGTGAGTGCGGGGACACCATTACACGCGTGCACTACATATAGGTCACTACCTATATGTAGCTTCACCATGGTAACTCCGAATATGGCCATGTAACATGTCTATGATCATGGAATTGCCCCCTCTATGCCATCCTGGCATTGTTGGTACAATTCCATGATCCCAGTGGTCTGTAGCACAGACCCTGGTACTGCCAGACTGCCCTTCCTGGGGTTTCTCTGCAGCTGCTGCTGCTGCCAACCCCTCAGACAGGCAGCTGCCCTCCTGGGGTCCAGCCAGGCCTGGCCCAGGATGGCAGAACAAAGAACTTCCTCTGAGAGAGGGTGTGACACCCTCTCCCTTTGGAAAATGGTGTGAAGGCAGGGGAGGAGTAGCCTCCCCCAGCCTCTGGAAATGCTTTGTTGGGCACAGATGTGCCCAATTCTGCATAAGCCAGTCTACACCGGTTCAGGGACCCCTTAGCCCCTGCTCTGGCGCGAAACTGGACAAAGGAAAGGGGAGTGACCACTCCCCTGACCTGCACCTCCCCTGGGAGGTGTCCAGAGCTCCTCCAGTGTGCTCCAGACCTCTGCCATCTTGGAAACAGAGGTGCTGCTGGCACACTGGACTGCTCTGAGTGGCCAGTGCCACCAGGTGACGTCAGAGACTCCTTGTGATAGGCTCCTTCAGGTGTTAGTAGCCTTTCCTCTCTCCTAGGTAGCCAAACCCTCTTTTCTGGCTATTTAGGGTCTCTGTCTCTGGGGAAACTTCAGATAACGAATGCATGAGCTCAGCCGAGTTCCTCTGCATCTCCCTCTTCACCTTCTGATAAGGAATCGACCGCTGACCGCGCTGGAAGCCTGCAAACCTGCAACATAGTAGCAAAGACGACTACTGCAACTCTGTAACGCTGATCCTGCCGCCTTCTCGACTGTTTTCCTGCTTGTGCATGCTGTGGGGGTAGCCTGCCTCCTCTCTGCACCAGAAGCTCCGAAGAAATCTCCCGTGGGTCGACGGAATCTTCCCCCTGCAACCGCAGGCACCAAAAAGCTGCATTACCGGTCCCTTGGGTCTCCTCTCAGCACGACGAGCGAGGTCCCTCGAATCCAGCGACACTGTCCAAGTGTCCCCCACAGTCCAGTGACTCTTCAGCCCAAGTTTGGTGGAGGTAAGTCCTTGCCTCACCTCGCTGGGCTGCATTGCTGGGAACCGCGACTTTGCAGCTACTCCGGCCCCTGTGCACTTCCGGCGGAAATCCTTCGTGCACAGCCAAGCCTGGGTCCACGGCACTCTAACCTGCATTGCACGACTTTCTAAGTTGGTCTCCGGCGACGTGGGACTCCTTTGTGCAACTTCGGCGAGCACCGTTTCACGCATCCTCGTAGTGCCTGTTTCTGGCACTTCTCCGGGAGCTACCTGCCTCAGTGTAGGCTCTTTGTCTTACTCGACGTCCCCTCTCTCTGCAGGTCCAATTTGCGACCTCCTGGTCCCTCCTGGGCCCCAGCAGCGTCCAAAAACGCCAAACGCACGAATTGCGTGTAGCAAGGCTTGTTGGCGTCCTTCCGGCGGGAAAACACTTCTGCACGACTCTCCAAGGCGAGTAGGATCAGACCACCAAAGGGAAAGTCTCTAGCCCTTTTCGTTCCTGCAGAAACCTCAGCTTCTTCTGTCCAGTCGAAGCTTCTTTGCACCCGCAGCTGGCATTTCCTGGGCATCTGCCCATCTCCGACTTGCTTGTGACTTTTGGACTTGGTCCCCTTGTTCCACAGGTACCCTAGATTGGAAATCCACAGTTGTTGCATTGCTGGTTTGTGTCTTTCCTGCATTATTCCTCTAACACAACTCTTTTGTCCTTAGGGGAACTTTAGTGCACTTTGCACTCACTTTTCAGGGTCTTGGGGAGGGTTATTTTTCTAACTCTCACTATTTTCTAATAGTCCCAGCGACCCTCTACAAGGTCACATAGGTTTGGGGTCCATTCGTGGTTCGCATTCCACTTCTGGAGTATATGGTTTGTGTTGCCCCTATCCCTATGTTTCCCCATTGCATCCTATTGTAACTATACATTGTTTGCACTGTTTTCTAAGACTATACTGCATATTTTTGCTATTGTGTATATATATCTTGTGTATATTTCCTATCCTCTTACTGAGGGTACACTCTAAGATACTTTGGCATATTGTCATAAAAATAAAGTACCTTTATTTTTAGTATAACTGTGTATTGTGTTTTCTTATGATATTGTGCATATGACACTAAGTGGTACTGTAGTAGCTTCACACGTCTCCTAGTTCAGCCTGAGCTGCTTTGCTAAGCTACCATTATCTATCAGCCTAAGCTGCTAGACACCCTATACACTAATAAGGGATAACTGGGCCTGGTGCAAGGTGCAAGTACCCCTTGGTACTCACTACAAGCCAGTCCAGCCTCCTACATTGGTTGTGCAGTGGTGGGATAAGTGCTTGAGACTACTTACCACTCTTGTCATTGTACTTTTCATAAGATAAAAATATACAAAACAAGGTCAGTGTATATACACATAGCCAAAAAGTTTTGCATTTCCTCTTTTCACTCTTTTCTAAGTGCTGAAAAGTACTTCTAAACTTTCAAAAAGTTCTTAAAAGTTTAAAAAGTTTTTTTCTGTCTTTCCAAAAAGTTCTGAAAACTTTTTTCTCTTTGTCTATCACTTTAACTCTCTCTAAAAAATGTCTGGCACAGGCCAAAAAGTTGAACTGTCCAAACTTGCATATGATCACCTTAGCTGGAAAGGAGCAAGGAGTCTCTGCATAGAGAGAGGTTTGAGTGTAGGGAAGAATCCTTCCTTAGAACTGTTAATTAATATGCTTAGAGTACAGGATAAGGCCATAAGTGCCCAATCTGTAGAAAAAGTAGCTAATGGTTCTCAATCTGATCCAGGGACTCCCCCAGGAAAAGGTTCAGGAAAGAAACTTCTCAGCCTGCCCATTACTAGACAGTCTAGCATAGTTGGTACAGAGGTTGAATCACATCATACTGATGATGTGCTCTCACATTATACTGGTAGCCAAGCTGTTAGGGTGCCCTCTGTAAGGGACAGGTCTCCTTCTGTTCATTCCCATCACACCTCTGTATCTAGAAATGTCCCTCCCACCCACCCTGATGACAGATTGTTGGAAAGGGAGCTCAATAGATTGAGAGTGGAGCAAACCAGACTGAAGCTCAAGAAGCAACAGCTGGATTTGGATAGACAGTCTTTAGAAATAGAGAGGGAAAGACAGAAAATGGGTTTAGATACCCATGGTGGCAGCAGCAGTATTCCCCATAGTCATCCTGCAAAAGAGCATGATTCCAGGAATCTGCATAAGATAGTTCCCCCTTACAAGGAGGGGGATGACATTAACAAGTGGTTTGCTGCACTTGAGAGGGCCTGTGCTGTACAGGATGTCCCTCAAAGGCAGTGGGCTGCTATCCTATGGCTATCATTTACTGGAAAAGGTAGGGATAGGCTCCTTACTGTAAAAGAAAATGATGCTAACAATTTCCAAGTTCTTAAGAATGCACTCCTGGATGGTTATGGCTTAACCACTGAACAGTACAGGATCAAGTTCAGAGATACCAAAAAGGAGTCTTCACAAGACTGGGTTGATTTCATTGACCAGGCAGTGAAGGCCTTGGAGGGGTGGTTACATGGCAGTAAAGTTACTGATTATGACAGCCTGTATAACTTAATCCTGAGAGAGCATATTCTTAATAATTGTGTGTCTGATTTGTTGCACCAGTACCTGGTAGACTCTGATCTGACCTCTCCCCAAGAATTGGGAAAGAAGGCAGACAAATGGGTCAGAACAAGGGTGAACAGAAAAGTTCATACAGGGGGTGACAAAGATGGCAATAAGAAGAAAGATGGTGAAAAATCTCAAGATAAGCATGGGGATAAGGGTAAAACCAAAGATCCCACTTCAAATCTTAAACACTCTTCAGAGGGTGGGGATAAAACAAATTCTTCCTCTTCTTCCCAACCTGCACACATTAAAAAGCCTTGGTGCTTTGTGTGTAAGAACAGAGGCCATAGGCCAGGGGATAAGTCCTGTCCAGGTAAACCCCCTGAGCCTACCACCACTAATACATCAAGCTCTAGTGCCCCTAGCAGTAGTGGTACTAGTGGTGGGACTGCTGGCAACAGTCAAGCAAAGGGTGTAGTTGGGTTCACTTATGGGTCCATAGTGGAAACTGATGTAATCAGTCCCAAGACAGTTTCTGTCACACCTAGTGGCACTGGCCTTGCCACACTGGCTGCTTGTCCCCTTACAATGGATAAGTACAGGCAGACAGTTTCAATAAATGGTGTTGAGGCCTTGGCCTACAGGGACACAGGTGCCAGTTTCACTTTGGTGACTGAAAACCTAGTGCCTCCTGAACAACACATCATTGGACAACAGTATAAGATTATTGATGTCCATAACTCCACTAAGTTTCTTCCCTTAGCTATAATTCAGTTTAGTTGGGGTGGAGTTACTGGCCCTAAGCAGGTGGTGGTATCACCTAGCTTACCTGTAGACTGTCTCTTAGGTAATGACCTAGAGGCCTCAGGTTGGGCTGATGTAGAGTTTTATGCCCATGCAGCCATGCTGGGCATCCCTGAGGAATTGTTCCCTCTCATTTCAAGTGAAATGAAAAAGCAAAGGAGAGAAGGCCTGAAAACTCAGGATCCCTCTCCATCAACAGGTAAAAAGGGTATCACAGTATCCCCTAACCACCCTACCATTCAGGATACTATTCCTGTGGTGGGAGAAACCTCTCCTGGGGTGGCACCTGTTCCAAGGGAATCATCAGCTGGCAAAGCTGGACTCCCTGAGGTGGAAGTACCTCTCTGTGGGATAACTAACATTGGTGACAAAAAGAACACCATTTTAGTTAACATGGAGCATCCCTCCAACCCTCCCAGAGAAACTTTAGTGCAGAAACCCTGTACTGCCTCACAACACTTAGGACAGCATCCCTGCCCTAGTGTGGAGCTCATAGGACAGCATCCCTGCCCTGCTCCAGCTCAAGAGAAACAGCATCCCTGTTCTCTCTTCCAGCCAAATGGACAAAGTTTTTGCCCAGCCATGGCTTTTCTGAGACAGCATCCCTGTCTGGCATTTCCATCACTACAAATAGGTTCAGTGGACAATTCCCACTGCTCTAAACTAAAACTTACTGATAGAAACTCTGAAAATACATCTTCACATTGTTGCTTAGCTAAAAAACTTCAAACAGGGTGGTTTACATCCCCACAGGGAAGTAACCATATAGTGGATGATAAAGGGAGTAACCAGTCTATTGCAGAGCTACTCTCTACTTATCACCACTTAGACAATAAAGTCTCAACTGGCCAAGGTTAGCCTTATTGTCCTTCGTTTGGGGGGGGGTTGTGTGAGAAGGTAGCCTCTTTCTAGCCTTGTTACCCCCACTTTTGGCCTGTTTGTGAGTGTATGTCAGGGTGTTTGTCACTGTTTTCACTGTCTCACTGGGATCCTGATAGCCAGGCCTCAGTGCTCATAGTGAAAACACCATGTTTTCAGTATGGTTGTTATGTGTCACTGGGATCCTGCTAGTCAGGACCCCAGTGCTCATAGGTTTGTGGCCTATATGTATGTGTCACTGGGACCCTGTCACACAGGGCCCCAGTGCTCATAGGTGTGCATGTATATGTTCCCTGTGTGGTGCCTAACTGTCTCACTGAGGCTCTGCTAACCAGAACCTCAGTGGTTATGCTCTCTCATTACTTTCAAATTGTCACTAACAGGCTAGTGACCAATTTTACCAATTTACATTGGCTTACTGGAACACCCTTATAATTCCCTAGTATATGGTACTGAGGTACCCAGGGTATTGGGGTTCCAGGAGATCCCTATGGGCTGCAGCATTTCTTTTGCCACCCATAGGGAGCTCTGACAATTCTTACACAGGCCTGCCACTGCAGCCTGAGTGAAATAACGTCCACGTTATTTCACAGCCATTTTACACTGCACTTAAGTAACTTATAAGTCACCTATATGTCTAACCTTTACCTGGTAAAGGTTAGGTGCAAAGTTACCTAGTGTGAGGGCACCCTGGCACTAGCCAAGGTGCCCCCACATTGTTCAGAGCCAATTCACTGAACTTTGTGAGTGCGGGGACACCATTACACGCGTGCACTACATATAGGTCACTACCTATATGTAGCTTCACCATGGTAACTCCGAATATGGCCATGTAACATGTCTATGATCATGGAATTGCCCCCTCTATGCCATCCTGGCATTGTTGGTACAATTCCATGATCCCAGTGGTCTGTAGCACAGACCCTGGTACTGCCAGACTGCCCTTCCTGGGGTTTCTCTGCAGCTGCTGCTGCTGCCAACCCCTCAGACAGGCAGCTGCCCTCCTGGGGTCCAGCCAGGCCTGGCCCAGGATGGCAGAACAAAGAACTTCCTCTGAGAGAGGGTGTGACACCCTCTCCCTTTGGAAAATGGTGTGAAGGCAGGGGAGGAGTAGCCTCCCCCAGCCTCTGGAAATGCTTTGTTGGGCACAGATGTGCCCAATTCTGCATAAGCCAGTCTACACCGGTTCAGGGACCCCTTAGCCCCTGCTCTGGCGCGAAACTGGACAAAGGAAAGGGGAGTGACCACTCCCCTGACCTGCACCTCCCCTGGGAGGTGTCCAGAGCTCCTCCAGTGTGCTCCAGACCTCTGCCATCTTGGAAACAGAGGTGCTGCTGGCACACTGGACTGCTCTGAGTGGCCAGTGCCACCAGGTGACGTCAGAGACTCCTTGTGATAGGCTCCTTCAGGTGTTAGTAGCCTTTCCTCTCTCCTAGGTAGCCAAACCCTCTTTTCTGGCTATTTAGGGTCTCTGTCTCTGGGGAAACTTCAGATAACGAATGCATGAGCTCAGCCGAGTTCCTCTGCATCTCCCTCTTCACCTTCTGATAAGGAATCGACCGCTGACCGCGCTGGAAGCCTGCAAACCTGCAACATAGTAGCAAAGACGACTACTGCAACTCTGTAACGCTGATCCTGCCGCCTTCTCGACTGTTTTCCTGCTTGTGCATGCTGTGGGGGTAGCCTGCCTCCTCTCTGCACCAGAAGCTCCGAAGAAATCTCCCGTGGGTCGACGGAATCTTCCCCCTGCAACCGCAGGCACCAAAAAGCTGCATTACCGGTCCCTTGGGTCTCCTCTCAGCACGACGAGCGAGGTCCCTCGAATCCAGCGACACTGTCCAAGTGTCCCCCACAGTCCAGTGACTCTTCAGCCCAAGTTTGGTGGAGGTAAGTCCTTGCCTCACCTCGCTGGGCTGCATTGCTGGGAACCGCGACTTTGCAGCTACTCCGGCCCCTGTGCACTTCCGGCGGAAATCCTTCGTGCACAGCCAAGCCTGGGTCCACGGCACTCTAACCTGCATTGCACGACTTTCTAAGTTGGTCTCCGGCGACGTGGGACTCCTTTGTGCAACTTCGGCGAGCACCGTTTCACGCATCCTCGTAGTGCCTGTTTCTGGCACTTCTCCGGGAGCTACCTGCCTCAGTGTAGGCTCTTTGTCTTACTCGACGTCCCCTCTCTCTGCAGGTCCAATTTGCGACCTCCTGGTCCCTCCTGGGCCCCAGCAGCGTCCAAAAACGCCAAACGCACGAATTGCGTGTAGCAAGGCTTGTTGGCGTCCTTCCGGCGGGAAAACACTTCTGCACGACTCTCCAAGGCGAGTAGGATCAGACCACCAAAGGGAAAGTCTCTAGCCCTTTTCGTTCCTGCAGAAACCTCAGCTTCTTCTGTCCAGTCGAAGCTTCTTTGCACCCGCAGCTGGCATTTCCTGGGCATCTGCCCATCTCCGACTTGCTTGTGACTTTTGGACTTGGTCCCCTTGTTCCACAGGTACCCTAGATTGGAAATCCACAGTTGTTGCATTGCTGGTTTGTGTCTTTCCTGCATTATTCCTCTAACACAACTCTTTTGTCCTTAGGGGAACTTTAGTGCACTTTGCACTCACTTTTCAGGGTCTTGGGGAGGGTTATTTTTCTAACTCTCACTATTTTCTAATAGTCCCAGCGACCCTCTACAAGGTCACATAGGTTTGGGGTCCATTCGTGGTTCGCATTCCACTTCTGGAGTATATGGTTTGTGTTGCCCCTATCCCTATGTTTCCCCATTGCATCCTATTGTAACTATACATTGTTTGCACTGTTTTCTAAGACTATACTGCATATTTTTGCTATTGTGTATATATATCTTGTGTATATTTCCTATCCTCTTACTGAGGGTACACTCTAAGATACTTTGGCATATTGTCATAAAAATAAAGTACCTTTATTTTTAGTATAACTGTGTATTGTGTTTTCTTATGATATTGTGCATATGACACTAAGTGGTACTGTAGTAGCTTCACACGTCTCCTAGTTCAGCCTGAGCTGCTTTGCTAAGCTACCATTATCTATCAGCCTAAGCTGCTAGACACCCTATACACTAATAAGGGATAACTGGGCCTGGTGCAAGGTGCAAGTACCCCTTGGTACTCACTACAAGCCAGTCCAGCCTCCTACACACTCCAACAGACATACCACTGCAAACTTGCATTGACACTGTCACTCCAGTGAGTGATAGACGCACATATGCACACATGCACTGGCCCTAACAATCATGTGGGGCCAAACCTGACTACACACTTTTGTGGCTAATCCATTCCAGTTGGTACTCCATTTCATCATTTGTTTTTGGGTGGCAATTGCAATGCCACGTTCCTGGTGCACTGCAATACCAGTGACTCAGGTATTGTGGCTTCTGCATCAAGGGACAATGAGTAACTGGGTGATGGACATGTGGGTTGATTTGCTTTCAGGAATTATTGTGCTTTCAGTGGTCCATAATAGGTGTACCAGTGTTGTATTTAGGTTACACATGCCCCATTGGCAGTGTCCCCTTAGCCGTATATACCCCCTATGATAACATGATGGCAGGGATCCTGTGTGTGAAATGATGACAATGTAGTGCTAAACATGGATTGGCCACTTTGTTGTTCCAAAACTGCAAAATAATGTATGCTGACAGTGTCTTAGTTGATCATCGTTGACAGAATGCATGGGCACAGGTTTAGTCATTGCTCCGGAAATGTGTAACTCAGGGCCATGTGTACCTATATCAGGTATTGTGAATCACACATTGCAAGATTCAGCAACTCACAATTAGCAAGTTGGATGATCAGAGGTAGAACACCCGAAATGACACTGTTTGCAAGGTACCAAATGACCTACCTCTTCAATCATGATGAGGTAGGACTCATTTTGAAAACCTCTTGGGAATGGCGGCACTCACAGGAATGCTGGCCTGCTGAGCTCCGCAGACCACCATGTCTGTGACTGCTTTCATATTGAGATGTTTACATTAGTCGAAATGCAGCAATATTTCAGCAGGGGTGTACAGAAATTAATTTAACAACCTATTTCATCACTTAAATAGAATTATGGAAGCAGTCAGTGGTCCCTTGCACAGCATCATGCTCAGAAATATTTTGTGGCCATGCATTCACAAAGAGGAGGGATCCCATGCTGACCCTTTCCCTTTTGAAAATGGGTTGGCACCAATGTGACAAAGATGGTAACTGCAATATCTCAGTCCCCGCAATTGTGCCAAATAAACAAATGTCATAGGGGCCTGCAAATCAATGATAGGATTTCAATGCCTAATCCTAAATGCCAATAGAAGACCCTGTTTTGTGATTGTGCAATCTGGTAGCATAATGGGCCATTTGGGTTTGTCCATGTGAATGATTATTTGTCCTGACGTAAATACAAGAATTCAGTGAACCTAGGACCAGATGTATACTTTTTTTAGTGTGCATTTGCATAATTTTTTGATGCAAAAGCGGTGCAAAATTGCAAAATATATTTGCATTTTGCAAGTTTGCGCTGCTTTTGCATCAAAAAATTACGCAAATGCGGCGCTAAAAAAGTATAAATATGGGCCTAAGATATTAGTGAAGGTTATGAAGAGCTTGGTACATATCGCTCTAAATACTGTTCGAACATGGCTCAACAAAACTGTGGACTGCATTGTTACCATGTATTACCATGTGTAATACATCACATTCCTGGTACAGTTACAGTTTGTTCAACTTGCATTCCACATGCCCACAAACATTGCATGCAGCATGTCAGGACATCTGCTACTGTCACGAATTTGTCAATGAGATACTCCCCAACAGGGCCACCAATCACCACACCCAGGTGGTCCAGCAGCTCCTGCTCTCGGGCCACCAGGTCAGCCCAGCGATGCTTCAGCTGGTGCTCATTCCGTGCGGTGTAAATATCCTCCTCAGGTGGAACAGCACCTTTGCCCACCACAGCCGCCTTGCCTCCGTGTGATACCCCTGTATCACACGGCCCCCAGCCTCCAATATCATGGGCAAGAAGTGGCACACCAGCCACACAAATGCCCCAAGCTCCCCACTCACCCATGCTACCCAGCCGTGCCCTTCCTGACATAATACAAAACACAATTTCTTACAGTGAATAGTGAAAAAACAGGGAAAGGATGTAGAAAAAAGGAAACTTATATAACCTAATTAAAGACCCAAACTACCCCAACTAATCCTACTCACAAACAGACCCTCACCAGTACAAATTAACAACAATAAAAGACACAAAACACCTATACAGGTACAAAATACAGTTACTAAACAACAAAAGACAAAATATAGACCACACAGGAGACAAAATTACAAAATCCACAGAAGAGCAAACTAACACACACCCACACAGTCTAGAAAAATCACAGAATGCAAAGTGAAAGTGCACCTACTGTACCATTTTTGTAAACAGGATATTCTATTACATCACTTCTTGTCTCATTTACATTTCCGTTTTTTGTCTTGCGTGTAATTTTTTGACGCTTACGTAGTTTGCGTCAAAATTTTTGATGCGTAGGCGTCAAAATGCCACGCATTTATGGACCAATATATTTTCAATGGATAGCCGCATGCCTGGGGTGCGCTGGTGGAATTAACGCTAGGGACCCATTGATGTAATTTGAGCGTTTGCCTAATTTTTTGACACATTTGCATAAAAATTTCTGGCTCAAACTGTGTTTGCATCATTTTTCATATTTTAACATGCATGGATGCACCCTATCACTAGACAAATATAGGATGGTATCACCTGTAGTGTGTGTTCTAGTGTTTGGCCACATGTGGTAGACCATGGTACTGCGGCCCACATTACTAATATTGTTGTGCAGGATTAGCTTTCTTAACTGACGCAACAGCAGCAAAAACTTTGGAAAATAAAATGTATTTATTTTTGTTTGCGTCAATGGAGGACAGCAAGGCTACGCTACAAAAATATGAATCATGGCCTGTGTGTTTTGTGTGTGAATTGACTGTTAAAACTATCTTTCAAAGCAGATTTGACCTAAAGCCAAAGATCAGCTAAAGGCATACAAGGGGATAGGGCAGCTATGGAACAGCAGAAAATACAGAAGAGTGAAGACAGAGCAACCTTGATGTGGACAAATATGTTACGGATCAGTAATGGACAAACATGCAGGTTTCATCACTACATTTGTACACAGGGTAGGGCTCTGAACTTCCCACAGCAACAGGGAACATCAGTCCCTCTGTGCAGATTAATCTCACAGCTAGTCACCACGCAAGCACCATTGAAAGGTGGCGGCAGAAGTGAATTTGTGTCTGGACCTTCAGGGCACAAACATGGATTGTCCTTACATACACATTACCAGTCCTTGTTTGTTGGGCTGAAGACACAGTACCAAATCCAGGAATACAGCCATAGCACACTGTCACTGTTTGGCACTAATGAATACATGCAAAACCAGACAAAGGATGGGGGCTGGATTCCCCTCCTGGAAAACATGTGCCAGTACAACAAAAAAAAATTTAAACTATTCTATACAGTTGAGGACTGATCGTAGACTTGCCAGACACAATACCCCAAAAGGAAATAGAGGGCATGGAAACCAACTATGAGACAAATGTAGGCACAGGGAACGGCTCTGGTTGACGCAAAGACTGGAACCAATCTGGCTAACAGGAAGCAGGCTCTGTCATGAACAGACATGAACAAGGCAGAAAAATATGGGGCAGAGACTGACTGGAACAAGCAGGAACAACACTGTGGAAACAAAGAGCAGTTTCAGGGGTACTAGGCACTGTAACACAACCCAACAAGGGCTCTGGTACACAAATTATTGTACTCCAATGCACAACAAGGAGCGACAGGGAATGGCAGCTTCTAAGCAGTTCCAGGAAGCAGCAAGGCCAGGGCAGAGTCAAAAGGCTGGGCTGCATGAGAGAGCTCACAGGTGTGAGCAGCTTCAGTCTCTCACAAGTCCTGGAGGAGAGAATCCAGTATAAGGGGCCAACTGGACTTTTCCCATGGGAAGCAATGGACAGAAGATCACAGTTCTTACCGACCACCAGGCAGTGCATTATGGAACATGAAGTCCATGCAGGCTGATGATGTTGAACTATGGCATGCCATACTGAAAAGGGAAGAACTCAGGAGTCAGAATGGGAGTCTGGGTGAGTGTAGATGATGATGATTGCCAGGGTACAGATAGTCCATTTACAGCGCCCCCTAGAGAAGGGAGGACAGAGACTTAAAACATGGCAGTGGCAGGACTTATTCCCTGGGATGGACTGTGCAGGGCATGTCTTGTGAGCACTGCTTGTCACACCTGGGACACTGGTGCTATCCATTTTCAGTATTGATGCACCACTTGTCACCCAGGCTCCCTCACAGGTGTGTGCAGCTTCAGTCTCTCACAAGTCCTGGAGGTGAAAATGCAGTATAAGGGGCCAACCAGACTTTTCCCATGGGAAGCAATGGACAGACGTTTACAGTTCTTACCGACTACCTGGCAGTGCATTATGGAACATGAAGTCCATGCAGGCTGATGAAGTTGAACTATGGCATGCCATACTGAAAAGGGAAGCACACAGGAGCCAGAATGGGAGTCTGGGTGAGTGTAGATGATGATGATGATTCCCAGGGTACAGATAGTCCATTTACAGCGCCCCCTAGAGAAGGGAGGACAGAGACTTAAAATATGGCAGTGGCAGATCTTATTCCCTGGGATGGACTGCGCATGGCATGTCTTGTGAGCATTGCTTGTCATACCTGGGACACTGGTGCTATCCTTTTTCAGGATTGATGCACCACGTGTCACCCAGGCTTCCTCACAGGTGTGTGCAGCTTCAGTCTCTCACAAGTCCTGGAGGCGAGAATGCAGTATGAGGGGCCAACCAGACTTTTCCCATGGGAAGCAATGGACAGACGTTTACAGTTCTTACCGACTACCTGGCAGTGCATTATGGAACATGAAGTCCATGCAGGCTGATGAAGTTGAACTATGGCATGCCATACTGAAAAGGGAAGCACACAGGAGTCAGAATGGGAGTCTGGGTGAGTGTAGATGATGATGATTCCCAGAGTACAGATAGTCCATTTACAGCGCCCCCTAGAGAAGGGAGGACAGAGACTTAAAATATGGCAGTGGCAGATCTTATTCCCTGGGATGGACTGCGCATGGCATGTCTTGTGAGCATTGCTTGTCATACCTGGGACACTGGTGCTATAAATTTTCAGGATTGATGCACCACGTGTCACCCAGGCTCCCTCACAGGTGTGTGCAGCTTCAGTCTCTCACAAGTCCTGGAGGTGAGAATGCAGTATAAGGGGCTAACTGGACTTTTCCCATGGGAAGCAATGGACAGAAGATTACAGTTCTTACCGACTACCAGGCAGTGCTTTATGGGACACGGAGTCCATAAAGGCTGATAAAGTTGAACTATGGCATGCCATACTGAAAAGGGAAGCACACAGGAGTCGTAATGGAAGCCTGGGTGAGTGTAGATGATGATTGCTAGGGTACAAATAGTCCATTTACAGCACCCCCTAGACAAGGGAGGACAGAGACTTAAAACATGGCAGTGACAGGACTTATTCCCTATGATGAACTGCACAGGGCATGTCATGTGAGCATTTCTTGTCATAAGTGGGACACTGGTGCTATCCATTTTCAGGATGGATGCACAACATGTCACCCAGGCTCCCTCACAGGTGTGTGCAGCTTCAGTCTCTCACAAGTCCTGGAGGTGAAAATGCAGTATAAGGGGTCAACCAGACTTTTCCCATGGGAAGCAATGGACAGACGTTTACAGTTCTTACCGACTACCTGGCAGTGCATTATGGAACATGAAGTCCATGCAGGCTGATGAAGTTGAACTATGGCATGCCATACTGAAAAGGGAAGCACACAGGAGTCAGAATGGGAGTCTAGGTGAGTGTAGATGATGATGATTCCCAGGGTACAGATAGTCCATTACAGCGTCCCCTAGAGAAGGGAGGACAGAGACTTAAAATATGGCAGTGGCAGGACTTATTTCCTGGGATGGACTGCGCAGGGCATGTCTTGTGAGCATTGCTTATCATACCTGGGACACTGGTGCTATCCATTTTCAGGATTGATGCACCACGTGTCACCGAGGCTCCCTCACAGGTGTGTGCAGCTTCAGTCTCTCACAAGTCCTGGAGGTGAGAAGGCAGTATAAGGGGCTAACTGGACTTTTCCCATGGGAAGCATTAGACAGAAGATTACAGTTCTTACTGACTACCAGGCAGTGCATTATGGGACACGGAGTCCATGCAGGCTGATGAAGTTGAACTATGGCATGCCATACTGAAAAGGGAAGCACACAGGAGTCAGAATGGAAGTCTGGGTGAGTGTAGATGATGATTCCTAGGGTACAGATAGTCCATTTACAGCGCTCCCTAGAGAAGGGAGGGCAGAGATTTAAAACATGGCAGTGGCGGGACTTATTCCCTGGGATGGACTGCGCAGGGCATGTCTTGTGGGCATTGCTTGTCATACCTGGAACACTTGTACTATCCATTTCCAGGATTGATGCACTTCTTGTCACACATGTTCCTTGCAGAGATAGCTGATGTCACACTTACTGATGTCAAGGGTCTGGTCATACATTCCTGTTACTAATGCTATTTCACATCCATTGCCTCATGTATGATGCACTTATTTACCTTATGATTGATGATGTCATAGTTGGGTGTCATATGCTGCAATAGACCATGTTGGCAACATGGATGTCTCTCATAGCTGTGGTCCTATGAATTTGCTTTTCAAAAGTGAACAAGAAAAGATGTGTTTCATACAAACTGTGAGTGATGTTTGCTGTACAAACATACCCATCAAATGTGATTGGCACCAGAAGTAGTCAAATTTGTCTTTCTGATTTGTTCTTTGAGGTAATACTCTGATTCCTAGAGAACATGTGATGCATAAATAATTACCCAGAGCATGATTGAGTGATAAAGTGAGGTGTTTAATTCCATATCGTAAGAATGTGTTGATAGTGACTATTGTTGAAAAAAGTTTTCAACTATCTGTTGTCTGCAACGCATTCTTGCAGCTGTGTTAGGATGATCCCCCTCATTTTCCCGGACAGCATCCACCTCCTCCTCCACTTCAGGCAGTTCTTGTTCAGGTTCATATATGGGGATGTTCCTCCTAACACAAATGTTGTGCAGGATGGCACAGGTCAAAATGATCTTGCAGACCATTTCTGGGTAATATAGGAGGCTGCCTCCGGTGATGTCCAGGCAACTGAATCTGGACTTCAGGATACCAAAAGTCCGTTCAACTATGGTGCATGTCCTCCGATGTGCCTCATTATAGGCACGCTCTGCTGCTGTACTTGGGTTGGCAAATGGGGTCATGATCCATGGCTGGATCTCGTAATCCTGATCAGCTGAAAGAGAAAATAGGGGTAAGTATTTTGTTGTTGCTTGCACCAGGAATGTCATTTTGCATGGCAGTTGTTATCTTGTGTCATCTGTGACTTGTGGTATTGTGTGGGATCCTGGGCTTCTCTGAGGTTCTTTCTGCTTTGGGATGTTTGACTTGAAAAACGTGTGTTTGGCTAATTGACCTGATATCTCTGGTATATTTTCAAACTTGCAGTTCAGTGTGTATCTCCCATACGTTATGTAGTGAGCAAGATGTTTTAGTGTGCGTTCACTGGAGGTGACATGATACTTCCACACACACAATAGATTCCACTGTGGTGGTAACATGGTTGCACTACATGGCCTGGACATCCCATTCAATTAAACATATGTCATTGCAGATGAAATGCAACAGTGAGGTCCTTTGATTAGGCTGGGTGACAATGCACAACACACCTCCATAAGTTGGCAGCACGGCGGTGTTCAGTATTGACAATGCACAATTGTCCCATGTGTGACTAGTTCTATGCAAACCTTTTTTGTTCCCTCTGCCAGTGGCTCATGTGCAACTGTGCACCTACACTACTGAAGTTGCTCCAGGTGAGCTGGCTAACTTGGTGTGGAGGTGGATGTATTTGTGTAGTGTTGGAAATGGGGTCTTTGGTTGGCAGTCAGGTTACCCCCTGTCCAAGCAAGGACCCTTACTCTAGTCAGGGTAAGTCACACACAGTCCAAATGATCCTGTGCCCACCCTCTGGTAGCTTGGCACTGAGCATTCAGGCTTAACTTAGAAGGCAATGTGTAAAGTATTTGTGCAATAAATCATACAATACCACAATATAACACCACATAAATACACCACACAGTGTTTAGAAAAATCTATAATATTTATCTGAATAAATGCAGGTCAAAACAATTAAAGATGAAGTAAGCAAATGTAGGGATATTACTGAAAGTGATATCAAATGTCTGAGAGTTGAAATATTACTGTAAAAGCAATAAAAAGTGTCTTAAGTTCTCCTAGAAACAACAAGTGTCTGTTGCAGGGCAAAGTACCTGGTTTGTGTTGAAAAATCCTCGCAAGAGACCGCAGCGGAGGAGGTGCGTGGAAAATGGTGAGTGTGCGTCGGTTTGGCCCCTTTGCACACAGACTTGTGTCGTTATTTTCCACGCGGGGAAGACGTTGCATTAATTTCCGGCGAGAGGACTTGGATCCTCTTCGGTTTGCGGGATTTTCAGATGCCCCGGGGACGATGCGTGGAATCCTGGGCTTGCGGAGCGAAGTCGCAGGGGCTGCGTCGATTCCTGTAGGCGATGTGTGAAATTTTCTTCCGCACAGCAGGTTGTGTTGCTGGTGCTGCGTCGATCCTCTGTCGTGAAGTCGGGGCTGGGTCATTCCGGTCTCGGTGTGCGGTGATTTTGGGCAGGCGGTGCGTCAAATTTTCACCGCATGGGGATTTCAGCTGCAGGAGAGAAGTCTTTTTGGTCCTGCGACTTCAGGGAACAGGAGGCAAGCTCGATGCCAGATGATGCAGAGCACAGGACCAACACCACCACACCAACGAGGACCACAAAGGCAATGCAGAATGCAGGAGAGGCTATTCAGGGCCAGGACAACTCTTCTGGGCCTCAGGGACACGAATATCATCCAGAGGTACAGACTCAACTGGGAAGCCATACAGCAGCTGTTGCGCCAAATTGAGCCACAGTTAACAGCCAGCCTGCAGACACCCCACATTATTCCACCGGAGACCAAGCTGCTAGCTGTCCTGCACATGTTAGCAAGTGGCTCATTCCAAACTACGGGTGCCCTGTTTGCTGGGGTCTCACAGCCCTCATTCTCCGCCTTCCTTTCCAAGGTTCTTGATGCCATCATCTCCCTCACACCCCGCCACATCAGCTTCCCTAACACACAGCAGAAGCAGCAGGAGACCAAACAGGGGTTTTACCAAATACATGGCTTCCCCCATGTGCTTGGTGCCATTGACTGCACACATGTTCGGATTGTACCACCTGCTGCAACCGGGCACCTATACCGCAACAGAAAGCACATCTACGCCATCAAGTGCAGGCCATTGTTGATCACAAGGGATTGTTCACCAACATCATGGCAAAGTATCCTGGGAGTGTACATGATTCCTTCATCTTCCGCCACAGCACCATCAATCGGCACTTCCAGGATGGACGATATGGCAATGGCCTTCTTCTTGGTAAGTCCAGAAACCTAGTAATATACACACAGCACAACAAAACCTAATTGATTGGGGGTGAAGAGGGGTAAATGGCGCTCTATATCACAATATTTAGATCATATGTTATTCTTCGGTGCTGCTGTACTAGAGCTACACCCCCAATGAAGCCCTACATGATAACCAAAGTTATCCAACAAATTCAAATTGTAGCAGCACACGCTACCATCTCTAATCAACACAAGTATAGCAGTAAGTACAACAAAACAAAGCAGAATATTGAAATTAAATATAGAGAGTCCTCATCCAATTGGTTCCATACACAAATTCTTGTTTAATTCTTCTTTTACTTGTTCCCAAATTCCATCACATATTTTTCATAATGTTCCAAATTTCATCAAAGGATCATCACAATGTCGTATTCCAAATTTCCATTAATTTTGTCCGTATTTAAGAATTCAATCAATTATATCCTTATCAACATCACTTGTCCCACTTGTTGCTTGTCAACACGTGTTTCGTCTAGGGAGTGCCCTTTGACTTCTTCAGGACTTCCTATAATAAAATTTCCATTAAATGTAAATTAATATACATTATTAATAGCTACATTGTTTTCCCACAATCACTTTGATGAGTATTTCATTTTGCATGCTTTTCATGTGGAAGCTGTGAGATTTAAGTGGAGACATTCTCGGCACTAAAAAAGTATACATCTGGGCATAAAGTTCACTGAATTCTTGTATTTATGTCAGGACAAATAATCATTCACATGGACAAACCCAAATGGCCTATTATGCTACCAGATTGCACAATCACAAAACAGGGTCTTCTATTGGCATTTAGTATTAGGCATTGAAATCCTATAATTGAGTCGCAGGCACCTATGACATTTTTTTATTGGGCACCATTGCCGGGACTGAGATATTGCAGTTACCATCTGTGTCACATTGGTGCCAACCCATTTTCAAAAGGGAAAGGGCCAGCATGGGATCCCTCCTCTTTGTGAATGCATGGCCACAAAATATTTCTGAGCATGATATTGTGCAAGGAACCACTGACTGCTTCCATAATTCTATTTTAGTGATGAAACAGGTTGTTAAATTAATTTCTGGACACCCCTGCTGAAATATTGCTGCATTTCGACTAATGTAAACATCTCAATATGAAGGCAGTCACAGACATGGTGGTCTGCAGAGCTCAGCAGGCCAGCATTCCTGTGAGTGCCGCCATTCCCAAGGAGTTTTCAAAATGAGAGCTACCTCATCATGATTGAAGAGGTAGGTCATTTGTTACCCCATTTTTCATTTGCAAACAATGTCATTTCGGGTGTTCTACCTCTGATCATCCAACTTGCTAATTGCTAGTTGCTGAATCTTGCAATGTGTGTTTCACAATACCTGATATAGGTACACATGGCCCTGAGTTACACATTTCCGGTGCAATGACTACACCTGTGCCCATGCATTCTGTCAACGATGATCAACTAAGACACTGTCAGCATACATTATTTTGCAGTTTTGGAACAGCAAAGTGGCCAATCGATGTTTAGTGCTAAATTGTCATCATTTCACACACAGGATCCCTGCCATCATGTTGTCATAGGGGGCATATATGGCTTAGGGGACACTGCCAATGGGGCATATGTAACCTAAATACAACACTGGTACAACTAATATGGACCACTGAAAGCACAATAATTTATGAAAGCAAATCAACCCACATGTCCATCACCCAGTTACTCATTGTCCCTTGATGCACAAGCCACAATCCCTGAGTCACTGGTATTGCACTACACCAGGAACGTGGCATTGCAATTGTCACCCAATAACAAATGATGAAATGGAGTACCATCTGGAATGGATTCGCTACAAAAGTGTGTAGTCAGGTTTGGCCCCACATGATTGTTAGGGCCAGTGCATGTGTGCATATGTGTGTCTATCACTCACTGGAGTGACAGTGTCAATGCAAGTTTGCAGTGGTATGTCTCTTGGAGTGTCTACATGCCTGATGTGCAGCTCTATCATATAAAATGTCACACACTGTGATTTGTTGTTACCACGTTTGCACAGTGATCAGACATTGAGCATATCTCTACTATCCATGTTTTACAGGTGGACCAGCCCCCTACACCATTGGTGAAGTGGCTCGATTCGAGGACCCAGATGTATCCACTAAGTGTGAACATTTTTGTCCTGTGTTGTGATTGCAGCTGTTGTGTGATTGGCTCTTGTGTGTTGGACTCATTGCAAGATATGATGAGCTGGCACGTGATCTGATATGTGACTTGTCTGGAGGTTGACATGGAAGAGTTAGACATTCACTGGCAGAGAGTAATAAATTGGGAGTGTAGTGCTGTGCAATAAGCATGGGTAGGTGAACAGGGTGATTTGTAGCCACATTTATGCCCACAATTGATTTGGAGGTGGTCCAGTGTTATTATTTAGTCAGCAAGTCATACCCTAATTCATACAAACCAGTGATGCATCAGTTTTACACACAAACTTGCGCATTCCTGTAATGTAATGAACATGTAGGACTGTGTGGGTGACTGTCCCCCAGCATCTAGCCCCACATGTTGTACTCAGTTTACATAGCACTTAAGTTGTATGTTATAGGCGTGCATGCAGGTCAAGGCCAGATGTGTGCTTGCATCAATGTGGGTGATCGAGGAAATGTGTCAGTGAGATCTAATGTTGATGGTTCACAAATGGAAACATGAATGTAGATGTAATTGACTATTGGTTGACTCACTCCTAGTTGGCAGGCCTCCTTACCTGTGTTCCACTCACTAAATCCATGTACAGCTGGACAAAGCTTTGTGGTTGTCCTTGACGGTTGAACAAATGTATTGCATGGCCATCCCCCTGAGGCACAGGGTTAGGGGGAGAAAATATATGTAGCTAGGTGTGATGCTAACAGTGTAGATGACAGACATGTAATTCAAGCATGCATGTGTGCCAAACTACACTGACCCCTTTATGATTAGCAACTGCATACCATCCTGCCAGTTCCATATACAAATCACAGGTCTTGTGTGCCTTCAAGTTGATCCAGATGATAGGGATTAGTTGGCCTGGCACATGTTGAGTACTTGCTGTATTTGCAATGTGACCAATTGCACTACATGTATGCACAGATCAGTTAATTTGGAACACACCTTGTTGTGCATTGCTGTTCTGTTAGATAGTTGATGGGTAGGCTGCGTTGGCATGTCATTCTTCAGGGACAATCTATCATCTGTACTGTGATTTGGACTGCATGTGCTATTTCTGAGGAAATGTTAGATTATCATCTGTACATGCATCACACAATGATGACACTAATGTGTGCCTGTCTCTTTTTCACAGCTGCCAACATGAATACCCAAGAAATTTGAGAGTTCAGAGGCAGGCAGTGCGATACAGGCACATCCTCGATGTGGAGGCTGGGTATCGGTTATATGTTGAAACCACGAGTGCTTCAAGTACCCATGGCTCAACAACGAGTTCGGAACAACGAACTCGTTGGCATCACTAATGCCTTTACCACGAATGCACTTACAACGATTTTTCATTTTAAACGGATTCCTGGTAAAGGCATTAGTGATCAGCATGCTCGGTTCCAGCATGCTTCCACCCTAGCCACCCACCCCTAAAAATTACCGCGACCGCCACACCTGCACAACCACCACAACCCCCACCCCCAAAATTACCACAACCCCACCCCCTCCCCTAAAACTTAAAGCATCCCAAACCCCCAACCCACCCCTTAAACCGAAACCCTAACCCCCGCCCCCATAAACCCTAATCACCCCAAGTCCCCCACCCCACTCCCAAAAACTAAAAACACCCCAAGTCCCCACCCCGCCCCTAAAACCTAAAGCACCTCAACCCCCCAACCCACCCCTAAAACCTAAACCCTGACCCACCCCTTCCCCCAAACCCTAAACACCCAGAGCCCCCACCCCCAAAAAAACAGCCCCAGTCCCAGCCCAACTTACCTCCTCCTTCACCGCATCTACTCCCTTCTTCTGTGCCTTAACCACGCATGTATGTGGTTCACACATGCGTGGTTAAGGCACGAAAACCAGGAAGTCGTGGAAAATGAAACCGTTGTTTCGCTTTAGTTTTGCACGACTTCGTGGTTTAGGAGTCGTTGTTCCGGGTGTTTCCCCTGGGTATCGCATGATGGCAAGACGCTATAGTAGAGAAAGAGCCACATGAGCATTGTGGGCTTTTAACCAAGGGGGCCCAGCATTTGCCACAACAGGTGTTGCCACCACCCCGACTGCAGGCACAGTGGACACTGGTATCTCTGCCACACCTGCTGCACACTCTACATCTGCAGCATAAGTCACAACTGCTGCACCATCTATGCCACCACCCCCAACCACGGCACCAGCACCTGCAGTTGCAACATCCACTATGACGCAAAACACCACAGCAGGTGTTATGGACATGGCCGCATTGCGCCAGCTGCAACAGGACATGCGAAGGGTCATAAGGAAAATGGACAGTCTCCAGCAAGAGGTGGCCCACAACAGCAGAAAACTGAAGTCTATTAAAAAAATCCATGGAGGGCAAACCTCTCAGTCCAGTTTTGCCTCACCCATAATTCCGTCCCCTCCCTCCTCTTTGCTTATACTGGTTTTAAAGTGGGTTTAGGGGGTTTAGTGAAAGGTTAGAGTAGGCTATTAGTTTAGATAGGATAAGTGGGTTGGGGGATGGGGAGTTATATTATTAAATGTTAGTTTGTTTGGGTGTTGATGTTAGGGTTTATGGGGGTCATTCTGACCCCCGCCGGTGGCGGAAGCCGCCCGCCTGGCGGGAACCGCCAGAAGACTGTATCGCGGTCAAAAGACCGCGGCGGTCATTCTGACTTTCCCGCTGGGCTGGCGGGCGACCGCCAAAAGGCCACCCGCCTGCCCAGCGGGAAAGCACCAGCAACGAGGAAGCCGGCTCCGAATGGAGCCGGCGGAGTTGCTGGTGTGTGACGGGTGCAGTTGCACCCGTCGCAATTTTCAGTGTCTGCTAGGCAGACACTGAAAATCAATGTGGGGCCCTGTTGGGGGTCCTCTGCAGTGCCCATGCCATTGGCATGGGCACTGCAGGGGCCCCCAGGGGCCCCACAACACCTGTTCCCGCCAGCCTGGTTCTGGCGGTGAAAACCGCCAGAACCAGGCTGGCGGGAAGGGGGTCGGAATCCCCATGGCGGCGCTGCTTGCAGCGCCGCCGTGGAGGATTCACAGGGGCAGGGGAAAACCGGCGGGAAACCGCCGGTTTCCCTTTTCTGACCGCGGCTTTACCGCCACGGTCAGAATTGCCCTTGATGCACCGCCAGCCTGTTGGCGGTGCATCCTCCAACCCCGGCCCTGGCGGTCCATGACCGCCAGGGTCGGAATGACCCCCTATGTGTATTCCAGAAAGAAATAATACAAAAAATATATATTAGTTTAGTATTAGTATCTGTTTAGGTTAGTATATGTTGTCCTACACGTGTCCTGTCATATAAGCGGGGTGGAGGGTTGATGTTTAGAGTGTTTAGTTACATGTGGTAATGTTGTGGGTAATGTATAGTTAGGATAGGTTAGGTTAGTATAGATGTGTGACATAGTTTAAGTTTTCTTTCATACATATGTAATACATTTTTTGGTACTCCTTTACAGTATATGTCATATGCTTGGGGATCTGGGCCTTTGCATGAGTGGACAGTGGCAAATCGGTGTTTGCCTGTGTATTCCATCCTGCATCCACATCCCATTCTTGACATGTTCATTCCCACTTCCAAATGAGCTGTCACATTGGCAGCTACAACAAAGCTACATGTCTATGCATCTGCCATCCACTGAACCCACCACTCAAGGTGACTATGGTTCCCATGTATTGGAGAGGTAGGTGTGATTTTAAAGCTGTCATAGTTTGGTTCCTGTGTTGGAATCTTGGGCACTGTGAGACATCTGCCTGCAGCCTGATGTTCATGTGAACCCTGATAAACTGATTGGTGTCATAATCTTATGAAGTTCAGTATACATAAATCACACCTATGATTTTTCTCATTGTACTCCCAGTTGACGTTATTGTCCAGACACTCTTACACATCCATTCCTGCTGTATGGTGTGGTTGTGGGATTTAAGTTTAGAGTCATATGTCACATGCACAATGATTGTCTTGTAGGGGATGTGGGCAGCATTGAGTTTCATCTTGTACATACCTTGGGCCTGACATATACAATTTCTACACAGCATTATACTGTTTGTGGTGCTTTAACTTCAGAAATGAGCCACAAACAGCACAGATGATTGTAAAATCCAGACCCTTGTGCATAGATATCAGCCCACATTCTTTCTACGCTATTGTATTGACATTTTGTGGCCATTGACGTTACATGCATCACAAAACTCCTGCTCAGTAGATATGTCAGCTTACACAGAGACAAAATGGTTGTGTAGGTGCTGTTTATTTTAAAGTGCTGTAGTGCAATATTTACATAGTCCAGGTTTGTAAGTCCATTGGTGTGATGCATTCTATTGTGACGCAACACAAGTGCAATGTTGAGGCACATGTCATTGGACATGCTGGGATGGAGTGTCATTCAGTTCAGAGGAACATGAATTGCAAATTGGGTAGTGAGAGACAATTGCAGTCCCTAGTGGTAAGGTAAACAGTGTGTTGAAGAATAGTGCATGTTACCAACTGTAGCAAGACTGGCATGTTGTCAAGCACAGGACATAGGAAAATCAGCGCCCATGTGGCATGGGCTAGTGCTACCGGGTACTCCTACAGGTGAAGGTGATCTGTTCCACGTCTTCATCTTGTGTCGTCTCCTCTGCCCTTGGTGGTGGTGGTTTTGAGGGGATAACACACACTTCAGTGTTTGGAGAAGTGGACTCTGAATTCCCGGTAGCTGCCGACTGTGGAACTATTAAGGGCATTACTGCAGCAAGGAGGAGCTGCTGGTTATTGAGTATAGCAGCAACATCCCTGTGGTAGGCAGCCAGGTTGGCCCTGAGGGAGTCCTGATTGTTGTCATGCATACAGTGAAAAGTTTGGGAGGCAGGTGTTGTGGCAACTCCCTCACTGCAGTGGTGAAGTCCCCCACACACTGTTGTAGTCCTTGCAGTAGTGATTGTTGCACTTGCATAGCTGCTGACTGTTCTGCAGATGACATCATGCACATGTGCATCCCCTCAAGGCTGGCTGCCATATTTTGCGTCCCCACCCACACCTCCTTGGCCAGCTCCGACTGTACTCCCACAACTGTACTCTCAAAGGTGGTCCCTGTGTCATCAGAGTCCTCAGCTGTGTTTGAGTTGGCAGGTCGTACTATTGGGGTGGTGGGTGGTTCCTCTGGGATGGCTGCTACATCTGTGCTCCTCCTTGTGACTGAAGGTGGGGTCTGGAGGGTTCCCAGGACATCTTGAAGGGTTTCCCCGCTAATGGTTGTCAGCTAGTCATCCATGTCATCAGGGTACTCCAGGACAGGCATATCCACAGGAGAGCCATCGTCCTCTGCAATGAGCTATTGTACAATTAGTGTGTCTGTGTTGTGGCAGTTGTAATGTGACGTCACTGACTTCCTATTAATGGAACATTGTAATCTGGGTTCCCATGCATTGTTCCTGTCATTAATATTAGCATTCTCACAGGCCTAAGCCCCACCTGCATGTCACATGTAGTGTGGGCAGTTTGGGGAATTGTCTGTGTCACATCCTCTAGGTGTAGGTTCAGTCCAAATTGTGTCTTGCCACTGTGTCTTGCCACCTTCTTGTCCTACTCAACCCTCCGTCAACTACTACATGGGCCTTGCAATGCCTGTTGGTGTTCTGATGCCACTTGCACCACACATAACAATATGGGCCTGACCCAGTCTATGATATTTCACATACACCTATACGTTGCTGAAACCTAGCACATACCATGTATTGCATTGCATGACGCGTTACAGGTGTCAGCATTGGTAGTGTGTCAAGTTGATGTTTGCGAAAGTGTGCTACATTGCATTGCACTTGCATTGCACTGATGGGCCTGGCAGAAGTCCATTTCCTCTTATGACTGTGCGGGTGTGTTTCCCTAGCTACACACATATGTCCTCCCCCTCAATGCTGTTGTCCTAGCAGTATGACAGTTGAGATGTTGCAAGGTGGCATTGCAGCTATTGTAAAACAGGCACGGGGTAGACCCTGTAATGGGCAGCATGGGTATGACATTACTGCGGTGTATTTCATAATGTAAGTGACAATCCCTGATGTTTATTGAGCTTATAGACATGAGAATTCGACAGGTGTTTGTTCCATGGGCACCTAAATTACATTTTCTAATTGACCAGCACACACAGCACATGTAGTAGTGGCAAATGTTGCCAATGGTAAATGCTGCTTGAGGCAGTGGCCTGAGACTGGGCAGTGTCCCCTAGTTCATATTCTGACAATTCCAGCTATCCTGTGACAGCAGCCCAGTTTTGCATTCTAGACTACCCTCCTGGACTGGCTTTGCCTTTCCAGCAACCTTAGCATGGTGGTGTACCCCCATGCAAAGGTTGTTGGTGTTGTGTTGTGCTGTGCCCCTGGATGCCCCTGCACAGCCCATGCACCTGTGCTGTGCCCCTTTCCCCTTTCCACTGCCTGATTTCCATGGCTGACATGCATTGTGTAGTTGGTATGTACCTCCCGCTGCTTGTAATTAACATTTAGGCATTTTGGTCCCCCAGGCAACTTACCCTGCATATGTGTTGTTTCCTGGTAGTATGAGCTGTCCTGTCCTGCGATTCCTGTGATGATCTCCTCTGGGATGACGGCTACAACCATCTCCTCCATCTCGTCCAGGGCCTCCTGCGGTGCTGGACTCCCATCTCCAGCTGCAGTGCTGCCTTCCTGTTCCTTGCCATTTTCTCCTTTGTCCTGCGCTTGCAGTCATGCCAGCATTTCTTGTACTCAGTGACAGTTCTCCTGACCTCTGCCACACTGTTTATCTTGTCGACAATTTGTTGCCAAATTGCCTCTCTCCTCCCAATTGGTAATTTAGAGGTAATGAAAAGTTGATGCTGGTGCTCCGTCACCTCTCTGACCAGTATTTCATGCTCCTCTGAGCTGAAATGACACTTCCTTTTCTTCTTGTCTCTCCCCTGGGTCTTGTCTGTGTCCTCCTGGCTGGTTCCTGGTAGACTGAGGTCTCCCTGGGGTCTCTCCTGGCTTCTGGGATCCACTGTTTGCTGCATTCACGCCACTTTTTGACACTATTGCAGTGGAAAATGGTGCATATTCGGTTTGCGAGGTTTTCCACGTCGCAAACCGGATTAGAGTCAATTTCCCTGCGTTACCGTCATTTTGCTTTACGATGCAGCGCAATAGTTAGCGTTAAAACAAATGACTCCAACCAGTTCTTAGTGCCACCGTGCTTCAAAGTATAAATTTGACGCACAGGTGGTGCTAAGAAATGGTGTTAGCCCGAGTAAACATTTTTGATGCAAAACTGCGTTAGCACAGTTTTGCGTCAAAAAGTATAAATATGCCCCTGAGATTTCTGCCCCTAATCCCTGCGATTAGCAGCGCAAATGCTGTTGACGGGCTGTCCGAGGCTGGGCTGAGCTTACCCCTTTTGACTCTGAGCTGAGAAGTGTGTGCCATTTTTGATTTGTCTGATTCTGTGGTAATTACACTTATTCATTTATTTAGTTGTGTTTGTTTGGAAAGTTTCTTAGTATGAAGAAAAGTGTAAAACAAGAGCCCACAAAAAGCCTTAATTTGTATAACGGACCCGCCAAAAAGGATAAGGGCAAAGTGCATGCATGGACATCATTTGCCCCTTGGTCCTGGACCCCTGGTTGCTCATTGTGACCCCTGGCACTGCCTTTGTGACTCCGAGCCTCAGAGATGGCGAAATAAGTGAAAGGAACACAATGTATGTTGTGTGTGTGCTTGTGGGTGAGTATGTGTTTATGCAAGAGAGTATGCAGAATTGGGAATGTGTGTTTATGTGTAAACCAGGAGTGGCTCACTGTACTTTTTTTTTAAAAACACACACTTACCTGGATCGTCGCTGCCAGGCACAGCACAGGCTCCCAGACTGCCTTGCGGCCAATCCTGACGCTGCTCAGAGCAGCATTAGGATTGGCTGGGAGTGCCCTGCCAGGGTGCTGCCATGCAGACTGGGAGCCTGTGCCTGCTCTCTCCAGCCCGGCAACACAGAGCCAGGCTGGATAGAGCACAGTGTGCATGTGTGTTTGGCCAGCCGGGCCGGCCGGCCAAACATACATGCGCAATGAGGGGGAGTGCTGAACTCCCCCTCTCTGCTTGTCACAGTCCATGTCTCTGAGCCTTTTATTACAAAATGATAATAAACCTAGTTTATTATCATTTGTATCGTTTTGTATTAAAAGGTTTGCAGCTGCTGCTGCTGGCGGGGGGGGGTGACGCTCCTCCGCCCTAACGGAGGAGCCGCGCATGGTGTAAGTATGTGTGTGAGTGAAAGTGAAGGCCAAGGGCAAGTGATTATATTTCTACTACCCCTGACATTTTGGTGAATTGACACCCATGAGCAGATGACACTTTTCAAAAATCATAAATGGTCTGATAGAGGAAATGAATATTTTATTTTGTGTTACCAGTCAGAAATCTAACCCTATTGTTCCAACTCTCCTGTCGATGATTTCTGCCCCAGCAATAATTAAGAAAAAGGTACAGCTAAATACATATTGGGGAAAATATTTTTTTGCTTAAATAGAAGAATTTAGAGCTAAAGTATAAACGTCAAAAGACTTATGCACTGATTTATACTTTTTTGCACGGCAATAGCATCATTTTCTACGTAAAAGCGGCGCAAACTTACAAAATACAATTGTATTTTGTACGTTAATGCTGCTTTTGCGTCAAAAAATGATGGTAATGTGGTGCAAGAAAGTATAAATCAGGGCCTTAGAAGGAAATGTGGCTAAAAAGGATGTCAGTCTGCACCGGTACATGTTGAAGGAACTGTGCACCATGTGAAATTTAGAAACCAGTATGAAATTCTTTCAGGGTGCATCTCTGTAGGAGGCTGGCCTGGATTATAGTGGGTACCTGATGGTACTTACACCTTGTGCCAGGTCCAGTTATCCCTTATTAATAGATTAGTAGTGTTCTAACAGCTTAGGCTGATAGAGGTAGCTATAGCAGAGCAGCTTAGGCTAAACTAGGAGACATGCAAAGCTCCTATTATACCACTTATACCATAAGGCACTATATCATAAGAATCACAATACTCAGAGTTACTAAAAATAAAGGTACTTTATTTTAGTGACAATGTGTCAGAAATATCTCAGAGGATATACTCCCTTAGGAGGTAAGTAAAATACACAAAATATACACACAAACCAAAATTAGGTCAGTAAACAGTTAGAAAAGTAGTGCAAAAACTGTAGAATACAATAGGATGCAAAAGGCCTAGGGGCAACACAAACCATATACTCTAAAAGTGGAATGCGAACCACAAATGAACCCCAGACCTAGTGTATTGTGTAGAGGGTCAATGGGAGTGTAAGAAAACACTAAGGGTGTCCAAGATACCCCACCCTAAGACCCCTGAAAGTAGGAGTAAAGTTACCCTACTACCCAGAAACACACTAAAGTCGTGATAGGAGATTCTGCAAAGGCAACAACTGACTGCAAAGCACTGAAGACGGATTCCTGGACCTGAGGACTTGTAATGTAAGGGGACCAAGTCCAAGAGTCACGCAAGTGTCCAGGGGGGCAAGAGCCCCCTAAACCCTGTATGAAGGTGCAAATGGGCTGCCTCTGGGTATAAGAAGCTGAAGATTCTGCAACAACGGAAGATGCCAGGAACTTCTCCTTTGCACAGAAGATGTTCCATGGGGTGCTGAAGGATGGAGAGTTGTTTCCACGCAGAAAGACCACAAACAAGCCTTGCTAGCTGCAAAGGTCACAGTTGAAGAAAATGGGTGCTGCCTGGGCCCAGGAAGGACCAGGGGGTCGCCCCTTGGAGGAGGAGACAGAGGGGGAACTCAGCAGTACAGAGAGCCCACTCAGAAGCAGGCAGCACCCGCAGAAGCACTTGAACAGGCATTCAAGAAATCTGAGCACAGAGGTCATCTCAACACTACAAAAGAGGGTCCACGAAGCCGGTGGTCAACTTAGCGAGTTGAGCAATGTAAGATGGAGTGCTGGGGACCTGGGCTGTGCTGTGCATGAAGGATTCCTTACAAAAGTGCACAGAAGCCCTAGCAGCTTCAGATCACGCAGTACACAGGATTACTGTCTGGCGTGGGGAGTCAAGGACTTACCTCCACCAAATTTGGACAGAAGGACCTCTGGACTGTCGGGGTCTCTTGGATCCAGCTCCCATGTTCCAGGGACCACGCTCGTCAAGATGAGAAGGGACCCAGAGGACGGCGATGCAGACGTTTGGTGCCTGCGTTAGCAGGGGGAAGATTCCGTTGACCCACGGGAGATTTCTTCTTGGCTTCTAGTGCAGGGTGAAGGCAGACAGCCCTCAGAGCATGCACCACCAGGAAACGGTCGAGAAAGCCAGCAGGATTAGGCGCTACAATGTTGCTGGTAGTCGTCTTGCCACTTTGTTGCAGTTTTGCAGGCGTCCCCGAGCAGTCAGCGGGCGATCCTTGGCAGAAGTTGAAGAGGGAGATGCAGAGGAACTCTTGTGAGCTCTTGCATTCTTTATCTGAAGAGAAACCCACAGGAGAGACCCTAAATAGCCCTCAGAGGAGGATTGGCCACCTAACCAGGTAAGCACCTATCAGGAGGGGTCTCTGACATCACCTGCTGGCACTGGCCACTCAGAGGCCTCCATTGTGCCCTCACACCTCTGCATTCAAGATGGCAGAGGTCTGGGACACACTGGAGGAGCTCTGGGCGCCAACCCTGGGGTGGTGATGAACAGGGGAGTGGTCACTCCCCTTTCCTTTGTCCAATTTCACGCCAGAGTGAGGGCTGGGAGATCCCTGAACCGGTGTAGACTGGCTTATGCAAGGAGGGCACCATCTGTGCCCTCCAAAGCATTCCCAGAGGCCAGGAGAGGCTACTCCTCTCAGGCCCTTAACACCTATTTCCAAAAGGAGGGGGTGTAACACCCTCTCTCAGAGGAAATCCTTTGTTCTGCCTTCCTGAGACTGGGCTGCCCAGACCCCAGGGGGGCAGAAGCCTGTCTGTGGGTTGGCAACAGCGGTAGCTGCAGTGAAAACCCCAGAGAGCTAGTTTGGCAGTACCCGGGGTCCATGCTGGAGCACCGGGGATGCATGGGATTGGCACCCCAATAGCAAATTTGGCATGTTACATCGCCATAGTCGGAGTTACCATTGTGAAGCTACATATAGGTATTGACCTAAATATAGTGCACACGTGTAATGGTGTCCCCGCATTCACAACGTTCAGGGAAATTGCCCTGAACTATATGGGGCACCTTGGCTAGTGCTAGGGTGCCCTCACACTTAGTAACTCTGCACCTAACCTTCACTAAGTGAGGGTTAGACATATAGGTGACTTATAAGTTACTTAAGTGCAGTGTAAAAATGGCTGTGAAATAACGTGGACGTTATTTCACTCAGGCTGCCGTGGCAGTCCTGTGTAAGAATGGTCTGAGCTCCCTATGGGTGGCAAAAGAAATGCTGCAGCCTATAGGGATCTCCTGGAACCCCAATACCCTGGGTACCTAGGTACCATATATTAGGGAATTATAAGGGTGTTCCAGTGTGTCAATCAGAATTGGTGAAAATGTCACTAGCCTGCAGTGACAATTTTAAAAGCAGAGAGAGCATAAGCACTGAGGTTCTGGTTAGCAGAGCCTCAGTGACACTGTTAGGTGCCACACAGGGAACACATATAGGCCACAAACTATGAACACTGGGGTCCTGGCTAGCAGGATCCCAGTGACACAGGCAAAAACAAACTGACACACAAGAAAAATGGGGGTAACATGCCAGGCAAGATGGAACTTTCCTACACAACCCCCCCAAAACCTTGGCCAGATGAGTCTGCATTGTCTTAGTGGAAATATCTGGAGAGTCCATCTGCATTGGAGTGGGTACTCCCAGGTCTATGTTCCACTGTATAGTCCATTCCCTGTAAGGAGATGGATCACCTAAACAATTTAGGTTTTTCACCTTTCATTTGTTTTAGCCATAATAGAGGTTTGTGGTCTGTCTGAACAATAAAGTGAGTACCAAACAGGTATGGTCTCAACTCTTTCTGTGCCCAGACCACAGCAAAAGCCTCCCTCTCTATGGCAGACCAACGCTTTTCTCTAGGGGTCAACCTCCAGCTGATGATAGCAACAGGTTGATCCTGGACCTCGGTGTTAAGCTGCGATAGCACTGCCCCAACCCCCAATTCAGAAGCATCAGACTGGACTATGAACATTTTGGAGTAGCAAGGGCTTTTTAGGACAGGTGCAGAGTATTTGGCCTGTTTGAGCTCATCAAAAGCTTTTTGACAGCTAGCTGTCCACAATACCTTTTTATGCATCTTCTTACTAGTGAGGTCATTAAGGGGAGCTGCAATGGAGTCATAATTCTTGATGAACCTCCTATAGTACGCTGTGAGGCCTAGAAAGGCTCTCACCTGGGTTTGAGTTGTAGGGGGAGCCCATTCCATAATGGTTTGGATCTTCCCCTGCAGTGGTGCAATCTGTTCCCCAACTACCAGGTGGCCCAGATAAACCACTTTCCCCTGCCCTATCTGGCACTTTGAAGCCTTGATAGTGAAGCCTGCCTTTTGCAGGGCCTCCAAAACCTTCCACAGGCGGACCAGGTGCTCATCCCAGGTGGAGCTAAAGACAGCTATATCATCTAGATATGCTACACTAAAAGCTTCCAAACCTTGCAGGACTGTGTTCACCAACCTCCGAAAAGTGGCAGGTGCATTCTTCAAACCAAAGGGCATCATCGTGAACTGATAGTGCCCTCCAATGGTGGAAAATGCAGTTTTTGGTTTAGCATCTTCTGATAGTTTAATCTGCCAATACCCTGCAGTTAAATCAAAAGTGCTTAGATACTTGGCAGAAGCCAGTGTATCTATTAGCTCATCTGCCCTGGGTATAGGATGAGCATCAGTCTTGGTTACTTGAGTGAGACCACTGTAGTCAACACAAAACCTAATTTCTCTTTTGCCATCTTTACTGTGAGGTTTTGGGACAAGCACTACTGGGCTAGCCCATGGGCTTTCTGAAGGGTCAATCACTCCTAAGTCCAGCATTTTCTGTACCTCTTGTTTTATGCAATCCCTGACATGGTCAGGCTGCCTATACATCTTACTTTTGACAGGTAAACTGTCTCCAGTATTGATTGTGTTCTCACACCAGGTAGCTGTACCTGGTATCAGTGAGAAGAGTTCAGAAAATGGTCTTAGGAGATTTACGCAGTTGTCCTTCTGCTCAGCAGTAAGGCAATCTGCAAGCACCACTCCATCCACTAAGCCATCAGCTTCAGTGGTGGAGAAGAGATCAGGGAGAGGGTGACTCTCTTCTTCCTGTCCCTTATCAGTTGCCATGAGCAGGGTTAAATCAGCCCTGTCATAACAAGGTTTTAGGCGATTGACATGGAGCACCCTAAGGGGACTCCTGACAGTGCCCAGGTCTACCAAGTAGGTAACCTCACTCTTTTTCTCAACAATGAGATTGGGTCCATTCAATTTGTCCAGGAGTGCTCTTGGGGCCACAGGCTCCAATACCCACACTTTCTGTCCTGGGTGGTACTGGGTCAGGACAGCCTTCTGGTCATGCCATTGCTTTTGGAGCTCTTGGCTGGCCTGAAGGTTTTTACTGGCCTTTTTCATGTACTCAGCTATTCTGGATCTTAGGCCAAGTACATAATACAATGTCTTGCTTAGGAGCTTTTAAAGATTGTTCCCAACCCTCCTTTACAAGTGCAAGGGGACTTCTCACAGGGTGCCCAAAGAGGAGTTCAAAGGGGCTAAAGCCCACTCCTTTTTGGGGTACCTCCCTGTAAGCAAAAAGGAGGCATGGCAACAGGACATCCCATCTCCTTCTAAGTTTTTCAGGGAATCCCATAATCATACCTTTGAGGGTTTTATTAAACCTCTCAACCAGACCATTTGTTTGTGGATGATAAGGGGTAGTGAACTTGTAAGTTACACCACACTCCTTCCACATAGCTGTGAGGTATGCAGACATGAAGTTACTACCTCAGTCTGACACCACTTCCTTAGGGAAGCCCACCCTGGAAAAGATTCCTAGGAGGACCTTCGCCACTGCAGGAGCTGTGGTGGTCCTTAAGGGAATTGCTTCAGTATACCTAGTGGCATGGTCCACTATCACCAGGATAAACCTATTGCCTGAAGCTGTTGGATGGTCAAGGGGGCCAACTATGTCAACCCCTACCCTTTCAAAGGGCACCCCAACCACAGGAAGTAGAATTAAGGGGGCCTTAGGTGTGCCACCAGTCTTGCCACTGGCTTGGCAGGTCACACAAGAGCGACAAAACTCTTTAGTGTCCTCTGACATATGAGGCCAGTGAAACAATGGAACAAGCCTGTCCTAAGTTTTACTCTGGCCCAAATGCCCAGCCAAAGGAATGTCATGTGCCAAGGTTAGAAGAAACTCCCTATACTGTAAAGGGATAACCAGTCTCCTGGCAGCTCCAGGTTTACGGTCCTGTGACCCAGTATACAGGAGGTTGTCTTCACAATACACCTTATGTCTATCACTGACATCCCCATTCTGCTGTTTGACATCTTGCTGTCTCAAACCCTCTAGTGTGGGACAGGTCTGCTGTGCTACACTCAGCTCTTCCCTAGCAGGCCCCCCTGCACCCAAAAGCTCAGCAGTGTCTGCTGCCAGCTCATCTGGTGTAGGTTCTGCACAGGGAGAGGATTTCTCTTCCTCAAAAGGGGAATCTTCTGGAGAGGGAGGGATAGTGGTCAAAGATTTACCCTTACTACCCCTAGGTTTGGGAGGACTTGGTCCATTGTTCCATGATCCAAGTTTCCCTGTCCTTTTTGCTTCTTGGCCTGAGCCCTTGTCAAAGCAAAAATATGCCCAGGAATGCCCAGCATTGCTGCATGAGCCTCCAACTCCACTTCAGCCCAAGCTGATGTCTGCAAATCATTGCCTTGTAAGCAAGCTACAGGTAATCCAGTGGCTACCACAACTTTCTTTGGACCAGTAACCCCCCCCAGTTGAGATTCACAACAGCCATGGGGTGGCTAAGTGTGTTATTGTGAGCATCAGTCACTTGGTACTGCTGACCAAGTAGGTGTTGATCAGGGTGGACCAGTTTCTCAATCACCATAGTGACACTGGCACCTGTATTCCTGTAGGCCTCAACCTCAACACCATTTATTAGGGGAAGTTACTTGTACTTACCCATATTAAGGGGATAAGCAACCAAGGTGGCAAAATCAATACCACCATCAGAGACTAAAGTAGCCTCTGTGGTCTCCCTAACAAGACCAACCCCAACTACATTACCAATGCTGAGCCCAGCTACACCCTTTGATAGGCTATTTGTAAAAGACTTCCCACTGCCACTGCTATTACTAGGGGCACTAGACGTTGCAGTTGGGGTTGTGGTAGTGGGAGCCTTGGTGTTTTTCTTTGGACAAGTGGAATCACTTGCCCAATGGCCTTTACTTTTACATAAATAACACCATGGCTTCTTTTGATTGTGGGAAGAGGATTTGGACCCACCAACCCCAGAGGATTTTTGTGGGCCTGATAAAGACTCAGAATGTTTTTTATCCTTGTCCCCACCCTTGTCAGAAGACTTACCATCCTTCTTCTTGCCATCCTTGTCACCCCCTGTATGAACTTTTCTGTTCACTCTTGTTCTGACCCATTTGTCTGTCTTCTTTCCCAATTCTTGGGGAGAGGTCAGATCTGAGTCTACCAAGTACTGGTGCAACAAATCAGACACACAATTGTTCAAAATATGCTCTCTCAGGATTAGATTATACAGGCTTTTATAGTCAGTCACCTTACTGCTATGTAACTAACCCTCCAAGGCCTTCACTGAACAGTCTACAAAGTCTGTCCAGTCTTGAGAGGACTCTTTTCTGGTGTCTCTGAACTTAATCCTGTATTGTTCAGTGGTTAAGCCAAATCCATCCAAGAGTGCATCCTTAAAAACTTTGTAATTGTTAGCATCACTTTCTCTGACAGTAAGGAGCCTATCCCTACCCTTACCAGTGAAAGATAGCCACAGGATAGCAGCCCACTGTCTTTGAGGGACTAACGGTACCATACAGGCCCTCTCAAGTGCAGCAAACCACTTGTTAATGTCATCCCCCTCCTGGTAAGGGGGGACTATCTTATGCAGGTTTCTGGAATCTTCTCTCACAGGATTGCTATCAAAAACACTGCTGCTGCCACCATGGGGAACTAACCCCAACCCCTGCCTTTCCCTCTCTACATCTAGAGATTCCCTATCTAAGGCCAGCTGCTGCTGTCTTAGCTTCAGCCTGGCCTTCTCCAACCTCAGTTTTCTGAGTTCCCTTTCCACAGTGTTATCCTCAGGGTGGGAGGCTTGGGAATTCTGAGACAAAGAGATGTGGGAATTGGCAGAAGTGGACCTGTCTCTAACTGGCTGGACTCTAGTAACCTGGCCTTTTGGAGTGAAAGGTGCCCTACTAGTGTGTGACCCCCTCCTACTACCAGTGTCACTAGGTGGCCTGTTAGCTGGCAGGTCTTTGGAAGAACCCTCCCCAGCATCCTCAGGGGACTCCTCTGAGTCTTGTTGGGTACCCTCCTCCTCTACCTCCTGATCCTGGGATGGGCCAGACTGCTTCTGGTCACTTTCTACGAGAAGGCTAAGAAGAAGGTCTTTGGTAGGATTCTTACCAATGCTTAAACCTCTTTCAATGCAGAGACCCCACAAACATTTAAAGTTTAAACTGCCATAGGTTGCCTGGACAACTGTGGGAGTAAGTTCTACTGCACACATGATTGTTAGAAAGGGTTTAGGACAGAGAGAAAAAAGTTTAGAAACTTTTAAAGAAAAGAGAAAAACTTTTTGAAACTTTTCAAAACTTTTCAAAACTTTTCAGAAACGTTTTAGAAAGTTTAAAGAAAGAAAGTTAAACTGTTTAGGTTAACTGTGTATATTCTGAAGCATTTGGTATATGTTTTTCCTATGAAAAGCACCAATGACAAAGTGGTAAAGCAGTTACAAGTACTTATCCCACCGCCGCACCACCAATGTAGGAGGCTGGCCTGGCTTATAGTGGTTACCTGATGGTACTTACACCTTGTGCCAGGTCCAGTTATCCCTTATTAGTAGGTTAGTAGTGTTCTAGCAGCTTAGGGTGATATAGGTCACTATAGCAGAGCAGCTTAGGTTGAACTAGGAGACATGCAAAGCTCCTACTATACCACTTATATCATATAGCACAATATCATAAGAATCACAATACTCTGAGTTACTAAAAATAAAGGTACTTTATTTTAGTGACAATGGGGGTCATTACAACATTGGCGGTAAAAGCCGCTTACCGCAGTGCAGAAGACCGCCAACACACCGCCGCGGCCGCGGAATTCCGCCACAGCTATTACGACCCACATCTCGAAATCCGACAAAATTCAGACACCCACACAAGTCCGCCACACCAAAGGTCAGTGATAAACTGGCGAAAACAAAACCTCCACCGTCACGCCAACAGAAATATGCCCATGCTATCACGACCCACGAATCCACGCGGCGGTCTTTCAACCGCGGTATTCCATTGGCGGTCCACACCGCCGCGCTCAAAATACACACACATCTCCAAAACACCACCACATTGGACAATTTGAAATACACACACCTGATACACATACACACACCACTCCCACACACCCAACATAATATAAAACACACACCCACATCACCCACAAACCCCTACGACCCCCATTACAGAGAGAAGGCCAGAGAGAGACACCACCATCAACAAACTAGCAGCCACAGGCACTTAACACCATCACCCACACAACTGCCACGCACAAAACACCACACACCACTACATATCACCACACTTATCACCACACACACCACCCCACATCACCTACACCACTCCATGGCACGTCAAAGACACCCCAGGTTCTCGGAGGAGGAGCTCAGGGTCATGGTGGAGGAAATCGTCCGGGTAGAGCCACAGCTATTTGGATCACAGGTGCAGCACACCTCCATAGCTAGGAAGATGGAGCTATGGCGAAGAATAGTGGACAGGGTCAACGCAGTGGGACAGCACCCAAGAAATCGGGACAACATCAGGAAGAGGTGGAACGACCTACGGGGGAAGGTGCGTTCTGTCGTCTCAAGACACCACATTGCGGTACAGCGGACTGGCGGCGGACCCCCACCTCCTCACCCACAACTAACAACATGGGAGGAGCAGGTCTTGGCGATTATGCATCCGGAGGGCCTCGCAGGAGTCGGTGGAGGAATGGACTCTGGTAAGTCAAATCTTAACTATCATATCCCCCACCCTACCTGCATGCTATCACAGACCCCCAACCTCGCCCCATGCCCTATCACTCCAACTCCTCACAAATGTACTAATAACACAAACCACCCATCCCAACACCAAGCCCTGCATGACAAAACAAAGCATAGACACCCATCACTAAAGCATGCCCACTGCACATACCCATAACACCCCCCTCAACCATCATCACACAAGCCCCCACACAGGAATGCTAGCACTGGGGTATACGGTCACCCACCCATTGCACACCATGACACACACAGATGCAATAATCATGCTTTTACACCCCTGCAGGACCACTACCCAACGTCACCAGACAGGAGGGTCCAGACATCTCCACCCCACCCACAGAAGGGGCCCACAGTGATGACAGCAGCTCTGTCCAACTGGATCCAGATGACCAGCCCGGACCATTGTGCGCCTCAGGACAGTTGGTTCGCCTCACACAGGCACAGCCCACCACAGACCTTCCACCCTCTGGTAACACCAGCACAGCACCCACCCAGCGGGCCCATACCTCCGTCCCCAGGACACGTCAATCAGCTGTGTGTCCACCACTACAGGGAACCCAGGATAACCCACCACCCCAACAACCATAGGGACATGAGGGCAGTGGCAGTGGGCACACGGTCCAGGGGACGGAGGCCCAGGAACACAGGGGAACTGGGAGGGCTGCTGTGCGACAAGGGGCGGACAGGCCCAGGGAACCCACTCTCCACTAGGCCCTCTCCTCCGTCATGGGAGCCTACCACCACTCCCAGGAGACAATGGCAACGGTCCTGGCCAAGTTTCAGGAGGAACAGTATTTGGGGTTCAGGGAGGAACTCAGAACCATCAGCTCCGCCCTGGGCACCATCGTAGGGGTGCTGAAGGAAATACTAAACACCAGGAGGGACACTGTGGCACTCCAAGGGGCCCCTGACACTAGCATGGATGATGAACTGCCCACCACCTCTGCCGACGCTAGTGGACAGGAGGCACCGCCACAGGACCACCAAACCAGCACCCCACCCCCTGCAGATGGAGAACCACCCGCAAGCGGTCCCTGATATCCAGGAACAAGACAGAGCACGATGCCAAGACCCCCGCCAAGAAATGAGACCACCCTGATTGTCATCCTACTGTCCCACTTTGTAACCCTATCCATATTGGAACTGCCCCAGCTCCACTTCCTATGCCCATATGGGCAATGCACCTGTGAGACTAATAGACTGGACTCTGCCATGAACATTCCTCCACCATCACCCCTCACCATTTTACAACCCCCCTCCAATATTTAGCACTTCAATAAATACCCTTGAAGCACAAAACAATCTGGAGTCAGTCTGTGATTTCGAAAATGTATATTAGCAATGACAGTGACAAAATGCGTTTTCAAATGTAATGTCAACATACCTATGTCACACATCTCAAGTCCATGAGGAATCTAAGCAGATGACACACGTTGGAAACCACACCTGTGAAACCGTAAGGGAAATGTACAACTCAGTGACCATATACAGGTTGAAATCGACAGACAGGATAGAGGTAGAAGTGTGAAAGTACTTATAGTAGGCAGGAATGTTTTCTCACCTGTGTGTCACTGGAAATATTGCTGGATAACTGAGTCCCTGTTGTCAATGTCTTCTTCCTCTGCTTCCTCCTCATTGCTGTTCACAGGCTCCACAGCTGCCACAACACCGTCATCTGGACCATCCTCCTGCAGAAAAGGCACCTGTCATCGCAAAGCCTAGTTGTGAAGCATACAGCAGGCCACGATGATCTGGCACACCTTCTTTGGTGAGTAGAATAGGGAACCACCTGTCATATGGAGGCATCTGAACCTGGCTTTCAGGAGGCCGAAGGTGCGTTCGATCACCCTCCTACTCCGTCCATGGGCCTCATTGTAGCGTTTCTCTGCCCTGGTCCTGGGATTCCTCACTGAGGTCAGTAGCCATGACAGGTTGGGGTAACCAGAGTCCCCTAATAGCCACACACGGTGCCTCTGGAGTTGACCCATCACATAAGGGATGCTGCTATTCCACAGGATGTAAGTGCCATGCACAGAGCCAGGGAACATAGCATTTACCTGGGAGATGTACTGGTCTGCCAAACATACCATCTGTACATCCATGGAATGATAACTCTTCCGGTTCCTGTACACCTGTTCACTCCTGTGGGGGGGGGACCAGAGCCACATGGGTCCCATCAATGGCACCTATGATGTTGGGGATATGTCCAAGGGCAAAGAAGTCACCTTTAACTGTAGGCAAATCCTCCACCTGAGGAAAAACGATGTAGCTCTGCATGTGTTTCAGCAGGGCAGACAACACTCTGGACAACACGTTGGAAAACATAGGCTGGGACATCTCTGATGCCATGGCCACTGTAGTTTGAAATGACCCACTTGCAAGGAAATGGAGCACTGATAGCACCTGCACTTGAGGGGGGATTCTTGTGAGATGGCGGATAGCTGACATCAGGTCTGGCTCCAACTGGGCATACAGGTCCTGGATTGTGGCACGGTCAAACCTGTAGGTGATTATCAAACTTCTTTCCTCCATTGTCGACAGGTCACACCATCGGTCGGTACACCGGAGGATTCCGCCATCTCCTCACATGTCCCAGCCGACGGTGCCTAGGAAGGACAACAGTGACCACAGAGTCAAACAACTCAGAGGTATGTACCCACAGTCTACACAGAACACCATTCATACAAAAAATGTGGCCTGTATTTGTGTTGTGAGACAAGGCCTAGGTATGTGTGACGCAGTTGGTAATTAGGCCATGTGGGCCCCTGAAATGGCGGCTGCCTGACCTCTAAACTGGGACAATGGGATGTGAGGTAACTGCGCTGGCGTTGTACACCGTTGCGGTAGGCGGTCGAAGATCGCGGCGCAATGCTGCATTGGTTAACATCAGACCCTATGGGTCCCAGGAGCCAATGACGATGTACGCCGGCGGTGATGGTACGCACCGCCGCGGACGTGACCGTCGCGGACGTGACTGCCATTTTCTATCTGTTCAATCACTCGATACCTGATCTTCGACAGGAGAGGACCTAAACTGCAAGTGCTGCTGTGACCTCGGTCTGGAAGAGACAATGGCTCATGCGTCTGGGGAAAGGGCCCCTGCCTTCACTGCAGAGGAGTTGGAGAAGCTCGTGGACGGGGTCCTCCCCAAGTACACGCTACTCTACGGTGCTCCAGACCAACAGGTAAGTACACAGGGAGCACGTTGTATGGGCTGTGCCTGTGTGGAGAGTGCTGGTTGTAAGAATGAAGGGGGCACAGTTCTGCGTGCATGAAGGACTGTGAATGCATGTGCCACGTGGCAAGGGTAGGGATGTGGGCCACTCACTTATACGGTGCAGTTGTTAATGACTACTCTTCTTCCCCTGTACATGTCATGTAGGTCAGCGCCCACCAGAAGAAGGATATTTGGCGTGCCATCGCCAAGGACGTCCGGACCCTGGGGGTCCACCACAGACGGAGCACCCACTGCCGGAAAAGATGGGAGGACATTCGCCGCTGAAGCAAGAAGACAGCGGAGGCTCAGCTGGGGATGGCCTCCCAACGTGGGAGGGGTGCCCGTCGAACCATGACCCCCCTGATGTTCTGGATCCTGGCGGTGGCCTACCCTGAGTTGGATGGGCACTTGAGGGCATCACAGCAGACACAAGGGGGTGAGTACAACATCATCAGAGGACTTTGCGCGCAGTGAAGGTGTCTGGGTGGGGGAGGAGGGCTGTGAGTTTCCCTAGGCCAGGGTGAGTTCCGTAGGCTAGGCCCCTCCGTAAGGCAGGCCATGTGGCACCCCACCCCAACTCTGTAGAGTGCCAAGTAAAGGTATTCATGCCCCTGTGTCATCTATGTGTGCAGATGTCGTCCATAGCCATGTAGGCCATATCCCAGGAATTGCATCTGTAGAGCCCAACAGCGCGACGTAGTGCAGGGGGCTGCTGTGTCTGTATTGTCTGCCAACGGTAGCGGTAAGCCATGCACTCAACCTGTCTTTCTTCTGTCGACCCCCTCTTTTTGTGGTCTCTCTGTTCTTGTGTGCATCAGCATCATCAGGTGGAGGTACAGTGGCACCGGAGCACGAGGGAGCTGCATCCCACATGGCCATAGAGGGCCACACCACAGACTCAGAATACACCAGTGGGACGGAGGGCGAGGGGAGCACCACGGCGGTCACAGGATCTGCAACCAGCGACAGGGACTCATCCTCCGATGGGAGCTCCCTTGTGGTGGCGGCAAAATCTGTGCCCCCCACTTCTACAGGTACAGCTGCCACCCCTCCACCAGCACCGCCCTCCCAGCAGCCCCTCAGCGTGTGCCCCATGCCCGCTCACCCAGGAGGGGGGGCATCACCTTCGCCCCAGGCACCTCAGCCCCTGCCCCAGTCACCTCAGCTGCCCTCAGTGAGGAGGCCATTGACCTACTCAGGTCCCTCACTGTTGGGCAGTCTACCATTTTGAATGCCATCTGGGTGTAGAAAGGGAATTGCAACACACAAATGCATCCCTGGAGGGCATTCATTCTGGTCAGGCTGCCCTTCATCGAACCCTGCAAACTCTGGCCTCAGCACTGATGGCAGCCATTGTCCCTGTATCTAGCCTCCCCCCTCCAACTTCCTCCACCCAGACCCAAGACCCTGTACCCCAGCCTATCCCAAGCACACCATCAGACCAGCCTGCACACACCTCACCACACAAGGGAAGCTCAGGCAAACATAAGCACCACACATCCCACAGGCACTCACGCAAGCATCACATACATACAGACACACCAACATCCACTGCCTCCACTGTGTCCCCCTCCTCCTCGTCTACACTCACACATGCATGCACTACCACTACAGTCACAACATACCGCACCAGCACACTCACCACCACACCCCGCTCACATGCACTCACCTCCCCCACTACCATTTACACGTCCCCTGTGTCCTCTCCCAGTGTGTCTGTGACGCCCCCTCCGAAGATACACAAACGCAGGCACACACCCACCCAACAGCCATCCACCTCACGACAGCTTCCAGCCCATGCACCTGCACCCAAATCGACAAAAGTTACACCTCCTACAACCACCACCTCTTCCTCCACTCCCAAACCCCCTCCATCTACCCGTACCAGTGTCTCCAAACAACTTTTCCTGTCCCCCCTTAACCTATTTCCCACCACCCCCCACCCCTTCCAACTCATAGGTCCTGTACTAGCACCTCAGCCAAAAAATCTCCGGGACCAGTGGTGCCTGTTGTTACAGGTATGTGGAGTGCACCGGCCACCAGGACAGCCAGTGTGGCACGGAGCCACAGCACAGCCAGTCCACCCCCTGTGAAGCACCAGAAGTTGGACAGTGCCCAGCGGGAGAGGGGGAAGACTCCAGCCAGCAAAGCCACTCACAAGGGTCCCAGGGGGAGTGTGGATTCAGCTGTGACTCCTCCCAAGGTGGGGCAGGTGCAGAAGAAATCTCCAAAGTATGGGAGGAGCAGCACTGCGGAGACGACCGCTATCATCCCCGCTGCCCAGGAGGCCACCGCCAGCCCCATTGTCACTGGCCCGGAGGCCACCACCAGAGTCACTGCCCAGGAGGCCAGCCCCATCGTCACTGGCCAGGAGGCCACCGCCAGAGTCACTGCCCAGGAGGCCAGCCCCATCGTCACTGGCCAGGAGGACACAGCCAGCGACAGCCCAGCTGGCCAGGAGGGCCTCGCAAGCCACAGCCCAGCTGACCCATGAAGGGCCACCAGCCACAGCCCTTCTGGTCAATGAAGGACCGCCTTGGCAAGCACCGCTGAACAGGCCAGGGACCGCTGAACAGGGCAAAGACCGCCATGGAATGCATCGCTGAACAGATCTGACGCTGACAACTCAAGCACCGCTGAACAGGCCAGGGACCGCTGAACAGGGCAAAGACTGCCATGGAATGCACCGCTGAACAGGTCTGACACTGGCAACTCAAGCACCGCTGAACAGGCCAGGGACCGCTGAACAGGGCAAAGACCGCCATGGAATGCACCGCTGAACAGGTCTGACACTGGCAACTCAAGCACCGCTGAACAGGCCAGGGACCGCTGAACAGGGCAAAGACCACCATGCAATGCACCACTGAACAGGTCTAACACTGGCAACTCAAGCACCTCTGAACAGGCCAGGGACTGCTGAACAGGGCTAAGACCGCCATGGAATGCATCGCTAGCCCATTTGCGGCAGGGGCAGTGACGCAACTGGGACCGTCACAGGGTGTGTGCTGCACTCTGGGCACCAGTCCCCCTCCAGAACCAGTGGAGACTTGCATCCACTCCGTCTGTCCTGCACAGGATGAAGCACTCTGGGCAAAAAGCTCCCTCCAGAACCAGTGGAGACTTGCATCCACTCCGTCTGTCCTGCACAGGATGAAGCACTCTGGGCACAAAGCCCCCTCCAGAACCAGTGGAGACTGTTATCCACTTGAGAGACTGTGGCTTTTCACTCCCCAGTATGGTACAGTGGGCAACCCACCCACTGCAGAGACTTGAGAGACTGTGGCTTTGCACTCCCCAGGATGGTACAGTGGGCAACCCACCCACTGCAGAGACTTGAGAGACTGTGGCTTTGCACTCCCAAGGATGGTACAGTGGGCAACCCACCCACTACAGAGACTTGAGAGACTGTGGCTTTGCACTCCCCAGGATAAAGCAGTGGGCATGGAGCCCCCTCGTGGATCTGGCGTGGTGCACTCATCCGGCTGAGGTACCCCCCTTCCCTTCCCCCTGAGGTGCCTGTTGTATTTCTATCCGATGCCCCAGCAGTGTTCTCTCCATTTTGATCGGGTATCTTGTGTGGGCCTCGCCCATGCATTTTGGGCTCAGTGGTCCACGGACAATGAATGGTGCAATACCTGCACTACTAATCGTGGTGTATATTTTGTTTAATGTGTATATATATATATGTATATATTTGCTTACTGTATTTTGATATATTACAATGGTTCAACTCATTTCCTTTTGTCTTTGCATTCTTCCGGGGGGTTGGAGGTTGTTACTGTAATGTATAGATATGCATTGATGTGTGTGTTGTAGTGGGTGAGGGTGGGAGTGGGGGTTGGGATGTTGGTTGTGTGTGTCCCTGTGTTTTTGCCTCCCCTATGTCGTAGGTGAAGTACTCACCGTGGTCTTCCCCGCCAGCGTTGATGATCCTCGTATAGGAGCAGGAAGACTATCGCAGGGAGTATATGGAGTTCCGGCTCCATGGTGCCCTCGTTCCTCGTGGAGTGTGTAGAGGTGAGCGTTTTCCCTTTGAAATGGCTGTTTCCGCCATGTTTTTATCCGCGGTGAATCCACCTCGGAAAAGGTGGCGGATTGGTAGGTTGTGATACTGTGGGCGGTACATTGTCCTCCGCCTGTCTGTTGGCGGTGACCGCCACGCTGTTTGTCTGTACCGCCGTGGCGGTCTGAGTGTTAAAGTGGCTGTCTTTGTTGGTGGTTTCCGCCACGGTCATAATTCCATTTTTTTTACCGCCGGCCTGTTGGCGGTTTTACCGCCGCTTTAACACCGTCTGCCAGGGTTGTAATGACCACCAATGTGTCAGAAATATCTCACAGTATATACTCACTTAGAGGGTAAGTAAAATACACAAAATATACACAAACCACAATCAGGTAAGTAAACAGAAAAGTAGTGCGAACACTGTAAAATACAATAGGATGTAATAGGCCTAGGGGCAACACAAACCATATACTAAGAAAGTGGAATGCAAACCACGAATGGACCCCAGGCCTAGTGTAGTGTGTAGAGGGTCGCTGGGAGTGTAAGAAAATACTAAGGGTGTCCAAGATACCCCACCCTAAGACCCCTGAAAGTAGGAGTAAAGTTACACTACTACCGCAGAAACACACTAAAGTCGTGATAGGAGATTCTGCAAAGGCAACAACTGACTGCAAAGCACTGAAGATGACCTGAGGACCTGTAAAGGAAGGGGACCAAGTCCAAGAGTCATGCAAGTGTCCAGGGGGGGCAGGAGCCCACTAAACCCTGGATGAAGGTGCAAAAGGGCTGCCTCCAGGTGGAAGAAGCTGAAGATTCTGCAACAACGGAAGATGCCAGGAACTTTTGCATAGAAGATGTTCCACGGCGTGCTGAAGGATACAGAGTTGTTTCCATGCAGGAAGACCACAAACAAGCCTTGCTAGCTGCAAAGGTCGTGGTTAAAGAAAATGGGTGCTGCTTGGGCCCAGGAAGGACCAGGAGGTCACCCCTTGGAGGAGGAGACAGAGCGCTCAGCAGTACAGAGAGCCCATGCAGAAGCAGGCAGCACCCGCAGAAGCACTTGAAAAGGCGTTCAAGAAATCTGAGCATGGCGGTCATCTCAACACTACAAAAGAGGGTCCCACGAAGCCGGTGGTCAACTCAGCGAGTTGAGCAATGCAGGATGGAGTGCTGGGGACCTGGGCTGTGCATGAAGGATTCCTTGCAAAAGTGCACAGAAGCCCTAGCAGCTGAAGATCACGCAGTACACAGGATTACTGTCTGGCGTGGGGAGGCAAGGACTTACCTCCACCAAATTTGGACAGAAGAACCTCTGGTCTGTCGGGGTCACTTGGATCCAGCTCCTGTGTTCCAGGGACCACACTTGTCAAGATGAGAGGGGACCCAGAGGACCGGTGATGCAGAAGTTTGGTGCCTGCGTTAGCAGGGGGAAGATTCAGTCGACCCACGGGAGATTTCTTCTTGGCTTCCAGTGCAGGGTGAAGGCAGGCAGCCCTCAGAGCATGCACCACCAGGAAACAGGGGGACAATTCCATGATCTTAGACATGCTACATGGCCATATTCGGAGTTACCATTGTGAAGCTACATATAGGTATTGACCTATGTGTAGTGCACGCGTGTAATGGTGTACCCGCACTCACAAAGTTCAGGGAAATTGCCCTGAACTATGTGGGGACACCTTGGCTAGTGCCAGGATGCCCTCACACTTAGTAACTCTGCACCTAACCTTCACTAAGTGAGGGTTAGACAAATAGGTGACTTATAAGTTACTTAAGTGCAGTGTAAAAATGGCTGTGAAATAACGTGGAAGCTATTTCACTCAGGCTGCAGTGGCAGTCCTGTGTAAGAATGGTCTGAGCTCCCTATGGGTGGCAAAAGAAATGCTGAAGCCCATAGGGATCTCCTGGAACCCCAATACCCTGGGTACCTAGGTACCATATACTAGGGAATTTTAAGTGTGTCAATCAGAATTGGTGAAAATGGTCACTAGCCTGCAGTGACAATTTTAAAAGCAGAGAGAGCATAAGCACTGAGGTTCTGGTTAGCAGAGCCTCAGTGACACAGTTAGGCACCACACAGGGAACACATATAGGCCACGAACTATGAGTACTGGGGTCCTGGCTAGCAGGATCCCAGTGACACAGGCAAAAACAAACTGACACACAAGTAAAAATGGGGGTAACATGCCAGGCAAGATGATACTTTCCTACAATCTCGATGCAGGATCTTCTTCCACTAGCTCCTTTAGCAGAGAGCCACTTAGGGCACCAGTACAGGGGCCTCGTGTGATGTTTCATCTCGATTCTGATCCTTCAAGACACCAGATTTATAAATCACAGATGAAAGACGTTATAGCGCTTAAAGTTTCAGTTAAATGGCTTCAATATAGCCTGTGAATTACATAAATATCCATAAATTACACAAATTAATCACCTTACCGAGCTTCCATTCTCCTATTAGTAAAAGGTTGAACGTTGTGAACCCATTAATAAATGATATATAAAAGAAAGTTTGTTAGAGACTACAGGAGGTGCTGAAAATGACAACACTAGATATAAATTGACATTTCTGTCATAATTCCTAAGCTTTATGAAATTCTGATTGCATTACTGAAGCATTGCTAAATGTGAGAAAGCAGACTATTCATTGAGGTAGTCCACCACAAGTAATAACGTCACTTTTCCTGGTAGGTCAGTAAAAAAACATACAATTTAAACCTGGTAGCTATGGCATAGAGCAGACACACTTGGCTTAAGGAAATGTGTAAAGCATTTAGAAGTACCAAAGCCCAACACTACTAAAAACCCACTTCAATGTAGAAAAATAGAAACTATTTTATTGAACAAAATAACAAAACTCCAATAAGGGAAACCGCAGATGTGAATTTTTAAAGTCAGTAATGTAATTAGTGACTCGGGCAACTGATTGGGCTAGACCGAGGCCATGCATTTCCTTAGCTGGACACCTGGGGATATGAAAACCTGGGAAAGGCTAGTAAGATGCTTATACTGCTTTCATATGTCTGAAAACGCGGAGGAGTTCTGGTGCTCCTGAACCACTACCAGTGGTGAGGACACCATTTTGGAGGGTGGGGATTGACATTTTCAGGCACCACGACCAAAGAACACCCTGTCAAGTCAATTTCCCTAGTAGTTTCCAAGAATCCCACCTTCTGGCAGCATCAACTCCATCAATCTTAAGGCACTAGAGTTTTGATGTGGCCAGATGACGGGAAGGGATGTTAAAGAGGCTATAAAAGGGAGGGATACCTGGAATAGGATGCAGTGCAGATTGTGATTGTGTTGACATGAAAAATAATCTAGATTTCATACAATTAATTAATCTTAATTTACATTAATATCACATTCACATGATGTTCTTATCTTTTGTTAGAATACGTTTTCTTTTACCGATTCTTTCAGATCGATTCTCTGATTCTCTTCAGTAAAGAATGGAACAATACTGGGAACAGCCTCCTAGTTCATAAGACTATTGTCCCACATCAAATCACTCAACCTCAGAGAGAAGAATAAATTGGTATTTATCACAGTTAACTTCTTACAGAAATGTCTTCTTCAAGGTTTTGTTAAGGTGGAACACTTACTTCACAATCCTTTACAGGCTTAATGGGATTAAAGCAAACAAAGCAAGTGAATTCCCAACAAGGGTCTTTAACCACTTTATTTTGCCTCCCCTGGCACTGACCTAAATAGTTGTCTCTTGAAGTCCTTAACATCTCAAATAAGGATAACTCTCAATGCTCCTAGTCTAAACAAGATTCACTCTTACTTTAGGCTTACTGAAAGTTCTGGCAAGAATCATTATTTTAGTTTCTTATCTCTCACATATGATACGTCTGCAATAACATGAGTTTCAGGATTTCATATTGGCGTTTTACTGTTGATTGCAAGTATGCATTGGTTCCACTCGCATTCATGATTTTACTGCTGCTTTGTTGAAATTAGAATAACAGGCTCACTATGATGGGCACTACCCTTTCCATACTAGCTTACCTCAAAATGGCTGTCAAGATTTGGTGCAGTTGAAAACTTGTGAGATCTCGCTCTTATGGTTCAGCTTTCTTTTAATCTGTATTGTCTCACTTATATTTCCTTCAAGATTCAAGGCTATTGTGGATGTTCCACCACAAATGAGCACAATATTTAAAGGGTGCATTTGCAAAGTGCACTTTTCACCACAAATACCCTCTGGTACCCTTGTTTAAAGCATTTCCTACAAGATGAAAGACCACCATGACACAGTCCTAGAGAATAATGTAATCCTGGTAGTAATGGACTATGCCACTAGAAATCTTTAGGCAGTATCTCTGAGGGCAGTTACTTCGCATATTCAGCAGAGTAGGGTGCCCAAGGAGATTATCCCAGACAGGGGACAACAGGTCTGTGTACTTGAAGGCTATGGGGGGTGACTTACAAATGTACTGCACTTAATCACCTCCCATCCAATGCACTTGTTGAGAGGTTCAACAAGACTCTGAAAGGCATGAACATGTGGTCGATATGAAACTCATGGCCTGATTTAGATGCTGATGGTAATGGCCCCGCCATCGACTTTTTGACTGGAAACCGTCCGCCGCCGTGACAGTCCTCCTGCCATATTTAGATGTTGGTGATCTGATGGATGAAAAACTGCTTTTGTACTGCTGGCTCCTCCAAGAAATACTGCCTGCATCAATGGTGGGAAAGGTAAAAGGGATGCCGGTGGGACCACAGCCAGCCTTCCTGCTGTGCAGATTTAGATGTGCCTGACCACCAAGGAAAAAGTGGCGGTCCAACCTCCACTTTTTAGTTGGTGGATTGGGGAGAACAGGGTGAAACCTCACCGTTTCTCCATTTACCCCCCTTCTTCGACTGGACACAACTGGACAACACCTGCCATCGCTGCAGCCACTGACCCATGGAGAAAACACAACCACCTTCTCATCGACGGACTTCAAGGTAGGGATGCTGCATTGCCAGGGTACGTTGAGTGGGCACTGCATGGGAGGTCGGGACCACTGGAGACATATACATGTCACAGTAATTTTCTTAAATTACTATGACGTGCATATGTCGGGGGCATAAGTGGGTCAGACATGTATGGGAACACACTGGTACCCAACACATATCACACATGTACACAACTGTCATTTATAGCACCAGTATTCATGTTGCTTGTTGTGGTTGTATAGTGTGTGGGTGCATTGTCAATGGTGTGTGTATGTAGTGTCATGGATTTGTGTCAATGTGTGTTTTCAGCATGTACAGTTTGTGTTGTGTCAGAATGGCAATTGAGTGAATGTGTTGTGTAGTGTGTGGGGCAGGAGTACACTAATGGCTAAGGAACAGTGTGTGTGTTTGTGTCCCTTAGCTCCCTTCCATAGCCACTGCCATTGTATGAAGTCCATTGAGTCCTGCCGCCGTCTCCCCCGTGAGCGAACCACCGCCAGTCAATCCATATGCAGAACTGTAACATCTAAACACCACAGGCAGACATGACAGTCTTTTCAGGCCCGCTTCCAATGCCGCTTGGTGGTGCAACTGCCAGCATCTGAATCAGGCCCTCAGACAGAAGTGGGACATCCTACAGCCCTGCCTTTTGTTTGCCCCTCTTGGCAGCACCACAAAAGGGCGTGGGCTACAGCCCCCTTGACCTTCAATATGGGTACCCTTCAGATGTCCACTGAGTCTTGTCAGAGTAAGGTGGAGAAACCTTGCTACAAACCCAAGCAGGACATTATGGAATATGTAGTCTGAGATCTAGGATGGCTGAGTACATAAAAAAGGCAGAAAACTTTGCAAAAACATTGATTGACATCACAGTGCATGGCAGGGGGAGGGGTGCAACTTATAGTTGCCTGCGTTAAGTATAACTGGTGAATTTCGGTGGTTTATTACCTGACATTTTCACCTAACTATGACATCACTTTAATCTTTGTTCTTTTCATTGATATATATATATATATATATATATATATATATATATATATATATATATAGTCAGTTAAACAATACCGGCTGGCAGTGCGGCATCATGTGGATCAATGCCCACAGCTTACTATATCATGTAGCAATATAAAGAGTATCATATTAAGTAAGTCAGACCTACTGACCAAGGTCAGAACAATAAAATATAAAAAGCAGGCCTATTGATATTGTCAAGGGATCAGCACATTAAAATATATAAAGCAGACTGTCAAATAGTGACCAATAACTATAATCAAATGTATATTTTATAGATTCACAGAGAGCTAATTCAATAAAAGTAATTGTCATAAAATATTTTTGTTAGCAATGGGGTTTCTAGTTGGCAGAGGTATACACCCTTGTCTAAGTAGGGACCACAATCCTAGTCAGGGTAAGTTACAACACAATCCAAATTATCCTGTGCCCACCCTCTGGTAGCTTGGCACTGAACAGTCAGGCTTAACTTAGAAGGCTATGCGTGAAGAATTTGTGAAATAAATCATACAGTAACACAGTGAAAACACCACAAAAATACACCATACAGGTTTAGAAAAATAGAGAACATTCATCTAAATAAAATACTGTTGAAATGATGAAAATCTGTTGTACACAAGCAAGTTATGAATTTTTAAAGATTAAATCCAACTAAAGCTCCTAGAAACACAATAGCTCCAACTGAAACTATCACAGCATCGTTGACGAAGTCGTTCACAACAATCGGACACGACTGGTGCTGGTCATGGAGTCACACGGACCCCCAGATACACACCCTTTTGAAAACGGAGAACAAGAATGTCGCACAGAGCTGGAAAGAGACGTCACTTGAGTCAGTGCACCATGAGTCCCTTACAGCTTCTGAGGAAAGAGGTGGTGGAGTTGGTGGAGGTGAGGCTTCGGTTCCGTACGGATGCAGGGAGAGATGATGCGTCGTCATCCGCGATGCATCGATCCGTTGTGACACAGTTCGATGTCCACCAGAACGTGATGTGTCGACTTCGCAGTGTGCCGATGACCCTGAGTGATGTTAGCGGAGTCACGGCAACGTTGGACTTGCATTGCAGGCCACAGTCATTGCGTGCAGCGAGGTACACAGAGTGGGAGCAGGCTGCAGTGTCGCTGGCGTCGCTGAAGTCATTCTGGAGTCACTGGAGTCAGGTACTAGCAAAAAGCTAGTAGTTGAAGTCTTTGCTGTCCCTAAGACTTCAGAAAAGGAGGCAAGCTCAATCCAAGCCCTTGGAGAGCACGTTTGGGGTAAGGCAGAGTCCTTCCAGCACATTCAGAGGCCAGCAGGGCAGCATGGCAACAGCAGGGCAACAGTCCTTCTCAGCAAAGAAGTCCAGAAAGTCCTTTGGGCAGCCAGGCAGGTCTTCTGACAGAGTTCAGGTGCAGGTCCCGAAGTGTCTGAGTTGGTGGGTTCAGAGACCCAGTTTATATACCCAAAAATGCCTTTGAAATGGGCGAGAGTTCAAAAAGTGGTTCTAAAGTGCACAAGTTCCCCTTTCAGCCCAGTGCTGTCTGCCAGGATCCCAGTGGGTGGGTCATCAGTCCATTGTGTGAGTGCAGGCCATTGGCCTTTGAAACGTAAGTGTCAGGCCTTCCACCCTTTTAGCCCAGGAAGACCCATTCAATATGCAGATGCATGTAGATTTGACTGAGTGTCCTGCGTTTGTGGTTGTCTGGGTGGAATGCATAAGGGAGATGTCAACAAGCACAGACCAGACGTGGATTTGAGACAGGCTGTAAGGCACAGATGGATTTAAGTGCAGATAAATGCTCACTTTCTAAAAGTGGCATTTCTAAAATAGTAATATAAGATCCAAAATCACCAATAAGCAGGATTTCCTATTACCATTCGGCCATACTAAATATAAATATGAGGACAGACCTAATGCACTCTAGGAAAGGAGCAGGCCTCACAGTAGAGGAACATGAATTTTAGGACTTGTCACTACCAGGACATATAAAACACCCATGTACCTGGCCTGCCTTTTACCAGCACAGCACCCTGCCCTATGGGTTACTTAGAGCCTATCTTAGGGGTGACTGATGTGTAGAAAAGGGGGAGTTTAAGGCTTGGCAACTACTTTATGCTAAGTCAAAGTGGCAGTGAAACTGCACACACAGGCCTTGCAGTGGCAGGCCTGAGACATGGTTAAGGGGCTTCTTAACTATAACGTCCCTGTAACCTTTGCTTTTTTAAGTGAATTTCTAGGTTTAAAAAAAAATTATATTGCCTAACTATAACGTCTCTGTAACCTTTGTTTTTTTTCTGTGAATTTCTATGTTTTTTGTTAACATAAAGTATTTTTCATTACTATACATTAATCCTGCCCCCGCCATGCACGGTGTTCGGTCGTGCATGGGGAGAGGTTGGCCTTAGGGCCTAGCCTGTGGCCAGGCCCTGCATCTAACCCCCTATAACCACCCAACCCAACCCTGTGCCACACATGATCTTTCGCTGTGCGTGGTGGGGGTTGGCTGCAGGGACTGCCCTCCCCAGTACCTGCAGCCAAACCCCCCTAACCACCCAACCCCACGCTGCACACAGTATTTGGCCATGTTGCGGCAGGAGATGTCAGCAGTACCTGTCTGTGTGTGAGAGAGTGTCTCTGGGTGTAAGAGAGTGGCTATGATAGTGTCTGGGTGTAAGAGAGTCTATGAGGGTGTGAGAGCGGGTGTAGGAGGCAGCACTTTCTATTGTTTAGTAAGTGCTACCTTGTTGGGTGAATGGCTACTGCGGGGGATGGGGGCCCATGGGGCCCCCAACCCCAGCCGATTTTGGCCACAGGGACTCCATCCACCAGGGCCCGGCCTTTATTAAATGGAGGAGGGGGACCACAGGGAACCCATCCCCTGTGGCCCGGCCTTATAAGTTTTTGGGGGGGATGTGGCCTATGCGGTCTCACTCCCTGGGCCAATCTTGGCACGGGGGAGCCCATCCCCCGGAGCCCAGCCTTAACATTTATTTTTTTTCAGGTGGGGTGTTGCACGGCCCACCTCCCAGGGCTGACCTCAGCCCCAGGGACCCCATCCACGGGCCCAGCCTAAATACTTTTTTGGGGGGGAGGCGGCCGCACGGCCTCCTCCCCAGGCCAATCTCGGCTCGGGGAACCTATCCCCAGGGGTCCAGCCATAACATTTTGTTTGGGAGTAGGGGGATCACATGGCCCCCATCCCACAGGGCATCCGGTGTGCAATGGGACTGCAGGGGGAGTCTGTAGGCCTGTGTGATCCCAGCTGGCTCCCCTCCTCCTGCGGTAGCCTGCATTGCTGTCACCGAGAGAGATCTGCTCAAGATGCATACCTATAGGCAGAAAAACAGAGGAAACCTCTGCTCCCAGCAAGCAATGGCTGTTTGACAGCTCTCACTTGCTGCGAGCGGAGTGTTTGCTCTGACTTGTTTGGAGCTGTCCAGAGGGTGGGCACCCTGGGATATAGCGGGAGCTGGCCCTTCAGGGGGGCCTCGCGGCCCCTCTTCAACATTAGATTTTGCCCCATTAGCATTAGCATTTCATATTAGTCCCGGGAGGGTGGCAGTCCCCAGGGCTGCGGGAGAGCACACAGCCCCCAACATATTATTTCATGTTAGCTCCTCGGAGGAGGCGGTCCCTAAGGCTGGAGGGGGCATCCCACCCCTGCATGTAATTCATTCTTTTTTGCCCCAGGGAGGTGGCAGTCCCAGGGGGCGAGGGGAGGCTGTGCGGCCTCCCTGCATTCAATGTGATACAAGCCCTGGGAAGGTGGTGGTCCTTGGGGCTTCAGTAAGCCCTAGGAGGGGGGCCTGGCCCGACTGGGTGCCATATAAAAAACAGTCTGTGCTTGTTTTTCTTAAAGATTTGCCACAGATTTGCGACCCCCTTGCGAATTTGTGGAAAAAATGCTTTTTTGCCCCGGTGGGTTGGACCTCAGCACCAAAGCTAAGGGGTCAGGGTACCTTTTCTTATTTTTTGACCTTTTTTTCTGGGACTCAGCTGAAGCTGAGTCCCAAGGTGGCTGCCAACACATCCTTGTAGAAGTGTTGGCAGCCAATCACATCTCAGCACGAGATTACAAGGGTTTGCTGACCCTTTGCATCCCTATATATGCAAATTTGTTTTTTATTTAATATTTCAAAAACTACTGAATGGATTTATACCAAATAACATAAAGGGCGCTTTCTTGACCAAGAGCTAACCTTCTGCCAAATTTGCTGTAATTCTGTCTCGTGGTTCGGGTGCTATTCCTGTTCAAAATCCCTATGGAAAGTAATATGGAGAAAACACATTTAGGAGCACCCCCTATTTCTTAGTCCACTCTTGACAGATCAACCCAAAACTTTCAAACATCAGTTGATGTGAGCGTTGAATTTTTGGGGAAAATGTCTTGAAGATTCCTCAACCAGTGTCAAAGATATAAGCAAGTAAAAACACACCTTTTCTATAGAAACTAGGTCCTAACTATAACTACTATATATATATATATATATATATGTGTGTTATGGTAAATGCAGTACAAATTCATGCTTACTTCATCTGTATCTGGAGTTGCTCACCTTAGTCAGTGCAGCTAGTGCTGTATATTCTAGATATGTTTCTGGGTTTAACCCTTCATCAGCAGAGAGCAGCAGGCTTTTTTCTGTTATTGCTAGAAATGCTGCCAAAGTCCTCTCAGGTATCAGTACCACTCACTGGCACACAGGTGCATCAGCCAAAGCTTGTCAGCTTGCTGGCTCGAGGGAGCCTTTTTAAACAGGAAACAGTTGGGAGCACACTGCCTCACACTCCAGCATGCCATTTGCATGTTGGAAAACTCGGCTGATTGCAGAAGCCCCCTAACTTTTTGCCCCCATTTTTCACTTATACTGGTGTTTTTGTAACTCTGATGGCGCCCTGGGCACTGATAAACAGTCCCAGGGCCTGTGCTCTGATTAAAATGATTATGCAAATAAGGCTAAATAGAATTGGATGTACCATCCTACCTAGAAGTTCCTAGTATATGGTAGAGCATGTAGTTTTTAGGACCCCAACATAGGTACTGGACCCATAGGTGCACTGCTGCGGTACCCGGTGTAATTTTAAAGGCAGACCTCTCTTGCTGGCTGCTTTTAAGTTAAAGTTTACCCTAAATTCAACTTTGTAATTAAAGGTACTTTCAAAGTCTCAAACTACCTTATTTCTACATATACGTCACCCCTAAGGTGTGCCCAAGGTGCCCCCAGGGCTGGGTGCAGTGTAACTATAAGCAACACCTTTATAGAAGATGTTTCATAAGCCCTGGTGAGGGAAAAATAGCTAAATTAATTTCCCCCATTGTAGTGAATGGGCGCCATAGGCTAACACGAGGAGACTTTGGGGGTCATTCCGACCTTGGCGGGCGGAAACCGCCATGCGGCCGCCAATGCGGCCGCACTCCCGCGGCTCCCATTCCGACATTCCTGCTGGGTCGACGGGTGCAAACCAGGTTTGCGCCCGCCGGCCCAGCGGGAATGAGCCCGCAACACAGGAGCCGGCTCCTAATGGAGCCGGCTGTGTTGCGGCCGTGCGACGGGTGCAGTTGCACCCGTCGCGCTTTTCACTGTCTGCTATGCAGACAGTGAAAAGCTGGCCGGGGCCCTGTTAGGGGGCCCCTGGATACCCCTTACCGCCAGCCTCTTCCTGGCGGTGAAAACCGCCAGAAACAGGCTGGCGGTAAGGGGGTCATAATCCCCAGGGCAGCGCTGCTTGCAGCGCTGCCCTGGCGGATTATCACCGCTGGGGCATAAACGGCGGGAAACCGCCGGCCCCGGCGATGTGACCGTGGCTATACCACCGCGGTCAGAATACAAAAAAAAGCACCGCCAGCCTGTTGGCGGTGCTTTGGTCTTTTTTGCCCTGGCGGTCTCCGACCGCCAGGGTCAGAATGACCCCCTTTATTTTTATTTAATAAAGTCTCAAAAGGATCTAGATATTTCAAGTTTGGTATCAAACATATTGTTATAATACATCCAAATTGCCATTGTTGAATTTAATATAACTAACTCAGGGAAGGAGTTTTAGAACTCTTTCTAAAAGTTACCAGTTTCAGCTCTGTAGTGCCCTTCTCTGACTGGCCAGGCTACTTTGACGAGGTGTGAAGTGGCCTGGCCTGGGCTGAACACAAAGAAAGTGCCTGGGGGAGGTGAAATGGCTCAGCAGATGGTGAAACAGGATGGGGGGAGAACAGCCAAACTGCACTTCAAAGGAGGGAAGGAGATTTGGGCCAGCAAGTGGACCTCCCCCATTTCCTTCTAAACCAGCCAGCCAGGTGCCCCCTGGCTAGATTAAGAGAGGACTGTAAAGGGGCGTGCTAGGGAAACTTAGCCACACCAGTGGGTGTGCTCAGCCAGACCTAACCTCTGAGATTGAATTTTTGCCATCTTGGATTTTTCTCTCTGGGATTGATTTTTGTAACACTTCCCAGGAAGTGGTCACTCAAGAGGAGGTGACCTGGCCGTGATTGGTCAAGAGGCCCCCCTGCTTTCCACCCTCAGGAGCAAGGATAAAATTGGCAGAGCTGCCCCCCCACCTGAGATCCCTACTGGAACAAGACAAGAAGATGAAGGACTGCCCTGATTGACCCCTGACCTGCAAATGGACACTGCACTCCGAAGGACTGCACCAGCTGTACACTTGGGCTTCAACACTAAAAGGACTTTGCCTGACTTCTACTGCTTCAAGAAGGGACTCCCTGTTTGCTACAGGTAGAATATAGCTGACCAGAGTCCCCTGCATCATGCCTTGAAGAAACTAACCAGCTGACCAGTGATAATTTTTGGATTTGAGCCAAGTGCATTCTGGGAGTTGGAGTATTAACCCTCAAGGAGCAACTCAGAGCTTCTGGAACCTGGGGGTGTGTTGTGGGCTCCAAAGGACATTCAAAGACCTTCTGGAAGAAGATCCAGAAGTTTGGAGCAACTTTGGAAAAAAGCTCCATAAGTGGACTGATCTGACATCGTGAGTCAAGCCTGCTTACGTTGACCGCGACCTGGCCTGACTTGCAGGTTCATCCCACTCAAAAGCTCCAGAGCCCCAGACATCCAGGAATCCACCAGGGGGTCGTGGAAAGGCAATCCAACGACGCCAACTCGAAGTCAGCTTGCTATGGAGGGTCTTCCGATGTCGGAGGGAAAAAGCTCCCAAAAAGCTTCTAAGTCCGAAAGTAAAAAGTTGAGCGAGTCTTATCGTGCAGTAAATCTGAAGAGGGTTCCAGGGAGGTTGGATTCAATTTCAAGTTCAGCCCGGACGAAGATTTCCATCTAAGTCCGAAGGTAGAATTCTTTACCGAGGTCTCCTGCGACACGTACCCGATGAGGGCTCCAGGGAGGTTGGACCCGACTTATGTCTTTGTCCTGGTGATGAAAATCTTCAAGAAAAAGACTGAGGTGGTCATTCTGACTTTCGCAGTCTTCACTGAATACCGCTGTGTAAGCAGCCACCGAAAGACCGCCAGTGATGGTGGTCTGAAGACCGGCGCATTACAAATCACCAACACAACACTGCCTAAAATTCACCCAAAAAATTATAGCTGAAAGGACAGCATGAAGAAGGCGTCTGCACCACCAGTACTGCCATGCTGAGAATATCCCGCCCACCCAAAAATTAACCACAAATCTACATGGCGGTCTAAACACAATGTTATTCCATTGGCGGTCCGGACCGCCACAGAAAAAAATGCACCTCTACCAGAACACTGCACCACATTGGACAATACCTTAACGCCACACCTGATACACATACACACACCTGACAATGGCACTACAAAACACACCCCCATACATACCCAGAATCCTTTGCACCCAGAAACTATGTGAGAGCGTGGCAAGAGCACACTGAAAGAAGGCACTGCACCTAGATATCAGAGGCATTATCACATTGAACATGCATCACATAACACACCACCGCACACAAACACCACAAACCACACGCACATCCCATTACCCTAACTCACACCAAGAAACAGCACACCCAGCATCCCTGCACAACACACACACCCCACCGAGAACCCAACCACCATGGCACCACAAAAAAAAAACAGATTCACAGACTGAGGGCAATGGTGGATGAATTGTCAGAGTGAAGCCGCAACTGTTTGGAGTACAGGTCCAGCAGACACCAATTGCCCGGAAAAACGACTTGTGGCAGAGGATAGTCAAGGTGAATGCTGTGGGGAACCATCCACGCACAAGGAAGGACATTAGGAAGAGGTGCAACGACCTATGGGGGAAGGTACGGGCCATGGTTTCCAGGCACCAAATCGCCATCATACATATTCCAAGTGCAGATGACATACAAACCACACATACCTGTTCATCATTGAGAGTAGTGACAAATCAGGTCAGTCCTGTTGTCAAGTGCCTGATCCTTGTCTGCCTCCTCCTCAGTATCAGAGTCACCGGCCCCAAACACTGCTCCAGCATCAATGTACCCCTCCTCCAACAGTGGGATGTGCCTTTTGAGGGCCAGATAATGGAGACTACAGCATGCAACAAAGATCTTGCAGACTTTCCCTGGTCGGTATTGTAGGGCACCACCGGACACATGGAGGAAATTAAATCTAGCTTCCAAGAGGCCAAAAGTCCTCTCAATCACTCCCCTCATCCGGCCATGTGCCTCATTGTACCTGTTCTCCCCTCCTGAACATTGGACATCTAACAGGTGTCAGGAGCCAGGGTCGGTTAGGTATCCGGAATCTCCTGTGTGGAAAAGGGGACATGACCATAGGTAACAATGCTAGGCAGAGTGCAGACTGTGTAGGGAGGAGTGCAACGGACTAACATGGAGAGCAGTACACATACCCATGAGCCAGACCTTTTCTCCCTGTAGCTGTGACATCAATGCAGGGACACTGCTGTCCTCAGGACATAGGAATCATGTACTGATCCTGGGAATTTTGCATTTACATGTGTTATGTACTCATCTGCAAGACACACCACTTGTCATTGAGCGAATATGTACTCTTCCGGTTTCTGTAGACCTGTTCATTGGCCCTCGGAGGTACCAAGGCAATGTGAGTCCCATCAATGGCTCCTATTACATGTGGGACATTTGATATATTGTAGAAGGCTGCTTTGACAGTGACCAATTCTGCACGTTCTGGGAACCTGATGTACCTGTGCACATGCTTGAGTAGGGCATCCAGCACATCCTACAACACCTTACTGAACTGTGAAGCCAGTCCCACAGTCACCTGAAAAGAGCCACTCACCAGAAAATGCAGGACTGACAACACCTGGACTGTTGGAGGGATGGTATGGGGATTTCTCAAAGCCGTCAGGAGATCTGCCTTCAACTGGGCGACCAGTTCCCTTATGCACCAACGGTTAAGTCAATAGGTCAGGATGATGTGGCACTCTTCCATGGTTTCAAGATCTACGAGTGGCCGGTAACTTGGTGCATTCCTCATCAATCAATTTTGGCGATATCTAGGTAGGGAGGCAAACAACAATCTGGGAACATCTCACAATGTTGAGAAACAAGTATGACACACGACAATCATAAATAATTGGTCATGTAAGTTGGATGTCATGTTGGGGGAAGAGACATTACTCCACACTCCATTCCCAGCCACAAAATCCCTGTGACAATGGACGTGTACAGGACATGTACTCAAACACCTTGCATGTGTTCCACCATACGGATTGTCAATACTGACAAATATAGTGACAAGTGTGGTGATGTCACCTGACACTCACTACATATGTGATTATCTACAAAGTATAACCGAAATGAATGCATTTGTGACGATATGCAGGTGATGATGCAGTGTGAACCCAGGACAGTCATGTAACATACTAAAATGGCATCCGCCTGTCCTGCATGCATTGGACATATGGAAGTGACCTTATTCTGCCGGCGGCAGTCGTCATGGCGGAAGTCTGTCGGAACTGCTGTGCAACTCCTCATTGGATAACATTGATGTTTATAGGAAACTGGGACCAATGACGATCACCGCCGGCGCTGACGGTCATGACTGTTGTAGTCGTAACTGCCATTTTGTATGGGCCAGCTCACTTGACTCCTGGTATTCGGGCAAGGAAGACCTCCACTTCGTGTGCTGCTGTGTCCTGATTCGTGGAGCAACGATGGCATGCACTGCAGTGGATAGGGCCATAGTCTTCACAAGTGAGGAGCTAGACAAACTGGTAGAGGGGGTCCTACCCCTGTATGGGCAGTTGAGCTCTAGGGCTACAGATCCTTTGTCCCACATTTCGGGTGGCGTTTGAGGATGAATGTGTGTGCACATTGACATGTAATGACTGATTTGGGGTTTTGCATGCACATGATGTGTGTGGTATATTAGCAGTGTGCATGGTCAGTGTATGTTGTGTGTCGCCAAAGGTTGCAAATGTATTGATATTATTTACAACATGTCCCCCATTTTTGGAATGTTTCCCATGCAGTTCAGCGCCCACCAGAAAAAAGGGTTATGGAGAGCCATGGCCAAGGAAGTGTTGACCCTGGGGGCCCATAGCTGGCGAAGCACCCACTGCAGGAAGCGGTGGGAGGACCTGGGACGTTGGGCCTGGAAGACCGCAGAGGCCCAGCTAGGGATGGCCTCCCAACATGGAAGGGGTGGGCATCAGACCCTGGCCCCCCTAATGGCCCGCATACTGGCAGTGGTCTACCCAGAGTTGGATGGGCGCTTGAGGCCAGCTCAGCAGCCACAAGGGGGTAAGTGTAGACTGTTAGGTGACTTCTGCATGGTTGTGTACTGGGGCCTCCACTGGACTTGGGATTTACGTGGTCATATGAGATTTAGGGAGTGTACAGTCCTGGTTGTCACACCAATCCTGTAGGAGTGTGACTCATTAGCTATGTAGAGTCATGCAGGAACAGAAGTGGTGGTAGTGTGACACACATTCAACTGTACTTATGGGTCACTCAAATATTCTATCATGTCACTGGCTGCACCCTCTATCTCTGCGTGTACTGTAGTAGTACAAGCTGATCATATTGGCAGTGTATTTGGGTAATGAGAGGTGTGTTTCTTTAACATTGCAATTGCTTCAATTGCAACATCAATGGATCTCTGTACCACATGTACTCCACACATTCCTGTCAATTAGTTTGTCTGAGCTCAGATTTGTTTCATCCTGTAATGGATGACATGTGGTTAGGTATGTTCTTGGGTTGAATTGTTGGATCAGTCATTTAGCCAGTTGACAGGCATGTAGTAGTTTTCAATCAGGTGTATAGGTTGCAGGGTTGAGATGATCGCTGATAAGTTTGGGCATCGCTTGCAAGACTCTATTGTAATTGATAGCAAAATGGTCTCTTGTTTACCCGTCAGGGGCTAATGTATGCATTGTTTGTATGTGAAGTGGATGTGTGGGTTATCACCATATACTCCCTTGCTGTTTCTCCCACCCTCATTCTCTCTCCACCTCTGTCTATGTGTGCATTAGCATCATCTGGCAAAGGAGGAAGGGCACTGGCGTGTGGGGATGCAGCAGCCCACGGGACCCAGGAGGCTGGCACCATTGAAGGGGACCAGTGGGACGGAGGGCAAGGGGAGCACCATGGGGAAGACTGGAGAAACCACCACATCAGATTCAGATTGCTCCTCCAATGGCAGCTCCCTGACGGTGGCGAACCCATCTGGGACCACCCCAGCACCATCCTGGTCCCCCACCCCACTTACCAGCACCACCCTCCCTGTAGCTCCGCACCCAGTTGCCCATGCCCGTTCACCCAGGAGGGCGGGGGTCTCCTTCGCTGCAAGCACTGCTGCCCCTGCCCCAGTCAGCTCTGCTGCCCTCAATGAGGAGGCTATAGACCTCCTGAGGTCCATCTCTGTGGGGCAGAAAACCATCGTGAATGCCATCCAGGGACTGGCATCCTAGATGCAGCAGTCCAATGCGTTCCTGGAAGGCATTCATGGTGCCTTGTCTGGCCTACAGAGATAATTTCAAGCTATGACCTTCTCACTGACGGCAGTTAGCGTCCCTTCATCTTCCGTACCCCCTCCAGCTACCTGTTCCCAATCCATAACCCCTCATCCTACACCCGGCCAGGGCACACATACAGACCAGCATACACCCACTACAACAGACAAGGTGCTCAAAGACAGACATAAGCATCACAAACGAACCCACATGCATGTACACACACAATACACATCTCCATACACAACAACAGACACTTACCCACTGCCTCCTCCCTTAGAGTCAAATCTCTACTCACACCTGCCAGCACTGCATCATCACACACTGGTCCTGCTAGCATTCCTGTCATACCCTCAATCACCACAACAGCAAACTCACAGACTCCCACCCCACACACCACATCAGCACTCACCACAACTACCTTCTCTGCCACCTTCAGTATATCCACCTCACTTGCACACACCACCCCAACTTTCACTCACACATCTCCCATTCCCTCTCTGTGCATCTCTACCCCCCTCCCAATGAATGCACACGCACTCTCACCCACCCAACATTCACCCATCACAGACATGCACACATAGCACACACCAGCATCCACATACAGCACACCAACATGTCAGACGAGCACTCCCTCTGCCTCCACTCCCAACCCTTAATCATGTGACCTCCCCGTGTACCTAAAAAAGTATTTCTTGCCGTCCTTGACCTCTTCCCTACTCCCCTCCCACCCTGTATTACGCCTAAATGTTGTGCCCCCCCCACCCCTCCCAGGCCCTTCCACCTCCCATTCCTCAGGTGCCCCCTCTGGTGTTTCCCCTGCTCCTCCACCCAGCAAGAAATCCACCCCTCCCAGAGCCAAACCCCCCCCAAAGTCCAAACCGAGACATGCTCCTTCCAAATCAACGCCACCTCTTCCCCCCACCCGAAACCCATGAGATTTCTGCCTGTCCCATTGATTTCTCTATGCCGTGGAGGCCTATTTGCTGTTAGGAGTCAAGTAGGGGCCATGATATCTGGACAACGTGTCCTGCATTACCGGACATTGAACTTGCCATTTGGTATTTATTGTATATAGTTTATTTATATATTTTGTGTAATAATACATCTGCCCCCATTGCTGTGCTTGGCAAGTTGAGAAGTTTATCCTGGTTTCCTTCTACATGGTGGCGTGACATCTCTGTGCAACAGTGGAATGTGTCTGTGTTGTTGCATGCGTTGGGTAGATAGGTTGTGCCATGTGCATGTTGTTGTGTGTCTGACTGCTTGCTTGTGGGATTATATGGAGTGTTGTGTGCGTTTGTGTGTATAGTGCTGCATGTGTGGATCTCCTTTTATGTTGTTTGTATGTGACGTGTCACCTGTTTCATTGTTTGGATGTGTGTTCACTGTTGTTGAATGTGTCATTGCTACATACAGTTTATGGTGTTTGTGTGTGTGTGGGGTTTCACAATGTGCCTATCTATGCCTGTGTTGAGATATTTGTGGTCTAGTTGTCGTTGTGTGGTTTTGGAGTGTTGTGTATGGATGTGTATGACTGTGTTGGTGTGCGTTGTGCTTTATGTTTGGCACGTATCTGTTTGGCTTTATGTGAATTGGGTACTTGGTTTTGAGGTATTTTGTGTGTGTGTGTGTGAGTGTGGATTTGTGTGCTGTTACGGTAAATTTGTATACGTGTGTGTGTGGCCTTCAATGTCCATGCTGGGAATGTGTGTTATGTGTGGGTGTGTATCACTGCCATTTCCTCCACTCTGTCCTAGGCGTACTTACGGTTGTAGTCTTTGTCATTGTCGCTAGCCCTGAAGGTGTATGGCGAGATACAATGCTGGGGAAGACTTGCAGGTCATTTGTCATGGCGGCCACGGACGTGTCTCTGTGCCTGGAGGTGGGTGTCTCCTTCTGTACTTTCTGTTTCTGCCAGGATTTTCTTTGCGGCCAGCCTGCCCCGGATATCCTAGCGGTGTGGTGACTCGAAATGTGGTGGGCGGCACATAGGTTTCCAGCAGCCTGAAGTTGCCTACTGCTGCCAGATGCTGCTCGTCGGCAGTACTGGCAGTCATTTGTTTGTGTTGCATTGGGTTCACTGCCTTACATGTTATATGGTGGTCACAACACCGCTGCCGGCGTGGCAGTCAGGTTACCACCAAACTCGGAATGACCACCTAAGCGACAAGTTAAATCTTTGACTGAGGCCTCCTGCTCATTATGGCCGAGAAGGGATCAATCGCGGTTGACCTCAAATTTAATCTTTACCCTGGTCGAGTTCGAGATGTGCAGATTGGCGCTTTTATTTTCTATACGCTAAAAAACATTTAGGGGATCATTGTGAACTTGGCAGGTTACCCCACCGTCAGCCGTGCTGACGGTCGTCGGAAGATCGCCAGCATGGCGAAGCCCCCGCCGGCCCTATAATGATTTTCCCGCGGGGTCGGTGGGCAGAAACAGTGTTTCCATACGCCGGCCCAGCGGGAAACAGGGCCTTTACATTGACGCTGGCTCCCAATGGAGCCGGCGCCAATGTGGCAGTGCGGCGGGTGCAGCAGCACCCGTCGCGCATTTCATTGCCTGTAATTTGGAAATGAGTGACGGGCTGTGCACAGGGGCCCCTGCACTGCCCATGCCAAGTGCAAGGGCAGTGCAGGGGCCCCCAGAGGGTCCACAAACCACCCATTCCGCCAACCTTTCGCTGGCAGTGTAAACCACCAGGAAAAGGCTGGCAGAATGGGACTTATAATCCACAGTGCTGCCCTGTCGGATCTGAAATGCCGCCACTGCCAGGCTGCCTGGTGGCGGCAGAGTTTCCACGTGGTGTTTTCGCCACGGTCATAATAGGGTGGGTAGACCGCCACTACCGCAGCAGTCCGCCCGCCACCGTTAGTCTGGAGGTCCATGGACCGTCAGATTCATAATGAGGGCCTTAATCTTTCAAAATTCATATCTTCCGTACCCTTTATTGGAATTTTGTTGTTTTAGTGTCATTGTAAAGATAAACATATAGGGCCTCATTACGACCCTGGCGGTCTTAAGACAGCAAGGGTCGCAGTGGCGATCTGACCACCACATTACGACTGTGGCAAGAGGGACTGGCGGTGCTGGCGGTGCTGGCGGTCCTAATCTGCCAGGGCAGCACTGCAGCCAGCACGGCCCTGGGGATTACAACCCCCCCCTCCACCAGCTTTTACATGGTGGTGGCACCGCCATGTAAAGGCTGGCGGAGACGGGGTGCAGGGGACCACTGGGGGGCCCTGCACTGCCCATGCATTAGATCCAGCCCAGTTGGATTTGCTATGGCATCCTGGCACCTCCTACTTCTAGCTTGGTCTGTAGTATAGGCTTCACAGAAACCTCCGCCACCACAAGTGGTAAGCCTGAGACTAGGATGTACTACTGCTCTATCCCACTGAATATTAATCTGTGCTCATCTGTGATTTTCTGCTTCATTGCAGCTGGTCCAGTGATGTCCCATACTCTTACCAGTGATGCCTTCAATACTACTCCTGACCAAAGTGCGGTCCATCACAATAGTAAACTCCAGTACAGTGGTTCTCTCTCTCCTCAATGTCCATCCCTGGATCACTACCATAGCAAGTAGTCTTTATTATTTGTTCACTCTACAGTTCATAGAGGGCTAGGGTGTTTATCAAAGCTACACAACAGGAACCTGAAACATAGTCATACCTTACCATGGCTGGGCAAAGTAATGTGAAATGCATTGCTGACCAACTAGCTTCAGTCATTGACAAGAACAACCTACTTGATCTTTACCTCTCAGGTTTCCACAAAGGCTCTAGCACTCAAACAGCACCATTAACAGTGTTCAGCACAATTTACTCCATGATAAACAAATGTTACACCAGACTCAACTAGCTTCAGTCATTGACACCGAAGACCAACTAACCAGCACCCTCGCCAGGAACCCTCCGCCCGACCCCAACGACCCGGACTCCGCCGCCATCAACCTCCAACAGTGGATCCTCAACTGCGCCAACATCCTAGCACCACTCAAGAGACCCACCGTCAACCAAGAAAAGAAAAAAGCAGCCTGGTTCACAGACGAACTGATCACCTCCAAACGCAACTGCCAGAAACTCAAGAAAAAATGGATCCTCGAGCGCACACCCGACAGCCTAGCAACCCACAAGGAAGCCAACCGCAAACACCACCAACTGATCCGACTCGCCAAACACTCCCACTTCACAGAACGCCTAAACAACAACGCACATAACAGCAAGGAACTCTTCTGCATCGTGAAGGAGCTCTCCAACCACAACGCCAACGTCAACGACGTCCCACCATCCCAGAAACTCTGCGACGCTCTCTCCACCTTTTTTTACCAGAAAATCGCCACCATCCACGACAGCTTCAACACCACACCTCCGCCAGACCTCTCCCCCAATAACCCCTCTCACGCCGACCGCCTCACCACCTGGACCCACGTGGACGACGCCGAAACCCTAAAGACCATGAACTCCATCCACTCAGGATCTCCATCGGACCCCTGCCCACATCACATCTTCAACAAAGCCGACGCCACCATCGCCCCCCAACTCCGCAAGATCATCAACCTCTCCTTCAACACCGCTACCTTCCCAGACAGCTGGAAGCACGCCGATAACCAACCCCACCTCAAGAAACCCAAGGCTGACCTCAACGACCTCCAAAACTTCAGACCGATCTCCCTCCTCCCCTTCCCAGCGAAGGTCATCGAGAAGATCGTCAACGCACAGCTCTCCCACTACCTCAAAGACAATTCCATCCTAGACCCCTCCCAATCCGGTTTCAGGCGCAACCACAGCACAGAGACTGCACTCCTCGCCGCCACAGACGACATCAGACAACAAATGGACAACGGCGAAACTTCAGCCCTGATCCTCCTAGACCTATCCGCCGCCTTCGATACGGTCTGCCACCGCACCCTACTAACTCGCCTCCACGAAGCCGGAATTCAAGTCAAAGCCCTCAACTGGATCTCCTCTTTTCTCTCCGGTAGAACCCAGAGAATCCGACTCTCACCCTTCCGCTCCGAAGCCACCAACCTCATCTGCGGCGTCCCCTAAGGCTCCTCGCTAAGCCCAACGCTGTTCAACGTATACATGGCACCCCTCGCACACCTGGCCCGTCAACACAGCCTCAGCATCCTCTCATAGGCCGACGACACCCAGCTCGTCCTCTCCCTCACTAAAGATCCACACACCACCAAAGCCAACCTCCACGAGGGTCTGAAATCCATCGCCGAATGGATGAGAAACAGCCGCCTGAAACTAAACTCCGACAAGACGGAAGTCCTCATCCTCGGTCGCTCCCCCTCCGCCTGGGATGACTCTTGGTGGCCCACCGATCTGGGCCCCCCACCCACTCCAGCCAACCACGCACGCAACCTCAGCTTCATCCTCGACTCCGCTCTCACCATGTCCAAACAGGTCAACGCAGTCTCCTCCTCCTGTTTCAACACCCTCCGCATGCTCCGCAGAATCTTCAAGTGGATCCCGATGGAAACCAGAAAGACGGTGACCCAAGCCCTCGTCACTAGCAGACTTGACTATGGCAACGCACTCTACACAGGCATCCCAACAAAAGACATCCAACGACTCCAACGCATCCAGAACGCATCCGCCCGCCTGATCCTCGACATACCCCGCCGATGCCACATCTCCCAGCACCTGAAGGACCTCCACTGGCTCCCCGTGGACAAGAGGATCACCTTTAAACTCCTGACCCACGCGCACAAGGCACTACACGACGCCGGACCCACCTACCTGAACAACAGACTCAACTTCTATGCTCCCTCCCGCCAACTCAGCTCTGCCAACCTATCCCTCGCCATCGTTCCCCGAATCCAGCGCAAGACCTCCGGCGGCAGATCCTTCTCCTACCTCGCCGCCAAGACCTGGAACTCACTCCCGACCTCCCTACGCCAGACCCAGGACCTCTTCACCTTCAGGAGACTCCTCAAGACATGGCTCTTCGACCGATAGCAGCTACATCTCCCCCCCCTAGCGCCTCGAAACCCTAACGGGTACATAGCGCGATTTATAAATTTAATGATTGATTGATTGATTGATTGATTGATTATCCATCACAATTTGTCAGTAGCCTTTGATACTACTGATAGCCAAAAACTCAATTAATTACGTTAAAGGTAATTCACCCTAAAAGGAACATTTTTGGGTTAGATTATTTCCACAAACAACCTTCTGAGATGTCAACACTCCCTCACCAAGCTCTTACAGCGTTCCCTCAAGTATGCATAATGGCACCAACAAATTTCAACCTGTTTATCGTACTATTTAGAAATCTGAAGGGCGAGGATGATATTGGAATCCACTGATGTGCAAATGATACCAACTCTATCTAAACATGTACATATTTTAAGACATCTGCATTTTAAAAGACTGCCAGGAAAAACTCCATAACTGGATGTCTTCCAACTTTTAAAGGTTAAATCTCAAAAAGCTACATTTATCATCCTTCACTGGCAAACTTACTCCAAAATTTATGACAAATGATGGCCTATACATGAGATAGTCAACTTCGACCCTCACTTAAACATGCCATTCAATATCATAGATACAGTGAAAGAATCTAGGAAGACTCATTACTCCTTAAAAAATGAAGGCCCTTCCATCAACCAATTGACTTTCGACTTGTTGTTTAAGCACTGAAAATCTCTTGAATTGCTATTGGAAAAATCACCCTAGTGGGAGCAACAACCGCCTGTATAGATCCCCTCAAAGTGAGTCACCATCCTGCAGTCTGGCTAGTCTTAGAAATTAAAAAAATTACCACATCAATAATGTCACGAGAGAGCTTCATCGGCCATCACTGTAAGCTAGAATCAAATTCAAGATGCCATGCATCATCTTTAAAGCCTGCCATTCACTAAAAGGTGAATACTTTTGATTCTCCTTAAAAAGGTTTGCTAATGCAAAGGACCTCAGGAGCAAATAAACATTTAGAAGTGAGACAAAAAAATGAAACATTATGTGAGAAAACAGGGCTGATTGCAGAGGCCCCCTAACTTTTTGCCCCCATTTTCCACTTTATGCTGGTGTTTTCCTGACTCTGATGGTGCCCTGGGTACTGCTAACCAGTCCCAGGGCCTGTGCTCTGTGTAAAATGGATATGCAAATTAGGCTAATTATAATTGGCTAAGTTAACCTACTTATAAGTCCCTAGTATATGGTAGGGCATGTAGGTTAAGGGACCACAGCATAGGTGGTGCACACCTAGGTGCACTGCTGAGGTGCCCAGTGTCATTTTAAAGGCAGGCCTGCCTTGCTGGCTGCTTTTAAATTAAAGTTATATGCAAATTCGACTTTGGAATTAAAAGTACTTCCAAAGTCTTAAACTACCTTATTTTTACATATAAGTCACCCCTAAGGTGTGCCCTATGTGCCCCTAGGGCTGGGTGCCATGTAACTATAAGCAGGGACTTTATAAAAATAGATTTATAAGCCCTGGTGAGGTAAAAACAGCCAAATTTGTTTTTCCCTCATTGAAGTAAATGGCCTTCATAGGCTAGAATGGGCAGACTTTATTTTAAATTTTAAAGTCTCCTTAAATGTTACATACCAAGAATTTGGTATCAAATTAATTGTTGTAATAAATCCCACAACTTCCAGTTGTTGGATTTAATATAACTTGTTCAGGTAAAAAGTTTAGACTTTACCTAAAAAGTTGCCAATTTCAGCTCTGCATTGTTTTTGCTGCTGTGCTCTGATTGGCCAGCCTGCAGCAGCTTCTGCCAGGCTGCCTTGATGAGGTGTGAAGTGGCCTGGCTTCACACAAAGGAATGTGCTTGGGGGAGAGAATCTCCCCTCAGCAGATGGTGAGGCAGGAAGGGGGAGGGCTGCCAAACTGGTCTTCAAAGGCAGAGAAGGACATTTGCAGCACCCAGCAACACCCCCACATCCTGCAACCCCAGACAATTAGGTGCCCCCTTGATTAGATTAGGAGAGGGCAGGAGAGGGGTGTGTTTATGATTTTTAGCCACACCAGTGGGTGGGCTCAGCCAGATGTAACCTCCAAAAATCAGATTCATCCATGTTGGATTTTTAGAGACTGTTGCCTTCTGGGATGGATTTTTGCCACACTTCCCAGGAAGTGGTCATCACAGGGGGACGACCCTGTCCCTGATTGGAGAACCAGGGCCCCCCTGCTTTTCACCCAGGAGCAAGGATAAAACTGGCAGACCTGCACCCACGCCTCAGATCCCCACCAAATTTCAAGAAGAAAGAACTTAAGGAGAAGAAGGACTGCCCTGCTGGACCCCTGGCCTGCACCTGGAACCTGCACTCAGAAGGACTGCACCAGCTGCACACTTGGGCTTCACCACAAGAAGGACTTTGCCTGGCTTCAACTGGTTCAAGGAGAGACTCCCTGTTTGCTACAGGTGACAAATTGCTAACCAGAGTCCCCTGCACCAACTCCTGAAGAAAGCGACCAGCTGACCACTGTCCAGTGGCCAAAAAGGAGTTTGCGCCAGGTGCATTCTGGGAGTTGAAGTCTGCACCCCCCAAGGACCATCACAGAACTTCTGGACCCTTGGGGTGAGCTGTGGACCCCAAAAGAACCTTAAAAGAACATCTGGGTGAAGCCCCAGAAGTTTGGAAAAGATTTGAGAATTTTGGGAAAAAAGCTCCAGAGAGGGACCGACCCGCCGCGGAAATTCTAGCCGGCTTGCCTCAACCGCGACCCGGCCTGACTTCGTGGTTCGTCCCGGTAAAGAAAAACATCCGAAAAAGAGACTAAGTCCGAACGTAAAAAGTTGACCGGGACCTCCCAGCCATCGTATCCGAGAAAGGCTCCACGGACGTCGGATCAAGATCCAGGTTTACCCCGGTCGAAGGATTTTCATCTCGAAAAAACGACTAAGTCCGAAGGTAGAAATCACCACCGAGGAAACCCACATCGCGTATCCGGACAAGGGCTCCAGGAGGTCGGATTCAACTGGCAGGTTCGTCCCGGTGAAGAAAAATCTTCAAAATAAAGACTAAGTCAGAAGGTAACTTTTTAACCGAGGCCTCCCGCTACTTGTAGCCGAGCAGGGCTCCATCGCGGTCGGCCTGAAACTTTGACTTTGCCCCGGTCCTGGTGCAACCAGATGACCCGATTGGCGCTTTTTGTTTCTAAGCGCTAGAAAAATAATAATTCTTTAAAAATTCATATCTCCGGTTCCCCTGAACCGATTTTAATCGTTTTTGTGTCATTTTAAAGATAAAAACATAAACTATTTTTATAAATTGGTTTTGGATTTTTAAACTGTTTCCTGTGTTTTATTTAATTACTGTTTTGTGATATTTGAATGCTTTACACTTTGTCTCCTAAGTTAAGCCTTGCCGCTCGTTGCCAAGCTACCAAGGGTTGAGCTGGGATTAATTTACTGAGACCTAACTGTACCTAGGTGGAGGTTAGTGGCTTGTTGCTAGGTGTAGGTACCTACCTGCCCTACCAATAACCCATTTTCCAACATTTTTGGAAGCAGCGACGGGATCCTGTACTTGTGTTCAATATCGCGTTACAGTTTTAAGTAAAACAAATTAAAAATCCTTTAAATTGTCCTAGTGCAAAAATTGTTTTTAATTATTAATTTGGATTAATTTCAATTATTGAATTTTTGTAATTTTTCTAAATTCTTGTTTCCAATTTTTGCAAAAGTTTTTTTGACACAAAACTAGGGAACCATGAAGCTTGATCTGGCTAGCCTACCCACACTGACAGTAGTCCAGCTTAGGGGGTTGTGTATTGAAAGAGGGTTGCCTGCAACCACTGATCTCAGGAAGCAAATCCTGATCAAATCCCTGACAGCATGGGCTGAGGCCCAAGAGGTAGACTCAGAGGAAGTTCCAGAGGAGGGAGAAAAAGGGGAGGATGCTGGCTCTAACCACTCAGGGGAGGGAAGGCATCTGACCCTAAGTGAGGACGAGGAAGAACGGTCCTCAGTAAATACAGTCACTAGGGGCAGACCCAAAGCTAGTGGTGGGAAGGGGGTCCTTTCAGGAGGAGAGAACCCATCCATCAGAGAAAGAGAGCTGGAGGCCCAGCTAGCATACATAGCTTTGGAAGCAGACAAGCTGGCCCTAGAAAAGAAAAAGTGGGCATACAAAGAGAAAAGAGATGGAGGCAGCGATAAAGAAGCTGAGGTGTCCATGGGTGGGGGAGTTTGCCCCAGATTACCCAAGGGGGTGGTTCCTGCCTATGTAGAGGGGGATGACATAGATAAGTGGCTGGGGGCCTTTGAGAGGGCCCTCCAGATGAGGAGAGTCAAGCCTCAGTACTGGGGTTCACTTCTTTGGGAGTTAGTTCCCAACTCAGGGAGGGATAGGCTTCTGACCTTAAGGGGGGAGGAGGCAGATTCATACCCTAGTATGAAGAGGTGCTTAGCCAAGAAGTTTGGTCTGACCCCAGAGCAATATAGAATGAAGTTCAGGGACACCCAGAAGGTCAGTACCCAGTCTTGGGTTGACTTTGTGGACATTTCACTAAAGGCACTAGAGGGCTGGATTATTGGTAACAAAGTAGATACTTATGAGGGGTTATACAATCTGATCATGAGAGAGCACATCTTGACCAATTGTACCCAAGAAAGGTTACGCCAGCATCTAGTGGACTCTAAGCATACCAACCCTAGAGAGCTAGGGGAGGCAGCTGATGAGTGGTTGAGAACCAGGGTGGTTGTCAAGTCCCAGGGGGGAGACTCCAAGAAGGGGGGGGCAGGTCCCCAAAAACCTAAGGAGGGAGGTGGTAAGCCCACCACAGAGACTCCCTCTGTACCCCAGAACCCTAAGAAGGAGGAGAGTAAATCCCACTCCCACTCCCACTCTGACAATCAAAGACAGGGAGACCCAGGGTTAAAAAAGCTCTTGGACAGTAGGGCTTGCTTTGACTGTCAGCAGACAGGTCACTTCAGAGGAGATGCAGCCTGTCCAAAGAAGGTGGTTAGCACTGGGCTGTCCAGTGTAGCCATAGAGGAGGACTCCTCAGATGATGAAGTCCTCCTAGCAATGAGCTGGGAGACAGGACCAGATGGTAAACTGGTAATCCCTGAGGGTGGGAGTAGGCACTTCCACCACATTCAAGTGAATGGGATCCCTACCACTGGCCTGAGAGACACCTGTGCCAGTCACACTATAGTGAGTGACCGGTTAGTGACCCCAGACATGTATGTCCCAGGAGAGACAAGGAAAGTCAGGATAGCCACAGGGGAGGTCACCTCCAAACCTGTAGCCATAGTGCCCCTAGAGAGGGAGGGTATCCTTGACTGGATTAGGGTGGTAGTCAGTGCTGACCTCCCCCTAGATTGTATCCTGGGCAATGACCTCCCAGAGGTGAGTCTGGTCCCAGATGGGGCGGTCGCCCAGGGCGCCCCCCCAAACCAAAGTCCTGGGGAGTCAGTCCCTACAGTTAGGAGACAGGGGTCCCCAAGAAAAGGAAAGAAGAAAAGGAAGGGTAGGCCACTCTTAAAGAGAATTCCAGGGAGCCAAAGGCCTTCTGCCCCAGTAGGGCGGGAGCCCAGAGTTGGCACTGGTGAGGCCTCCCCTGACCCCAAGGAAGTCCTGAGTAGACAGGCAGCTGTCCAGATGCAGGGTGTTGCCCCTGCACTGACAAAAGGGAGAGTGGATGGAGGGTGTCTGCCACAGGAAGTGGTAGCCCCCCACTCTAGACAGCAAGAGGGGTGCCAGGACCTCACAATTGCCCCTAAAGCAGCTCAGCCACCTGTCAGTGGAGAGCTTAGGGTGTGGTTCTGGGTACTGACAGCTGTCAGTAGCCTCTGCTGGGTGCTAGCCTTCCTGGCAGCACTGTACCTAACCTGGGAGGCAGACCCCAGGGCCAATAACAAAGTAGGCCCCCTGACCCTATTGGTCATGGTGGGGTTGCTCAAGTGTTGGGTGACCTCTTTGGGTAAGCTAGGTGTTGCCCTAGCAAAGTTTGGAGTAGGGGAGGTGGGCACCTCACTACCCAAGTTGGCAGAGAAAGAGGAGGAAGACCCCCCTAGAGGGAAGTTTCAGTTTGAGATGGATCCTTTCATTGTTGGGGTGGGTTCACTACCCAGAGGGAGTGACCCTGACAGGAGGATGTAAGGCAGAGTAGGCCCTGCAAAGGGACAGCCAGTTCTCTTCACTGTCTTCCTCGCCTAACAAGCCAGGAACACTCTCCCAGGGTTGGGCTGAGTCTCCTGGGCGTGTGGGCTGGGGGGGGGGGGGGCTGTGTGAGAAAACAGGGCTGATTGCAGAGGCCCCCTAACTTTTTGCCCCCATTTTCCACTTTATGCTGGTGTTTTCCTGACTCTGATGGTGCCCTGGGTACTGCTAACCAGTCCCAGGGCCTGTGCTCTGTGTAAAATGGATATGCAAATTAGGCTAATTATAATTGGCTAAGTTAACCTACCTATAAGTCCCTAGTATATGGTAGGGCATGTAGGGTAAGGGACCACAGCATAGGTGGTGCACACCTAGGTGCACTGCTGAGGTGCCCAGTGTCATTTTAAAGGCAGGCCTGCCTTGCTGGCTGCTTTTAAATTAAAGTTATATGCAAATTCGACTTTGGAATTAAAAGTACTTCCAAAGTCTTAAACTACCTTATTTTTACATATAAGTCACCCCTAAGGTGTGCCCTATGTGCCCCTAGGGCTGGGTGCCATGTAACTATAAGCAGGGACTTTATAAAAATAGATTTATAAGCCCTGGTGAGGTAAAAACAGCCAAATTTGTTTTTCCCTCATTGAAGTAAATGGCCTTCATAGGCTAGAATGGGCAGACTTTATTTTAAATTTTAAAGTCTCCTTAAATGTTACATACCAAGAATTTGGTATCAAATTAATTGTTGTAATAAATCCCACAACTTCCAGTTGTTGGATTTAATATAACTTGTTCAGGTAAAAAGTTTAGACTTTACCTAAAAAGTTGCCAATTTCAGCTCTGCATTGTTTTTGCTGCTGTGCTCTGATTGGCCAGCTTGCAGCAGCTTCTGCCAGCCTGCCTTGATGAGGTGTGAAGTGGCCTGGCTTCACACAAAGGAATGTGCTTGGGGGAGAGAATCTCCCCTCAGCAGATGGTGAGGCAGGAAGGGGGAGGGCTGCCAAACTGGTCTTCAAAGGCAGAGAAGGACATTTGCAGCACCCAGCAACACCCCCACATCCTGCAACCCCAGACAATTAGGTGCCCCCTTGATTAGATTAGGAGAGGGCAGGAGAGGGGTGTGTTTATGATTTTTAGCCACACCAGTGGGTGGGCTCAGCCAGATGTAACCTCCAAAAATCAGATTCATCCATGTTGGATTTTTAGAGACTGTTGCCTTCTGGGATGGATTTTTGCCACACTTCCCAGGAAGTGGTCATCACAGGGGGACGACCCTGTCCCTGATTGGAGAACCAGGGCCCCCCTGCTTTTCACCCAGGAGCAAGGATAAAACTGGCAGACCTGCACCCACGCCTCAGATCCCCACCAAATTTCAAGAAGAAAGAACTTAAGGAGAAGAAGGACTGCCCTGCTGGACCCCTGGCCTGCACCTGGAACCTGCACTCAGAAGGACTGCACCAGCTGCACACTTGGGCTTCACCACAGGAAGGACTTTGCCTGGCTTCAACTGGTTCAAGGAGGGACTCCCTGTTTGCTACAGGTGACAAATTGCTAACCAGAGTCCCCTGCACCAACTCCTGAAGAAAGCGACCAGCTGACCACTGTCCAGTGGCCAAAAAGGAGTTTGCGCCAGGTGCATTCTGGGAGTTGAAGTCTGCACCCCCCAAGGACCATCACAGAACTTCTGGACCCTTGGGGTGAGCTGTGGACCCCAAAAGAACCTTAAAAGAACATCTGGGTGAAGCCCCAGAAGTTTGGAAAAGAGTTGAGAATTTTTGGAAAAAAGCTCCAGAGAGGGACCGACCCGCCGCGGAAATTCTAGCCGGCTTGCCTCAACCGCGACCCGGCCTGACTTCGTGGTTCGTCCCGGTAAAGAAAAACATCCGAAAAAGAGACTAAGTCCGAACGTAAAAAGTTGACCGGGACCTCCCAGCCATCGTATCCGAGAAGGGCTCCACGGACGTCGGATCAAGATCCAGGTTTACCCCGGTCGAAGGATTTTCATCTCGAAAAAACGACTAAGTTCGAAGGTTGAAATCACCACCGAGGAAACCCACATCGCGTATCCGGACAAGGGCTCCAGGAGGTCGGATTCAACTGGCAGGTTCGTCCCGGTGAAGAAAAATCTTCAAAATAAAGACTAAGTCAGAAGGTAACTTTTTAACCGAGGCCTCCCGCGACTTGTAGCCGAGCAGGGCTCCATCGCGGTCGGCCTGAAACTTTGACTTTGCCCCGGTCCTGGTGCAACCAGATGACCCGATTGGCGCTTTTTGTTTCTAAGCGCTAGAAAAATAATAATTCTTTAAAAATTCATATCTCCGGTTCCCCTGAACCGATTTTAATCGTTTTTGTGTCATTTTAAAGATAAAAATATAAACTATTTTTATAAATTGGTTTTGGATTTTTAAACTGTTTCCTGTGTTTTATTTAATTACTGTTTTGTGATATTTGAATGCTTTACACTTTGTCTCCTAAGTTAAGCCTTGACGCTCGTTGCCAAGCTACCAAGGGTTGAGCTGGGATTAATTTACTGAGACCTAACTGTACCTAGGTGGAGGTTAGTGGCTTGTTGCTAGGTGTAGGTACCTACCTGCCCTACCAATAACCCATTTTCCAACACATTATTTGCCTGCAACATGCCGTTTGTAACAAGGTGAGGCCCCCTTACCGAAATTATTACATGCATTAAATTAAGTATGTCAAAAATCAAGTGAGAACGGTTCAAATCACACAAGTAAAAAATTCAAGTGAGTAACGTTCAAAGGAATGCAATCAAGAAGTTTCACATCAAATAATATAAAGTCCAATTTACCCATTTATTATACTTATCTTCATATAGTCTGAGCATTTTGGTTTCTAATACCAATTATTTACTTATAAATATAGAGCCCTGAAGAAGTCGCTGGGGACTAGAAGAATTCCCCTTGACGAAACACGTGTTGGCTCGACGTGGAGTGTACCTTCGTGGAGGATGCTGTAAAATCTTTAATTGTGACCTATTAAATTTCTGGACTGAATTGGACTTTATACTATTTGATGTGAAACTTCTTGATTGCATTCCTTTGAACGTTACTCACTTGAATTTTTGACTTGTGTGATTTGAACTGTTCTCACTTGATTTTTGACATACTTAATTTTATGCATGTAATAATTTCGGTAGGGGGGCCTCACCTTGTTTTAAATTTTTGTTGGGTTCATCTTGAACCTTCGAGGGATGGGTGTTTTCCCTTGTGTAGGCAACCCCTAATAATTCAATTGGCCTAATAGTACCCTGAGCTCCATCAATCCCCTATTATTACACCCCATTTTTTCTTTATAAATTTCTTGAGGGGGCAGCTTGGAAACAGGCCTTTACGGTTATACATTCTCCAGTATGGATAGAACCAAAGTAGCAGAGGAACTGTTCGAAAGCCTAGCCTAGGGGGGCACAATTCAGAATACATCACGAAATAACTTTAACCCACAAAATGAAGGCTTATGGAGCAAATTTATTAGATTGGAGAGACTAAAAAAGAGTGAATTATCTAAATGGTGGGATGGAGCGACTTTAAAACAATATAAGAAGTTAAATCGCATACCCAGGGGTTTAAGATCTCAAATCTTTCCCACCTATGATGATTTGGATATGGATTTGTTAGTTTTGTGGGATAATGAACTGACTACCAGCTCAATGAAACTTATGGATATTTTGATTATTAACTCTGAGAGGAAAGTGACCCAATTACAAAAAGAAATCTATGATTTAGAAAAGGAAATAGTCAATTTAAATCTTAAGGAAGCTACTGATAAAAATTACAAGACGTTGGAGGAAATACTACTCAAGTTTCAGGAAGAAATCATACAAAGAAAAGCCCGTAAATTGAAACGTGATGAAAAGGATTATCTGACAGGCAGAATTTTCACGTTTTCTAGCAAATATGATCATCTAATACACACCAATTTGGCCTCTAGGAGATCTAGCTTGTCCAACGTTTCAGACTCAACATCTATTAGCACTTCGGTCACTAGTGATAGTGAGGTGGAAAGTGGTCCGAGTACTTCTGCCAAGGCTAGTGACGTCCGGGAGGGCAGTACTTTTTTACAGGAGTTAATAAGAATGAGACAAGGCAAATTTACTCAAAACAAAGAAATACCCCATACAAAAAAACCAGGAGGGGTAATAGAGGATCAGGTGGTCAAAACAAAGGATCAGGAGGGTGTGAAAACGAGATCTCGGGACAAGAAAAATTAGATGTGGAAGAATTTTCAAATATAAATGTGATCAACTTATCTAAAATTGAATTAACATCGGGGATGAGTAGTCTTTTAGCTAAAGGACTAAATTTCTGTCCTAAAACTTTTGGAGATCCCTGCAAATCCAAGATTGACCTTTTTAAATTCATGCATAAACTCAAACTAAAAAGATTTTTTCAGATGAATCATATTGAGAATACAACTTCGGATGAAGTGGTTTCTCCACTAAGTACCTTGTCTATTAAGGAGGTGCAAGACACAGCACTCATACTTTCCTTAGCAGAACGGGATGAGGATCCAGATATTTGTTCCAGGATACTACATGATCTGGATTTAGATTACAGTAGAACCATTTCTAGTGGTTTAAAAAGGAAATCCGGCTGGACTCCGAAATCTTGTGGTATGAGCATTTTTGATAGATTTTTTGACCTGGTTTGTCAAGATTATGATAACTACATGTCAAAGAACAAATACAGACAATTTTCCAAAAACCTGAGTCCAGATGAATCATTTGCATTGGAAAGACTTAGACAAGACAAGGATATCATTGTCAGACAAGCTGATAAAGGTGGGAATGTTGTTCTTATGAATAAAATAGATTATGATAATGAGATAATGTCACAACTGAATGATCTGGCGTGTTATGAGAGAATTGCTGGCAATCCCATCCCCAACCTGGTTGATCTGATAAATAAGAAATTATGTATATGGCAACAAGAGGGATTATTGAATAGAGATGAATTTTCATACTTGAAGGTTGCTCATCCTAGATATCCATGTCTATACACACTGCCCAAGGTTCATAAGGGTCTGCCTTTTCCACCAGGTAGACCTATTGTCTCAGGTTTAGAAGGTTCAACTGAAAAACTTTCTGAATTTGTTGACTGTTTTTTGCAACCGATAGTATGTAATCTCCCATCTTTTATTAAGGATACTACTCATATTCTAAGTATTCTAAATGATGTTGATTGGGATAGGAACATGCTGTTAGTTACACTTGACGTAGTATCCCTTTATACTTGTATCGAACACGAACTAGGATTAGAAGCCATCCGTTTCTTTCTAACCAAAAGGTCAGCAAGCCTTTGGCAACATACTGTAATGTTAATTGAAATGATTGATGTAATTCTTATGAATAACTTCTTTCTATATAATAACGACTGGTTTAGACAAAAACGGGGTGTTGCCATGGGCTCCAAATTCTCTCCTTCCTATGTGAATGTGTTCATGGGTTGTTTTGAACATAATTGGGTTTGGGGCTCGGAATCTACTAAGTGGCAAACTGATATTTTGTTTTGGGGTAGATTCATAGACGATTGCTTCATGATCTGGACTGGTGGAGAACAAAGATTGTTAGAATTTTGTACTTTTTTGAACTCCAACACCATGAACGTTGAAATTATATATCAGTACAGCGCGGAGAAGATTGTATTTCTAGACGTGGAGGTTTTTATTGCGGATAACAAAATCCATAGTAGACTCTTCCGGAAAGCCACAGCTTGCAACTCTATTTTACATGCTGCAAGTGCTCACCCGCGACATCAAATAGCTTCTATTCCCTTTGGTGAAATGGTGAGGGCACGACGAAATTGCAGTTTGGATGATGAATTCGTATTTCATGTGAATGATATGGGTAAAAGATTTAGAGCACGTGGCTACTCCAAAAAAATGATCAAGAAGGCACAACTAAGAAGTAGAAATGTTAGCAGGATTGATACTTTGAGAACCGGAAATCGTAAGAACATGTTAGATGAATCTAATAAGGTACGCCTTATAACAGATTTTAATGATGCTTCGTTGATTTTGGGTAAGTTTATGGCTAAACATTGGCATTTACTTTCACAAGATGAGTCAATCAAAAATATAATACCAGAAAGAATTCCCACTACATACCGTAAAGGTAAAACTCTGAAAAATATTTTGAGTCCCAGTTTTACTACTTTTTCCCCTAACAGAACGTGGCTACCCGCACAAACGAGTGGTTTTTTCAGATGTGGTAACTGTGGCACGTGTCGCTGGGCATGCCATGGGATTAAAGAATTCGCCTTGGAAGGGAAAGTATACAAAATTTGTACTATGATCAATTGTAACACTACTCATGTTGTTTACGTAATACAATGCAAATGTACACGTATTTATGTAGGAAGTACTATACGGCCACTAAAGGCTAGAATTGGTGAACATATGCGGATGCTTAAAAATGGTGATACGAGATATCCAATAGTTACCCATATTCTATCCTGTAATTCAAAATCAATCCATAAAAATTTTAAATTTTTTGGACTAGAACATTTTCCCCGTAACCCGAGAGGGGGTAACAGAGAATTGATGCTACGTAGGAAAGAGGCGACATGGATAATGAGATTAAAGGCTGTGGAATTGGGCCTTAACTCTGACAGGGAGTTAGAGTTCTTTTGGGGGGATCGCAGTTAATGTAAATGTGATAATGATCAGTCATTTTTATATTTACAACACATGGATATGTTTGTTTTATGTTTCAATTGATGTGGATAAATATTGTAATTATTAACCAAAATTCTTACACTTGAAGACTACTCTACCATTGATTGATATTGGGGCGTTTGACTTTGAATTGATCATTAACCTTCTTACCTTTATCTATACTTTCAATCTGCTATCTTCTCTTATTTACATGGTCTCAGAGGAATTGCCCTAGTCACAAGGGTTTTTTGTCTTTTGACACCACCTGGTGATATAACCTATATTAGTCAATTCATCTAATAGTGGCCAGTATTTTGTGTAAGCTGTTTCCTTTTCATATTGTAATAGTAGTTTGGTGACTGTCACAGTGAGAACTTATCAATTTGGACGTTTTGGGTACTGTTTACTTGTATGTACAAAACATGAGCAATTTTTATTTCTCTGAGATACAGTTATTATATTTGTATGAGTACTAGGTAGGGTTGTTTTTAACAAATTATGATTTCTGATTATTTTAACCCCACCTAAAGTCCGTTTTCCTTGTTGGATGGTATTTTCCTTTAGATGGTATTTCTACATTAATTGGTCGTATCTCCTAATAAGAGAATCTATGAGGGATGAATCTGCGATGTGTTGCGGCTTTCGTAACGTTGTGTGTTTGAATAACGGACTACAGTCCGTTTTCTCTGTTGTTGGCGCGAGGTGACACCTCGCTCCCGGAGGTGATTTAGTCTCCGAAAGCGCGAGACGCGCGTGTGCGTACTCGCAACATGGCGTCGCTTGGCGTTTAGACGCCGATTTGGATAGCGTGCAACTGTATAGGTAAGAAAGCAGAGGTTTATTAGAATAGTTTCTTCACGGGCTGGACCTTAACGTGTTATATAGACTGAACTTCTTTTATTTGCTTACAGCCTAGAATGTAACGGCCTCATAATTTGTTGACGATACAGTCGTGGAATCCAATGTAAGATACATAACCTTCACGTATTTGCATGCTTTTGTAATTACGGTCAGTAGCAAGTTATTTAGTTGAATATTGTGCCTCTTTTCTTCTTGCGGTAACAGGCATAATGTTTGATATTGAGCAGTGAAATTTGTCACATTACTTATCTTTTGGAGTGACTTGCAATAAATTGGAATCGGAAGCTTACAAGGTATTACTAGGTGACAATGCTTTCCAAGACAAACTAATTGTGGCTTTTCATTAACTTTTCACTAATATTTCATCTGTTTTGGTGCTTGGATAAAAATCTACGTGGTGCTTTGATAATAGTAAAGAGTATGTTGGTTAAGTATCACTTTTTGGTGTTGAAATTGGTGATGGGGGGTTCTAAATGAAGGATTGCCAATTATTGGATTTTATCACTAGAGAATTCTTCTTTCCTCTCACGTTTTAATGAATTCTTTGAGTTTTTAAGGGGACCTTTTCCCATTTATTATACTTATCTTCATATAGTCTGAGCATTTTGGTTTCTAATACCAATTATTTACTTATAAATATAGAGCCCTGAAGAAGTCGCTGGGGACTAGAAGAATTCCCCTTGACGAAACACGTGTTGGCTCGACGTGGAGTGTACCTTCGTGGAGGATGCTGTAAAATTTAAAATTGTGACCTATTAAATTTCTGGACTGAATTGGACTTTATACTATTTGATGTGAAACTTCTTGATTGCATTCCTTTGAACGTTACTCACTTGAATTTTTGACTTGTGTGATTTGAACTGTTCTCACTTGATTTTTGACATACTTAATTTCATGCATGTAATAATTTCGGTAGGGGGGCCTCACCTTGTTTTAAATTTTTGTTGGGTTCATCTTGAACCTTCGAGGGATGGGTGTTTTCCCTTGTGTAGGCAACCCCTAATAATTCAATTGGCCTAATAGTACCCTGAGCGCCATCAATCCCCTATTATTACACCCCATTTTTTCTTTATAAACATGCCGTTTGTATTTGTATTTATATGTGGTATTTCTATAGCACACATCTAGCTGAAAGGCGATGGAAACATAGGGCATGATTTAGAGTCTGGCAGTTGGGTACTTTGGGCCTGATTTAGAGTTTGGTGTATGGGTTACTCCATTACAAATTTGATGGCTATCCTGTCCACCGAATTACAAGTGCCATAGAATATAATGGACTCTAAATCAGGCCCTTTGTATCATACGTGATGGACACATTGTCTGCCTTATTAAAAGTAAATTATATCATAATGCACTTATAATAAGGCAGCCAGGATATTCTTAATGGCCTTGGCCAAGCTCTAAATCAAGCCCAGAATCAAGACCATAGACTTTTTCTGAAGATATTCCTTCCATGTGGAGCTGGGCTATCACAGGAATTTACATTAATTCTGGAAAAATTACAATGACATCTGTTGAAGTGATATTTGGAAATCTCACCCATGGTTCTCACCCCATTTTGTCTTTATGAATTCCCCAATCCTCTCCTCTTTATATTTAACATAAATGATGTCCGGACCATGCCATACTACTAGTTCTTCCTCTCCCCTTGTCTTGCATTATCTCTTGTGTGCATTATTTTATAGTAGCTGACTGTCTCATTGTAAATGTTCTCCTGCATCTTAAGCCGTTGGTCCTCATTTCACATAATATATGGTTTATTGGCTATTTCCTTTAGTTTTTTGTAAGAGATCTTCATCTATATAGTTTTAGCATACACAACTTGCACTTCATAACAATAGAAATTTAATTAGTAAATATATCAAGATTTGTTTGAGGTGATCTGAAAGAAACCATTCCAAATTTTATCTCCAGGCTATAAGCAAAAACTCCTGAACTAGATTGAACCAACTTGCCATGAAGTTAGATATTTACCCAGAACAGATTTTTTTTTTCTTAGGTATAAATCAATTTCAGATATTTGCAATACAAAAAAATGCAGGGCAGATTAAAAGGGTAATCTTTTACAAAAGCATTTGAATTGATATATTTGCAGGCTACGCATGTGTAAAATTACAAAACAAAGCTCTCTTCATTGTCTGAGGGAGTTTTTTTGTCCATTAGCCATCGTGGCATCTGCTGATTCTCTATGCAATACCTTTGGTTCATGGACTGTTAGTCAATTACCACAATATGAGTGGCTGCAACAATTTGTCAATTTATTTTGCAGTTACTTTTCATTCTATTGTCTGTCAACTCTTTGAGGATCCCACTTCAAAAATCTGGACGAAATCTGAAGGCTTGAATATCACATTGTGACCACAGGAGCAGATGGGGGGTGCATAAAAATGATCATCAGCGATGTCATCAAATCTGTCATTTAATATGTAATGTGTGATGTAATATGTGAGGTCATAAGCAGTGTATGGCAGGGGTGTAAGTTATAGTTAGCTCAGTAGTCTGTAAGTGGTGAAGTTAAGAGTTGTGTTTTAAACCACACCAATTTAAAATCTATATATCTATATCAAGCAAAAAAATCATCTATAACATGAGAAAGGATATTACAAACACTTATTTGATGCAGTGTAGGAAGTTGCCTCTGTGTATACTATTTCAAAGTAAGAAATAGTGTGCACAGAGTCCAAGGGTTCCCCTTAGAGGTAAGATAGTGGCAAAAAGAGATAATTCTAATGCTCTATTTTGTGGTAGGCTTATCAGAGGGTAGTGTTAGGCATTTGTTGTACACAACCAGGCAATAAATGAGGAACACACACTCAGAGACTGATTCCAGGCCAATAGGTTTTTATATAGAAAAATATATTTTCTTAGTTTATTTTAAGAACCACAGGTTCAAGATTTACGGGTTATACTTCAAATGAAAGGTATTTCACTCAGGTATTCTAGGAACTTTGAATAATCACAATAGCATATACGGTTTTGACAAAAATGGCAATAAGCTATTTTAAAAGTGGACACTGCAAAAATCAACAGTTCCTGGGGAGGTAAGTAATTGTTAAATTCACAGGTAAGTAAAACACTTACAGGGTTCAAAGTTGGGTCCAAGGTAGCCCACCGTTGGGGGTTCAAGGCAACCCCAAAGTTATCACACCAGCAGCTCAGGGCCGGTCAGGTGCAGAGGTCAAAGAGCTGCCCAAAACACATAGGCTTCAATGGAAACAGGGGTGCCCAGGTTCCAGTCTGTTAGCAGGTAAGTACCAGCGTCCTCGGAGGGCAGACCAAGGGGGTTTTGTCGGGCACCGGGGGAACACAAGCAGGCACAGAAAGTACACCCTCAGCAGCACAGGGGTGGTTGGGTGCAGAGTGTAAACTGGCATCGGGTTTTGTATTGAAAGCAATGGGGAGACCCGGGGGTCTCTTCAGCGATGCAGGCAGGCACGGGGGCTCCTCGGGGTAGCCACCACCTGGGCTAGGTAGAGGGTTGCCTGGGGGTCGCTCCTGCACTGGAGTTTGGTTCCTTCAGGTCCTGGGGGCTGCGGTGCAGTATTGGTTCCAGGCGTCGGGTACCTTGTTACAGGCAGTCGCGGTCAGGGGGAGCCTCTGGATTTCCTCTGCAGGCGTCGCTGTGGGGCCTCGGGGGGGTCAACTCTGGCTACTCTCGGGCTCGCAGTCGCCGTGGAGTCCTCCCTGTAGTGTTAGTTTTCTGCAGGTCGAGCTGGAGGAGTCGGGTGCAGAGTGGGAAGTCTCACGCTTCCGGCAGGAAATGTGAAGTCTTTAAAGTTCCTTCTTTGTTGCAGAAAGTTGCAGTTTGTTGAACAGGGCCGCTGTTCACGGGAGCTTCTTGGTCCTTTAGATGCAGGGTAGTCCTCTGAGGCTTCAGAGGTCGCTGGACCCTGTTGGATGCGTCGCTGTTGCAGTTTTCGTCAAAGTAGGGAGACAGGCCGGTGGGGCTGGGGCCAAATCAGTTGTTGTCTCCGTCTTCACTGCCGGGCTTCAGGTCAGCAGTCCGTCTTCTTCTTTAGGTTGCAGGAATCTATCTTCCTCAGCTCTGGGAGCCCCTAAATACTGAATTTAGGGGGGTGTTTAGGTCAGGAGGGCAGTAGCCAATGGCTACTGTCCTGGAGGGTGGCTACACCCTCTTTGTGTCTTCTCCCTGTGGGGAGGGGTCACATCCCTAATCCTATTGGGGGAATCCTCCATCTACAAGATGGAGGATTTCTAAAAGTAAGAGTCACCTCAGCTCAGGACACCTTAGGGGCTGTCCTGACTGGTGGGTGACTCCTCCTTGTTTTCCTCATTATCTCCTCCAGCCTTGCCGCCAAAAGTGGGGGCAGTGGCCAGAGGGGTGGGCATCTCCACTAGCTGGGATGCCCTGTGGCGCTGTAACAAAGGGGGTGAGCCTTTGAGGCTCACCGCCAGGTGTTACAGTTTCTGCAGGGGGAGGTGAGAAGCACCTCCGCCCAGTACAGGCTTTGTTCCTGGCCACAGAGTGACAAAGAAACTCTCCCCATGTGGCCAGCAACATGTCTGGTGTGTGGCAGGCTGACAAAAACTAGTCAGCCTACACTGGAAGTCGGGTATGTTTTCAGGAGGCATCTCTAAGATGCCCTCTGGGTGTATTTTACAATAAATTGCAAACTGGCATCAGTGTGCATTTATTGTACTGAGAAGTTTGATACCAAACTTCCGAGTTTTCAGTGTAGCCATTATGGTGCTGTGGAGTTCGTGTTTGACAAACTCCCAGACCATATACTCTTATGGCTACTCTGCACTTACAATGTCTAAGGTTTTGCTTAGACACTGTAGGGGCATAGTGCTCATGCACTTAAGCCCTCACCTGTGGTACAGTGCACCCTGCCTTAGGGCTGTAAGGCCTGCTAGAGGGGTGACTTACCTATGCAACAGGCAGTGTGAGGTTGGCATGGCACTCTGAGGGGAGTGCCATGTCTACTTAGTCTTTTTCTCCCCACCAGCACACACAAGCAGTGAAGCAGTGTGCATGTGCTGGGTGAGGGGTCTCTAGTGTGGCATAAGACATGTTGCAGCCCTTAGAGACCTTCCCTGGCATCAGGGCCCTTGGTACCAGTGGTACCAGTTACAAGGGACTTACCTGAGTGCCAGGGTTGTGCCAATTTTGGAGACAAAGGTACAGTTTAGGGAAAGAACACTGGTGCTGGGGCCTGGTTAGCAGGGTCCCAGCACACTTTCAAGTCATAACTTAGCATCAGCAAAGGCAAAAATTCAGGGGGTAACCATGCCAAGGAGGCATTTCCTTACATGCCGTGAAATTGATTTACTTAGCCAATATATGTTTATATTCTCTGTAAAATGTGGTGCTGCCATGTGTTCTAGCACCAAGTGTGCAACAACAGTTCAGCAATAGTCAAAATACTCAGAAAGAACATCTGTCCTATCCAATATGATAAAGGATATTGCGTATGCTTGTTTGATGCAGTGAAATTAATTTCCTTAGCATGTACATATATGTCTATATATATGTATGTGTACATTCACCTTAAAATGTGGCTCCAGCACCAGTGACCATATTACACATGCGATACACGCTCCTTGTTGGCGCCATGGCACTTTTGAAAGGTGTGCCTGTAGGAAAGTACCATCTTGCCTGTCATGTTACACCCATTTTACATGTACGTCAGTTTGTTTTTGCCAGTCTCACTGGGATCCTGCTAGCCAGGACCAGAGTGCTCATAGTTTGTGGCCTGAATGTGTGTGCCTGTGTAGTGACTAACTGTGTCACTGAGGCTCTGCTAATCAGAACCTCAGTGCTTATGCTCTCTCTGCCTTTAAAATTGTCACTATAGGCTAGTGACCATTTTCACCAATTCTAATTGGCACACTGGAACACCCTTATAATTCCCTAGTATATGGTACCTAGGTACCCAGGGTATTGGGGTTCCAGGCGATCCCTATGGGCTGCAGCATTTCTTTTGCCACCCATAGGGAGCTCAGACATATCTTATACAGGACTGCCACTGCAGCCTGAGTGAAATAACGCACAGCCATTTTAGACTGCACTTAAGTAACTTATAAGTCACCTATATGTCTAACCTTCACCTAGTGAAGGTTAGGTGCAAAGTTACTAAGTGTGAGGGCACCCTTGCAGTAGCAAAGGTGTCCCCACATAGTTCAGGGCCATTTCACCAGAATTTGTGAGTGGTGTACATTCAGTGCACCTTCTAAAGGCATGTTTGCCTCTGCACCCACGTTGGTAATAGGGCCGGAGCGCAGAGGCTAAGTCAAAGTGATTCCCTCATTTACAGGGGGCCACGCCCCTATGCAAATGAGGGGACGCCCTCCAGTGATAGCGCTGGCGCCTTATGTACACCAGTGCTATCTGTATTACACAAGGGACTGCACAAAACTGTGCGGCCCCGTCTGTAATACCAAAGTGCCCTTGGGCACGCAAAGTAGACACAAATGTCCGTTGCAGCCCGGGGAACTTCTATAATATGGCCGCAGGTGCCCAACGATGGCTGAACAACTATCAACATAATAAGAAAGAACATCTGTCCAGTCCCATCATGAAAATGACGTCACACCTTCCCTAAGGCTAAGCTTGTCCTAATAAAAGTTATTTCACATTTTGTTGAATTTGGCTCGGTACTGTGGTTATCGAACTATTCAACGTGTGTCAGACGTTTCCACTTAAAATGATATAAAAACTACAGTACCGATTTACACCTAATCAAAAAAGGTTTCATATTTTATTGTTAATGTATGCTGAACAAAATATTATTATTTTATAGTAATAGTGGGAAAGTGAAAGATTCGGAACATTCTTTTATTTTATATAACCCAGTAGTATGAAATGAGGCGAATATTTAAAAAACGGGTTCACTTGTTTTTTAAACGTTTGGTGCACAGTAGTTGGTATTCTTGAAATAAGGCTTTATCTATGTAAATAATGAACTAATTACATATTATTCGGCAATAAGAAAATGACAGGACACTGAACTACTATAACATGGTGTAGAGCACTGCATTTCCTTGATTACTGATTAACGAGTTTAAATATGACAACATTTACTCTGTGGTTGGCAGAAAAAGCGCAGGACGACACGAGTTTCAACAAAGACGACACCCAAATCTTAAACACTCGACATTGTAAGTGAATTTTGACTTATTCTGCCTTTGGCCATGTGACTCTCTATTGTCACAGAAGACAGCCATTTCAAAGTTTTGGCGTAAGCATCGTTTTCAATACTTTATCCAAATGTCCCCAGATTTTTCAAGGATATGTTCTCTCTACCGCTTTTCCAGATATCACGTGCCCATGAACAAATGACGAGACAGAACCGGACTAGAGTGACAGAGTTTCGTCTCCAGGGTTTAGTGCACCGCCCAGAAGATCGCCTTCCTACTTTCCTAGTTTCTCATCCATTTCCGTGGCAGCGCTGTTGGGTCATGTTCTCATAATCCTGGCCACTAGGTTTGATTCCTGCCTGCACACACCTGTGCACCTCTTTATCTGCACCTTGGCGAGGCTGAACATATGTAACTCTTCCGTCACAACGCCCAATATACTTGCTGATGCTCTATCAGAGTATCCCATCATTACTGTGGCTGACTGCATTGCACAGATGTTTTTCCTAATTGCCTTTGCTAGCACATACTTCTTCCTCTTCTCGGTGATGGCGCTGGATAGATATGTAGCGATCTGCCACCCTCCACGTTACCACATTGTCATGAGCTCATAGGTCTGCTGCGGGTTGTCCACGGCTCCCTGCATTGGCGGCTGTCTCAATGCCCTGATGCATGCGTTGCTGATGATGCGGTTATCCTTTTGTGGTCCAAATATAATCCATCAATATTACTGTGATATCCCTCCACTGTTGGCCTTGTCCTGTGCAGATACATCCATCAATGAGCTAGTCTTGTTTACAGTTAATGGTTTGGTTGGGTTTACCTGTTTCCTCTTGACCCTCTACTCAGATGTGTATATCATTTCCACAATACAAAAGATTCCATCTGCAAAGGGAAAAAGAAAAACCTTCTCCACCTGCTCCTCTCAGCTCACCATTGTCTGTTTGTTTTGTGGAACAGGGTTTTTTCACATACCTGCATCCTGCCTCTGGCAACACCTAGGACAATGTTGTTCCTTTGCTGTATGGGGTTGTAATGCCAATGCTGAACCCAGTGATCTTCAGTCTTAGAAAGGATGATGTCAAGAATGCCCTGAAAGGAGCCTTTTACAGGCCTCTGCTGAAATGACAGGAAGCTGAATGTGTAAGAAAGACACAAAGGGTTGCTGTCCATCAGGAAAACACACTTTGTACCATTCTTCTGACATACAGGTTGTACATGTTTTATCATACTGTTGAAAATCACCAGTGCACGTAGTAATCATTGTGGTTCTCTTTCTTTCTTATCAGGAGACGCTCTCAGTTTCCACAAACAATTGTTAGATATAATTAAAAGGCCAGCCCACAGAGGCATCTAAGAGTACATGAAGATATACTCCTGTAGTAGTACTTAATGTAGTCTTTAACGCCTTTGTGAGTTTGCCCCAGCACCTCTAACATGAGATTAAAATGTGAATAGTCATATGTAATTAGTACAATGGTAAGAACTGTGCCCTTTTCTCACTTTTATTAAGACAACGTGGTTCACAAAAGCATGTTAGATTACATAAAAGAGGATTCTTGTAGCATTACTCCCCGTACTCATTAATACTTTTGTGAATCGGCCCACCTGCGTTTTCTGTTGCATACATGTTAGAAAATTAGCTTTTCCAGAATACTTTAAAATTTAATCTTTGCAGGGGATTCTGATAAAGAATAAATAGTGGGATCCACACAATCACAGCATCTTGGATTACCCTGTGGCTCTAGTTTTCATACCTGTCTTGGGAACTTGAAGATATTTTAAGTATAAAATCAAGGTGGGCATTGATAATGAAAAAAGAGGTGGCTCTCTTAAATTAACTCCTCCTGGATGCACTCAGCCCAAATGAAGGAATCTAACAACGTTCTCCCCCACGACTTCTCTACCCCTAAGATGCTATTCTGAGCAGAGAAGGACGATTTGGGAGAGTCTTGGGGTCGTACGTAACATACAGTTGTACAGGGATAACAATAAATGTGTTGTTTTCCATCTCAGAGTGCGGAGTGACATAGAATCTCAGGCATCCTCTCTCTTGTTGTTTATTGGCTGTCACTCGGGCTCTCTTGGTTAAAACATCCACATTATTTAGTTTCCCAATTATAATTTTATAGAATTGCCCAGGTGCACAATGGGGCTTAGGGGGTGAATTTTGGTTCGTTTAGCGAAATCGCTGGCTAATATCTTGATAGTTACATAATCAAAACAATTATGCGTTGATTAATTATTCCTGAAAGCATTTTGCTACAAAACCTTGCTCTACCATTTATAATGATTTATTTAACCACTTTTGAAACGCTATGTAGTGTGCACTACCTTACAACTCACGAACGACTTCAGCCTGCATAGGTGAATGGACTCCAGAGTGTAAATTGCAAACTCCACATACAACAGCATTGTGTTAATAGGGACTGATTCCCAATCCCTAGTAACACAATGCTCTTGAATGTGAACTTAGCACTGATGGTTACTAACAAGCAGCATACAAACTCATAGGTGTGAGTGAACGAGTGTGACAGTCAGGGGTTTATTAGTGTCTTATCACTAGCTAGCAAAGTAGCAAGACTTGAACTGGGGAGAAGAGGACATGATTTTAGCAGATCACATGTGATTGCGCATATTTAGGAGGCCTCTGCCAACAGCAAGCACCAACATTCATGTGAGAGAAGCAACGAGAAATATACCATGCCGGTAGAATTGAATATACAGCCTGGACACTGGTGTATTTATGGGGGGTTGCATCATCTTTTACGCAAACAGCTTTACTCTGCACACGTTCAGCCACTGAAGCGAGGCTGATGTTGAGCGCATAACCCAGTAAACAATACCCATACACTTAATCCAGAAAACACCACCACATTCACTTGTGTTTTGAGCCTTCTTTTATATTACATATTAATTTCCAAGGTGCGTAAAATGAGAGCACTAACATCACTCAAGCCACACAAACTTTGAACTGAGTAGAACAAAGTCGAATAAGGTTAAAAGAAAGCACTCGAGTAAAATCACATGTAACTCGGCAGTGAAACATGTAATCAGGAGCGGAAAAAGGCAGCAGGGCGACGAAGTGCCCTGCAGCTGAGGAGAGGTCAGAGCAATGACTCTGCCCCAGTCTAGCGCTGCACTAATTCATTTTCGCAGCTAGGTGTCAGGGGAGAGAAATGTAGCTGCAGCTCTCATGTGGCATCATACTAGTGGCTGGTCAACCTGGCAGCTGCCTGGAATCATCTCACTGACCCCCCAGTCCTGCCTCTATTTATTATTCTCATTGTTCTCCTCACACCCTCTCTAAATTCTGTGTTACGTAATGTATACACAATGGGGTTTAAGAGTGGTGTAACCACAGCATAGAACACAGACACCACCTTGTCCACATGAACAGCGTAACTAGACGTAGGCCTCACATACATAAAAATAACAGTCCCATAAAAGATGAAGACCACAATCAGGTGGGAAGCACACGTGGAGAAAGCCTTCCTCTGCCCCTTGATGGAAGGAATCTTCAATATGGTCCGTATTATATTTGAATAGGATAGGAAGGTAAACAGGAGAGAATTTATTATAACGGTCCATGTTAGACTGAAGACCAAAATGTCACTGATTCGGATTTCCCTACAGGACAGATTGAGCAGGGCAACAACATCGCAGAAGAAATGGTCGACTGAAACAGAACCGCAAAAATAGAAGCTGGACACTGGGATCACTAGTAACAGCCCAGTGGAGAAGCCACTTATCCAAGACCCACTGTTCAGATACCCCCACAGTTTCCTGTTCATTATCGAAATATATCGCAAGGGGTGACAAATGGCTACGTATCTATCAAACGCCATCGCAGCTAGAAGGAAAAGCTCAGTTAAACCCAAGGCGAGAAAGAAATAGACCTGCAAGACACAGCCATTGAGAGATATTTTTCTGCCCTCTGACAGAAAATCGCTAAGCATCTTGGGGACAGTGACGTTAGTGTACCAGATCTCCAAGAACGACAGGTGATAGAGGAAGATGTACATTGGAATCCGGCGTAGGCAGCGATCTACCTTCACTACCACAATAATGAACATATTAGCTGTAATGGTCACAATGTGAAAGGAGAAGAACACCACAAAGAGCAGGAGCTGATACGTCCTTGATGTTGGGAATCCGACCAGGACAAATTCAGTAATGGATTGATTTCTGCTTGACATATCTTCATCTGATGGGCTTCTAAACGGAAGGAAATTATCAAAGTAACTTTGTGGTCGATGCTGATACACTTTAATGCATTCACAATCAATATAAGAGGATCAATGGCAGGTAACCATGTGATATGATTCTTAGATATAATTGAGGGGTTCTAATGTTGTAATGATAAACCAGGAATATGAAGACTGAATGAATTGTAAATGGCACCTGAACTCAAAGAAACCTTTATAGAACTGTAATGTTATCAGTGTAGTTAATTTTAATACATATAAATAGTACTTTTTCTTGCGTTTTTGTTTCCTAAAAATTCATAATGTATGCAAATTATGTCATACTTGATAAGCACTGGCATGGGTATTGTGTCATTCCTATAATCTCAGATTTGCAAACCACTGCTTCTTTGCAATACCAATAGACAAACGTAATACACCGGCATGAATATCTATCTACAAGTAATGCTAGTTTAAAATCTAAGACAACAAAATGTTAATAGGTAAATTATGTATGGTTTAAGTGTCATATTTGAGTGGATAAGAAAAAAAATGTTTTTGTCTTCAGAAAATCTACAGGTTGTATAGGACACTAAAGTTCTGCAGAGCAGTTTAAGGCCTGTCTTTATGATGATGAAACCCATATTTCTCAGGGAACCGTGAAATGCTTTTATATTTCATAATTCCCTGTAAAAAACTTTTATAACACTGCATTAGGTGTTGGCAGAGCTCACAGAGTTCTACTCAGTGGAGTTGGTTTACAACTCCGTGGAATTCCGCAGAGTTTTGTGAACTGTGGAGTGCCGCCTGCCCTCGCCTGAATGCTCCTGTTCTCGGAAGTGCTAAGCAGGGTCGACCCTGCTTAGCGCTTCCGAGATCGAGTGCATTCAGGCCAGAGCAGGCAGCAGCAAAAGCTGCAGGTTTCAGGCCTCTTGAGCAACGGCCGGCCCGTGTGCACTGCACATGGGGCAGGCCGTTGCACAAGAGGCCTGGGCAGGCCGGTGCTCAAGAGGCCTGAAACAGCAGATGTGTTAGGCCTCTTGTACAACAATGTGCACAGAACAAAAAACGAGAACTTACCTGCGTCTTCCGAGAGGGTCCTCGTTGCAGCAGCCTGGCTCTCTTCCTCCCTCTGCCGCCTGCTCCCGGGCTGCTGGCTGCGGGAGGCCTGGATACAGAGCTAGTGCCAGCGAGCAGTTCCATTGCCGACGTCGGGACAAGTGCGCACTGCAGCCCAGTAATGGGCCACACAACGCAAGCGCAGACTGTCTTCACTTGCTCTTTGTGGCCCATAACTGGGCTGCAGTGCACATGTGGTAAGCTCTACTCCACTGGTGGGGCTAGCGCAGTTTTTGGTCAAACTCTGCACTCCAAGCAGAGTCCTCACTGCCCACCGCGACACTGCATATAGTAGTACCTAGACAGGTAATACATATGCATATATGCAACACACAGTGTACACTATACCTGACGGCCCACCAAATTTTGCTCTTTGTAGACAGCATTTGTCTACATTCCTTTTAGTAAAAAAGTATGTTGATCATGGGCATTGCGTGCATTGTTTGTTGTTACCATATTGGCGAATTTCAGTGTTTTCTCATTTTCTAATTGCTGAATCATATGTAATATTTAACTGTATTTTTTAAGCGAGAAAGTATAGGAATATGATGCACAGACGCTACCGCTCTCAAGGAGCTAAAATGGTAGAGGCTTTGTTTGCCTTCAATACATGCCATTTCATTTTTGCTTACCACTGTTATCCTCTTCACCTGTGACAGTTCAACCCTTCAATGTGAAACATCTGTTTCTACTGCTGAAAGCAACCCACTTGCACCATTCAGTGACTGATATATATATATATATATATATACATATATATATATATATATATATATACAAAAAAGAATAGAGAACTCTGGGTAGTTCCCAAGTTTAGATGGAGAGCAGCTCCAGTAAGGAGCACCCTGCAACACCAACGACACTCTAGATTTGCTCACCTCAAATGTCAGTTTATCTAGCAAAGTTTTTAAGCATTTCTCAGGAGCAAGAGAACCCAAAGAAAAAAATCCCCCTCTTTATTTTTTGAGGTTGTGCTCACGGGACTCTCACAATAGTCCACAATAGTCCACAAAAAGCACGCTTTGTAGACCAAGATCGAGACTCCATGCCAAATTTGGTGTAATTCTATTCAGCAGTTTGGTTTGTAGTGCTATTAAAAAAAACCTATTAAAATTGCATGGGGATTTTTTGTTTTGGATCTCACCCCTTCATTTTCTCAGTCACCGCTTGACGGATCACCCCAAAAACTTTCCACGAAGAAACTAAGCACAAAAGAGCACAGAGTACTATGCATTAAAAGCAGAATTATAGTATTAATTATTAAAAACGTAAGAAAAAGGAGATCTAATAAGTTTCCATAGAAAGAAAATGTATGAGGCTACCGGAATGAAGAAGGTGTCTAAATCTGTCTAGTAACACAGCATCACTGCCTACCTGCGGCACCTTATATTATATTTCTGAAAAGGTGAGCAAAGAAGCTGCCTCTTCATCAGCAAAGAATTAGCACATCAAGGCATAAAATATAGCAGGGTTTCTTGACCCCCTGTGGCACAGTTGTGAAGACCCAAGAAGTTCTTGTTGTTAGTCCACTTTTCTGTGTAGGCCAAGACTAGAAGTAGTCACAATCTAAACTTGATGTACAAATCCCTTTTTGCTCCTGGAAATGTATGGTCCATGTACAGGAGTTTCAGGACTTGACACTTAGGAACTGTTCTAGCAGACTGTCTCCTTTTTTGTGTCACTTAGCCAAGATTTGTTCCCAATAATACCTTTTTGTATTATTGGAAGGCTTGTTCTGTCCATTGTCCCAGGGTTCACTCAATTTGTAACAGATCCTATTTCTTTTAACATTCACCAATGTAGTTGCGCCATCCCAGTGTTGTTAAGTCTTTTGTAGTCCAGATATCAAGGAATACATTTACGTAGATTTTCAGCTTCAGGTTGTCCACAGCCGGACCCAGTACAGGGCAGGTTTTATAAAAAATCAAGGCATCAACTCTGTGTAGGCCTAGCTTGGACCTTAGTACCCCATTGGTGTACCTGGTTCAAGATGTAAGATGTGCCACAAAAACTAATGTTTTTTCATTGAATTTCAATGTTTCTTTAATAAAATCATAATAAAAATGTGTTTCACATCGTAGAGTCCAGTGATGTCAAGTGGAGTGCCATTATGTGGGGTGTCATACAGTACAGCAGAGGTGAGGAAAGTGTTATAAGGTCTATTGTAGATTGGAGTATTGTGTAGCGGAATAGAGTGGAGCAGAGTGGAATGGCATAGCATACAGTGTAGTAAAGTATATATAGTGTGGTGGCATGTTGTCTCATATAGTGAAGTCAATTGTAGAATGGAGAGGGGAGTTTACAGTGGACAGGCATGTTGTACACTAGAGTACGGTATCATAGACTGTCAGAGTAGAGTAGAGTGTTTTAGAGTAGAGTACAGTGAAGTAGAGTGTCGTAGAGTGGAGTACTGTTGAGTGGCTTGACAGTGAAGGAGAGTGTAGTAGATTGGAGTCCTATGTCATTGAGTGGCATTTTGTAGACAGGAATGGATTTGAATTGAGTGCCATACACTGTAGTACAGTGGCATACAGTGGATGGCCATACAGTGGAGTGGAGTGCCATAGAGTGTGGTAGAATGTTATAGAGTTGAGTTGCATACAGTGGAGTAGAGTATCAGACAGTTGAGCTGTGCACAGTGGAATATGTTGTAGTGGCGTAAAGTGGAATAAAGTGTAGTAGAGTGGAGTATAATGCAGTAGAGTATACTGGTGTGGGGTAGCATGGAGTGGAGTAAAGTGTCATGGAGTGGAGTGGCATGCCATGGACTATAGTGGCATGGAATGCAGTAGAGTGGAGTGGTGTAGCATACAACAACGTAAAATGTCATAAACTGGAGTACCTTGTTGTACAGTAGAGTGTAGTGGTGTCTTATACAGTATTGGAAAGTGTTGCAGAAAACAGTAGAGTAGCGTGGCATACAGTCTAATAGAGTTTTATAGGTTGGTGTGGTATATGGTGCAGTACAGTGTTGTAGAGTATAGTAGAGTGGATTGGCATGCAGTGTTATAGAGTACAATGGCATTGATTGGCATAGAGCAGAGTGGCGTGTGGTGGAGTAGTAGAGTAGAGTGGAGTACTGTGTCATACAGTGGAATGTAGTAAAATGTGTTGCAATGGCATATGAAGAGTTGCGTATAGTGTTGTATAGTGGACTAGAGTATCATAGTGCTGCATAGAGTAGAGTGTTATACAGTGGCATACAGTATAGTACCATGTTACACATTGGAGTGTAGGGGTATAGAATGGAATAACGTGTCAGAGAGTGGCACACAGTGTAGTAGAGTATTGTACAGTGGATTTGCATAGATTACAATAGTGTGTCAAACAGTTGAACTGTGTAGAGTAGGCTGTTGTACAGTAGCAGAGAGTTAGGTAAAGTCTTGTACAGTAGAGTCAAGTGGAGGGCTTAACATAGTGTGGAGTATAGTATCCTAGAGTAGAGTGACATGGAGTGTAGTGATGTAGCATGGCGTAGGTAGTAAACTGTTGTAAATTGGAGTGTGATTTCTTACAGTAGAGTGGAGTGATGTGACTTAAAGTGTGTCTTAGAGTATAATAAAGTGTTCTATAGTGGAATAGATTGTTGTACTGTGAGAAAGTAGCCTCTTTCTAGCCTTGTTACCCCCACTTTTGGCCTGTTTGTGAGTGTATGTCAGGGTGTTTTCACTGTCTCACTGGGATCCTGCTAGCCAGGGCCCAGTGCTCATAGTGAAAACCCTATGTTTTCAGTATGGTTGTTATGTGTCACTGGGACCCTGCTAGTCAGGACCCCAGTGCTCATAAGTTTGTGGCTTATATGTATGTGTTCCCTGTGTGGTGCCTAACTGTCTCACTGAGGCTCTGCTAACCAGAACCTCAGTGGTTATGCTCTCTCATTTCTTTCAAATTGTCACTAACAGGCTAGTGACCAATTTTACCAATTTACATTGGCTTACTGGAACACCCTTATAATTCCCTAGTATATGGTACTGAGGTACCCAGGGTATTGGGGTTACAGGAGATCCCTATGGGCTGCAGCATTTATTTTGCCACCCATAGGGAGCTCGGTCAATTCTTACACAGGCCTGCCACTGCAGCCTTGAGTGAAATAACGTCCACGTTATTTCACAGCCATTTTACACTGCACTTAAGTAACTTATAAGTCACCTATATGTCTAACCTTTACCTGGTAAGGGTTAGGTGCAAAGTTACTTAGTGTGAGGGCACCCTGGCACTAGCCAAGGTGCCCCCACATTGTTCAGGGCCAATTCCCCGGACTTTGTGAGTGCGGGGACACCATTACACGCGTGCACTACATATAGGTCACTACCTATATGTAGCTTCACAATGGTAACTCCGAATATGGCCATGTAACATGTCTATGATCATGGAATTGCCCCCTCTATGCCATCCTGGCATAGTTGGCACAATCCCATGATCCCAGTGGTCTGTAGCACAGACCCTGGTACTGCCAAACTGCCCTTCCTGGGGTTTCACTGCAGCTGCTGCTGCTGCCAACCCCTCAGACAGGCATCTGCCCTCCTGGGGTCCAGCCAGGCCTGGCCCAGGATGGCAGAACAAAGGACTTCCTCTGAGAGAGGGTGTTACACCCTCTCCCTTTGGAAAATGGTGTGAAGGCAGGGGAGGAGTAGCCTCCCCCAGCCTCTGGAAATGCTTTCTTGGGCACAGATGTGCCCAATTCTGCATAATCCAGTCTACACCGGTTCAGGGGACCCCTTAGCCCTGCTCTGGTGCGAAACTGGACAAAGGAAAGGGGAGTGACCACTCCCCTGACCTGCACCTCCCCTGGGAGGTGTCCAGAGCTCCTCCAGTGTGCTCCAGACCTCTGCCATCTTGGAAACAGAGGTGCTGCTGGCACACTGGACTGCTCTGAGTGGCCAGTGCCACCAGGTGACATCAGAGACTCCTTCTGATAGGCTCCTTCAGGTGTTAGTAGCCTATCCTCTCTCCTAGGTAGCCGAACCCTCTTTTCTGGCTATTTAGGGTCTCTGTCTCTGGGGAAACTTTAGATAACGAATGCAAGAGCTCAGCCAAGTTCCTCTGCATCTCTCTCTTCACCTTCTGCCAAGGAATCGACTGCTGACCGCGCTGGAAGCCTGCAAAACTGCAACATAGTAGCAAAGACGACTACTGCAACTCTGTAACGCTGATCCTGCCGCCTTCTCGACTGTTTTCCTGGTGGTGCATGCTGTGGGGGTAGTCTGCCTCCTCACTGCACCAGAAGCTCCGAAGAAATCTCCCGTGGGTCGACGGAATCTTCCCCCTGCAACCGCAGGCACCAAAAAGCTGCATTACCGGTCCCTTGGGTCTCCTCTCAGCACGACGAGCGAGGTCCCTCGAATCCAGCAACTCTGTCCATGTGACCCCCACAGTCCAGTGACTCTTCAGTCCAAGTTTGGTGGAGGTAAGTCCTTGCCTCACCTCGCTAGACTGCATTGCTGGGAACTGTGACTTTTGCAGCTACTCCGGCCCCTGTGCACTTCCGGTGGAAATCCTTTGTGCACAGCCAAGCCTGGGTCCACGGCACTCTAACCTGCATTGCACGACTTTCTAAGTTGGTCTCCGGCGACGTGGGACTCCTTTGTGTAACTTCGAGTGAGCACCGTTTCACGCATCCTCGTAGTGCCTGTTTCTGGCACTTCTCTGGATGCTACCTGCTGCTAAGAGGGCTCCTTGTCTTGCTCGACGTCCCCTCTACCTCCTGGTCCAATTTGCGACCTCCTGGTCCCTTCTGGGCCACAGCAGCATCCAAAAACACTAACTGCATGATTTGCAGCTAGCAAGGCTTTTTGGCATTCTTTCGGCAGGAAAACACTTCTGCACAACTTTCCACGGCAAGAGGGATCCGTCCACCAAAGGGAAAGTCTCTAGTCCTTTTCGTTCCTGCAGAAACCTCTGCTTCTTCTGTCCAGTAGAAGCTTCTTTGCACCCACAGCTGGCATTTCCTGGGCATATGCCCATCTCCGACTTGCTTGTGACTTTTGGACTTGGTCCCCTTGTTCCACAGGTACCCTAGATTGGAAATCCATCGTTGTTGCATTGTTGGTTTGTGTCTTTCCTGCATTATTCCTCTAAATCGACTTCTTTGTCCTTAGGGGAACTTTAGTGCACTTTGCACTCACTTTTCAGGGTCTTGGGGAGGGTTATTTTTCTAACTCTCACTATTTTCTAATAGTCCCAGCGACCCTCTACAAGGTCACATAGGTTTGGGGTCCATTCGTGGTTCGCATTCCACTTTTGGAGTATATGGTTTGTGTTGCCCCTATCCCTATGTGTCCCCATTGCATCCTATTGTAACTATACATTGTTTGCACTGTTTTCTAAGACTATACTGCATATTTTTGCTATTGTGTATATATATCTTGTGTATATTTCCTATCCTCTCACTGAGGGTACACTCTAAGATACTTTGGCATATTGTCATAAAAATAAAGTACCTTTATTTTTAGTATAACTGTGTATTGTGTTTTCTTATGATATTGTGCATATGACACTAAGTGGTACTGTAGTAGCTTCACACGTCTCCTAGTTCAGCCTAAGCTGCTCTGCTAAGCTACCATTATCTATCAGCCTAAGCTGCTAGACACCCTATACACTAATAAGGGATAACTGGGCCTGGTGCAAGGTGCAAGTACCCCTTGGTACTCACTACAAGCCAGTCCAGCCTCCTACATTGGTTGTGCAGCGGTGGGATAAGTGCTTTGAGACTACTTACCACTCTTGTCATTGTACTTTTCATAAGAGAAAAATATACAAAACAAGTTCAGTGTATATACACATAGCCAAAACGTTTTGCATTTCCTCTTTTCACTCTTTTCTAAGTGCTGAAAAGTACTTCTAAACTTTCTAAAAAGTTCTAAAAAGTTTAAAAAGTTTTTTTCTCTGTCTTTCTAAAAGCTCTGACAAACTTTTTTCTCTTTTTCTATCACTTTAACTCTCTCTAAAAATGTCTGGCACAGGCCAAAATGTTGATCTGTCCAAACTTGCAGATGACCACCTTAGCTTCAAAGGAGCAAGGAGTCTCTGTGTAGAGAGAGGTTTGAGTGTAGGGAAGAATCCTTCCTTGGAACTGTTACTTAACATGCTTAGAGAACAGGATAAGGCTAGAAGTGCCCCATCTGTAGAAAAAGTAGCTAATGGTTCCCAATCTGATCCAGGGACTCCCCCAGGAAAAGATTCAGGAAAGAAACTTCCAAGCCTGCCCATTACTAGACAGTCTAGCATAGTTGGTACTGATGTTGAGTCACACCATACAGATAGTGTTGTCTCACATCATAGCAAGAGCATTCATTCTCATCACAGTAGAAATGATGTTTCTGTCAGCCAAGCTGTTAGGGTGTCCTCTGTAAGGGACAGGTCTCCTTCTGTCCATTCTCACCATACTTCTGTTTCAAGGCATGTCCCTCCCACCCACCCTGATGACAGATTGTTAGAAAGGGAGCTCAATAGATTGAGAGTGGAACAAACCAGACTGAAGCTCAAGAAGCAACAGCTGGATTTGGATAGACAGACTTTAGAAGTAGAGAAGGAGAGACAGAAACTGGGTTTAGAAACCCATGGTGGCAGCAGCAGTATTCCCCATAGTCATCCTGCAAAAGAGCATGATTCCAGGAATCTGCATAAGATAGTTTGCCCTTATAAGGAGGGGGATGACATTAACAAGTGGTTTGCTGCACTTGAGAGGGCCTGTGTTGTACAGGATGTCCCTCAAAGGCAGTGGGCTGCTATCCTATGGCTATCATTTAGTGGAAAAGGTAGGGATAGGCTCCTTACTGTGAAAGAAAGTGATGCCAATAATTTTACAGTTCTTAAGAATGCACTCCTGGATGGTTATGGCTTAACCACTGAACAATACAGGATAAAGTTCAGAGAGACCAAAAAGGAGTCTTCACAAGACTGGGTTGATTTCATTGACCATTCAGTGAAGGCCTTGGAGGGGTGGTTACATGGCAGTAAAGTTACTGATCATGACAGCCTGTATAACTTGATCCTGAGAGAGCATATTCTTAATAATTGTGTGTCTGATTTGTTGCACCAGTACTTGGTGGACGCTGATCTGACCTCTCCCCAAGAATTGGGAAAGAAGGCAGACAAATGGGTCAGAACAAGGGTGAACAGAAAAGTTCATACAGGGGGTGACAAAGAGAACAACAAGAAGAAAGATGGTGAAAAATCTCAAGATAAGCATGGGGATAAGGGTAAAACCAAAGATCCCACTTCAAATCTTAAACACTCTTCAGGGGGTGGTGATAAAACAAATTCTTCCTCTTCTTCTCAACCTACACAATTTAAAAAGCCTTGGTGCTTTGTGTGTAAAAATAGAGGCCATAGGCCAGGGGATAAGTCCTGTCCAGGTAAACCCCCTGAGCCTACCACCACTAATACATCAAGCTCTAGTGCCCCTAGCAGTAGTGGTACTAGTGGTGGGACTGCTGGCAACAGTCAAGTTAAGGGTGTAGTTGGGTTCACTTATGGGTCCATAGTAGAAACTGGGGTAGTCAGTCCCAAGACAGTTTCTGTCACACCTAGTGGCATTGGCCTTGCCACACTGGCTGCTTGTCCCCTTACAATGGATAAGTACAGGCAGACAGTTTCAATAAATGGTGTTGAGGCCTTGGCCTACAGGGACACAGGTGCCAGTATCACTTTGGTGACTGAAAACCTAGTGCATCCTGAACAACACATCATTGGACAACAGTATAAGATTATTGATGTCCATAACTCCACTAAGTTTCTTCCCTTAGCTATAATTCAGTTTAGTTGGGATGGAGTTACTGGCCCTAAGCAGGTGGTGGTATCACCTAGCTTACCTGTAGACTGTCTCTTAGGTAATGACCTAGAGGCCTCAGGTTGGGCTGATGTAGAGTTTTATGCCCATGCAGCCATGCTGGGCATCCCAGAGGAATTGTTCCCTCTAATTTCTACTGAAATGAAAAAGCAAAGGAGAGAAGGCCTGAAAACTCAGGATCCCTCTCCAACAACAGGTAAAAGGGGTATCACAGTATCCCCTAACCACCCTACCATTCAGGATACCATTCCTGTGGTAGGAGAAACCTCTCCTGGGGTGGCACCTGTTCCAAGGGATTCATCAGCTGGCAAAGCTGTACTCCCTGAGGAAGAAGTACCTCTCTGTGGGATAACTAACATTGGTGACAAAAAGAGCACCATTTTGGTTAACATGGAGCATCCCTCCAACCCTCCCAGATAAACTTTAGTGCAGAAACCCTGCACTACCTCACAACACTTAGGACAGCACCCCTGCCCTAGTGTGGAGCTCATAGGACAGCATCCCTGCCTTGCTCCAACTCAAGAGAAACAGCATCCCTGTTCTCTCTTCCAGCCATATGGACAAAGTTTTTGCCCAGCTATGGCTTTATTGAGACAGCATCCCTGTCTGGCATTTCCATCACTACAAATAGGTTCAGTGGACAATTCCCACTGCTCTAAACTAAAACTTACTGATAGAAACTCTGAAAATACATCTTCACATTGTTGCTTAGCTAAAAAACTTCAAACAGGGTGGTTTACATCCCCACAGGGAAGTAACCATATAGTGGATGATAAAGGGAGTAACCAGTCTATTGCAGAGCTACTCTCTACTTAGCACCACTTAGACAATAAAGTCTCAACTGGCCAAGGTTAGCCTTATTGTCCTTCGTTTGGGGGGGGGTTGTGTGAGAAAGTAGCCTCTTTCTAGCCTTGTTACCCCCACTTTTGGCCTGTTTGTGAGTGTATGTCAGGGTGTTTTCACTGTCTCACTGGGATCCTGCTAGCCAGGGCCCAGTGCTCATAGTGAAAACCCTATGTTTTCAGTATGGTTGTTATGTGTCACTGGGACCCTGCTAGTCAGGACCCCAGTGCTCATAAGTTTGTGGCCTATATGTATGTGTTCCCTGTGTGGTGCCTAACTGTCTCACTGAGGCTCTGCTAACCAGAACCTCAGTGGTTATGCTCTCTCTGTACAAATTGTCACTAACAGGCTAGTGACCAATTTTACCAATTTACGTTGGCTTACTGGAACACCCTTATAATTCCCTAGTATATGGTACTGAGGTACCCAGGGTATTGGGGTTACAGGAGATCCCTATGGGCTGCAGCATTTCTTTTGCCACCCATAGGGAGCTCTGACAATTCTTACACAGGCCTGCCACTGCAGCCTGAGTGAAATAACGTCCACGTTATTTCACAGCCATTTTACACTGCACTTAAGTAACTTATAAGTCACCTATATGTCTAACCTTTACCTGGTAAGGGTTAGGTGCAAAGTTACTTAGTGTGAGGGCACCCTGGCACTAGCCAAGGTGCCCCCACATTGTTCAGGGCCAATTCCCCGGACTTTGTGAGTGCGGGGACACCATTACACGCGTGCACTACATATAGGTCACTACCTATATGTAGCTTCACAATGGTAACTCCGAATATGGCCATGTAACATGTCTATGATCATGGAATTGCCCCCTCTATGCCATCCTGGCATAGTTGGCACAATCCCATGATCCCAGTGGTCTGTAGCACAGACCCTGGTACTGCCAAACTGCCCTTCCTGGGGTTTCACTGCAGCTGCTGCTGCTGCCAACCCCTCAGACAGGCATCTGCCCTCCTGGGGTCCAGCCAGGCCTGGCCCAGGATGGCAGAACAAAGGACTTCCTCTGAGAGAGGGTGTTACACCCTCTCCCTTTGGAAAATGGTGTGAAGGCAGGGGAGGAGTAGCCTCCCCCAGCCTCTGGAAATGCTTTCTTGGGCACAGATGTGCCCAATTCTGCATAAGCCAGTCTACACCGGTTCAGGGGACCCCTTAGCCCTGCTCTGGCGTGAAACTGGACAAAGGAAAGGGGAGTGACCACTCCCCTGACCTGCACCTCCCCTGGGAGGTGTCCAGAGCTTCTCCAGTGTGCTCCAGACCTCTGACATCTTGGAAATAGAGGTGCTGCTGGCACACTGGACTGCTCTGAGTGGCCAGTGCCACCAGGTGACGTCAGAGATTCCTTCTGATAGGCTCCTTCAGGTGTTAGTAGCCTATCCTCTCTCCTAGGTAGCCAAACCCTCTTTTCTGGCTATTTAGGGTCTCTGTCTCTGGGGAAACCTTAGATAACGAATGCAAGAGCTCAGCCGAGTTCCTCTGCATCTCTCTCTTCACCTTCTGCCAAGGAATCGACTGCTGACCGCGCTGGAAGCCTGCAAAACTGCAACATAGTAGCAAAGACGACTACTGCAACTCTGTAACGCTGATCCTGCCCCCTTCTCAACTGTTTTCCTGGTGGTGCATGCTGTGGGGGTAGTCTGCCTCCTCTCTGCACCAGAAGCTCCGAAGAAATCTCCCGTGGGTCGACGGAATCTTCCCCCTGCAACCGCAGGCACCAAAAAGCTGCATTACCAGTCCCTTGGGTCTCCTCTCAGCACGACGAGCGAGGTCCCTCGAATCCAGCAACTCTGTCCAAGTGACCCACACAGTCCAGTGACTCTTCAGTCCAAGTTTGGTGGAGGTAAGTCCTTGCCTCACCTCGCTAGACTGCATTGCTGGGAACCATGACTTTTGCAGCTACTCCGGCCCCTGTGCACTTCCGGCGGAAATCCTTTGTTCACAGCCAAGCCTGGGTCCACGGCACTCTAACCTGCATTGCACGACTTTCTAAGTTGGTCTCCGGCGACGTGGGACTCCTTTGTGTAACTTCGAGTGAGCACTGTTTCACGCATCCTTGTAGTGCCTGTTTCTGGCACTTCTCTGGGTGCTACCTGCTGCTAAGAGGGCTCTTTGTCTTGCTCGACGTCCCCTCTACCTCCTGGTCCAATTTGCGACCTCCTGGTCCCTCCTGGGCCACAGCAGCATCCAAAAACACTAACTGCACGATTTGCAGCTAGCAAGGCTTGTTGGAATTCTTTCGGCGGGAAAATACTTCTACACAACTCTCCACGGCGAGACAGATCCGTCCACCAAAGGGGAAGTCTCTAGCCCTTTTCGTTCTTGCAGAAACCTCTGCTTCTTCTGTCCAGTAGAAGCTTCTTTGCACCCACAGCTGGCATTTCCTGGGCATCTGCCCATCTCCGACTTGCTTGTGACTTTTGGACTTGGTCCCCTTGTTCCACAGGTACCCTAGATTGGAAATCCATCGTTGTTGCATTGTTGGTTTGTGTCTTTCCTGCATTATTCCTCTAACACGACTTCTTTGTCCTTAGGGGAACTTTAGTGCACTTTGCACTCACTTTTCAGGGTCTTGGGGAGGGTTATTTTTCTAACTCTCACTATTTTCTAATAGTCCCAGCGACCCTCTACAAGGTCACATAGGTTTGGGGTCCATTCGTGGTTCGCATTCCACTTTTGGAGTATATGGTTTGTGTTGCCCCTATCCCTATGTGGCCCCATTGCATCCTATTGTAACTATACATTGTTTGCACTGTTTTCTAAGACTATACGGCATATTTTTGCTATTGTGTATATATATCTCGTGTATATTTCCTATCCTCTCACTGAGGGTACACTCTAAGATACTTTGGCATATTGTCATAAAAATAAATTACCTTTATTTTTAGTATAACTGTGTATTGTGTTTTCTTATGATATTGTGCAAATGACACTAAGTGGTACTGTAGTAGCTTCACACGTCTCCTAGTTCAGCCTAAGCTGCTCTGCTAAGCTACCATTATCTATCAGCCTAAGCTGCTAGACACCCTATACACTAATAAGGGATAACTGGGCCTGGTGCAAGGTGCAAGTACCCCTTGGTACTCACTACAAGCCAGTCCAGCCTCCTACATGTACAATGGAGCGTATTGGTGCAGAGTGGAGTGTGGAGATGGGCAGTGGAGTGTATGGGGATAGAGTGGAGTAGAGTGTCATAGAGTGCCATAAAGTGTAGTAGACTTTTATGGAGTGGAATTATATTGAGTGTAGGAGACTTTTAGCATTGAGTGGAGTGGCATAGAGTGGATTACTGTACAGTGGAGTAGCATACAGTGGAATAGCGTACAGTGTAATACTGCATAGCGGAGTGTAGATGAGTGGAGTGGCATAGAGTGGAATAGCATACGGTTGAAAGGTGTACTATGTGTATATAAATTGGAATGTTGTACCATAAAGTAGAGTGTACTGTGTTGTATAGTGTTAGGAACTGTTGTAGAGTGGAGTAGAGTGCTGTACAATAGAGTGTACTGACATAGAGTGAAGTACAGATGTGGACAGTGAAGAGCATGGGGCAGAGTGGAGTAGAGTCTAGTAGAGTGACATAGAGTGTAGAAGAGCTTTGTAGAGTGAAGTTATATAGAGTGCAAGAGAGTACACTCGTGTGGCAGAGAGTGGATTAGTGTACAGTGGAGTGGCATACACTGGACAGTGCACACTGGAGTGTCATAGAGTAGAGTGACATACAGTGGAATAGAATAGCGTGGAATGGCATAGAGTGGAATATAGTATACAGGAGTAGCGTACAGTGGAGTTGCATGCAGTGGAGTAGCGAAGACTAGAGTGGTATAAAGTGGAGTGGCCTACAGTGGGAGTGGTGTACAGTGGAGTGTTGTACTGTGGAGTGATGTAGAGCGTAATAGCCTAATAGCCTACAGTATAGTAGCATACTTTGGACTGACACACAGTTGAGTGGTGTAGACTTTAGTATAGGGGAGTGGGGTAGTATGTAAGGAAAAAGTGGAATGGCATACAGTGGAGTGACAGCCAATGGAACAGCATAGAATAGAGTGGGATACAGTGGAGTGGGGTACAGTGGAACACCATACAGTGGAGTGGCAAAGATTGAAGTTACGTACAGTGTAATAGCATACAGTGGAGTGGCGTAAAGTGGAATGGTGTACAGTTTAATACTGTAGAGTGAAGTACAGTGGAGTAGAGTGAAATAGCGTACAGTGGAGTGACGTACAGTGGAATGGTGTAGACTGGAGTAGCGTGCATGGGATTAGGGTAGAGTGTAATAGCATACAGTGGCATGGCCTACAGTTGAGTGGTGTCCAATGGAATAGCATTGCTTGGAGTGGCATAGAATGGAGTAGCATACACATTGGAGTAGTGTAGAATGCAGTAGTACACAGTGTAGTGACATACAGTGAAATAGCATAAAATTGAATGCTCTAAATTAGATTGGCATACATTAGAATAGTATACAGTGGAGTGGCGTACAGCAGAATGGCTTGGAGTGGAATAACATGCAGTGGAGTGCAGTATAATGGAGTGGTTTATACTGGAGTGGTGTAGACTGTAATGGCATACGTGGAATGGAGTAGAGTATAATAGCATACAGTGGAGTGGTGTACAGTGAAGTAGCATCCAAAGGAATAGCATAGAATGAAGCAGTGTAGAGTTCAGTGGCATAAACTGGAGTGGTGTACTGAGAGGTAGCATGCACCATAGTGGTATACAGTGGAATAGCATACAGTGGAGGGTAGTACAGTGGAGTGGCACACATTGGAATAGCATAGAGTGGATAGGTGTACGGTGGAGTGACATACATTGGAGTGGCGTAGACTGGAGTGGCATAGAGTGGACCTACGTACAGTGCAATAGCATAGAGTGGACTAGCGCAGAGAGGAGTTGTGTACAGTGTAATAGCGTAGAGTGAAATAGCTGTTATGGATTAGCATACAGTGGAGTGACATACAGTGGAGTGGTGTAGACTGGAGTGTTGTACAGTGGAGTGGGGTAAAGTGTAATAGCATACAGTGGAATGGCGTACATTGGAGTGGTGCTTAATGGAATAGCATAGAATGAAGTGGTGTATAGTAAAGTGCCATATACTAGAGTGGGGTAAAGTGTGATACCATACAGTGGAGTGATGTCCAATGGAATAGCATAGAATGGAGTGGCATGGAGTGGAGTGGCATATACTGGAGTGGCATAGAGTGGAGTAGTGCACATTTTAGTGGCATACAGTGAAATAGATTACAATGGAGTGTTCTAGATGGGATTGGCATATAATTGGTATAGCGTACAGTGGAGTGGTGAACAGTGGAGTGGCACAGACTGGAATAGCATATAGTGGAGTAGTGAACAGCGGAGTGATGTTTAGTTGAGTGCTGTAGACCTCATTGACATACAGAGGAGTAGGGTAGAGTGTAATAGCACACAGTGGAGTGGCGTACATTGGAGTAGTGTCCAATGGAATATCGTAGAATGGAGTGGCGTAGAGTGAAGTGGCATACACTGGAGTTACGGAGACTGTAGTACCACATAGTGTAGTGGCATACAGTGGAATAGCAAAGTGGAGTGGCGTTGAGTGGAATAGTATATAGTGGAGTAACGTACAGTGCAGTGTCTTACAGTGGAGTGGTGTAGACTGGAAAGGCATGCACTGGACCGGGGTACAGTGTGATAGCATACAGTAGAGTGGCATACACTGGAGTGGTGTCCAATGGAACAGTACAGAGTGGAGTGACAAAGAGCAGAGTGGCATACACTGGTGTGGTGCAGAGTGAAGTAGTGCACAGTGTAGTGACATATAGTGAAATAGCATACAATATAGTGTTCTAGATTGGATTGGCATACATTGGAATAGCATACAGTGGAGTGGTAAAGAGTGGAAAAACATATATTGAAGTAGCATACAGTTTAGCGGTGTGTAGTGGAGTGGTGTAGACTGCAGTGGCATACAGTGGAATGGGGTAGAGTGTGTTAGCATACTGTGGAGTGGCCTAGAGTTGAGTGGTTTCCAATGAATAGCATACCTTGGAGTGGCATAGAATGGAATAACATACATTGGAGTGTTGTAGAGTGGAGTAGTGCACTGTGTAGTGACATACAGTGAGATAGCATACAATGGAGTGTTCTAAATTGGATCGGCATACATTAGAATACTGTACAGTGGACTGGCATACAGTGGAATGGCCCAGAGTGGAATAGCATATGGTGGAGTACAGTGCAATTGAATGGTTTACAGTGGAGTGGTGTAGACTGCAGTGGCTTACATGGAGTGTAATAGCATACAGTGGAGTAGTGTACAGTGAAGTGGCATCCAAAGGAATAGAATAGAATGAAGCAGTGTAGAGTTCAGCGGCATAAACTGGAGTGGTGTACTGTGAGGTAGCATACACCATAGCGGAGTACAGTGTAATAGCATACAGTGGAGTGTAGTACAGTGGAGTGTCACACAGTGGAACAGCATAGAATGGAGTGGTGTACAGTGAGTGGCATACATTGGAGTGGCCTAGAGTAAAACTATATACATTGCAATAGCGTAGAGTGGACTAGCGTAGAGAGGAGTTGTGTACAGTGTAATAAGGTAGAGTGTCCTGACATGGAGTAGAGTGTTGTACAGTGGAGTGGCATAGAGTGTAATAGAGTATTGTAGAGTAGCAGACAGTGCAGTGGCATACTATGGAGTGGTGTAGACTGGAGTGTTGTACAGTGGAGTGTGGTAAAGTGTAATAGCACAATGAAATGGCGTACATTGGAGTGGTGCCCAATGGAATGGCCTAGAATGAATTGGCGTAGACTAAATTATCATATACTGGAGTGGGGTAGTGTGTGATAGCACACAATGGAGTGGTGTCCAGTGGAATAACATAGAATGGAGTGTTATCGAGTGGACTGACATATACTGGAGTGGCATAGAGTGGAGCAGTGCACATTGTACTGGCATACAGTGAAATAACATACAATGGAGTGTTTTGAGTTGGATTGGCATACATTGGAATAGCGTACAGTGGGGTGGTGTACAGTGGAGTGACACAGAGTGGAATAGCATATAGTGGAGTAGCAAACAGTGGAATGATCTACAGGAGAGTACTGTGAACTGCAGTGACATACAGAGGAGTGGGGTAGAATGTAATAGCATACAGTGGAGAGCATACATTGCAGTGGCATCCAATGGAATAGCATAGAATGGAACGGCGTAGAGTGGAGTGTCATACACTGGAGTGGTGGAGACTGGAGTAGCGCAAAGTATAGTGGCATAAAATAGAATAGCAAAATGGAGTAGCATTGAGTGGAATAGTATATGGTGGAGTAGTGTACAGTGCAGTGTCATACAGTGGAGTGGTGTCGACTGGAGTGGCATACACTGGAGTGGAATAGAGTGTGATAGCATATGGTGGAGTGGCATACAGTGGAGTGGTGTCCAAAGGAATAGTTTAAATGGAGTAGCAAAGAGTGGAGTGACATACACTGGAGTGGTGTAGAGTGGAGTAGTGCACAGTGTAGTGACATACAGTGAAATAGCATTCAATGTGGTGTTCTAGATTGGATTGGCATACATTGGTGTGCCATACAATGAAGTGGCCTAGAGTGGAACAACATATAGTGGAGTAGCATACAGTTGAGTGGTGTACAGTGAAGTGGTGTAGATGGCAGTGGCATACAGTGGAAAGGGGTAGAGTGTAATAGCATACAGTGGAGTGGCCTACAGTTGAGTGGTGTCCAAAGGAATAGCATAAAATGAGGCAGTGTAGAGTTCAGTGGCATAAACTGTAGTGGTGTACTATGAGGTAGCATACACCATCGTGGTATACAGTGGAATGGCATACAGTGGAGTGGCATAGAGTGGAGCTACGTACAGTGCAATAGCATAAAGAAGACTAGCTTAGAGACAAGTTGTGTACAGTCACTAGAAATAGGGTCTTTGGTTGGCAGTCAGGTTACCCCCTGTCCAAGCAAGGACCCTCACTCTAGTCAGTGCAAAGGAGAAACACACCTGGCTAACCCCCACCCTTGGTAGCTTGGCACGAGCAGGCAGGCTGAACTCAGAAGCAATGTGTAAAGTATTTGTACCAACACACACAGTAATACAGTGACAACACTACAAAATGGACACCACACCAGTTTAGAAAAACAGGCAATATTTATCTGACTCCAACAAGACCAAAATGACAAAAATCCAACATACACAAGTCAAGATATAAATTTTCAAAAGAATAAGAGTCTTACTCCTTAGAAAATAATGGAAATTATGATTTTCACAAAGTACTTGGTTTGCGTCAAAAATGAAACCGCATAGGCAAGCGTGCATCTGAAAAGTCAGCGATGCGTCGTTTCCTTCCTCGCAAGGGAGGCCATGCGTTATTTCTTCTCCGGTTTGGCCGGCGATGCGTCGTTTTTCTCCCTAGCAGGAGAGGGATGCGTTGATTTCTGGATGGGGCACCTCTCATCCACGCAGAGTCAGGATGACTTTGACGCCCAGGGACGATGCGTGGAAAATTGGGTTGCATGGTGTTAGGAAACCGTGCTGCGTGGGGTCTGCTTCATTCTCAGCAGCCGTGAGCTGGTGTTGTGTGTTGTTTCTGCAGCTGTGATGCATCTATCTCCCAGCCACAATGCAGGTGGAGTGTCGATTTCAGCTGCAAAGCCGGCGACGTGTTGTTTATCAGCTGCTTTGCAGATGGTGCTTCAAACATTTTCCCACACGGCGTTCTGTATGTGGATTTTCAGTTCTGGTTCTGCCAACTTCACCTTTCAAGGACCCAGAGACTGGATAGGACACCACTTGGCAGGGCAGGAGCGAATTGCCACATTCAAAGAGTCACTTCAGACAGAACACTACACCACATTGGACAGTTTGAATAACCCACACCGGACACACATTCACACACCAGACACACCTACTCACTGCACTACATAACACACCCCACACAACCCACAATCCTTTGCAACCAAAATGACATTCACTGACACCGAGGGGCCAAAACGAATAAGCACTTGTACACCATAAGCACACATACACTTTACACTCAGCACACACCACACAACTGCATCAACAACACAATACACTCATCACAACTTCACACAGACACCACAACCCACCATCACATGCAACCAAACACCCACATCCCACCAAGCACCCTACACTGCACCCTTACACCCAAACTCCTACCTCTACCCACAACACAACCACCACCATGTCTCGTCAAAAGCACCCACGCTTCACAGACGATGAGTTGAGGGTCATGGCCGATGAAATTGTCAGGGTAGAACCACAACTGTTTGGAGCACAGGTCCAGCAAACCTACATTGCCAGGAAAATGGAGCTATGGCAGAGAATTGTCGACAGGGTGAGTTCAGTAGGCAACTATTCACGTACAAGGAAGGACATCAGGAAGAGGTAGAATGACCTACGGGGAAAGGAGCGTTCCATGACATCGAGACACCAAATTGCCATGCAGAAGATTGGTGGTGGGCCCCCGCCTCCTCCCTCAGAGTTCATATCGTGGGAGGAGAAGGTCTTGGACATACTGAACCCAGAGGGCCTGGCTGAAGTACCCAGAAGACTGGACTCTGAAAAGCTTATTCACCACTAAAGCACTCCTCAAATCACTCTATCTCCCACTACAGCTCCCATCTAATCACCTAATGCCCCTCTCCTGCATGCCACACCACCACCCAGGACCACTATATTGCAATGACAGCCATGCAATGGCACTACACAATGGCAAACAAGGCCAAACACAACCACAGCGCTGCACCAAACCAAATAGCCACTTATCCAGATCTACAACCCTGAAATGAAGTGAACATGGGCTAGAAAGTAAGAAAGTAAACCCCATGGACCAAATGCACACACAGGACAAGTTACCATGCATACACACATACCCTCTTCCCACTTGGACCCCATGCTGCAATGTACAGCCATCCCCACTCACATCTAGCAAGCCTGATTTACCACGAGAAAACAGGGCACACCTGGACCTGGATCACACAGGACCTGATCCCACCCACCCACCAAAAGGTACCTACCCAGATTGAAACCAATCCTCAATATAGCATGGCACACATCACAATCCACTATCCACAAACAATGTATGCAGTGCTGCATCTGTCATTGCCATTGCTGGGAATCATGTCAAGCTACTGTATGCATCAGACAAAGAGACTACCAATCATACCTCTACTATGTAACTCTCTCTCAGTCCATCCACAGGTACCCCTGCCACTGCCACCATGAAAAGGATGTCAGAGACAGCCATCCCTCCTCAGAATGAAGGCCCCAGTGAGGACAACTCCTCTGGATGCCTGGACATTGATGACTTACCTGGCCCATCTGGGACACCTGGTCAGTCCACCACTCCCGGCCCACACCAACCCTGCCCCCCCACCCTGTGGCATCAACAGCACAGCCAACCCTTCATCCCCAAACCTGTGTCCCAAGGACAGTTCAATCAATAGTGTGCTCCACAGTACAGGGATCTGAGTCAACCCCTCACACCCAAGACAATGAAGGTGCTGGTGACACTGGGAGTGGGCACACCGTGTCAGGGGCACAGGCACAGGAGAGCAGGGGGCATGGGAGGGAACCTGTTGGCCAGAGGATGGGCCCCCCACGGGACTCAACTGACCAGGAAACCATCTCCCAAGTCCTGGGAGCATACCAAGAATCCCAGGACAGGATGGGCCAGATTGTCACCATGTTGGGGGAAAGCCAGAGGCTGCAGAGGGAATACCACATGTGTGGGATGTTGCTGTTCCTCAGAATGTAGGAGTCATGCACAGTTCCCGGAAACTTGGCTGTCACCTGTGCGATGTACTGCTCTGCCAGACACACCACCTGGACATTCATTGAGTGGTAGTTTTTCATGTTCCTGTACACCTGTTCATTGGCACTGGGAGGGACCAAGGCTATATGGGTGCCATCTATGCCTCCTATCACATGAGGGATGTGTCCCATATCATAGAAGTCTGCCTTCACATAGGCCAAATCTCCATGATGGGGGAACCTGATGTATCTGTCCAGGTGTTTAAATAAAGCACACTGTACATACTTCAACACAAGACTGAACATGGGCTGTGACGTCCCTGCTGTCAAGCTCACTGTATTCTGAAAGGACCTAGTGGCAAAAAGTGTAGCACTGACAGGACTGCTTAGCGCAGGTCAGAGATCAGGCTCCAACTAGCCACAAAGATGCATGATGGTCTGACGTTTCAGCCGATAGGTCTGGATGATACGCCTGTCCTCCATGGTTGCAAGGTCAACTATTGGTCGGTACACAGGTGCATGTTTCAATCTCCCCAGGCAGAGTATCTAGGATAGAGAGTAGGAAATGTACTGAGTGATGAGTACTTCACACATGTAAGAAGTACATGTCATCATCGCAGACACCGAACACTGTAGACCTGCGTCACACTGGTGACACATACCACTATGGGCAAGGTGAAGCATCACAGTGACATGCATGTCACATGTACTGGCTAAACTATGATGGCACAACTCAGGCCTACACCGTACTTTGCACATAAATGTATATGACGCACTTATTTAGGGCGTGCAAGGCATGATATGTGCACAAAATGGCATCCGCTTGGCGTGTTGCACAGGACAGTTGGATGTGACCTAATTCCGCCGGCGTATGTTGTCATGGCAGTCACAAATGCTTGTGTAACATTGCTGCCTATAGGGGATTGGGGCCAGTGGCGATCACCGCCGGCAGTGATGGTAATGTATGCGGCGGCTGTGACCCCCATTTCTGTAGCCTTTGCTCACTTGACTCCTGACACTCTGCAAACAGGACCTCCACGAGATGAGCTGCTGTGTCCTGTTTCTGGGAGCCATAATGCCTTGTCCTGCCGGTGATAGGGCCCCAGCCTTCACCCCAGAATAGCTAGTGAAGCTCGTGGACGGGGTCCTACCCCTGTATGAACAGCTCTATGGGGCACCAGAGGAATAGGTGAGCCCAATGCCATTGTCATGTGTGATAGGGGTGTGTATGATGGTGTAAAGGATAAGTGTACAGGGGAGGGAGTACATGCATGCAGGGGGCATGGAGAAGAGGTGTGTGAGCCGAAAGGGAGGGTATGTGTGGGCACTTGGTGAGTCAGATGTGTATTTTCCACTTCTTTTGGTATGGGGCATGCATACCTGATTTTCTCCTTCTGTTTGTGTGATCCATGCAGGTGAATACCCATCAGAAAAAAGGGATATGGAGTGCCATCTCCAAGAAAGTACAGACCCTGGGGGTCCATAACTGGTGGAGCACCTGTGGGAAACTGGCACCTTTCTGCAGTACCCCCTACTTTTTGCCTGGTTTCTGAATGCAACTTAGACTAGAGTGCACTTGGGTCCCCCTAACCAGGTTCCTAGTACAAGTGCACTTTCCCTAAAACATTGTAAAGGTAATTGGATACACCTTTAGCTACCCCTATAAGTCCCTAGTAAAAGGTACTTAGGTTCCCAGGGCATGGGTAACTAAGGGTAGGCCCCTGAGGGCAGCAGCTGATTATGCCTCCCTCTAGGGCCATGCATCCGGATGCACCCAGCACTACCATAGCAGAGTGAGTGTTCTGGTGCAAACCTAAAACATAAACTCGACTTGGCACACTATCTGTGTGCCCTGTCCACCATAGGCTGCATTTACTATGGGTAAGACATCCCTCTAGCAGGCCTTACAGCCCTAAGGCAGAGTTCTCCATATTATATGTGAGGACATAGCTACATGAGCAATGTGCCCTCACTGTGTCCCTGCCAAACCTGGGACATAGTGAGTGAACAGAGCAGCCATTTTAATATATGTGCTGGACAGTGGTCAACACGGGTTTCCCGGCTACATAATTGCTACTCTGAACCCTTGGTTGTTTGGTATCAAACAACTCAGATTGATAAATCCAAATTGGTACCAGGACTGGATTTAATGTAAAAAGTACCCAGGGGTTACCTTAGAGGTGCCCCCTGAAAAAACTAACCTGCCATGGTTGCTCACTGGTTCTAGCTAGCCTGCCACCCCCAGACAGCCAATATATAAACCTTGGGGGAGAGCCCTGTCCCTCTGGTTTGTAAAACAATGTCCTTCCTGGGTGGAGGAGCTAACACCCCCTCCCTCAGGAATGTGCACTGCTATGGCAGTGAGCTTTAAAGGGCTACCGCCCTTGAAACTCAACCCCCAGGCCTGCTGCTAGCAGCAGATGGCCTCCCCCTTTGCAAACCCACACTTTTGGAGGGAGCAAAGGTCGGAAACCTAATAAAGGGTAGGAAGAGTCGCCACACATAGCATGCACCATCCCTAATGTGTTTCCTGCAAGGTGGACCCACTTTTTCAGTTCCCTCCATCTTGGGATAGAAGAAAATAGTCAATGAGGTTTAGGGTAGTGACCCTTCCCACAGGAAGTGGTCACTATAGTGGGTGTGGCCACCCAAAGGTAAGTGTCCCATTGGACACTGCCAGGTTCCCCCTAAAACACCCACTAAGTTCAGTAGTTAGTGCGCACCCCTAAACCAAGAAATCAGATTCAAAAGGACCAAGAGGAGATAGCACCAAGTAGAACCACAGCCCAATAACTGAAGACCTGCTGCACCAGAAAAGGTGCCAAACCCTGCCTGTTTCACCTGTGTCCTGAAAATTGCTGCTGTGGAGGAGCTGACCACTGGACTGACCTCAAAAGACCCAGAGGACCTCCAGGCTTTGCAAATAGCCCTAGATCTCCCTCCTGAGTGGATGCACCACTCAAGATACCACTTAGGTACCAATAAGCCAGTGAGGGTCACTTCACTGACCGGCCAATATCTCCACAACCGGAAGTGCAGCTGGACCCAACGACACACTGACAACAGCCCAGATGAAACCTACAAGTGTGCCAATGTTGGTGGCACTGCACCCTCCAGTGGCTGAGTCGTGCCAATACCCCAGGTACTGGTCAGTGGACATCGGACCCCAGGAAAACCAGCTCCCCCAAAGCTGCATCTAGACCAGTAGGAAGCTGCAGTCCAGAGACTTCAGGACCATCCTAAACCTTCCATCAGAGTGCCATTATTGTCTTGCAAGCTGCCTTCAAAGAGGCTCACCTCCAGCTCCAAAGGGCTCCATTGCGCACAGCTCCTGGATCACCAGCTCGCCCTGCATCCGGCCACTCAGTGTCCTGCAACAAGGGACCAGCTGTGCTCCTTGGATCCCTAACTCCTTGTGACCTCGACAGCCCAAGGGGACTCCAAGGTGACCCCAAGGCACCACCATTCAATTTGCAAACCATCTCCTTTTCCAGGGAGCCCCTCCAAGTGGCCCTGTGCCAGAACTGGGAGCCGCCCGAGGCTCTCCAGCTGGCAAATGTTCCCACCGATTGCTTCGGCCTTCCTGCAAAAGAAGAGAGTGGTAACCCAACTGTATGATTTTTAATGCATTTTTATTAGTGACTGCCTGTTGATTCCTGTGGTGCATAATTACACACAGAAAGACTAACTTTATTAAAACTTTGAAAAATCATTACTCAAAAAGTACTTAATCTATCCTAACCATCTTGGTCTTAAAAATTATATAAAAATGTGAAGTATTTTTATAAAATTGGTCTCGAGTTATTCCTTGAGTGTGTGTGGTGCATGATTGATACTGTGAGAATGATTAGCACTTCTCCAAGATTAGCCTAACTGCTCGACCAAGCTACCTCACAAATTAGAGCATTAGGTGATCTGTTTTTTGCCTCTGGAAACCAATGTGTGGTTGCCTGGCCCCCCCTATACAGTGTGCCTATTTTGTACACTACATAGAGGGCCAGCCTCCTACAGTACCCACTGCAGAAAGCGTTGGGAGGACCTGAGACGCTGGACCTAGAAGAATGCGGAGGCCCAGCTGGGGATGTCCTCCCAACGAGGAAGGGGTGCCCATCAGACCCTGACCCCCCTAATGGCCTGCATTTTGGTGGTGGCCTACCCTGAGGTGGATGGGCATTTCAGGGCAGCACAGCAGACACCAGGGGGTGAGTACAGACTGGATCCTGGCACTTGGTAGGGCCTAATAGGAATATTGTGCCTCACTGCAGGAAAAGTGAGATTGCTGTAATGACATCCTGTGTGTCGTCTATTGGAAATGGGTATTATGCACCCTGGCTGGGTATAGATAGTAGATGTGTTGGCAGGCTTTACTGTGAATGGATGTACATCTCCTTTTAACATACGTCTCCATGTCTGGAATGTGGAGATGCTCATATGACATTGCCACATGTGTGAGACCATCCTGCCTATGCAAAGGATGTCTGTATTAGTATGACCCTAAGCATTGAGTATCATCATCTCCATTCATCAGCATTAGTGGCTCTGAGGGGTCAGTCCACTCCCATCTGTGTTGCATACCTGTATATGCTACTGTGTGACTCTAGTTTTCTCACAGGGTCTGAATACATCATGTAGTGGGAATGTTTTTGACTGATTTTGGGGCTGCCATCTAAGTTCCACTACAGATATGGCCTTCACGGGACAGGATCATTGATTTGATAGTTGGATTGCCATATATAGACAAACTGCTTACTGTAGGCAATGTGAAGTTAGGCTAACTGGGAAACTGGTACATGAACAATTGATGAGATCTGGTTGAAGACATTATGTATTCCTAGGTGCAATTCTTGTGGAGAAGTTACCGTTATACCAATGGAATGGTAGTAGAGGTGGTAGGTGCCTTGACAGGTCTTGTATATGTCAGTATGGTATGTATATGGGATGGATGACAATGGCCTAGCAATTGATGTGCTGTATTGCAGAGTTTCTGCCTACATCATGTCCTCATGGTAAGTTGGGGGCACATCTGATGGGCTTGACTTTTCTGCTTGCCTTGGCCAAGCTGAAGTGGCAGATTAGGAGAGGCTGGCCTATTGCATGTCATATGGCATGTAGATGTGATTCAAATATATATTGCATGTAGTGTCCCCAGGCTGGCTCATGTAGAAGTGGGTTGTGTAAGTGGTGTACAGGCAGTGGTGCTGGTCCATTTGTGCCTAATGCATCCTGACAGTTACCCTCTGAGACGTTTGTTGTCTGACTTCTGTGATAGGTATTGTAATTTCTGGAATGGTATTTGAGGGTGGAGTTGTCATGTTGTGCAGTCTGACTGGTGTGACTGCATGTGTGGTTGAATTGTAAGTCGACCATGATGTAATATGTGTGTTCCTGAAGTACATCTGGTGTGACACTGCACTCAGTGATTGAGTATGGATGTGTCATATGTACTATGTGGGACTTTTTTAGATGCACTTAGCACTATGATCAGTTGTGATATATATGTTTTTGGTGTCTGCTATTCTGGCTCTATGATTGGAGCAGACTAATCCAATGGTTATACCACAGACACATCAGATGTCAACTGTTTTGGTGTCTGACTTGTAATGGCTAAATCCTTGAATCCTTGAAGAAATCTGAAAATGTGGGGTTTGGGTCCACTACTTATTCATCTTTCTGCCTTTGAAGTTGGCAAACTTTAAAGAAAAGTCTCTGTTGTTCACAGATTTCCATATTGGCATCACTGTAGAGTGTGTTTGGTCTGCCATGTAATATGGCAGGTAGGTGCAGCGTGGTCTGTGAGTAGAGTTGTCTTCATTGTTATTGATATGTTACAGATGGCATGGTCTGACCATGTGTTGTTAGAGTGGTGGACAGAAGTGTTTTGTTCAGTCAGCTGGACATCCAATGGCTGATAGGGGCATGGAGAGTTATGGTGTGTATTCAGGAATGCTATTGATAGGGCATCCAGGGCACGCTGTGCCAGCAGAAATGGTTTTGATAGTCATCATGTGGATGACTCCAGTTGTACTGTCCCACTTAGGTATTGATGTAGCAGTGAGAGTTGCAAAACAGTTGTGGGTAGTAGGGACATGTTGTGACATGATGCAGGTAATGTATAATGGCACCTGTGATGGCCTAGCCAGGATGAGTATTGTCACAGAAGTGCTTGTCAACCAGTGTGTATGAGAGCTATATGTTAACCCATTTTCACCCAATCTCTCTCCCTGTCTCTCCCTCCCTCTCTTTCTATTTGTGTGCATCAGCATCGTCAGGTGAAGGAAAAGGGGCACAGGCGAATGGGGAATCAGCAGCCCACGGGATGCAGGAAGCTGGGACCAGTGAGGCTGAGGGACCCAGTGGGACGGAGGCAGAGGGGAGTGCCACAGGGAAGACTGGATCTACCACCTCTTCTTCAGAATTCTCCTCCAGTGGACACTCCCTGGTGTTGGCGGACCCATCTGGGACCACCCCAGCACCATCATTGTCCGCCACCCCCTTACTATCACCGCCCTCCCTATAGCTCCCCACCCAGTGGTGTGTGCCCGCTCACCCAGGAGGGTGGGCATCTCCTTCACCACAGGCATCTCCCCCTGCCCCAGTCAGCCCTGCTGCCCTCAGTGAGGCTATTGACCTCCTGAGGTCCATCTCTGTGGGTCAGTCCACCATCGTGAATGCCATCCAGGGATTGGCAGCTCAACTCCAACAGAGCTCCTCACTGATGGCAGCCAGTGTCCCTTTGTCTACCGTTCCCCCTCAACTTACCTCTTCCCAATCTCAAACCCCTCTCCCCAAACTCATCCAAAGCACACATACACACAGGCATACATCCACCTCAACAGACAAGGTTACCATTGACAAGCACAGGCACCACAAGACCCACCACCAGCATGCATACAAGCAACATCCACCTGCAGACTCAACATCCACTATCTACACTTACTCCTCACCACCCCTTCCTTCGCAGACTCTACACCTGACACACCTGCAGCCACCACACCGTCATTCACGGATCCAGCTACAAGACCTGTCCCACCCACAGTCACCACAATATCAGACCCTCAGACATCCACCCCATTCACCACATACGCACCCACCACAACCACCAACACTCCCACATGCAGCACATGTACTATACCTGCAGACACCACCCCAACCAGCATGGCATCTCCCTGCACCTTTTCCCCTCTTCCTCCCATGACATCTAAATGCCCACACTCACCAACCAAACAGTCACCCACCATCCACAAGCATTCCACAAATGCACAAAACATCCAAACCGACACATCTTACTACCACACCCTCTCTCTGCACACCCAAATCATGTTGCCATGGCCGCCCCATATGTCAAAAAAATGTTTCCTCTCGGAGTTTTCCTTGTTACCTACTCCTCCATCCACCCCATGATACCCCAAAGCATTCTTCCTCCCTCCCCAAGTCCGGCCTTTTCAACACCAAGTCCTCTTTACCCCCCTGCTAGTGCCCATGCCCCTTCCCTTGCCAAGAAGTCTACCCCTCCCAAGCTCAGGCCCAAGGACCCATCTCCCAAATCCAAGCCCAAACCCCAACCTCCACCCCCAATCCCTCAGGTGCCTGCCTGTCCCCTTAATGCCCCTACCAAGTGGAGGACATTTTGCAGTCAGGAGTCAAGTTGGCACTGTATTAGGTGCCATTTGTGCCTTTGGCACTTCTGACTGGCCATTGGCCTTTCATTTGTGCAGGGTTTTCTTTGATATTTTCTTTTTTATTAATGCATCTGGACCAATATGTTATTGGATTCTATGTTTACAAACTTGTCCTGCCTTTCTTTCTACATGGCAGTTTGGTGTTTTGTGGACTTTGCTTTGTGCGGGTGTGACATGTGTGTATTGGTGGTGCCAGCTGTTGTGCCTGGGCTGCAAGTGTGGGTGTAGCCCTGCCATTTGTCCCACTATCATTGCTGTGTAATGTGTGTAAGATATGATTGTGTTGTTACATGCGTGTATGTAGCTGAATTGTGTATTCTTTGTGTAGAGATGTGTAATGGTGGTGTGTCCTCTTGTGTGGTTGTTGTATGTGTGTGCGTGTGTGTGGTGATGGCTATGTCATATGCGTTGTTTGTGGTATTAGCGTGTTGTGACGTCTGCTTTGTTGTATGCCAGCGTGATTGTGTTACTAGGTTGTCTGGTGTTGTTACAGGTTGTTATCAGTATGTGTAGTCATCTGGAGGTGTGCAATGACATTGCTTGGCGTAGTGTGTGTGTAGTTGTGGTTGTGTTGTCATTGTGTGTATTGGTGCTGTTGTGAGGTAGGTGTGTGTACTTACGTTTGTTATCTTCGTTACTAGTTCCGGAGTTGTTGTACAAGCAGGAGCAATGGGAGGACTTCCACTTCAAGTTCAAGTTCCATGGTGGCTCCAGTCAGGTATGTGTTCCTGAAGGTGAGTGTATCCTTTTATAGAGTTGGTTTCCCACAGGGTTTTTGTGGTGGTGCGACCATGGCGGAAACCATGGCGGTGTGCAGCCTCATAATATGTCCAGCGGAAACATGGTCCCCACTGGTCTGAAAGTGCCTACCGTCGTCTGTGGCGGCATGTCCGCACTGGCAGTTGTTTGGCTGTGTTCTGTTGGGAAGACCTCCATGCTCATAATTCGGTGGTCTTCACCATCAGGCCTTTGGCGGTACGACCGCCGCCGCCAACATGGCGGTCCAGGGACAGCCACATTTGTAATGACCCCCTATGTCTGTGAAATATAGTGTATTATAGTGCTTGTTCAATTTTTAAAGATCTTTACATTTTTTTAAGTATTGCTGCAGTACTCCAATTCTTTTTTTAACCCCTTCTGTGCCACGGACGTAACGGTTACGTCCCGCGGCACAGTGCTCCTGTGCCGAGGATGTAACTATTACGTCCTTGGCATGGAGCCCAGAGGGAGCGCTAGCGCACCCTCCGTGGGGTCCCCCCCACCCCCACAAGGTGGGGATGGAATGGGAAGACCTTCCTCTTTCACCCCTACCCCTGGTAATGACGTCAGTGCGCGATCACGCACTGAACTCATTACCCAGCGCCGGTCGCACTGGAAGCCATTTGCTTCCAGTACGATTCAGGGAGAAACAGGTGAGTTTCTCCTCCGGTGGGTGGGGGGTTTGGGCCAAAGAGGCACCGGGGGAAAGGAAAGGCTTTTCCTTTCCCCCGGTGCCTCTTTGAGCATACCTAATGCCCACTAGACGCCAGGGATTTTTTTTTTTTTTTCCTAAACTTTGGACTCGGGGGGCGCCCCTTGGGCAAGGGTGGCTTCCTTTTGGGGGCATCTTGTATTGTGGCCATTTCTGCCCCCCCTTGGGGTCAGATCGGCCTATTATTTTAGGCCGATCTGCCCCCAAGGGGGGCAGAATCCACTAGACACCAGGGATTTTTTTTTTTTTTATATTTCTAAACTTTGGACTCGGGGAGCGGCCCCTTCGGCAAGGGTCGCTCCCTTTTGGGGGCATCTTGTATTGTGGCCATTTATCAGCCTATTATTTTGGGCCGATCTGCCCCCAAGGGGGGCAGAATCCACTAGACACCAGGGATTATTTTTTTTATATTTCTAAACTTTGGACTCGGGGGGCCGCCCCTTGGGCAAGGGGCGCTCCCTTTTGGGGGCATCTTTATTGTGGCCATTTCTGCCCCCCTCAGGGGGCAGATCGCCTATTATTTTTAGGCCGATCTGCCCCCAGGGGGGGCAGAATCGACTAGACACCAGGGATTTTTTATTTTTACTATTTTGTAAATGCTTGTATTTGGGAGCGGCCCCTTGGGCAAGGGTCGCTCCCTTTTGGGGGCATCTTTATTGTGTTCATTTCTGCCCCCCTTGGGGGCAGATCGGCTTATTATTTTTAGGCCGATCTGCCCCAAAGGGGGGCAGAATCCACTAGACACCAGGGATTTTTTTTTAAAACTATTTTGAAAATGTTTGTATTTGGAAGCGGCCCCTTGGGCAAGGGTCGCTTCCTTTTGGGGGCATGTTTATTGTGGCCATTTATGCCCCCCTTGGGGGCAGATGGGCCTATTATTTGTAGGCTGATCTGCCCCCAAGGGGGGCAGAAACCACTAGAATGCCAGTTTTTTTTAAAAAAAATGTTTATTTATGTGGGGGCGTCCCCTTGGGCAAGAGGCACCCCCCCTGGGAACTGTTGGCCTTTTCTGTCCCCCATGGGAGCAGATGGGCCTATTTCTTTTAGGCCCATCTGCCCCCAAGGGGGGCAGAAGCCACGTTGGCACCAGGGATAGTGTGTGTTGTTTGTTTTTTGTTTGGGGGTGGGCCCTTGAGGACACACTACTAAAGGTATTTTCTGCCCTCCTTGGGGCAGATAGGCCTATTTTTTAGTAGGCCCATCTGCCCCTATGGCAGAATCCACTTAGGCACAAATTTCTAAATGCTTGATGGTGGGATGTTTGTCAACTGACGAAGTATTTGCATTTGTGATAATTTTTTTCCTCCTTTTTGTTCTAGTTCAAAGCTTTTGCTTTCTTTGCTGTGGCTCCTTGCGGTTTTGGCGGTGGTTGACCTGCGGGTTGCATAGTTGCATGTTTTAGGTAAGTAAAAACAATTTACTCCAAAGGAGTATTGTTGCCATGCATGAATGACATGTTTGTAGGTGGTGTACTAAATGCAGGTTTGTGTGAAATTGTCCTTAGATTTGTGCACATTGATATTTGTGTTGTCTTATTTCTAATTTGCTTTTCTTTCTTTCTTTTTAGTGGGATATCATTGGTGATTGCTGTGTCTGTGCAGAGTAGTTGCTGGTGATTCAAGCTTTTTCAGGCAAGTGAGCGGTATAGTTTTTGAGTTTATAACTCTTACTAATAAAGCTACACTTTATTACTTACCTTACACAGGGCTGGCTGTTGGTGGTGCATTTGTCCAGTTAAGTTTAGTAGGAAAGATCATGGCTAGCTGCAGGATGACCGCTCAGCAGGTGGTTGGTATGCTTTTTGAGTCATTGTCTGATCATGATTATGAGACGGACTCTGCATCTGAGGCAGAGGAGGAAGTGAGGGATTCTGGCAGTGAAGTTTCTGCCAGAGAGGAATCTTCTAATGAGGATGAAGGGCCTGTTTCAGAGGAGTACACTTATGTGCCATTAGTGCAGCAACCTGGGGTTGAAAGGTTTCCCGCTAGAAAACCGGAACTCTGGGTTGCCCCAAACATGGAGCAGCCAGAGTTGCCTGCCTTTACTGGTCTCCCGGGGTGTAGAGTCAATACTGAGAACTTTTTGCCTGTCAGTTTCTTTGAGTTATTTGTGGATGATGTGTTTTTGGAAGAGATTGTTGAGCAGACTAATTCGCATGCGGAGCAGTATTTGAGGGACAACGCTGCTAGACTTAGGCCGCACTCTAGAGCTGCCCAGTGGATTCCCACAAATTTGAAGGAGATGAAAAGGTTTTTAGGTTTGACTCTTTTGATGGGGTTGATAAGGAAGCCGTCTCTGGCTTCTTATTGGACTACTAGTCCCTTGATGGCAACAGCTATATTTCCTGCAACAATGAGTTGTAATCGGTATTTGCTGCTTCTTAGGATGCTGCATTTTATTGACAATGCATTAGCCTTGCCACGAGATCACCCTGATTCTGACCGTCTTTTTAAGATTAGGCCTGTCCTTGATCATTTTGTTGATCGGTTTTCAGAGGTCTATGTCCCAGGCAAAGAAATACCTGTGGACGAGTCTTTGGTCCTTTTCAAGGGTTGTTTGGTTTTTAGGCAGTACATTCCTAGCAAGAGGGCACGAGGTGGAGGTAAATTGTATATGCTGTCTGAAAGTATTACAGGATATGTGTATAATTTCCGTGTCTACACTGGTAGGGATTCCAATATTGACCCCCCCTGGTTGTCCTCCCACTTTTGGAGTTACTGAGAAAATTGTGTGGGAACTTGGTAGACGACTGTTCAACAAAGGTCACCATTTGTATGTAGATAACTTTTACACTGGAGTGCAGTTGTTCAGGAATTGTTTAGAGGGGACACTGTTGCTTGTGGCACAATTCGTTGTAACCGGAAAGGCTATCCAACGGAGCTTGTCTGTAAAAAACTTGAGAGGGGACAGTGCAGTGCCTTGCGGAATGATGAGCTGCTAGCTTTGAAGTTTTCAGACAGGAGGGATGTCTACATGTTAAGTACCATCCATGATGATAGTACTTCCTCCGTGACTGTTTGGGGCCAGGTTGTTGAAGTGCGCAAACCTGTGTGCATTTTAGATTATAATAAGCACATGGGAGGTGTAGATAGAGTTGATCAGAGGTTGGAACCTTATACTGCTATTCGTAAGTCTTACGTTTGGTATAAGAAGTTAGCAATTCACCTCTTCCACTTAGCAACTTTTAATGCTTTTATTGTGTTTAAGGATAGGTCTCCAGAGTCAAAGATGAGATTTGTGAAATTTCAGGAGTCAGTGATAGATAACCTTATTGTGGTGGAACAGGCCAGAGTTCCTAGAGAAGCAGTGGTGGAGGATGTGGCTAGATTGAAAGATCGCCACTTTGCTGAGCACATTCCTCCCACACCCAAAAAAGACTTTCCAGCTAAGAAATGTAGAGTGTGTTTTCAAAGAGGTATCCGAAGGGAGACACGAATGTACTGCCCAGATTGTCCTTCAAAGCCTGGGCTGTGTGTGGGTGGTTGTTTTAAGAATTACCACATAAAGAAGAATTACTGGGAACAACCATGAGTGTAAACTCATGTCTGTTTTGTATTTTCATGTGTTCAGATTCATGGTTAGCATTTCTGTCGTGTGCTTAGTTAGAGCTTTTGTGTTTGTAGTTTTGTAATGATTTGTAATTAGTTAGGGGTTTCTTTGTTTAAAAAAAAAAAAAGGATCCCATTGTGTGTGGAGTGGGGCTTGGTTGAGGGTGTACATAGTGTACATATTGACTTGCTGTTGGCTACTGCAACACACTGCCAGCCAAACACCAGTCCACACACTGCCATCAGCTGGTGTGATTGTTGTATCAGGCATGCAGGCGTATGTAAGTGATGGACCCTTGAGTGGCGCTGTCTGTCGATGTGAGTGTTGTAATGTGCTGGGCCCGTGGCGGTGTGAATGGTCTTGTGTGTGTCATATATGAAAGGTGTGTGAATGGACTGTAAAGCGGTTGGTGCCTTGTTGCGGCTTTACAGCTCACGAGCTGTGAGTCATTGGTTCAGTTTTTTGCCTTTCAGTTATTAACAGTGCATTTCATTTTTGTGAAATCTCTTGTTAATAAAATTTGATCCACTGAACCATCACTCACCCTTGTGCCAAATCCAACCAGTATGTGTGGTAAAAATGACAAAACCTGCTCCGCTGTAATCAGGCGTTGCAGCACACCTGTGACACGCTAGGTGCCTCGGGTGGGACCCCGATGATGAAGCATGCCACCAACTTGGTTGGTGGGTGAGGGGTCTTTTTCACATAACCTAAGTGCGTTTCTTTTCACAATTTTAGTGTTTGGCACATCACAGACATATGTGGACACATCAAAATGATATATCACAAAACTAGCTGTGTTTGGGTGGGAGGGGGCACCTATGTTTTTGGTCCTGGGTGCGGCCTTCATCTAGGGAAACCTACCAAACCCAGACATTTTTTTAAACTAGACACCCCAAGGAGTCCAGGGAGATGTGGCTTGCGTGGATCCCCCAACATTTTCTTACCTAGACTCCTCTGCAAACCTCAAAATTTGCTTAAAAAAGCATATTTCCCTGACTTTCGTTTGTACGATCACCGCTCCAGCACAAAATTCCTACTCCCAGTGTTCCCCTCAGTCTCCCAAGTAAAATGACACCTCACTTGTGTGGATCCCCAAAGCAGAGTCAGCCTAAAGATGTATAAAAGAAGAATATGTCCTTATCAACTCGCTGTGCTATCCCCTCTATCTCTACAAGTTTTGGGCCTTATTCTGTTGCAGGCACCTGGCCCACCCACACAAGTGAGGTATCATTTTTACCGGGAGACTTGGGGGAACGCTAGGTGGAAGGAAATTTGTGGCTCCTCTCAGATTCCAGAACTTTCTGTCACCAAAATGTGAGGAAAATGTGTTTTTTTTAGCCAAATTTTGAGGTTTGCAAAGGATTCTGGGTAACAGAACCTGGTCAGAGCCAACAAGTCACCCTATCTTGAATTCCCCTAGGTCTCTAGTTTTTAAAAATGCGCAGGTTTGGTAGGTTTCCCTAGGTGCCGGCTGAGCTAGAGGCCAAAATCTACAGGTAGGCACTTTGCAAAAAACACCTCTGTTTTCTGTGAAAAAATGGAATGTGTCCACGTTGTGTTTTGGGGCATTTCCTGTCACGGGCGCTAGGCCTACCCACACAAGTGAGGTATCATTTTTATCGGGAGACTTGGGGGAACGCTGGGTGGAAGGAAATTTGTGGCTGTTATCAGATTCCAGAACTTTCGGTCACCAAAATGTGAGGAAAATGTGTTTTTAGCCAAATTTTGAGGTTTGCAAAGGATTCTGGGTAACAGAACCTGGTCAGAGCCCCACAAGACACCCCATCTTGGATTCCCCTAGGTCTCTAGTTTTCAAAAATACACAGGTTTGGTAGGTTTCCCTAGGTGCCGGCTGAGCTAGAGGCCAAAATCTACAGGTAGGCACTTTGCAAAAAACACCTCTGTTTTCTGTGAAAAAATGGGATGTGTCCACGTTGTGTTTTGGGGCATTTACTGTCACGGGCGCTAGGCCTACCCACACAAGTGAGGTATCATTTCTATCGGGAGACTTGGGGGAACGCTGGGTGGAAGGAAATTTGTGGCTCCTCTCAGATTCCAGAACTTTCTGTCACCGAAATATGAGGGAAATTTGTTTTTTTTAGCCAAATTTTGAGGTTTGCAAAGGATTCTGGGTAACAGAACCTGGTCAGAGTCCCACAAGTCACCCCATCTTGGATTCCCCAAGGTCTCTAGTTTTCAGAAATGCACAGGTTTGGTAGGTTTCTCCAGGTGCCGGCTGAGCTAGAGGCCACAATCTACAGGTAGGCACTTTGCAAAAAACACCTCTGTTTTCTGTGAAAAAACGGGATGTGTCCACGTTGTGTTTTGGGGCATTTCCTGTCGCGTGCGCTAGGCCTACCCACAACAAGTGAGGTATCATTTTTATCAGGAGAAGTGGGGGAATGCTGGGTGGAAGGGAATTTGTGGCTCCTCTCAGGTTCCATAACTTTCTCTCACCGAAATGTGAGGAAAATCTTTTTTTTTAGCCAAATTTTGAGGTTTGCAAAGGATTCTGGGTAACAGAACCTGGTCAGAGCCCCACAAGTCATCCCATCTTGGATTCCCCAAGATCTCTAGTTTTCAGAAATACACAGGTTTGGTAGGTTTCTCCAGGTGCTGGCTGAGCTAGAGGCCAAAATCTACAGGTAGGCACTTTGCTTTTTTCTGTGAAAAAATGGGATGTGTCCACGTTGTGTTTTGGGGCATTTCCTGTCGCGGGCACTAGGCGTACCCACACAAGTGAGGTACCATTTTTATCAGGAGACTTGGGGGAACATAGAATAGCAAAACAAGTGTTATTGCCCCTTGTCTTTCTCTACATTTTGTCCTTCCAAATATAAGAGAGTGTGTAAAAAAGACGTCTATTTGAGAAATGCCCTGTAATTCACATGCTAGTATGGGCACCCCAGAATTCAGAGATGTGCAAATAACCACTGCTCCTCAACACCTTATCTTGTGCCCATTTTGGAAATACAAAGGTTTTCTTGATAGCTATTTTTTACTCTTTATATTTCAGCAAATGAATTGCTGAATACCATGTATAGAATGAAAACCCACTGCAGGGTGCAGCTCATTAATTGGCTCTTGGTACCTACAGTTCTTGATGAACCTACAAGTCCTATATATCCCCACAACCAGAAGAGTCCACCAGACGTAACGGTATATTGCTTTAAAAAATCTGACATTGCAGGAAAAAGTTACAGAGTAAAACGTAGAGGAAAATTGCAGTTTTTTTCACCTCAATTTCAATGTTATTTTTTTTCAGTTGTTATTTTCTGTAGGAAACCCTTGTAGGATCTACAAAAATTACCCCTTGCTGAATTCAGAATTTTGTCTACTTTTCAGAAATGTTTCGGTTTCTGGGATCCAGCATTGGTTTCATGCCCATTTCTGTCACTGACTGGAAGGAGGCTGAAAGCACAAAAAAATCATAAAAATGGGGTATGTCCCAGTAAAATGCCAAAATTGGGTTGAAAAATTGGGTTTTCTGATTCAAGTCTGACTGTTCCTGAAAGCTGGTGTTTTTAGCACTGCAAACCCTTTGTTGATGCCATTTTCAGGGAAAACAACACAAGCCTTCTTCTGCAGCCTCTTTTTCCCATGTTTTAAAAAAAAACAAAGTTTTCACTGTATTTTGGCTAATTTCCTGGCCTCCTTCTGGGGAACCCACAAAGTCTGGTAACTCTAGAATCCCTAGGATGTTGGAAAAAAAGGACGCAAATTTGGCGTGGGTAGCTTATGTGAACAAAAAGTTATGAGGGTCTAAGCGCGAACTGCCCCAAATATCCAAAAAAAGGCTCGGCACAGGAGGGGGGAAAAGGCCCGGCAGCGAAGGGGTTAAATATATGGAAAAGTATAATTATTTTTCCCTACCTGTTACCATTTTTCTAAAGTAATAATAGGTAGGTAAAAAATATAAAACTCAATACCTACCTATATCTAAGGCACTAAGATAGAACACTGGCAAAGTGACCTTAAAACAACATGGCTGCCTTAAACATTTGCAAAGGTAGTCACTATCCAATCAGAGAATGATTTGTCATTGCTACGTACCACAGTGGTTTTGCAAAATTTCATGACGTTTTGCTAAAAACCGCAGTCAAAGATATCACTAAGTTTAAGTGCCTTATAGCTCGAAAATGCTTTCAATACTCACCTGCAGTACCCAAAAAGGATCATCTGTGTACCATAATGTGTAATCCTGACAAATTTTATGTAAATCAATTTGGCCATTTTCGTGCTACATCAAATACAAAATCTGTGGAAAATACATTGGTGGAAAAGCACATTTTACGACCTCCCTTTTATGTCTACACCCTGTTAACAATTCACCATGAGAAAAATTGCATCATCACACAATGTAGAAAATATTATAGGTCTGGAAAGAATTGTGGTGATTCATCAAATGGGTGGAAAGTTATTAGGGAGCAAAAGCCTGAGGAATTCCTATCTCTAGGAATCCGAACTAGATCTACAGAGTGGCAATCAGATTTAATGTGATTTCTTTCTTTCTTCTATTGTATTTTTTATCAATTTGTTTATTGGTTTGCATAGTCATGTGACTATAAATGTGTCTTTTAGTTGTTCGTGTAAAAATTGTGAAACTTTAGCAGTTTTTTTTATTTTCTGGGCTTCCTTGCTACTTTTTGTAGTGTTGTGTCTCATATGAAGCTTACTGTGACTGAAAGCAAATCATTGCTGTTGTTATATAAATTAAGATTATTCATTTTATTCCTCATGGTCAATTATCTTGTCCTGCATGTAATAGTTTGTGTATCTCACTGCTAGGTCACTTTTATATTGTGTTCCACAGGAATGCATAAGGAAGGTAGTTTTTGTTTGGCTCGTTGGGCACAGTTTAATTTTGTGAGCCAGAGAGCATGCAAAGAAAATATATTTGATTAAGATGTATTCTGTTTGTTATGCGTTTGTTTATTGGTTTCCATTATCATGTGAGCATAAATGGGTTTTTCATTTGTTCATGTAGTAACTCTGAAGCTTTACCTATGCAGTCTACTTTTGTTTTTGGGTTTTCTTGCTACTTTTAGTGATGTTGTGCTTCATATGAAGCTTAAAGTGACTGAAAACAAATAATTGTTTACTAGTATTGTGCTGTTTATGAAACAACAGATATCATTGAGTTAATTTGCATTAAAACCTATCAACCTCTAAACCGATTAGGCTGGCACATAAAAAGGATCATCTGCATACTAGATTCTATATTCCTGTCAATTTTTGTGCAAATTTGTACTGCCGTTTTTGCACTACGTCTGCTGCAAAAAGTCTATGTAATATGCATTGGGGTAAAAATCTGTTTTGGGACCCCGCTTTTAACTTCGCACCCTCTTGATTAATCCCCACAAAGCTACCCATCATCCACCATTGTACACCAATGTACACAGTGGAATAGTTTTCACAGAGATTCATCAAATGGCTGCAAAGTTATTAAGGGCCAAAAATCTGAGTAATCCTGGAAAGGCAATTTTTTTCTGCTAATAACCTTGCCACCATTTGATGAATCATCACAAAACGTTTTAAAAAAAAGTCTTAGCCACCTCAGCTCCTTCCTGGAAAGATTTGGGGTGAACATGAAACAGTGATATCACAAAAACAGATAAACAGAATTGCAACAAATTTGTTGGAAAGCTAAATGTTGGTCCAGAAAGCATGTTTTTTGTAGTCTTTGTAAATCTATTAAGATTAAGAAATTAAGGTTTAAAATATATACATTTTTCCTGTCATGGTTTGATTGGTTGACCCAACTAACCACATTGGAGCTGCAAATCCTCAAGGGTGAATGCAGGCTCTGATTGGCTGGTCGCACCCCAACCTGAAGACAATGTCCCTAAATCCTAGAAATAAACTTAAACAAGGTATAAGGGGGCAGGATATGGTTAACTTGATCCCCTGGGCCTAGGGGAGTTCCCAGAGGTACCATCCCTGGGGTCACAATTAGAAATAAAAGTTTTTTTCACCATTGGGGGATCTGCTAATCCACTGTGATGGTCAGCACAGCCTCTTGGTGTATGCACGGATCTTGGGAATTGCAAAATATTTAAAAAAAGGGGGTTGAACATCCACAGGTGGTGGGCGTATTCCTGGGATGCAGACCAAGCCCTGCCGCCAAACCAGCACTGCACACAGTGATTGAAATATTACTTTTTCATTAAAAAAGCATAGAATTTCAGAAACACAAAGGTGAAAGTGATATTATAGTTAGGAACTGTCATACTATTTTATTTTATATGTGAAAAAAACCTTAGAAATTCACTGAAAAAAACAAAGGTTAAAGGGACTTTATAGTTAGATAAAAATGTCAGTTAAAACATGCCATTTAAATCAAACAAAACCACTGAAACTTACCAGTTATAGTTGTTTGAAGTAACTATAACTTGTGAATTCAAGTAACTATAACACGCACCCTCACCATGCACTGCTAATTACCTCACATAATACATCACTCATGGTGTGTTCTGTCGCATTTTTGATAACCACACTGCAATAATTGATAACAACACTGTGTATGGCAGGGGTTTGAGTTATCGTTGCTTGAGGGCACACTGTAAACCCTGTGCGGGCAGCAGTGAACTGACCACAGACCTCCACCCCACATTTTAAAAGAAAGTGTTCTTATTCCTGCTAGAGTCCCACTGGACACCACGTGAGGTTGCGCTGGGTCAACCATGGTGTCCTTAAAAAAATATATATACATTTTGCGCACAGATCCCCCCCAGGGCTAGTGTTTCAGGGTATCCCTAAGCTGCCCCTTATATTCTCTCTATTTTCATTTTTCAGGACATGCCTACACTGCCCTGCCAGCTCCCCACAGTGCAGCACCATTCCTTGCTGTAGTGTGGTAGCTGGCTCCTTTAGTGCTCTCACCTACGTTTGCAACAGTGAGCAGGAGTAGAATCCGGTACGTTTTGGTGTGGGATGCAAACACCTACCTGAGGCAAGGGTTGGGTGAGCACTCCACAGTAGTTACACTGCATCGGGGTCTCAGGGATGACGTCCAATGACTCCAGTGGTACTCACCAGCCCTTTCCCTTTTCCAGGGGAAGGGAATCCCCTGGGACTTCATAAAGCATACCAAGCTTTGGGAGATGGGTCACTGGGGCCAAATTAGCCTCTCTGGGGGTCCACATGCCTCTTCCCCCAGGAATTAGTAAACATTATCCTTGCTCCAACCCCTGGGGAGTTGTCTGTTAAGACACAGTGCCCAACCAGTTCTTTTTAACAGTTTTCATTTAAAGAAAATGAGAGTCCCGAGCCACTAGATATCTCTGTTTTGTTTAAAGCTACATTTCTCTAAAATGGCTGACTAAATTTACGCCGGATCACAAAAAGCATACTTTCTGCATAAGTATCTATGTGCCAAATTTGGTGTAATTAGGTTCTGTGATTTTTTCTGTATTGCTATCTAATGTTTCCTATGGAAATTGCATGGCGTCCCTCATTCCCCACTTGACAGATCACCCTGAAACTTTCTATGAAGCAGCTGTAGTGGGTAAACCTTTTTAGGAAAATTTCATGAAGATTCTTGCCTCTCCTTCACTTCACCACGCCCCTGAATACATACAAGGCACCAACACATTGCATTTTCTTTCACTTTCCCCTTTTAATATTTTAACAGCTGTGTACCTCCTTTATTTACTTTTGCATATAATCACAATTACAATCGGGAACACCAGACCGTTGAACTGTGTGCTCTGAGAGGGGTCAAGCACTCGAAGAGCCTGGATCCTAAACCTATTTATGACTCAATTGCAGGCACTGTGAGAAATGCACCTTGCATTTGGCCTGAATACAACAGCTCTCAATCATGGCCCACCTGTAACCTCAACTCACACAACTACATGACAGCGTCCCTTTTCATGCTACACCTTACACAGGAGAAATACAGCATCCTTGAAAAAGTGAGTACTCTTAGAGAATACAAGAGTAAATAAAACATTAAATATAAACAGGAACAGCATTGCTGGCCCCAAAGCTGAGACGGCATTGTCTGTTTGGGCTGGCTATGGCTGTTGCCAACAGTGGGGCATGAGATGGAGGGCTTTTACAGATGGGGCACTGGCCCCACCAGCAACACCACTAATTGACTCAGATTTTGCAGCTTCCCACTTAAGCTGCAAGCTTAACTCCACTCGGGAAGGATACATTTTGCACTTATGGCAACTTTATTAAATGGTGTCTGTTGGTGAACTTCAGGTTTTGGTCCGACTATAACAGCACATATTTTGTTGGATAAATAGATAATTGGTAATAATATGTGACAGTAAATAAGATGGTGACAGTAAATAGGATGGGTAGGTAGTTGGGAAAATACCAAGGGGAAATAGGTCAACTGAGCCAGGGATTTCGAGTCTCCTTTTGTCACCTTCCTTTCCCCGCTAATAATTTGGATAGCTCTCAGTCGCCTTGAACTATTACTCTTGAATAGAATAAAAATACAAGTCTAAATGCCACCAGATAAACTAAGATTAACTACAAAGAAAATGCTGCACTGTAGCAGCACCGATGTCAGCTACCCCTTCACTGATAGCTGCGGAAGATTGCCTTTTAGTCAGCCACAGACCATCCTTTGGGGCTCAGGGGCCATGCCCCCGACCTCTTGTCCCTCAAGAAGAGTGTATGTCAGGCTTAGGAAAGATCAACCTGACAGACATTGTTCATTTTCAGGACAGAGAGCCAGGAACTAGACAAGCACTGTTTGCGCAGGCTCCCGGCTGCTTGAGCTGAACTTTGCTGGGGAGAAGAAGCCACAGCCCTGTGGGCGTGACCTCTTCAGCCTAGCAAAGGTGCCTCAAGGTCCTCCCCCTCATGACGAAGGGGAATGTCACTGATTGCTTTGGCCCTAGTGCTTCAGTTTTAAGCCCTGAAGTGCCCTGGGTCGAATGTCAATCAGCAGTCTCACTGACTCCATCCCTCTCCGTGAGGAGTTGGAGCTGCAGCCTTCCCTCATTGGCTGACCTTAGGTTAACCAGTGAGGGAAGGCAGCAGTCCCAACCCTTCTCGGACCTCGGAGGCAGAGCTGGAGGTAGGTGTGTGTGTTGTTTTTTAAATGGATGTTTGGTGCATGGGTGTATGTTTGAATATTTGAGAATGAGTGTTGTGAATGGATATGTGTGCTCGTGTGTGAATGAATGAGTGTGAGTGTGCATATGTGCCTGTGTGTCTGCCCGCCCCCTCCCTCCTAAAATTACCGTCTGTCACTGCTTTTAGTGACCTTTTGTGTTTTTCTTAGTATCCTTACTGGCTGGATAGCAAAATGGTGCAGTGTCTGTTCCGCAGTGCGGCAATAAGACTGTAGTAATTCTCTGACCACCATAGTATTTCACCCAAGTTTCTTTATTCCGTCAAGAGGAAACCCCTCCCCCACCTGCATAAGCCAGGCGTAGCAAGTAACTGCCTTGGCACCTTTCAAACTCCATAAAAGCCAGTGATGCAATAAAGGATCCCAACATTCTACTAATCCAGAATTTCACTTAAGATGAGCTACACAGGAAGCAGAACATTATAGCACATCCCCTTTCCTTCACTAAGTCCCATATAAGATAAACCCGGAAATCCCATAACAATACCCTCAAAACTTCACACTGTACAGGACAAAAACAAAGACAATCACATAAACTGCACACTGTAACTGTACAGGACAAAAATGAAGACCTACCACATAAACATTTCAAGACAACTACAGAAACAATAACTAAAAGACAAACATACCAGAATAAATAAACATAAATAATATTGAAATCTATCACAACAACAGACTACACACAAATATAATCACCCAAATAACTAGGCAGCCTTTCTTGATCTGGCTCCCCTCGCTTTAGTTTGAGCAAGGTCGCAAACACCCCGACCCCCACAAGCAGGGTGCATGTCAACATCATCTCTCTGAAAATCAGATTTCTTCATCATCATCCAACCAGAACACTTGTCTCTCTCACCAACAGTTGACTTCTCCATGCCACCCTTCTGTTATAATGCAACTCTTCTCAAATTCCAGGTTTGGCCATTTTCCTTTTTGACCCAATTGCTACCCACCTCCAACACCATGTATGGACCACAAAATTGAGACAAGCCTCACCACCTGGCTTGACCTTTACCCACTCACCTTTCTGAATGAGCTGACGACCCTCTGACCCTCTCACATCTGACCTACTGCTCTCATCCAAGTGGGCACCAACTTTGTACTAGCTTCCTTCCTCAATTTCTTTATCCGGTCAAGAGGAAACCTCTCTCCCAGCTTTGTCAGCCAGGCACACCAAGCAACTGCCTTGGCACCTTTCAAACTCCCCAAGAGTCAGTGATGCAATAAAGGCTCCCAACATTCTACTAATCCAGAATTTCACTTAAGATGAGCTACACAGAAAGCAGAATGTTATAAAAAAGACATCCCAGCTTTTCATGATTTTGAGCATTGCACAATTAGCACAACATCAGCTGACGTCCGGAATGCTGGCAATTTTAAGCAATCGGCCTGCAAAATTAAAAAAAAAAAACTTGCCTAATGTTGCTTGGTGTTTTCTTTCTATGTGCAGACTGCTTATTGGATCCACATAAGCACATTTTGACGTGCTTCTTTGTGAGCTAAAGACAGAAGGGAAGCATCTCTTTTTGTTGCCTGTCAGCCAAAAGTAATTTGTCCAAATTGTTTGGTGTGATAAAATATTAATATTGACTTCCCCACTCCTCCTGCTCCTCACTGTTTTGGGATTTGCCTCAGGGAGTGGGTAGAGCGAGGAAGCTCAACATTCCTCTATATATTGCACACTGTACTGATTTTTACTTGTGTAAATAATTGAGCAATAAAATATTGTCTCATAGAGTGGGGAAATGAATTCACCTTTTCAGAACATATTGTACTGTAGTTGTTTCCAGTGACTGCCTGGATTGCAGCTCCTGAGGGGCACTGAAAAGTCTGGGAACTGTGAGCCTGAGGGTCTTGGGGCAGAGCAAAGTTAAAAGATGTGAGTAAAAAACATAACATTCCATTACCATTTTATTTGTATGGAACCACCATTAGGTAGGTGCTTCTATAAACAACCATTAGCAAAGCAAATAAGTCTCTCCTGTGGGAGGAGTCAGCTTATTTTAGCCAAATTATACAACAGCCTGGCTGCTGTGCAGCATGGCTGAAAGCTTTCTTTTTAAAAAAAAAGCATGATTATACAACCAGCACTTCCTATGTCAGGATGTTTTTCTTTGCTTCTGGGAGGAAGACCGGGTGGGTAGGGAGGAAACAGGGCGGCAGGGAGGAGAGGGAGTTGGGGTGGAAACGCAGATAATGAATGGAAGGCAGATTGGTGGGAGGAGCAACATGGACAATGTAAGAGGGAAGGGAGAGGGGAAAAAAGTGATATGATGCAACCATCAGTTTCTGCATCATAGTGGATTTTTGGTGTGCAGGTGGGAAGCAATATAAACAATGGAGGAAGGATGGATGGGTGGGAGGGGCAACGTGGACAGCAGAAGAAAGGGATGGGGAAAAGCACTGTGACATGGCCAGCAGTGCCCAGCTGCCATAGTCCTTTTTTTGTTCTTCTGGCTGAGACCGGACAACATTGACAACGGGAGGGAGGGTGAGGTCAGGCCAACACTGACAATGGGAGTTAGGATGGGAGCGGGGCAATGGAAGGGAGGGTGGGAGCAGGCAACAAAGACAACGGGAATGAGGTTGGGGGCAAAGCAACATGGACGATTGCTTTGCCCCCAACCTCATTCCCGTTGTCTTTGTTGCCTGCCTGGATGGAGGGTTGGGACAAGGCAACAGAACCACTAGCAGTGCAACATAGATAAGGGAAGGCGGAGGCACGGCAACACAGACAGTGCAGGGAGGGTGGGTATGGCCAAGCCAACATGGATAGAGAAGAAACATGAAGGTGGGAGAGGTGCACGAGGGAGCTAGCTGAAAAAGATGCATTCTGGTAGAGTGCTTAAACACAAAGAAAAAAGTAGCACTTAAAAAGTGAACAGTGGAAGGACACAAGTAATGCATCCATGCTCCAGATGAGGGACAAACACACAAAGACGAAGGAAGCCTACAGTGGTTAGCTAATAAGAAGCAAGAAAATGAGGGTGACAATTCAGCCAACTGATGGTAAGCAATGGGTGGTTACCTCAGTGTTAGAAAACAAAAGATCTCAAAGAGACAGCACATGCACTGTCTTGAGGAGACCTAAAAACACATTTTTTCAAATGGTAGGTATGGTATATCAAGCAGGACAGCATCCGGCAAGGTACGTTTATAAAAGACTTTGGGCATGATTTAAAACTTTGTGGACAGTTTACTCCATCACAACAGTGACATATATCCATTCACTGAAATATAAATCCCATTACAGCCTATGGGATTTATATTTTCGTGACAATGATACCCCTCACCATTGTGACAGAGTAACCTGTCCACTGAGTTTTAAATCAGGCCCATTATTCTCAGTAACATCAAAAGCAACCTTCCTGCTCTGTAGTGCCCCAGCAACTGTCAATCGTCCTCCCCTCAAGATTCCATCTCCCACCTTCGATCGCTAAGGGTCTACTCATACAGCATTCCATACTAGCAAAGTTCAATACCCATATCACATATATATTAATATATATACAACACATATTTCCCCTTTTCTTTTAAAGAGTACTAAACAACAAGATAGAAAATGAAAAGAAAAGTGAATGATCAATTATCAACAAAGAAATTCCCTAAGAATATAATGAAGTGTCTAAACATCAAAAGTAAGTATTCTTTATTTGTATCAGGTAATTAAAACCATTATAAAAGAGGTAAAAACAAGAAAAAAAGAACTTTATAAATACCAACTAATCTCAGTTTCATAAAAGGATACAAATTAAGAATCATTTTAGCAGCAAGAAACTTGACAAGTGGGTATTCAGTGATGCGTAGCACTATTAATAAATGAAAACACATATATCTCTGAAGTGGCTGTGTTCATAGACACAGTGTTAACAAATCAGTTCTGTAGGTTGGACACAGTTCGTTTTGTGCTTTCTCTATTATAAGGCACTATTCCTCATTTTGAAACGTTAGCTAAAACCCGAAGATATACACTAAAATACACATGTTTTTAACTTGAATATCCAACACTTGATTAATTAAAATTTTAAAAAATACATAACATTCAAACACATGATGCAAATTTAATATCTCTGTTAACTATTACTCAAGAATGAATAAAAAATAACATCACATTACATACTCTTTAAATTTTCCAGGCACTTTTCTGGTTTGTATACTTTTACAGTGCCGAAAAATACAAAGCACATCAATCTCTAAATCTTGACCTTCACTATTCTCACCACCCAGTAACAGTGAATTTTCAACTCCATCACTCAACACATCACTTTGTAAATCCAAAGACACATTGCTGTGGTACCCCTCTGGAACCAATATTTCAGCCCTTTCAACCCTCCCTTTGAATACCAAAATGTTCATTAGGTTCCAAATTTTCCCACCTCCGACTCACTTCAGCATTGCTGAAAACCTCAATGCCTCTTATGCAACGGACCACTTGGCCAAACCCTTACTCACCAATGTAGGAATCGTTATTCTCATGAAATCACCAATTTTCAAACTGCAACATGCTGGATCCCTTTTAAAAGAATGCAGCCTTGTCCTTTGGTGGGCCTCCATGGTCTCTTTAATCTTGCAAAAATCAACTGCAACATCATAAACATTCTTTTTACTGAGCCACAATGGAGCAAGCTTAATTCCATATCAATGACTGAATTAGGAGAAGTTCTGTATGACAACAAAATGGCTTGTATGTCCTTTCTCCCAGGTAAACCACTTTAATTCCAGGTGTTCTACCTCGCAACACTTCAAACGGAGATATACCAGTGACTGAATTAGGAGAAGTTCTGTATGACTACAAAATGGCCTGTAATGCCTTTCTCCAAGATAATCCACTTTTGGGGCATATTTATGAGAGCTTTGCATTTCCATTGCATCATTAATTTTGACGCGACAGCAGCGCAGGCAATACTCCATATTTAGGCATAGTCAACGCATGTGGCCCAATGCGTCAGTTTTAGTAGTCCTGCATTGAAAAATACCTGCTTGAGAACTGGCTGCACCAAACAGATCTTAAAATATGCAAGGCAGGAGTTTCCCTGTAAATTCTAATGTAAAACTGATGCAGTGATATTTATAATTTTCGGAATGTGTGATGCATCGCCGGGAAGTGGTGCACTGAGCCTGAAATGCGCCAAAATTCCTGGACATCGGCAACCCAGGTGTAAGAAATGACACAGTGGCAGTGATACAAAAAAGACAACACACACAAAACAGTTTGGCAAGCTCAACTATGCCAAGTAGGTGCTCATTCTGCAGCTGGGAGTTGCAAGGAGACCACCACCACCTCTACCACCACCACATAGGCAGTGCAGGACAAAGGAGTGTGTTTTTCACCTGCAAGTTTCCCTCCTTGACCTAAGGGAGGATAAGGTCATCAGATATTATAGACTCCTACAGGGGATTCCATCATTGAACTGCTGAATCAGATAGCACCAAGGCTGCAGCCACCACCTGCCATGCCCACCAACATCCCTCCACAGGTCAAACTGATGGCAGTCCTCCACATGCTGGCATCTGGTTCATTCCACAGTGGCAGGAACATTGCAGCCATCTTTTTCTGTCTTTGTACCCTCTGTCCTCGATGCCATCATCAGCCTCACACCCAAGTACCTCCTCTTCCCCAAGACACATCAACAGCAGCTGGACACCAAGCAAAGTTTCTATGCCATGCTTGACAGTCTGTGAATCTGAACTGAACCTGCCAACAGATCCTTTAGTGATAATACCTGGTTAAAATATCAGATACTGTAATGTGTATGTTACCAGGCCCACAGAAACTAAACATCTTATTATTTGGATAGCGGCACATCTATAGTCATTGCTTTAGGCACTTTGCTTATCATGTGGCAAAAAGTCTGCCGGTGTTCCACAGAAACACATGAAATAGTACAGCAAATGGCAGATTCCCAGTTATTTTGGGGTCAACGTGTGTGGTAGCACAGTGATTTTGGCCTAGCTAAATTGTAGATGGTAACATTTATGTATGACACTGGGCCAGATGATATGCTAAATACCTATACAGGCACTGTCCCAAACATGGAAAGGATAGGTATCAAGAAATAAGATTCACACACTGTGTAATTATACAACATATGTAGCATCAACAGGCAGCATAATGGCTTCAGACATGCAGCATGCTTTTACACTCTCTAGCTAGGACATTTCAGTTATACAGAGCATAAGGGTGGACTAACATACCTGCTGTGTTACACATAACATGTTTTTGGTAAAAATAACTCTCCCTGTACTAGTATGAAAAAAATAAATCATAAATTGTAAACCCATATAACAATGGTATCATGGTTACCATCTCATTCTGAGCAATTCTTAATATCTTTGCCCCATCACAAACAACACATGACATGCCTACATGTGCTTCTGTTCATCTGTTTGTTCACCATTGTATGGACACATAGTTCTTCGATGTGTTAGCCTATGCAAAAGGTATGTGTGCACTATTTCAGCCTCAGTGGCACTTGAGCCTCCCTCAGAGTTATGATTTGAGGGTCCATGCATCATCTAAAATCTCTTTTGTATACCAGAGGAATGTTATGACAAGCATACATACACTACTGAGATGCTATGTAGACTTAATGATGTATTCATCCAAATGCAGACCTGGAATGATGTGTGTACCTAAGCTTGTTTAAGTATGAAAAATAATAATTTTCCCAACAAGTTTGAATCTGGAGATACTTGCTATTTTTCTGTTCAGTTGTCTGATCCTCAATGTTAGTAAGGTTACACAATCATGCTCACATGAACTGCATGGCAACCCACTATCCTTGTGTTAGCTATCAGACACAGAGTAAGGGTAGACAGCAATGGGTGCAGGCTTATAATACTTTACAAGGGGTCTGCAAAGCCAAACCAGAGTGCCTGGAATGTCTCTCCTTATCCACTTTCACTTATGTGGATGATCAATGATTAGCACATTTGCATGATGAAACTTTAAATCCCATATCTCGGGATACAGGCCCATTTGTCCATATTTAAATATGGTTTCCCACATGAGTGTGAAGTTTAGTCCTGTAAATATATTGTCCATTTATTCATATCTATTGCTGGTATTGGTTTGTTCGGGGACATATGATTGTGTTACAATGTCAAACTATTTCTAACACACATCATGTACATGCACAACAGGTGCTAATTATTGTTAAGCATTTCCCCCCTAGACAACATGAAAGTTGATGAAGCGCGAACGTTTGAGATGAGTCATGAGCGTTTCAGTAATGTACGCAACATTTCAAAGGCATATCAGAAGCTAAGTTACATGAACGTTCAAAGGCTGCAGGGTCCTAGGATGTTGCCAGACAAACACCAACCTTAATGTCCACAACTGCCAGTGGCTAGTCAAGACCAGGTCCAAGCCTACAACCTGCACGACAGCCACCGATTCCACTGGCTACCCCTGCTGCCACACAACAGAGACAAACAAGGGCCATGAGGCCTCGCAAGAGGGAATCAGTATTCCATTACTCCGTTATCTGTGAACTCAGCAGACTGAACCATAAATTGGATAGTATGCGGGAGGAGCTGGTCAACCTGCAGGTGTGAATGAGAAACCTTGAGGAGGAAATGGAACAGATCGCCCAACTTATTTGAACATTTTAATTTTTCATGTTTTCTCTGTTTTATTGTAGTATTTTAGGTGGTAATATGTTAGTTGGTTGCTAGTGTAGGTTTAGATAAAGTAGCTTTCAGATTTTTAAGCTATTTTATAGGTTTTTGTATTTAGATATTTATATGCTTTTAAGGTTTTAGTGAGGGATTAGGATAAGTGTAGTATTTTTTAAGGTAGTGTTTAGCTTAGGTAGTGTAGTTTAGGTAGGTTTAGATTTTTAACATAACATTATGTCTAGTAAATACTTTTCTATTTTCACAACCTCATCATTATTGCATCATTGTGAGTTGTTGCCTACGACTTTGTTAAGTTGAGTACATGATACTATTTCTGTGCTGTCTTTATATGTGTATGTGATTTAGTAGGAGGACTATGGTCTACATGTCATGTATATCACATATGAGTCACCTAAGGATAATTTGAAAATCAGAAATAATTGTAAGTGGTTGTCTTCATGTAATTTGACACACAGGTCAAAACAGATACTCTCCCACTGTAACCCTGTGGGGAAAGAGATACAACATGTATTTTTAGGATGTTTTATTGACAACATATATTCATGAAAGGGGGTATGTTGGGACACACACTAGTGCATGCTAATGACACACCTACCCTTGCACAAATCAGCACATAAGTACGGATTGTTAGTTGGTTACAACTCATGTCTGTGGCCCCTACCTGCCTGGAGAACATCAATAATCCTTGGCGTTGTGTACTCCTAAGTGTGGCACTACATGCAAGTTCCTCTTGACCTGGGAGGTTTTGCTTTCATTCTGGGTCTGTGATGTGGCTCCAAATCAGGCACATGTGTGCATATTTTTAAATTGAAGTTATGTGGCTTACACTCACAATCAATACATGTGAGGCATCTCAGGGATAGAGGAACACATAAATCCAATGTATTCCAGTGGACCTTTCAACAGCAGTTATCATTACTAAATGGACCAGTAATAATTTGAAGTAGCATTTCATGCATACTGACATCCAAAGTGTTGCACTGAGGTTCTACATCGAGTGGCATAGGGAACGTGCTAAATCAGAAGGAGTTTGTGCACTACTGTCAGCATATTGGCAGTTCATGCATAATTTTGGTAACTTAGGATCTCTTAAGTGGAAGCATTGAGGCTATCATATGTGCTTTATCATGTTGTCATGATCACAGAGCAAGATATCTGTTGATATGTGAAGCTATGTGGGTGGCTCACATAATCCATTTTGTGCAGGTAGGCAATTATGTAATTATTAAGGCATTTTCACTGTGTCAGTCAAGTAACTGATGCATATTATCATACCATGACATTCAACAGTTAAATGAGACTTGAGACATAATGCCAAGGCAGTGGATGTACATGATATTTGGGCATATCCAACCAGAGCAGGTGTTAGTGACTGTAGCACTATTTTCTTAAGATGCTAAGAAGTAGCTTTTGTAGGTACACATTCACCATAGTCTAGTCAGACCTATCTGCTACAGACATACAGTGCTCTGATTCATGCAAGTAGATGTATTTGCAGGTTTGTACATAGGCATTTATAAATTAGCAGCTCTTGCAGCAACAAGCCCAACATTGTTCAACACCAAAGGATGTCCAGACAGAGTCCATACATCATACATGTAATGTGACTTGTTGAGGTGGGGAGATTTCCAGTGAGCAGGAGGTCCAAATCATTAGGGAAGGTGGGCCTCATCAACAGTCCACAAATGAATCTGTCGGAGTCACCAGATCCTGGGGGTCTGTGCACTTTCCCAACACTTCCACCACAAGACAGCTCCAATACTCTGATTAGATTTATCACAGAGTCTAAGAGAGTCCAAGTGGGGAAAAGGGCATTAGGACAGGAACAGCTGGGAAGGAGACCTGTAGGAAGCAAAAGGTTAAAACACAACATCAAAATTACATCTCATGAATTCAGTACAATGCTACAACTCCAAGCTTCGTCTTTTCTGAAAAACATGAACAACCCTAGAATAGTCCTAAAACTGACTAGGCTTTAGATGACAGAATACCTGAGGAGGAAACAGGAAAAGTTAAATAGGACTTTCAGATTCGAGTACTTTCTTTAGCATGAGAATCAGGAGACACTCTGAACGATTTCTAAACAACCATATGAATCTCCTTTTAAGAATACATATCAGGAACACACAGCATTACATCTAGAACTCTGGTATTGTTGTGTTCATCTCAGAAAAAACATTGGGAAGTGAATTGCGCACATTTCAGGTTTTTATATGAGTATTAAACACCATAAAGGATTGTGCACCATGAAATCACACAACGTAGATTCAAGGAATAAATCACGCAACGTGTAAACTTGAAATGCTACCAAGAAAATGTCTTAGAATAGTAGCGCACAGTAATTTACATTATTTATACACGAGTAAAGAATTGCGCGTCTTGCCAATTCAAATGCCACCATACAAATGCCAAGAAATGGTAGCGCACAATGAACAACATGAAAAGCACTCAGGGAAAGAATCGCGCGTCTTGTTGATTCAAATGCCACCATGCAAATGCCAAGAAATGGTAGCGCACAATGAATAACATGAAAAAACACTCAAGGAAAGAATCGCGCGTGTTGCCGATTCGAATGCCACCATGTAAATGCCAGAAAATGGTAGCGCACGATGAACAGCATGAATTACACACGAGAAGTGAATCGCGCGTTTCGACGATTCGAATGCCACCATGTAAATGTCAAGAAAAGGTAGCGCGCAATGAACAACAAAGTTAAATGCTCATGAAACGAGTTGCACGTCTTGCCAACTCGTAAAACATCATGTAAATGTCAAGAAATATCAGTGCGCAATGAACAACCATATAATAACGAAGTCAAATCTTTATGGAATAAATTGCGCGTCCTTCCTATTTGCAAACCACCATACAAATGTAAAAAAATGGCAGCGCACAAGTAATCTGTTATTCATTTAAGAATTAAAATCAAGAATATGAAAATTCTCAATTACGGTGTTGGGAAATGTCCAAACACCGTCTTACCGCCTTGAAACAGTGATCAACAATGAGAGATGAGTGCAGAAGATTGGAAAATCCAAATAGGCTGCCGGGACAGGAGATCAGGAAGAAGCTGCTGCTCTGCACCGGGACCTCTGATTAGTGAGCACTGGAAGTTGGGCTGACTCTCTTTTATAGAGTCTTGGCCCAGACTAGAACCACGCCCAGGCATGTTGCAGGGAAAGTCTCTAAAAGGCCCTGGAAAGGGACCACACCCTAACACACTCTGAATGTCTGCAGCAATACATTGCAAATGTACAGTATTTATAAGCACCTTAAAAATGAATCTTTTGGATGGAATTATGCAATGCAAAAGGTTAAACAATAACATATCATCACAATGCATAAATTACATTAGCTTGCGAGTGTTGGGTTTTTGCATTCTAGATGCCTGTAGAGCGCGCACTGTCCTGGTGTTGACAGAATTACATTAACAGGTGGGCATAATAAAAGGGGACAGTGCCAGGTGACATAAGAGGTGGGATGCTGATAAGCACAGGTCCAGTGAGAAAGTGACCAAGAGGCACAGACAAATGTTAATGGGCAGTACTCCACAAGAAACTGGTGACTTCCATGTCTTCCTCCTCTGATGTGTGTTGTGCCTCCCTGAGGGTGGTGGTGTTTGTGCAGGTGACATGTGAGGAACACATCAGTGGCAGAAGATGTGCCTCCCTGTCCTCAGCAGTGTTTGCCTGTGTCAGCAATGAAGACACCACAGTGTTGACAAGGGCCTGATGGCTTGTCAACAAGGCTGCAAGGTTGCTGTGGAAGGCACCCATAGTTGTAATATAGGAGTCCTGCTTGCGCTCCATAGATAGGAGGATGGTGAAAATGGCCCCTAGCTCGGTGGCAACTGCAATGGTGTCACATTAGCAAGACTGTTGTTGTTACCTCGGCCTCATGACACCAGCAAAGTCCGTCAGGGACTGTTTCATTCTATGTAGCGAAGAGTAGGTGCCTTTGATTTCCTCAGAATTATCCTTATTGGGACTGAGGCACCTACAGACTCCCTCTAGGTTGCCCCCAATGGTCTCCATCCCCGCCCACACCTCATATGCCATCTGCTACTAGATTCCCACCGCTTCCCATTGAAGACAACTTAGGCGTCCTCGGAGTCCAGAGTTGGGCTCGGGATGGCAGATGGGGCACGTTCTAGGGTAGTCAGTTCCTCTGGAGACCCAGCAACGCTGTCACCCCATGCCAGTGAAGGTGTTGCAATGGGGCCCAGGAGTTGCTGGAAGGTGTCGTCGTCCATGGGGGCAGGATGTAATCGCCAAAATATTCATCATCCAGGACAGGCTGCTGGTCAGAAGGTGTTGTTTCTTCCTCTCCAATGGAATGGGAAATATGTTAGTGTTGATCTATGCTAGCTGTTGACATAAGTAATCTTGCTGACATACAGACTTTATCCTCATTCACTTCCAGTTCAACATTGATGCGTAGGACATATGTTACGTGTAGGTAATGTGGCCAAGTTGCACTGTAGTTGCCTTTCAGATGGCACTATCTTTCCATTGTTAACACAATCACTGTGTGACAAGGGTGACTTTTCGTGTCATGCCATCCACTGCAATACTGTAACACAGCTTGCTGGGCTGCCCTGCCTATGAGAGCAAGTTGAGGTAAGGTGCACATCTGTCATGGAGATTAGTTTTCTTTTTCATGATGACTATACTGTATAGAGATTCACTTATTGACTTCTATGGTATCCCTTCAAGCTGCAACACAAGTGTGGCACTATCAGACCCTGTAATGTGTGAGTATAGGTCAGGTTACCTTGCAGTACACATGTCACAATTCACCTTCTTGCAATGCAATGTCTTCCCATTCAGACACAGTGCCAGTTCAATGTGCTGATCCACACCCACACCCACATTTCACTACAATGCCAGTGGCCTATCCAGGCTCACACAACGTCTATTCCTTCAACAAACTCCCATGGTCCTCTGATGTGCATCACTTGCATTCACCCCCCTGTATAAATTTGTACAAGACAGGTAGTTAGGGTGCTCTGTACCATGGAAGCCAACACCTGTGTACTTTCATCCCGCACATCATGACATCTGTGTGCAATGTAGTTACATGCTAGTGCCTGTACACATGGCTCTTTCCATGATCCTACTTGATGATACATCACATACACCAATCCTGGAACCCTTCTCAGAAAAGGAGTTAATCCTATGGCAACTTAATTCCATGCTATTGCTTTAGAGCCCAGATTTGGCTGCATGGGCCAAAGACAGACACACTAGCTTTGTCACATTCAGGTTAGGCAGAGTTGAAGTATCAAAGCATGGTGTGCTGGTCCAGTCAAGCTATTTTTGCTTTGTATAGTGGGACTTGTAATCCTGGTCACTCATGTTATACTGTCCACTATAAGTCAAAGATTACAAGGTGAACCTGTACTGGTGCTGTACATTACACATGGACTGGACAAACTTGACAGAGCTGGACTGGGCTATAAAACATTTAACTGGGCAGTATGACTTCCATCTTTGTGATGGGTGACTGAATATGTGAGTAATTCCTGCCCTTTACCTTGCACACAGTGCAGTGCATCACAAGAACATAGCTTGCTGCACTGCGCAGCATGACTTCTTTATGCATATTGTCCTTTGTTGCCACTTACCATGTTGGCATTGCTGGTCAACAACTAAAGCACTGTTATGTCCTTTCACTCCTTCCACCAACTCGGCTGGAATGACTGATGCCACCTGCCCCTCTAATGGGTCCAGCACCTCCTTGTCCTCAGGTCCTTCTTCAGTCCGTGTGGCTGTCTGCGGGTTGTTGGCCAATTCTCCTTGATCTTATGCTGATAATCATGCAGCGCTTCTTCCACTCTTGCACTGTCCTTTTAATTTGCCTTACACTGTTTATCTTCTCCACTAAGCACTGCCAAATAGCTTCTTTATTCCCTAATGGCAATTTGGAGGTGATAAAGAGATGATATTAATGCTTTGTCACTTCTGTTATAAAAATTCCTGCTCCCCCTTCCTCTTCCTCTTCACCTGGGGTTCAGTCTAGACATTGTGGCTGGAGTTGGTGTTGTTGGGGTTGTTGCCCTGACTGCTGCTGCCACCTGCCACCAGCTCCATCTCTTCCTTTTGAGGTGTACGTAAGAGTTAACTTTACAGTGAGTGACATTTTAAAGGATTTTGTACGCATGAGGCACTCCATTGTGATGCCAAGGTGATTTGCGGCACGTAAGCATTGGTGTACTACCTGCAAAGTAGCTTTGCATCACTTTGGCTGCACAAACATGACTTTTCTCTGTAGCTTCCGCCCAACAAATGTGTCATCTTTTTTGACACACCTTGGGACCTTATGACATGGTGCGCCGTAAATAGGGCGCATCCAAGGCGTTTGAAAATGACGTATAGCAGCGCAACATTTTACTGACTCACCGCTGCCTTGCCACAGCAATGCGTCAGTTCTCATGAATATGCCCCTTAGTTGCTAGGTGAATAGACTCTTTAATCAACCTTGGGATGATCATTGGACACCATTTTGTGCACCTACCTCACCTAGCCAAAAAAATGGCAACATACTTACTAGTAACCTGGAAACCATTGTTGGATTTTAATTCTTTAGGAAATCTTTCTCTACAAAAAGTGTCATCCAAAAATTCAGTGACAGAACTAGAATCCACTTTCCCATATATCCTTACCTCTGGCCATTTTGAGGAAGATCTAGCAACACACCAGAGAAAGTAGATTTCTTAGGAAACACTGCAAACAGACCAACAATATTGATTCCCAACTACCTCAACGGATCAGCAGCACACTCCACAGGGTTCATTTGAACAATACAAGGTTTAGCCAACTTGTCACTATCAGCACACGGCACACAATCCCTCACCCCACCATCAATCATGCCATCAATCCCTGGCCACCAATAAAATTCACTAACTCTTCATTTAGTGAAATTCTGGGAAGGAACTATCTTGTCACCTTTCAGCTGAATACCATCAAAAATCATCAATTAATTTCTTATTTTTACAAAATGAAACTAAGGGAGTGATTACGACATTGGTAGATGGGATACTCCATCACAAATGTGACGGATATCCCGTCTGCCGCATTACAAGTTCCATTACATCCTACGTTGTAATCAGGCTCTAAACCTTTGTTTAATTTGTGTTCTTTAGACCATCCATTCTTTCAAAATTCTTGAACCCGATTCAAATCTATCTTAATCACTCCTCAAAGACTTCTTCCAGTCTTCTTCCAAAATCACTCTTTGAACACCCAAAGATTCACAACTCTCTCACATCCTCAATAGTGTAAGCTACATCACACTCTTGTTCTTCAACAAATACTTAATGATTTAAAAGAGGAAACTGAGCCATACAATCTGAATGTACATTATCTTGTCTTGGAATATAGTGCACAGTACATTGATAGTCTGGCAATTTAGGTGCCAAATGAGCTAAATGCACTGCCAAAGTCCTGCCCCCTCCTGCAGATAACATACTCAATAAGGGTTTGTGGTCAGTCTTTAAAAAATAGTGTTCCCCATAGGAATTGCCTGAAATAATGTACATCCCAGCAGTCGCTGCTCACAGGGATTCATGGGGTTGGTACGGGGAGGCACGCGGGTGGAGGGGCATAATAATTAACATTTTAAAAAAAAATAAAAAAAGAACTTGCATCGGCTCCCACGCCGCTCCTGGCTTCTCTGCTCCCAGCCTGCCCTGTGTCCAATCCTGACGCAATCAGGATTGGCTGGGAGCACCCAGCAAGGGTGCTCCCAGGCAGACTGGGGCCCTGTGCAGGCTGACTCCAGCCCAGCAACTGAGTTGCTAGGCTGAAGAAAGCCCTGTGCGCACATGTATTTGGCCTGCCCGAGGTGGCTGGCCAAACACACATTCGCTATGAGGGAAGTGCACAGTGCACTCCCTTCTGCTCGTCACCCCAATGCCCCACCCCTTTCACAAGGAAGGGGTAATAAATGCAATTTATTACCCCTTCCTTGTGAAAGGATTTGCAGTGGTTGCTTCTGGCTGGGGCGATGCTCCTCTGCCCTTATGGAGGAGCCGCCCCTGAATCCCAGTGCATACTAGCAATTCTTTCTCAATTACTGCATAACTTCTTTCTGGAGGCCTTAGGATGAGTGACACATATTGTTAGAAATTGGGTCTCTAGTTGGCAGAGGTATACACCCTTGTCCAAGTAGGGACCACAATCCGAGTCAGGGTAAATCACTATACAATCTAAATTATACTGTACTTACCCTCTGGTAGCTTGACACAGAGCAGGCAGGCATAACTTAGAAGGCAATGTGTAAAGTATTTGTGGACTAACTCGTACAGTAACACAGTGAAAACACCACAAAAGGTACTTCACATCAGTGTAGGAAAATAGATAATATTTATCTGAATAAAATCAGACTAAAATGACAAAAATCCAATATGCACAAGTCACAATATCACTTTTTAAAGGTTTAAATGAGTCTCATTCCTGAAGAATCAGTGGTTGTATCCTTTTAACACACAGTACCTGGGATGTATCAAAAATAGCAATGCAAAGGGGCCGCAGAAGAGATGCGTTGAAAAGTAAGGCAATGCGTTGGATTTTCCTGCATGGCAAAGATTATGCTTTATTTTTTTCCACACTGCAAGGCGATGTGTCGATTTTCAGGAGTGCAGCCTTGGTTCCTCACTGCGATGCAGGGATATTTTGACTGACCAGTGATGATGCATTGAAAATTCAGAATGCACTGGTAGGAAGTAGCAGGAGCTGTATCAATCCAGAAGGCGAAGCGTCAATTTTCTAGCTGCAAGCCAGGTGCTGCGTTGGTTTCTGTAGACCTGGTGTTGATCTGGTAAGCAATGCAGCAATTTTCCAGCCATGAGGCAGGCACTGCGTCAATTTCTGCAAGCTTTATGCCAATTTTTTGACGCACTGGGATTTTTTTCTCTTCTCTTTGGTGAAGTCTTTGCTGGCCCTAAGTCTGCAGAATAGGAGACAAGCTCAATCCAAGTCCTTGGAGAGCACTTGTGAAGGAAGGCAGAGTCCTTCCATCATGGTCAGAGATCAGCAGACAGCAGGGAACCAAGCAGGAGAGCAGTCTTTTCAGCAAAGCAGACTAGATGAGTCCTTTAGGCAGCATGCAGTCCCTCTGACAGAGTCCAGTTGCACGTCCAGAGGTTTCTGATTTGATGGGGTCACAGACCCAGTCTATATACCCAAAAGTTCCTTTGAAGTGGAGGATACTTCAAGGAGTTATTTTGAAGTGCACAAGTTCCCCTTTCAACCCAGCCCTGTCTGCTAGGAGCCCTTTCGGGGAAGGGGGGGGGGGTCAGCCTGCTGTGCGAGTGAAGGCCATTAGCCTTTGACGTGTAAGAGAGAGCCCCTCCACCCTTCCTGCCCAGCGAAACCCATCTGTATGTAGATGAATGCAGATGCAGCTGAGTATCCCGGGTCATGGCTGCCTGGGTGGAATGCACAAGGGGAGCTGTCAACCAGCACAGACCAGACATGGATTGGAGACAGACTGTAAGGCACAGATGGCAGTAAGTGCAGAGAAATGCCTACATTCTGAAAGTGGCATTTATGAAATAGTAATGTCAAATTCAACTTCACTTGTAAGTACGATTTCTTAATACCATTCCAACCATACCAAATGTGAAAAGTCTATTCCTTAAAGATCAGAAATTACCACTTAAGAGCATATAACAGGATCTCTAATGCTGGCCTATGAGACGAGCAGGTTTCACATGAGTGAAAAACAACTTTGGGAGTTTTTCACTACCACGGCATGTAAACTTTATGAGTACATGTACTACCTTTTACTTACATAGCATCCTGCCCTATGGGTTACCTAGGGCCTACCTTAGGGGTGACATTTTAAGAAGAGGGGAATTTAAGGCTTTGCAAATAGTTTTAAATGCCAAGTCAGAGTTGCAGTGAAACTGCACACACATGCCTGGCAATGTGACGTGAGACATGGTTGAGGGGCTACTTATGTGAGTGGCACAAACACTGCTGCAGGTCCACTGGTAGTATATAATTTACATGCTCTGGGCGCACTAGTGCACTTTACTGGGAACTTCCAGGTAAATTAAATATGCCATGACCCAATCCTTTTCATTATCTCCTTGCATCAAAACTGAACCTAATTCCATGGTTCTTGCATCCACAGCTACCATACATTCTTTTCTGGCTTTTTTCTGGGTGAAAACAGGATGCTCCCACCAGATATTCAAATGCTCTCTGTTGACTTTCTCCCCATTCAAATTTCAAACTTTTCCTTATTAAAACTGCAAGTGATCAACGTTTGTGGCATACTTCAGCACAAATTTGACATAGAACTCTGTTAGATCAAAGAATGAAAATAGTTGGTCCTTAAAAATCATTGCAGCAGCATGTAAAATGGACTCTATGTGGTTAAATTTTGGTTTAATGCCATTTTGAGAAATTTCATTGCCCAAATATTCAACGTTTTCCTTATGGAAACTATATTTAGAAACTTGTACAGTCAGCCCCTTCAACTGGAGCTTCTTAAGTGGCATACACACATTTTTATCATGTTCTTTGTTTGTCTTCCCAAACACTAAAATGCCATCTTGGAATGCTGCAGCACCCACAACACCCTCAAGAGTTTGTTTATTTAATTGTTGAAATGTTGACTCAGCACTTGCCAAACCAAAAGGCTTTCACAAATATTGAAACATACTTTCTGGGGTAACGAAGGCTGCTGGGTGTGGCTTTTTTAGACTGTAGAGTACTCAAATTCTGCAGTTGATCCTTGAACGCTGGAATCATTGAATACTTTAGTAGATCCTTGTATAGCAGGATCATTGAATCCTACAGTAAATCCTCTGTTAGCTGCGACTCAGACTGGACATATTACACAGACAGGAATGGAAGTGCTGTTGATGGGTGTGGTAGGGGGTTACAACTAGGGACCTCAATCCTAAGTGGCACGATTCTTGTTATGCCAGCACAGCCATCATCCTGAGTGTCAATACCCTGAGCAAAAGAAAGTGTGTCCTATAATGCCCAGGACCAGAGGTATGTGGGAGTGTGGGCCAGCACCTGTGACAAGCTTTGACACTGGCACTCACTGTTGGGGCCTGTGATACATTCCTCAATATTAGACTTTGTAAACAGTGAAAATGAATGACTAAACCTGCAAGAGGGAGATCAGGACACAGAAAATGTGAAATAGTTGAAGAAAGAGGCATGAGGTGAATCACAACTCAATATTCTTGGTATTTGGTTATTCCGCCATTCAGCATGGGCTGGCCCTAAGAAAATCTTTACGTCCCTGCACATATATATATATATATATATATATATATATATATATATATATATATATATATATGTCCTCCAAGCCTAATGTAATTAAAGCAATTCAGAAATGTAAATACAAATGAACATACATATAAGGGCTTTGGCTCAGTCTCTTCATCCATTTGTCTGTTTAACTGCAAGTCACACTTTGCTTTCACCCTTGACAGCATTCAGCATGGCCCTCTTGCATTTCACCTCATAATGCCATTAAATCACATCCTATATGCAAAACATTTAATAGGAGTTGCACTTCAGTGTCATGGAATTGGTCTAATACTTTCCTTTGCTAATATTTATTTTCTTTACATTCTTGCCCTTTATCATTTTGTTGTCATCTTAGTATGTTTATACTATGGTTTAAGGATACTGTAATTCAAAACCAATATCTATATTTGCTGCTTCAAGACAGAGCCACATAATGGAGCGTCACTGGAACGGTCTCATCTCTCAGACCTAAGAGAGCAAAGCCTGGTGTAGATGGCAGAGGGTATCCCAATATGGTTTTTATCTGTGATAGGATTCCATCCCAAAAGTGACGCATGACTGGATAGTCTTACCAGATATGGCAGTAGTCTCTCAGCAAATCTGCATCCGCTCCAACATAGGTCCGACTGATTAGGAAAAATTGCTTAGTGTTTGGTTGGGTACAGTTACCAATTGAACCGTACTTTGTAGTGAGCCTCCTGCATCCCCAGGAAGTGGTTGAAATGAGGAATACCTTTCCATAATTTTTGCCATTGTTTATCTGTGATTAGATTGCAGAGAATGATATTCCATGAATGCATATGGCGTGGAGTGTATGGGGGAACTGTCATGAGCAAGTGGGTGTAGAGGAAGGATATGCAACCCTTGGAGCCTCTCGAGTCTCGTACAAATTTTTCAATGGGGGTAAGGTCTCTGGTGGCCACTAATCAGAGGATAGAGTGGAGAGCACAGTGTATTAGTTGTGCGTAGTGATATCTTTCCATACTGGGTAAGCCAAAATCTCTTTGATAATGTTCAAAGGTGAAGATGTCCCACCCATGGAACAGATCTGTGATCATGAGACAGGAGGCCTTCCTCTCGCCACTGGTCAAAGTGGGCTAGCGTAAGAGCAGGAGGAAAGGCAGGATTGAAGTGAATAGTGGTGTAGGGAGAGGGAAAGTGGCCCATTCCCTCTTCTGAGTTACCAAATCCCATACCGTAAGGCTTGTTCTAGTGGGTGTGCTGAGGTATGCATTAGGAGATCAGTCACTTTTTATTTTCTCTAAGATATCCCACACATAACCACCCTGTCCATGTGGAGCCAGGGTTTATCTGATTCCCTCTGGGACCATTCAGTTATGTCCCTCAGTTGTGCCGCTTTATAATATAAGAGGAAATCTGATAATGTCCCCCCATCTTTTTGCAGTCATAAAGGTGTATATGGAAGACAGGCTCTACGATTCTGCAAAATAAAAGGTATCACCAGTGTTATACATGGCCCTTATTACAGGATTTCCCCGCCAATTTTTGCTTTGTCTTCATGTTTTTTTGCTGACTCTTTTTGTATGGCCTTAGGTTTCTGGGCACTTTTCCACTGTACTGCAGTGGGAAAGTGCACACGCCCTTCCTACACCTGTCAGGAAGGGGCGCTTACATGATTGGTTCAGGTGCTGTACCCAGGAGTGCCCTGTAAAAAGGTACACCGCATACCCAGGGCGGGTACAACCCTGGCTCCTCGTGGAATGTTGCACTGAGTGTGCCACCCATCAGAATAGCCTGTCTAGCACATATCTGGCCTAACAATGCATGCCTGTGGAAGCACAGTTGCATGTGTGCTCAGGTTGGCACTTCTAACTCTGTAGCCAATCCTGAGTGAGCCTCTTGATACCCCTAGAGCCCCCCCTGAAGGGCCGAGCAGGTGGTAGATGAGAGGTTGGGCAGGTACACATGGGTGACATCTGCCCTGGTAGTGAAAAGCCCCATGTGGGTTTTCCCTACGTAGGGGATCAGCTCTTCCCATGGGTTTTGCTGATTCTCTCTTACTGGCCTTAGGGCTCTGGGCACTTTCCCACTGTAAGTCCAGTGTGAAAATGCACACGCCTTTCCTACATATGTTATGGCTCTTCACTGTGTGCGCACGTTTGCACCTATGGTGTTCTTAAAACTGCAAATGCAGGCTTGCTTGTGCGCAAGGGCACGTAGGCCTAGGGAGTAAAGAATTCCCATGTGTGTTTCACTACCTGTGACAGTTGCTGTGCCCATAGGTTAACATGGAGGAAGTTTACAATTACTCCTAGCTGCAATAGTGGATTGCAGAGGAGCAGCCTCATAATGTTTCCTATCATTGGCTTTGTCCTGACAAACCCCTTCCTATGGTAAAGGTGGTTTTGTCAATAATAACATAGAAATGCCACTTCTGGAAAGTGGGCATTTCTATGCTCTAAAATGATTGCATGCCATTTTAAATTTGACTCTAATACACACTGGAGGTGCACATCTGCATTCCCCAGTGACAGCTATAAACTTTGGACTAGAATGAAAGACCTCTGCCATTTGAGGACCTGGCTGGATAGATTGTAGGGAGAGGTTTTGACAGTTGGTCTCTCAGAGCAGATCATGGCTCCACTAAAGATTAAGATCTGGATTCCACAGCCCCATGGCAGAAAGGACTGAAATTTAGGGGAGACATCTGCGGTTCAAAGTGAAACCCTCTGAACCTCCCCTGCTTCAAAGGCACACCACAGTATAACTACTGGTGCCACACTGCAGCAAAGAGGAGATACGCTTGTGGGGACGTAGGTCTGGAGATACTGGAATGCGTGGTGCACACTGCCAGAGGAATGTGTTGTGCACAAGGAGTAATTACTGCCCTTGGAAGAGACTGTGCACCCTTCCTGAATCGTGGCTGGCTTGGGCTGATTGCCTGCTGCTGTGTGGCACCCCAAAGTGTGCTCTTCAAGGGCTTGTTGGCTTGCCCCCTGTTCTCTGGTGGAGGTCTCAGGGACATCAAAGATTTCCCGCAAGGGACCTACACTTTCTACCTGTGACACCTGGAGAGCAGTGCCTTCTTAAGTGCCCACATAATCTTCTGAATCCCACTTGATAGCAACAATGTGAGCGTGGAACCAAGTTTTGTGGCTAAAGACCCGACTGCCTGGTGCAGAGATCCAAAGGAACTGCCCGCATTCAAAGAGTGTGGCCGTGCATCATGGGGCCTCAACATGCAAAGGCACCTTGTTGTGGGTCCCTGTGTGGCTCGCTTCATCGTTTGTAGCACATTCTCTTGTGCGACACGCCGACTGCATTCTTATTACGTGCTAAACTTGCGTATGGGTGTGTGACAAGAATCATCTGGTGCGACTCAAGTCATTGCACACCAGAAGTTGTGCCTCATTTCCAGGGATGTATTGAATTGGTAACTCTGTCTGTGTGATTGGAATTGTCTGGTGCAACTCAAGTCATCGCACACCAGACATTTTGCCTAATTTCCAGGGAGGTACGGAATCGGCAGCTCTTCGTTTGTGTGACCGGAATCGTCTGTTGCGCCCTGTACCACCGCACACCGGCTGTTGTGCCTCATTTACCAAGGAGGTGCTGAATTTGCTGCTCTGCATTTTGATTGATCAGAACTGTTGGGTGCTACTCCTACCATTGCGCACCCGACGTTGTGCCTCATTTCCAGGGAGGCGCAGTGGAGGGAATTTGTGTTCCAGAGTGCCTGGATTGCCTGGGTGTGACTTTGTTCAACATGTGTCCTATGGGGTGACTCATTCTTCCGAGAGGGTCCCCTGCTTCATCTGTCACTCATTGATTGCCCCTTTGATGCCCTCAGTGTGGAGGACCATCTGCCATATCCTTACACAGCCTGACAATGCCTTATTACCAGGTTATATTGCCAGAACAGGCCTGGGTGGTAAAAGTAAGTGAGTGGGCTACAGAACACTTCTGGGAGCGACCTGAAGCAGGTCCTAGGATAGTGGGGCAACTTTTGATTGAACTTCCTGAGGGGTGGCCAAACCTTCATTTGTTGACTGCTGCCTGCTATTAATCCTCCCACCTTTTCCCCTGGGACCCTGAATAAGTGTGACTCTGGCTGGGATCAGATTAGTGCCCAGGGGTAAAGCGGTTGAATGCTTCTTTCAACTCCAGTCCATGGAGGGCGGGGTGGTCAGGGTTGGCTGAAGGGTGGAGGAGGGCTTTTGGTCTATGGGGACTGCGAGTACAAAATCTACTGATCTGCCAGATATCAGTGCACCACATTAGGGTGCGAGTGCATGCCACACAAACCTCCTTGATGTCCGTAGCACTGGGAATTGGTGCTGAGTGAGTAAGTGGGAGTGACTGCCTGTGATTAACAACACTGCACAGTGGTGTTGCTTTACATGCTGATTCTTGCCAAGAGTGTATTATGTTTGACACTGGTTTTACCCATGTGTCCCCAGTCCACGAGGCTATTTAACAGTGCTTTAATTGCCTATGTGTACACATTACCGCTATTGTTGTGAACCTGGGTGCACCCTATAAATGTATAGGATTGAATTAGAAAAATGTTTGGGTCGGTCTTGTGCTCACAACGTTTGCGCTGCATGAGAGTGCTGGGGGTAAAGTAGGATCTTTTCAAAAGTGCACATATTACTGATATTTCCAAATGTGATTTATTCCCAAAGGTACATGATGTTCATGTTAACTAATGTTTGTTGAATACCGACTTTATTTACATACACCTCATGTGAAGTCTCTTTTGTGACGCTCAGTGCATTTGTTGTGTCAATCAATCAATTAGTTTTTGTAAAGCAGGGCTACTCACCCATGAGGCTCTCAAGGTGCTGGAGGGGGAAGGGAGGGGCCTCATCGCAAGAGCCACATCTTGAGGTTCTTCCTGAACATGGTGAGCGGTGGGCTTTGTCTGAGGTGCAGGGGAAGGTTGTTCCAGCTCTTTGCTGCGATGTAGGTGAAGGATCGTCCTCTGGCAGTGGTTTTGCGGATGCAAGGGATGGTGGCCAGGGCCATCTGGGCAAAGTTGAGGGATCTGGCGGGAGTGGTTCAGGAAGGCTGGTAGTGCATTGTGTATGGCCTTGTACATGTGGGTCAGCAGATTAAATGTGATTTGTTTCTCAACCGGGAGCCAGTGGAGGGCCCTCATGTGTTGAGAGATGTGTTCTTGGCGTGGGAGGTCCAGGATGAGTCTGGTGGCGCCGTTCTGGATGAGTTGTAGTTTTTTGATGTTCCTAGTTGAGGTGCTGGCGTAGAGATTGTTGCCATAGTCAAGCTTGCTTGTGACTAAGGAGTGGGTGACTGTCCTGCAACAGTCTGCTGGGATCCATCTAAAGATATTCCGAAGTTTTTGGAGTGTGTGCCAGCAGGAGGAGGCGACTGAGATTAAGTGGCGGGTCATGGATAGGGAGGAGCGAAGGATGATGCCTAGGTTGAGGGTGTGCTCAGTCAGTGTGGGCGGGGGGCGCTGAGGGATGTGGGCCACCAGCAGTCGTCTCAAGCTGAGGTGCCGTTTCTGAAGATGATGAGCTCAGTCTTGTCTGAGTTGAGCTTGAGGCAGCTTTCTCTCATCCAGGTGGCGAGGGCTTCCATTCCTCAGTAGAAGTTCCTTTTGACCATGTTCGGGTCTTTGGTGAGGGAAATGATGAGTTGCGTGTCATCGCATACGGCACAATGTTCATACTGTGGCTTCTGACAATGGCTGCGAGAGGGGCCATGTATACGTTGAACAGTGTGGGACTCAGTGAGGATCCTTGGGGGACCCTGTAGTTGATGTCTTTGGGTCTGGATGTGTAGGGTGGAAGTCTGACCCTCTGCATCCTCCCGGAGAGGAAGGAGTGGATCCATTCCAGGGCTCTTCAGCGGATTCCTATGTCGTGGAGTCTGGTGCGTAGAGTGCTGTGGGAGACTGTGTTGAAGGCTGCTGAGAGGTCAAGGAGAATGAGCGCTGCGGTCTAGTAGTAATCAGATGTTGTTGGTGGCTGCCAGGAGGGCTGTCTCCGTGCTGTGGTTGCTGCGAAAGCCAGACTGGGAGCTGTCCAAGGAGTTGTTGGCTTCAATTAAATTCCGTAATTGTGCGTTGATTGCTTTCTCCAGTACTTTGGTGGGGTAGGATAGCAGCAAGATGGGCCGGAAATTATTTTGTTCTGATGGGTCGGCCGCAGATTTCTTCAGGAGAGGGCGTATTTCAGCATGTTTCCAGTCCTCGGGGAAGGTGCCACTGTTGATGAAGCCATTCATTGTGTTCTGGAGCTGGGGGGCGATGGATGCGCTGGCTCTGATGTATATGTGGTGTGGGCAGGGGTCCATTGGGGCTCCGGAGTGGGTGCAGTTCATGATGATGACTGTTTCCTACATGGTGAGCGTGGACCAGCTGTGGATGGTCTGGGTGGGTTCTGGGGCGGGGTGGGGCGGTCCCAGGTTCCGGTGCCAGGATTTTCCAGGAGGAAGCTGTCATAGATGTTCTGGATCTTGCGGTGTAATAGTGCTATGCCAATGTTTTACACATTCCCCCTGTGATAAGCCTGACTGCTTATTGCCAAGCTACCCAAAGGTGAGCGCAGGTTATACAGTGAGTGTAATCACCCACCCCTGATGGGAGTGGTAGGTTCTGCCTGGCTTGGGCCTCACCTCAGGCAACCAGAACGTGCTGCCTCTAACAACCAGTAAGCAAAGTTCTGAGAAAAATTCTCAGTGGGGCTCGATCAGAAGGCCCTGAAAAAGGTAGAGGACCTGTGGCAGAATGGGCATTTTAACTAAGTTGATGTGACCTAACCATGTTAAGTACATGGGAACCCATCGTTTAAAGTCTGTTTTGAGTTGGAGGAGAAGTGGGGAGACAGTGGTGTGATATAGGTCTGAAATCTTTGGGGTGATCTTAATCCTCAGGTAGGTGATTTCTTTCTTTGCCCACTGGAAATGGGTTGTGCCTACCAAGGTTTCCATCTGAGAGGTGGGGAGTGTTAACTTTAGGAGAAAAGATTTGTGGAGGTTTATAGGGTAGCCTGCTATTGCCTCATAGTGTGTCAGTTCCTGCTGAAGGACTGGCAGTGACGTAGCAAGGGATATGTGGAGTAGCATGTCATCTGTGAAAAGTGAATTTTGTGGTCGATAGAGCCAAAAGGGTACCTCTGATAATTACTGTTTCTCTAGTTTTGGCTGCAAGGGGTTCTACACTATGTGCAAATAATATGGGTGAAAGTGGGCACCCCGGACATGTGCCCCATTGTATTTGAAAGGTGTCTGATCCCACTCCATTAACCACTACATGTGATCAGGGATTTCCATAGTTTGTTTGTATCATTGTTATAAATTGTTCAACTATGCCAAATTTTCAGAGGGTTTGGAAAAGGAAGGAGCAGTCCACCCGGTCAAAGGCTTTCTCTACGTCAGCCCCCCAATTTTTTTTTACTGGGATCTGTTTTTTGGTAGCCTTTTCGACTCGCTGAATCACCCTCCCCAGGTTGTCATGTGTCTCTCACCCCTGTAAAAAGCCAAACTGATCTGGCTGTATTAACTCTAGCATGATACTTTCTAGTCTTGTTGCTAGTATCCTAGTAAAGGGTTTTGCAGCTAGATCAAGCAGGGCTATAGGCCTATAAGTAGTGCAGTAGTGTGGGTCCTTTTGAAGTAGTTTAGGGATGACTCTAAGTATTGCCTCACTCATTGAGGGAGTGACAATTTTAGTGGAAGCTATGTAGTTAAATAGACAAACAAGGTGAGATGTCAATTTGGAGCTGAAAATGTTGTACAATTGTGTTGTAAACCCATCAGATCCTGAGGATTTCTGAGTTTTAAGTGCTTTAAGAGCTATCTGGACTTTGTCTTCATTAAATGGGCTGCTTAGTTCTTCATTTTGGGGAGTAAACACTAGGAGCAGTTCAACTACCTTTAAATAGTCAAGTTGTGTCATGTTGCTTGGTGTCTGAGCTGCCTAGAGGATTTTGTCATAGTCACAAAAAATGTTTGCTTTACCTTGCTCAGAAGGGATCAATACTCTCTCAGGTCTATGTTGATGATGCCAATATATTCCCTCTTTGTTGTGGCCACTTTGTTTCCCCTGCTGTATGTCGTGTTTGAGGCACAGCAGGGTGAACTCTGCTCCGCTCTGTGTAAATCCCATTTATTTTCCTCCTCAGGGCCATAACCTTTCTCTGTACTGTTAGAGTGGGGGGATCTCTTTATGGGCCTTTTCTGTGTGATCTCTTTATGGGCCTTTTCTGTGAATTGAAGTGCAGCTTCAAGGGTCAGTCTTTCTTAGGCTTTTTCCTTAATTTGTGCTCACAAAAGGGAGATATACTTTCCCCTTATCACAGCCATGAAGGCGTCCCATATCATTGCTGGATTAGTGTTTTGGGGGTTGGGGGATTAATTGAAAAAAATCTGGCAGTCCCTAGTGAGAGAGTTCAGAATAACACTGTGCTGAAGTTTGGGTACAGGGGCTGCCCAGTCACTCCTTTACATTTTAAAATACATTTATTGCAAATGCTCGTATCTCCTTTCTATCTTCTGTACAGGTCTTTTCTCTGTGTGGTCTTTTTTCCAAGTTCTTCTAACTGATGGTTACATCTCTATAATCTTTTCACATACGTATTGGTTTGCTGCTGCTGCCATCACCTGCACTGGTGCTCTAATTAAGCTGACTTGTCTGAGGCACAGCCTTGCACCATGTGTGGAGGTGAGTGTGCGCAGTCTAGCATAGGTTTTGTACTGGAAGTGCATCCTTATTGCCGGTACACATTCCTATACCTAGAGAATTCCAGAAGGATCCCACACATTGATTGTGTGCTGTGTGCTTTAGCACACATGCATTGTGTGAGTTCTTTTAACAAATGAAAACATGTCTCCTTGATAACACCTGCCTCAAGGAGTTGGTAGTTTTTGATGCAAAGCCTGGTCTGAGTATCTTAGTAGGTTACACTGTGTGTGAAAACCTATGGGTGTTTGTGCACATCCACCCATGTGATGCCCCCTCGACGCAAAGTGATGCAAAGCAGTGCAAATCACTTTTCATCTCAGAAAATGGACACCATTCCAGTGCGAACTACCCTTTGTGTGTCACTTTGAGTCTGTGCAAAGACTTAGTAAATCTGGGTCTACATATTTCATTATATTACTTCTGTGTGATGTCATTTTGAAACTTGTTGCTACCAGATGTCATTGCATGCTTTCCCAGTTAAAAGTGATTTTCCTCTTCGATTAATGCACTTGATTAGGACCAACGTATTATCATGTAAGGGGCCCTTGCACTTCTCTTGGACATCAGAAAAGTGCTAGCTCTGAAATTAACAATTCAAGTTTAGTATTTTCAATCATAAAAAGAGAGCTGTCGGAGAAATGCGAATAGCATGTCAACAGGCCGGTCATTAAAACAATCTAAACTCTTTTAATAGCCAATATGTAGAAGCTTTTGAACAGAGCAAAAGGCCCTTGGGGGGGCATGGTGTTATGGCCCAGGACCACAGTGGTCAGGGTCCCTTATTGCTCACAAGACATGCAAGCTGTTACCAACTGTAGGCACCTCCCCTTTCCCTTAATACCCTCTGTTGCCCTGTATCACGAGATGTGGTGGGAGTAACAGGAAATGAAGGGTTGCAAATCTTGCACATCACTTCCACTCACCACCACCATGATGGCCAGGTGTATATAGGTTCAGATGCCCACCTTTTTAGTGAATGGAGGAGTTGTTGGTGTGTGAGTTGACTTTTAATCATCGGGGAGTTCGAGAAGCGGCTCCACTTGGCTTTAGCTCGCCACCCTTTCTCGTGGGTCACTGAAACGCAGAGTATCATAGACGGGCTCCCTGAATCCAGCAATTTTTGGTTGTGGAACTCCTTTCCTGTGTGCCTATCAAGCCACGCCAATTCCTACAGTGAGGAGCCCAGATGGGTGGGCTTCATTTGCGGTGCTTTGCCCCCTCCCCTTGCTTTTTTAAATTTGGCATCACACTGCGAATGCACCTAATTCGCTTCCTGCCATACCATGTGTCACAGTGCCCTTTCCTTGGGATCTGCACGCCGCCGAGCACATGGCCCACCTCCCGGCGACACCAACTCAGAAAGTTATTAGAACACTGAGGGGCTCATTCTGAGCCCGGCGGGCGGCGGGAGCCGCCCGCCTGGAGGGAGCCGCCAAATGACCGCACCGCGGTCAAAAGACCGCGGCGGCCATTCAGACATTTCCTCTGGGCCGGCGGGCGCTCTCCAAAAGAGCGCCCGCCGGCCCAGAGGAAATGCCCCTGCAACGAGGACGCCGGCTCAGAATTGAGCCGGCGTAGTTGCAGGGGTGCGACGGGTGCAGTTTGCACCCGTCGCGTATTTCAGTGTCTGCATTGCAGACACTGAAATACACAGTGGGGCCCTCTTACAGGGGCCCCTGCAGTGCCCATGCCATTGGCATGGGCACTGCAGGGGCCCCCAGGGGCCCCGCGGCACCCCCTACCGCCATCCTGTTCCTGGCGGGAGACCCGCCAGGAACAGGATGGCGGTAGGGGGTGTCAGAATCCCCATGGCTGCGGAGAGCGCTCCGCAGCCATGGAGGATTCCCCGAGCAGCGGGAAGTCGGCGGGAGACCGCCGACTTTCCGCTTCTGACCGCGGCTGAACCGCCGCGGTCAGAATGCTCGTGGGAGCACCGCCAGCCTGTTGGCGGTGCTCCCGTGGTCGGTGGCCCTGGCGGCCACCGGCCGCCAGGGTCAGAATGACCCCCTGAGTATTGATGCATTAACGTGTAATTATACTCTTAGACAAAGGCATCTCCGTGGTTGCGAGTCGAGACCCTTAAGAACTGGGCGTGGCCCTTTTTTTAATCATGAGGCACGAACATGAACTCACAATATACCTATGGACAAAGGCGTCTCTGCAATAGCAAGTTGAGACCCTTATGGATAGGGCGTGGCCCTTCTTTGAATCATGGAACAAGAACAATTGTTAAAATCATGATACCTCAGGATGGCACGAGCTTTAGGCAAAACTGGGCGCGGCCCTTCTCTGAATCATAGAACAAGAACAATTGGTAAAATCATGATAACTCAGGATGGCACGAGCTTTAGGCAAAACTGGGCGCGACCCTTCTCTGAATCATGGAACAAGAACAATTGGTAAAATCATGATACCTCAGGATGGCACGAGCTTTAGGTAAAACTGGGCGTGGCCCTTCTCTGAATCATGGAACAAGAACAATGATCGAGCAACAATTATACTTTTCACCCCAAGAACATAAAGCCGCTGCATTGGGGTTTCAACAAGGCTTAAACATGTATTTCGCTTATCACACTTCAAAGAGAAATTAAACTACCACTTGCTTTCTATTCGTGACTAAAGCGCCTTCATTTTGGTAACTGAAAATGCTTTTCACTTCAAGGCCTTAAGCGGTTTTCTCCTCGTGTTTGAAATGCTTTCTCTTAATGTCTGAAATGCTTTGGCCTTCGTGCTTTGAAGCGATTTGCTTTCTGTGTGTGAAACGCTTTCTCTTAATGTCTGAAATGCTTTGGCCTTTGTGCTTTGAAGCACTTTGCTTTCCATGTGTGAAACGCTTTCTCTTAATGTCTGAAATGCTTTGGCCTTCATGCTTTGAAGCGCTTTGCTTTCCGTGCTAAGGGGGCGCTTTACTCATGTGGCTTGAAGACGCTTTGCTCGTTGTGCTAAAGGGGCGCTTTACCTTTGGAAGTAACAACCCCCTTCAAAATTTGGCTCATCAAGACCTTACCGCTACGAGTACGACCTACTCGTATCTGAATTCACCATGGAACAAGGATGCTCCGGTTTGCTGCCACTCTGCCATTAAGGAATCTGCTTTTCCTCAGAGGAACCTCCACGAGGTCTGACTGCATCGAGGTCTTCAAAACTGTGAGCAATGTGCTTGGGTGTGGCTGGGCTTTATAGGACTGCCACACCCCAAGATGGTGGCTGCCTCTAGAAACATGGGAATTGTAGTCCCTTCATAGAATAGCACTGATATGTGCATCTTGTCCACCAATGTCCTGACGCTGCAGCTACATGAGCTTTACCACAGGGCAGGCGATGCTGATGACCACTTCTAGAACAAGAGGGGATGACAAGAGATGCACATGAAGCGCCGCAAATACGCGCAGTGGAGTTTTGGGCGGGACCTGGACCGCGCACAGCCTTATTCCTGACACCATGCACCCGCAGTTTAGATCCCAAAAGTGGTGGCCTCAAAGATTCCAATTTATCTCTTCCCCTTGCCTTATTAGCTTTGCTCCATGATGCAGGGCATGAGGCACGGGCTTATATTATTAATTTACATATTTAAGTCCCAGCCACTTCAGATCACTGAGCTGCCACATCCGTGTGGTTTATAGCTTTTAACCCTCACCTTGCCTCCTTTTTTCCCTGCCCCACCTTCCTGGGATGGGTGAAATGCAGTGTCTGCAATCCATCAAGCTTGCTAACCAAAATTTGTGTATTCAGGCCCAAAGGGCCAGTAAAGTAGACTGGTCAACTGAGAGGTAAACAAAGGGGAAAAGGAACCCAACTGTTGTTTTCACTGCCTTTTATTTGCTGCATATCCCTTGCTAACCAAGTGCATATTTGTTCTGGCATCAAAGTGTGGTTATGTGGGGAAGGGAAAAGGGTGGGATTCAGAGTTAGTGCAGCTGCTGATATTCCAAGCAGGGCCATGATGATGGTGCCAATGCTTCTGGATCTGATGTAGAGCAGAGGGAGGGAGTAGCAGTAACTGACTTCCTTCAATGGTTCAATGTCCCCACCGAGCAGCTTACCCACCAGTGAAGCAAAGTGCTAGAAAGCATACACAGTTCTCTTTAAGAGTTGTTAGGGAAGAGGTACCACCCTTGACAGTGGTGGCACAAAATGTTGAGGCAGAGCCCTTGAGTACAGCTGAGGGTTGAAAAACCCCTCCTTGGTTCCTATTATCCTTTCTCAGCAGCCTTCTAACCCTCCACCCTCTCCAGAAGAGGCTACTCCCCAGCAACCCAATCCATCAGATCCTAGGGAGGCTTTAGCCACCTTAGCAGACATTAGGCAGGCCTTATCTGCCCTGTCGTTGTGCCCCAGGGGATCCCTTGTAGAGCAGCCCTCAAATGGCTTGGCGGCAGGTTCTTTGGGCGGCCAGTCCCAGTCAGTCACCCCAACCCATGCTGCTTCCTCGACAAGAGCAAAGTCAGTTACCAAACTCACAGGATGCTATAGTAGGGGTTCTAGGTTCAGTGGCCCAAATGCTAGCTGTTAGACCTGACAGCCTTAGGGTAGTCACCCCTAACTTTTTGCCTGCCTCCCTCCACTTTTTAGATACTGTTTTTGCTGGTTTTAAGACTCTGCGCATTTTACCACTGCTAAACAGTGCTAAGGTGCATATGCTCTCTCCCTTTAAACATGGTAACATTGGATCATACCTAATTGGACTATTTAATTTACTTATAAGTCCCTGGTAGAGTGCACTATATGTGCCCAGGGCCTGTAGAATAAATGCTAATAGTGGGCCTGCAGCACTGATTGTGCCTCCCACTTAAGTAGCCCTTTAACCTTGTATCAGGCCTGCCATCACAAGGCCTGTGTGGGCGATTTCACTGCCAATTCAACTTGGCATTTAAAAGTACTTGCCAAGCCTAAAAACTCCCCTTTTTCTACATATAAGTCACCCCTAAGGTGTGCCCTAGTAACCAATTGGGCAAGGTGCTGTGTAGGCAAAAGACAGGACATGTACCTGTGTAGTTTACATGTCCTGGTAGTGTAAAACTCCTAAATTCGTTTTTACACTGCTGTGAGGCCTGCTCCCTTCGTAGGCTAACATTGGGGCTGCCCTCATACATTGTTTGAGTGGTAGCTGCTGATCTGAAAGGAGCAGGAAGGTCATATTTAGTATGGCCAGAATGGTTATACAAAATCCTGCTGACTTTTGAAGTTGGATTTAATATTACTATTTTAGAAATGCCACTATTAGAAAGTGAGCATTTCTCTGCACTTAAATCTTTCTGTGCCTTACAATCCACGTCTGGCTGGGTTTAGTTGACAGCTCCCTTGTGCATTCACTCAGACACACCCCAAACACAGGATACTCAGCCTCACTTGCGTACATCTGCATTTTGAATGGGTCTTCCTGGATTGGGAAGGTGGGGGGCCTGACACTTGCATGTCAAAGGACAGTAGCCTGCCCTCACACAAAGGACTGCCACACCCCCGTACTGGGACCCTGGCAGACAGGATTGAACTAAAAGGGGACCTTGTGCACTTCTAAGCCACTCTTTGAAGTCTCCTCACTTCAAAGGCACATTTGGTTATTTAAACAGGGCCTCTGCCCCTACCAACTCAGAGACTTCCTGGAGAAGAAACTGGAACCAGAACCTGCATCCTGCCAAGAAGAACTGCCTGGCTGCCCAAAGGACTCACCTGTCTGCTTTCTGTGAAGGACTGCTGCCTTCCTGTTGCCCTGCTGCCTTGCTGCTCTCTGGCTGTGGTGAAGAAGTGCTCTCCAAGGGCTTGGATAGAGCTTGCCTCCTGTTCCCTGAAGCCTCAGGACCAAAAAGACTGCATCTCTACAAGAAGGACTCCTTGTGCAGTGAAATTCAACGCACAGCCTGCCAGAAACGATGTATAGGCTGCACTGCACTGAAAATTTCACTGCACGCCGAACCGGAACGACGCAGCCCAACTTCGCAATGAGAAGATCAATGCAGCGCCAGCGAAGCGACCGGAAACTCGATGCATGGCCCACCAAATCGACACAGCCCGACTTCCGGAGAGGAATCGACACAGCCCCTGCCGTGCGGTAGAAAATTTGACGCAACGCCCACCGGATCGACGCAGCTCCTGTGACTTCGTCCTGCCAGTGCAGGAAATCCACGCATCGTCCCCGGGGCATCTGAAAACCCCACAGCCCGAAGAGGATCCACGACCAAGCGCCGGAAATCGACGCACAGCAGTCCTTGCGTGAAAACTAAACGACGCATTACAGTGTGCGGCCCGGGAAATCGACGCACACCCCTTTGTTTCCACACATCTCCTCCTCTGCGGTTCCTTGTGGAGATTTTTCACGCGAACCAGGTACTTTGTGCTTGAAAGAGACTTTGTTTGCTTTTAAAATACTTAAGACACTTTATATCACTATTCAGTGATAGCTCAACATATTCTTATTGCATTTTTAATTGTTTTGACCTGCATCTTATCAGATATATATTATATATTTTTCTAAACACTGTGTGGTGTATTTTTGTGGTGCTATATGGTGTTATTGTATGATTTATTGCACAAATACTTTACACATTGCCTTCTAAGTAAAGGCTGACTGCTCAGTGCCAAGCTACCAGAGGGTGGGCACAGGATCATTTGGATTGTGTGTGACTTACCCTGACTAGAGTGATGGTCCTTTCTTGGACAGGGGGTAACCAAAGACCCCATTTCTAACACACGCCAAGTTTTGCAAGCCTGGCAGATTAGGCGATTACAGGCTCCTCCTGACGCAGTTCTTTCCTCCGTCACAGATTTGAAGAAACAGGTTGAGGCAATCAGCAAAACCCACGCTGGTGTAGAGAGCGCCCAAAGGGGGGGGAATAGCATCAAAGCACAGACCCCTGGGACAAGGGCACTACAATGATTGAACCAGGAAAAGAGACTGTTGTGGGTGTGAATAATGGGGTTCTGCATCCACCAAGGCAAGTGAGAGCCAGGACATGTTACCATCTAGGCCAGGCAAGTTGGCATCACATGTACCCTCGGATGTTAAAGAGAAGATTTGGAAAGGGGATTTTGTAGATTATTTTTTCATTAATAAGAGGTCAGAGGAGGGACTGTGAGCACAAAGATAAGGAACGAAAAGACACATTAGCTAGGGATAAGTGACCTAAAGTTGAGGAGTCCATTACAAATTGGTTATTTGTCTTTAATGTTTACATGTCAGTAATGCTTGAGAAGACACAAGAGCTCGTTAACTCCATGATATTCTATTCTAACAAGATACTCAAAGCACACCATGTATATGGGGGGACTGTGTGACTAGATTATGATTGCAATTTTAGATGGGCCAAAGTGGAGAATCCTGACACAGGGTAGAATCAGACAGAGAACAATATCTGGTTAGAGTGTTAATAACAAGACTCCACTGAAGCCTCTTTTCATCACCAACTCTCTGCGGTCAGGAAAGTGGTCATGTTGAGCCTTCAATAGGAAGTTATGCACATGCCAGAGTGGATCATGTAAATACAAGCATGTCTGTTCCATTTGCGGCCAAACCTCCCACCCCGAGTTCAAACATCATAAGAAATTCAAGGATAAAGGGAAGGATAGAGTCAAGTCCTCCAACAAGTTTTCAGTTGCCAACACCTTTACAAGTCATCAAGTTACTCCCATGGCTGAATCTGCATCCTAATAAGAAGGCTGCAAAGTTGTTGTACTGTTCACTGGTGTCTGGATCCCAGCACCCAGAGTGGCCGGCATTCCTCTTTGTAACAATCTGGTTTCAACTCACCTGCATCAAGCCGTAATCTCAAAAAGTTAGCAAACAAGGGCAACTTGGGGAGGATTGCTAGGCCTTTTCCCGCTCTATCTTTTGTGGATTTTGTTTGTTCTCCCCTAGGCGAAGTACCTAAGAAAGAATTTGGGATGTTTAGTTTGATTTATAACCTAGGCACCCAAGGGGTGTTCTGTGATTGATATTATTGATTGCCAAGCTTGCTCAGTCAGGTACTCTCAGTAGATTAGGCCTTATTCCAACTGCATGAGTTGGGCCCTATGGGCTTACCAGCAAACAAAGACATAGAATCTGCCTCCAGGCTTCTCCCAGTACACCCTGAGGACTAGCACCTCCCGGGATTCGATTTTGGGGACTGGTACTATTGCTACAAGTGCATGCCAATGGGTTGTTTGGTGTCATGCACATATTTTGAACAATTCAGCTCTCTGCTGCAGTGGATTTTCACAGCAAGGACAGCCCATTGGGTGGTAATTTATTAATTAGATGATTTCTTAGGCCTGGGGCCACCTAGGTCCAGTTATGGCCATGGGTATTACACACATTTTGGGGGTGATTCAGACCTTGGCGGACGGCGGAGGCCGTCCGCCAAGGTTCCGCCGCCGAATGACCGCACCGCAGTCAAAAGACCGCGGCGGCCATTCAGACATTTCCGCTGGGCCGGCGGACGCTCTCCAAAAGAGCGCCCGCTGGCCCAGCAGAAATGCCCCTGCAACGAGGACGCCGGCTCAGAATTGAGCCGGCGTAGTTGCAGGGGTGCGACGGGTGCAGTTGCACCAGTCGCGTATTTCAGTGTCTGCAAAGCAGACACTGAAATACTTTGCGGGGCCCTCTTACGGGGGCCCCTGCAGTGCCCATGCCATTGGCATGGGCACTGCAGGGGCCCCCAGGGGCCCCGCGGCACCCCCTACCGCCATCCTGTTCATGGCGGGTTTCCCGCCATGAACAGGATGGCGGTAGGGGGTGTCTGAATCCCCATGGCGGCGGAGCGCGCTCCGCCGCCATGGAGGATTCAATGGGGCAGCGGTAAACCGGCGGGAGACCGCCGGTTTACCCTTTCTGACCGCGGCTGAACCGCCGCGGTCAGAATGCCCTCGGGAGCACCGCCAGCCTGTTGGCGGTGCTCCCGTGGTCGGTGACCCTGGCGGTCACCGGCCGCCAGGGTCAGAATGACCCCCTAAATGCCTTGTTCAAGGATCTGAGGACTTCCCCTAGCACCCAATAAGACTGTGGGTCCAACACTTGTCTCACTTCCCTAAGGCATTGAAATATAATAGAGGATTGGGAGATGGTCTTCAAAGTCCTACAACCATTACATTCACCCTAACTTGCAGTGAGAGCACATTGTTGTCGTAGCCTTTACCATGTCTTTCTATTCACACCTGTTTTCATGTCTTTCTATTCACAGCTGTTTTTTGCTCTCTCTTAGTAGGATGCCTTCTAAGGTTGTGTGGGTAATTGCCATTTCATTATTTGGAGTGCAACATACAGGTTGCAACTGCCCTGTAAACCAAAGCCAGAGACTTTGAGAGACATTTCCTTCCATTGGTGCGGAGTCCGGGGGCCTCCGGAATTCAAAGCTGTGGCAAATGGTTGAAGAGACCAGGGGTCATGAGGTACTCCAGTACCCAAACCTGATCATTGTGCACCATGGTGGTAATGACTTGGTAACGCTGAGCCACAAAGGCCTTAGGGAATCATTTCTGAAGGAGTTTGCACACCTTGGGAGGTTTTTTCCAGATGTAGTCATTGCCTGGTCTCACATGGTACCATGTTGCAATTGGGGTAAGGATATTAGGTCCAGAACGATTATTGTATCCGTCAGGCAACTAAACTCTGAGATGTCTAAGCTATGCCCTGGCCCGGGCTGACTTTGGAATTTCCCACATAAGTGGTGAGGGGTGATAGTATTTTCCACCAAGATAGTGTGGGGATTGATTTGTTTATAGACGACATATGGGTCTTTACTCAGTGTCTCTTTGCAGTGAGGAGGGCAAAGCACCTCATTGCCATGGTCACCCTTGTGGTGGGAACCCTACTCTCACGTTCACTTCTAGTCAGCAGAGAGGTCCTTCAGCTCATACTTCCCAGAACAGCATGAGGGTAGGGTGCAGCAATCCTGATCCAAACAGAGGATGTACACACCAGCCTCAGGACTAGGGTTCACGGTTTACTTGTGTTGGGCACGGGCTGTGACTTCTAGTCATACTAATCACAGCTCCTTAGGCAGCCTGGTGTTTGAGGGGCAGGACCTTGGTAGGTACAGGGTACAGTGAGGTGAGGACCACCTCTCACGGATGCCAGTGGTTCCACCTGTGTGGCCCAAAGGTAGAACGAATTGCTGAAGACGCTGGTGTTATAATTTTCATTGCGGGGACCTCTTTTATGTAGGGTATCTTCTTGCCCTTAGATCCTATGCCTGTTATGATTCTGTCACTTTTATCACTTATTGACAAAATGTACTTCATTGCCTACTGTATGATGTTATCTCACATGTGATTTTGATTCACATGTTAAGCTAATTGTATGTGCTTCACTTACCTGTAATAAACATGACTCTCCCATAAAATACTGTGGGGGTGATTCTAACTTCGGCGGGCGGCGGAGGCCGCCCGCCGAAGTTCCCCCACCAAAATACCGATCCGCGGTCGAAAGACCGCTGAGGGTATTTTGGGATTTGCCCTGGGCTGGCGGGCGGCCGCCAAAAGGCCGCCCGCCAGCCCAGGGCAAATCAGCCTTCCCACGAGGACGCCGGCTCAGAATTGAGCCGGCGTAGTGGGAAGGTGCGACGGGTGCAGTGGCACCCGTCGCGTATTTCAGTGTCTGCATAGCAGACACTGAAATACTTTGTGGGGCCCTCTTACGGGGGCCCCTGCAGTGCCCATGCCATTGGCATGGGCACTGCAGGGGCCCCCAGGGGCCCCCAGGGGCGCCAGGAGTCCCGCCAGGAACAGGATGGCGGTAGGGGGTGTCAGAATCCCCATGGTGGCGGAGCGCGCTCCGCCGCCATGGAGGATTCTGCAGGGCAGCGGGAAACCGGTGGGAAACCGCCGCGGTCAGAATGCCCTGCGGGGCACCGCTGGTCTGTCGGCGGTGCTCCCGCCGACCCTGGCCCCGGCGGTCTCAGACCGCCGGGGTCAGAATGACCCCCTGTGTGTCCTGTCAGTGTCTTGTTTGGGTTCTGGGGGCAGAAACCAGACTCGGGGTATCTGGGTCCTATAGTGCAATAAGCTTGTCTTTGCTTCGTAAATGTAACCACCATTTTAATGTGGGCAAAGGGGGCTCAAAAAAAAAAAAAAGCCTGAACACAAAAAATTGCATTTATGTATAAAATAAAATAATCTAGTCCCTGAGAGAAGCCTTTATTTCTCAATCTCTAACTTTTATGTAATTCCGATTGCCACAGTTTTATTTTTACAAAGTGCTTTAGTCTTTAAAACTTAAGATTGTGTTCTTTATACTTAGCTGATTTAGGACCAGTTGAAAAAGTTAATGGATGCAGGCAAAGGTAATCCAAAAGCAGTCGATATTGTGCAGTGACGAACACTGTGCAGTGCATTTTTGCTAAGGTTAATTGCTGTCATAACTTTCATAAATATACTTTTATGAACAGTAGAGCATACTAGGGAAGTGAAGTTTATGGTAAAGACAAAACATCATTTTATGCATGTCTGTCCTTCTCTTCATCAACTGAAGCTGCCATGTTCTTTTCTGCATTCCCTTTTCTTCATATAGCACTTGGTGCAGGATTCTAAGTGTCCATTTTAGAGTTTGGAAGATGTGGGACATCCGCCAAAGCTCAGTGGATGTCCAAGCCGCCCAATCAGCCATATTTACACACTAACTAGGGTAGACAAGACTTTGCGAGCTCTTTGGTGGACCTGCATCCTCCAAAGCTCTAATTCTTCACAGAGCAAAAGCAGTCATCACCAGTGGTGGCTGGTGTAAGTGAACATGATAGACGGAGCCCCACCACTCCTGGGTGAAATAGGAGAAGACAGATGGTCAAGCAAGACGAGCTCAGCCATAGAGCTGGTGTTCCATATTGAAATACACTGGAAATCGTTTTTTTTTCTGGTTGGCCATGTACTGCACAGACTCAGGTGAGAACTCGCCTTGTCCTTGTTGCTCAAGGTAGGGCAGGTACATCAGCTGTGGGGCTTGTCCTTCTTTCAGTGCTTTTAATTTTGTCTGCCCTCAGGGAGGGGCAGATGCTTCGACCCGGTGTAGAGTCATAAGATTGTAAGAAGAGCATAGACAGCTAGGGGGAGGGCAGGAGACACATTCAAGGTTGGGGTTGGTCATTTCTGTGGGCTGGGTATGAGTGCTGGGATCTGCCCATGTTTATGTGCTACTGTTTGAATCTGTGAAGGGCTTGGGAGAAGTCACTGCTCGAAGAGACCATGATTTAAATTTGACACTTGTGACTGCATATTTTAATCTGTGCTTGTGCTGGCAGTCACTTGCCATGAGTTGCCAGTGAGTGCTTTCAGCTGGGATAATGTGTTTGCTGTTTCTTTAATCGATGGCATAGGCTCATGCAGAACATTTAGAAGCAGCTCAGCTGTGCACAACTGGGCTGTGTGAAGGTAATTGGCACCAGTCGACTCTCCATTTCTGTGACACATGGCAGGCTGCCTTCTCTCTAACGTATTACAGCAGAGAGCAAGACACCAGGGAGAGCTTATACTGCTCTTCTAACCACTGCAGGTAACAGAGCACAGCCTGGTTTCACGTGCCATGTTGCAAGACAGTCAGAGTAACATGCAGCACGTCCAGGGCTGACTGGCACTGACGTTTGTGACAGTGGGAGAGTGTGTCTGACTCTCCGTTAGGGGTGGGTGAAGAATTCCGCTCTGCTGACAGAGTTCGCAGAGTTTTCCCCCACTCCAGGCTCCGCTCAGAGTTCTGAAAAACTCTGCAAAGTAATGTTAAGTTGGCCAGTGCGAGTGAGAGAAATCGCTAAGTTGGTGAGTGCGAGGAAGATTTCTGAATGTGAGCAGTAGGCCGCGACCGCTCCTGATGAGAAAGCTGCCAATCGCTTTGAGGAAGCTGTCGTTCAAGTAGAAAATCTACTCAGGTGGCCGAAATAAGTTAGCGCCCTTTGGCACTCCGCATGATGCTGTTCGCGCTGATTTTACAGTGAGGGAGAAGCACCTGACACTGAAAATCAGCATGATCAGCGCGACTTACCCAAACTCTGCTGCTCGCAGAACTGCATGTAGCGCTGCAGAGTTTTTTCAGCACTTCACGGAGTTCAGCATAGCAGAACTCTGCACACTCCACCCAGGCCTACTCTCTGTGCATGTATAGGTGCCATATAATTATTTGAAATGTAATGGCCAGAGCTGCTGACTTTGAAATTAGGAAGCCAGGTTCGAGTCTCGGCATCGGCTCAACATCCTGTGATTCTGGGTAAGTTCACTTACCAAATCTACCCAGAAAAACATTAATCTACCCTTGTGTAATGTAACTAATGCTCATGTAAAGTGCTCCAATGCATTCATGTCATGCATGTGCTTTATAAAATGAAAAAATAAAGAAGAGTTAAATACATTCCTCCTTTCTCAAAATATTTTTACTTACCTTGTGTAAGAAAACTGGACTCTTTGCAGATGACCCCTACTTTTTTCCTTCACTTTGGACAACTAGATGCTGTTTTTTCGACACTGACACCACACTGAGCCTGCTTACCATGCCCCAGTGCCTGAGTTCTTTCCTGTAAAACTGTTAAATGTAATCCCATTTGGCAAAGGCTAGACCTTGGCACACCCAGGGCATAGGTGGTAAAAGGGTCCCCAGGGCTACAGCACAGGTATGGGCCAACCTAGAGGACCCCAAACAAACTACTTAAAGCAGGCCTGCATTACAGATAGCAGGAGCAGCGCAAACTGCTTGCACCCAACCGTGCCCTCACTATGTGTGGCACAGACAGCATGCACTGCTTCAAGTATATGTCAATCGTCCCTAGAGAAGACCTCCTGTGCCCAGAAGGCAGGGTGCAGTTTATTAAGAATGTACACATGTAAGTGCAAGCTAAAATGCCTTGATAGTGACTTTACCATTAAAGTACACTATAAGTGATAGGCGAGACTTGCATCTGGGCAGACTTGGGGTACTAGCTCTGTTATGGTACCACCTAGATATGTCAAGAGCTAGGTGTCATACGCACCACTAAAAGAGTTCACTACAAGACACGCCTTGACAACAACTCCCAAAACAGCAAAGAACTCTTCACCATCATCAACAAACTGGCCAAACCCAAAGCCAGCAACATAGACCCCACACACACACATCCCCTATGTGATGCCCTTTCCAACCACTTCCTCCACAAAATCCTGGACATCCACAACAGCTTCACTTCACACACACCCACCACATATACCCCTCTCCCCCCCAACTCAACCCCCCCTTAAGATCCCCCACCACACTATCCACATGGACCCCTACCACATACGAAGAAACGGAAAAAACCATAAACTCCATCCACTCCGGTTCCCCCCGACCCCTGTCCACACCGCATCTACAACAAAGCTAGCCCTACCATCGCCCCCATACTCTACAACATAATAAACTCCTCTTTTGACTCCGCCACCTACCAAGACCCTTGGAAGCACGCAGAAATTACCGCTCTCCTAAAACAAACCCAAGCCGACCCGGAGATCCTCTCCAACTACCGCCCCATCTCCCTCCTCCCGTTCCCTGCCAAGGTTGCAGAGAAATTAATCAACACTCGCCCATCCCACTTCCTCGAAGAAACCAACACCCTTGACCCCTCACAATCTGGGTTCCACAAGAACCACAGCACAGAAACCGCCCTCATTGCATGCACTGACGACATCAGGACCAAAGTCGACAAAGGCGAGACCATCGCACTCATCCTCCTAGACCTCTCCGCAGCTTTTGACACCGTCTGCCACCACACACTCCGCACATGCCTATACAACATAGGAATCCACCACAAAGCCTTAGACTGGCTCTCCTCCTTCCTCACCGACTGAACCCAGAAAGTCCGCCTCCCGCCCTTCCACTCCAACACTACCAAGATCACCTGCGGAGTCCCCCAAGGGTCCTCTCTCAGCCCCACACTCTTCAACATCTACATGATCCCCCTAGCCAACATTCTCCGAGCACACGGAATCACCATCCTCTCATATGCAGATGACACCCAACTCATCCTCTCCCTCACCCGCAACCCCACCACCGCCAAAACCAACCTACACGTCGCTCTCCTAGACACTGCCAACTGGATGACCACCAACCATCTCAAGCTCAACTCAACCAAAACCGAAGTCATCATCTTCGGCCCCAACAAAACCACATGGGACGCCCCCTGGTGGCCCACCGCCCCAGGCCCCGCACCCACCCCCGCACGCAACCTCAGCATCATCCTCGACCCTGCCCTCTCCATGACACAGCAAATCAATGCTCTAACCTCCTCCTGCTTCCACACACTCCGCATCCTAAAAAAATCCTTCAAATGGATACCCCCAGAGACCAGAGAGACAGTCACCCACGCACTCATCAGCAGCAGACTGGACTACGGCAACACCCTCTACGCCGGCACCACACTCAAACTCAAACGCAAACTCCAAAGAATCCAGAACACAGCCGCGCGCCTCGTCCTTGGCCTCCCCCAACACGAACAAATCTCACCACCCCTCAAATCCCTACACTGGCTCCCCATAGACAAGAGAATCACATTCAAGATCCTCATCCACGCACACAAATCTCTCCACAACACCAGCCCAACCTACCTCAATGAAAGAGTAAACTTCCACACTCCCACACGCAACCTCCGATCAGCCGACCTCGCCCTAGCCACAGTCCCCTGCATCCGGCACACCACCACAGGAGGCAGGTCTTTCTCCTACCTCGCCCCAAAAACCTGGAACTCCCTCCCCACCGACCTTCGCAAAACCAAAGACCTACTAGTCTTCAGAAAGAACCTCAAGACTTGGCTGTTTGACCAGTGACCCTCCCTGGCCACACCTCTCCCTCCCCCCCAGCGCCTTGAGACCCTCACGGGTGAGTTGCGCGCTCTACAAATTTATTTGATTGATTAATTGATTGATTGAAGTTTGGTGTCAAATGACGTGCCTTCTCTCCCCTGACATGACTCTGGTGTAGAAGGAAGGCTGGCATGTACCCAGGTGGCACTTTAGCGGTTGCCCATCTGGTTACCCCAGCTTCATGCTGCTCCGGCTGACCAGCCTGTGCTTTCCCGCACCTGCTGCCACCAAAGAAGGATTCTGACCTCCTGCCAGGCAGTGTGAACACTCCCAGGAGTCAGGACAGTGGCCTGGATGGGAAGGAAATCAGACCTCTCTCCCTCACAGGAAGGCTAATGAAGTAGCACTTCAAGGCGGTGAGCTTAAAAGGCCACACCACCTCTGATATGCATGAAGGGTGTCTTCCAGTGGAGGACAAAGCTGTCCCCATGTCCCCAGGCACATTTGCACCCTGGCAGGTGGGAAAATTAGTTAGTCAGGAGGCGTACACCCCCAGAGGGCTAGCCAAACCTCTAGGTGGACAGCCTGGTCTGTACAGCCGAAGAGGACTTCTGCCATCTTGGAAAAAGGCAAAATAGAGGGCTCTGGGTAGAAAAAGGTGCCCCAACCCACTGGATGTGGTCACCTCAGGGGTGGATTAGCTGCTGGTTCTAGTAGCCCATTGACTACATGCAACCACACCCCTAAATCTAGGATTGAAGGAGCTCCCCTGCCACCAGAACCTCAGATCTGATGTATCTTGTGACAAAAGGACAAGAGAAGACCCACATCAGCTACTACAGGAATCTGGACTAACAAAAGGCGTGATACCTTGAACTTGTGGCAACTTCCTGGCACTGCTTGACTGTGACTTGCCCTGGACAAAAGACTGCTTCCTCCATCAAGAGAGAACCTTTTGGGAGCAAAAGGTAAGACCAGGCTACTTTGGACTAGTGGCAGTAGTCCCCTGCTCACCAGATCCGAAGAAGTGCTGGCCATTGGGCCCTCTGAGGGATCGCTCAAAGACAGGTGGTCCAGTGCATTGTGGTAAGTGTAGTCCACCTCTCTGCCAAGTTACACCCAGCTACCATTGTCCTCTGGTCCTCCAGAAGAGGAGATAGCTTCTCTTCTACCTTACCACTGCCAAGGCTTGTTGGTGACCAGTCGGTCATAACCACCTTTACTCGACGCTGCAAGCCTAGTACACATCGCAACACCTGCAATCGGGGTCCCCTGTGGCTCCATTGTTGAGCTTTTGCATCTGTTTACTCGCCCGCACCATCCAAGTGGTAAAGCCAGCAACAACAACTTACGTTCACCACCACGGATAACCAAGCACACATCTGCACCTGATAGAGCGTTCCGTACTAATAATTTACCTGTATTTGGACGCTCTTTAGGCCGATGAATCTTTTGACCAAGTGGGACTCTCTTCACCCGAGATCAGTCAATTTAATGTAATCAATAATCAATAACGAACATAAGCAATGCCCTGATCAACATAACACTTAACAATTAATCCAGAATACATTGCGGCGAACCATGACCTTTCGGTCATGAATAACCACACCAGTTTATTCAAAGTTAATGAATTTATTTCCCTATATTAACAAAGCTAGCACAATATAGATGTGTCTCAACACCAAATGATAAACGTAAATGAACATTAATAGCTGTCCATAACGGCGAAAAAGATGCAATCTATGCAGCATTTGAATAACAAGGCATTCGATAATAGCAATGCAAATCACTAAAACTATAATCTGTAATTAACTAATTGCATACATTGGTCAGCACAACAAGGTCTCAAATTGCATCGTGCAACAAAAGGAATTCTCATCTAACCTCAAATTAGCATCGGCATGTGGGACTTCATGCAAAAACAATTTAGCAACATTAATTTGGAAAACTCCTAGCTAGGGCTCTTATCAAAAATCAGCAGTTGGTTACCTAAAAGAAACACAATGCAATTGTACAATTTCCTTTCATATTTACCAATTTCAATCAGCATTCAAGGAAGTCTTCGTCTCACAGGTACCGTTTTCGATCAGCATGGGACGGGGCAAAGGGGCAGGGGTGGACGGGGCAATTGCCTCACGGCAGCAAAGGGACAAACTACTACTTCATGCAAAAGGGACAGATCAAAGTTAAAGGTCTCTAGGGCGAGAATTACTCAAAGTCTCTTTCTCTCGATTAGAGAAAGCATCAGAGTCTCTTTCAAAATGGCGTCGCAGCAAGGTGGGCCATAATAGCTGCAAAGTCCTGCAAATGACAGGTATCGGGCTCGTAATGGCCAATAATGGCTATAGTGTCCGATGAGTAATGGCTGCTCTCCAATAATGGCTGCTTTCCTCTCGTGCACCTGGTTTAAATAGACAACAGTTCAAATCCAGTACGGTCTTCCATTGGAGGGTTCATAGGTTGGCTTCAAATTGTCCAATCAAAAACAACAGTTCTCAAGCTTCTACCTAAGCATACATTATCCTTGGAGACGGGTACGTAAGTTGCAACATTTTATACCAATTAACTCACATTCAGAGCTTCCATTGTCCGCACCTGCAGATTGACCTTGGAGCAAAGAAGAAGATGCCAGGCTGGCACGAAACCTTAAGATAAGCATGTGAACGATCCCAGTGGAAAAGTACAGCTTCAAGCAGAAATACACGTTTATTAGCACATTGGAAAAATACGAGCATCTAAATCGTGAGACAAGGCAACTAGGCCGAAGCCTGCACTAAAGTTATGCTAAGCTAAAACGTTTCAAACAAGCAAATCGTAGCACACGTTTACGATTATGTCAGATTCGTACAATTCTAATACATCACGTTATATAAAGCACGCTTATAAATGTTGGCAAACTACTCTAAGGGCACATTTGTCCCCGTACAATCTTTATTTGTTCGATTAAAGTCACACTTGATTATTGCGGCACTACGTTTAAGCGCTAATAAATGTAAAACCTTCATTTCTGCGTCATCACACCCAAGATGCCAAGACTAGGTGCCTGGTCACTCCTGGTCTAGGGGCCAACACAACCTTAACCCCCAGTGGGCTCCCTCAAATTCGACCTGCAAGTGACTGACCTTCACATTTACCATTTTCAGCACTTGTGGCTTCTGCAATCAGCACAAAGGACAGCCAGGACACCTCTGCACCTGGGCTCCACGAGCCAGGTAAAATTTATCTGACTGTCACAGTTTGGTCCTGGGACCTGCACAACTGTAACCATAAATGGGTTCCACTGAACTCACTATGCAAGGGACCAATTGTCACTAGTAACTTTTCCCATTGACTGCAAGGGTGAGATTTGATAGCTTGGAATTGCTTTGATTTTATTTCTGCTTTAAAGTCCATTACTCTGGTTATACATATCTGATTTGCTTTGTTTTGGAGTCTAACCTTAAATTTTTAAAAATGCTCTATTTGTATAAATTGATGTCAGATTTGTTTCAAGTCGTGTCAATTATTTGTGGACCCTGTTTGAACTCTGAAATGCTAAAACAATGTTCCTCTAGTAAAGCATGACTGCTATTTGCCATACTATCAGGACTGAGCTAAGGGTTTATTATTGTGAATCTGACGGACCCTCTTTGGGGTATTGTGAGAGTATTAAATAGTGAAGCCTAACCTGCATCACTGCGTAATACTCCACTTTCCTACACCTTGTGTATGTAAAGCAGGACATGAGTTAAACAATGACCTACTGTAAAGTCAGGTTAAACTCAAGGTCATACATGTCTATTTTGTTCAACAAACAGGAGGAGATTGAATCACCCAATGCAGCTCCCTGGCCTCACCTAATTTTGCATTAAAATAGCTATCATGTCTACTCTGTACTACACCACCACAACATGCAATTGCCCACCAGTAGAAATGTGAAGCTTTTCACCATCAAAATACCTGAGAGTCCCCTGTATTAGTCACCAGTGCATGCCCAAACCACCAAGTGATAAGTATTTCAGAACAATGATATGTTTTTGATTAGAGCTGACATTGCGTTATTGTGATTTAAAGCACACATTTCTTTTTTGTAACAACACCAGCTGACTTGATGGTGTACACCATGATGTTCACCATCATTGACAAACTGTTTCTAGCAGCCTCATGGCCTGATTTCTTAGTAGCAGAAACCTCACAATCATTTAATTCCACCGTCTGTGTACTAGTCGCCATAATCTCAATAAAAGTCCTCTAGCGCCATTCACAAAAATGCACTGCCTGAAAAACATGAGCAACCGTAAAGTAATCCAATGAATGTCAAATAATACTGGTGGGAAAAGTATAACGGGAAATTAGATTATAAATATCACTGTGAAAACGGCATGTAAAGGACCTATGCTTGAATTTCCCTGCCTAGTGAATGCAGAGACCATACCCTTTTCTATGCTTACATCACTATAGTTGCATCACTCTGCATAGAGGTTTCAAGTTGGAATTTTCTCTGATGAAAAAACATATGCCTTTATCAATAAAGGCTTGCTAGTCACTCACATGCTATTATAACACGCCGAATCAGTCTTATAATCCATCTCAACAAGTATACAAACAAGACGTTTGATGATTTAGTGTGAAAGCCTAAATGTATTCTACTTTTTTTTTTGTCTAGTGTTTATATAGCGCTGATAACTTGACTTCCCCACGCACCACTACTAGTTTACATTCAGACTTGTGTGGTAGGTTTATGTTAATGTAAAGCCATTCTGCAAACATTTGCCCTGTCTGTTGAATGCAAAACAATAAGCTTCAGAAGCAATCTATTTGTCTTGCTTCTATATCACTACAAATCAAAAGCACTCATTGGAACCTGAATACAAATATTTGTTCTCTCCTTTGCACCATCACTGCTTGGTGCCACAGGCTTACATTTACTTCTCCTACTCACTAAGGGGCATATTTACATGGATACATGTAAATGGCCTAGTGGGCATCTGTGTGTAAGTATGTTGCTGTCACTTTTACTTTGGCCTATTTTTCTGCCATCTTTATATTTTCTTTTCTTTTTTTTTCTTGTCTCTCTCCTTTCAGCCTTTCACTCTCCCTGCATTCCATTCCCTACTGCTGCTGCCTCTGCTGCCTTTCCCCTTCCCTCCCTGAGAAGCGCATTTCTGCCCTCCGGCCTCCCAGCTGACCGGACCCTCCCGTGCCTTCTTAATGGAGGCCGATATGCGGCCGTGTTGCTGGAGCAAGACTTCATCTGTACTGCATCCAGTGCCACGAACCCTGGTCTTCTGATCTTCCTTCTCTACAACACAGAGACTCTCATCATGTTGAACACAGGACACTCCGCCACTTGCCATTTCGCATTACCCAGAGACACCCTTGTCCTGCCTCTACTGCCACTGCACCTTCACCCTACACCAAGCACCGGACCCTCCCGCCACTGAGCTATCGAACACCAACCTGGAGCACCTCTGCTGCATCCTTCTCAACATTCGCTCCCTCCACATACACGCTGTAGAACTCTGGGACCTACTAGACTCCACCCACCCAGACATTGCCTTTCTAGACGAAAGATGGACAGACCTAGTGTATGCACCAGACATCGCCATCCCCAGTGACTACAAATACTCCTCAAAGACCGGCCTTCTCGCCCAGGCAGCAGACTGGCCATTGTACACAAATCCACCCTCCCCCTGACAACCAATGCGGAAGTACACCCTCCCCCTCATGGAGCACCTCCATTTCCAGATACAAGTCTACCAAGTCTACCTTCAGCGGCACTCTCATTTACAGGCCACCCAGCCCCCGCCCAGCCTTCAGTGACTCCTTCATTGACATTATTTCTCCACACAGTCTCGCCTCCACAAACTACTTCCTCCTTGGTGACCTCAACTACCACATTGACAACAGCAACCACACAAACACCGCTTTCCTGCTTGAGAACCTCGCCACAATAGGAGTAAAGTAACTGGTCACCTTGCCAAAACACATTGCTGAACACACACTCAACGCCAGCTTTTCCACCAGCAACAACATCACCGTTGACAACAACTCCACGCTTTACTGGACTGACCACCACTGCATTAATTTCACCATCGCCATCACCACACCGACCATCCACCTCCGCACACGTTGAGCCCCAAGAAGAAAATGGAAACAGATGACCGGGGAACAGCTTACCAACATCCTCAGCAAGTCTAACTGCTACTAACATCTTACACATAACAAATTATTAATGGTCTTTTGCTCTTTCTATGTGTGCTGCAGAGTGCATAATGCAGCACACATGGAAAAAGCAAAAACAAGGAGAACTAAAAGTATTTCTCCTTCTTGCGCCATGCTAACACCACCCCTAGGGTGGTGTTAGTTTTTGGCGCTGCCTCAGATTTATGAGTCCTTTTAAATCTGGGGCAGCGCCAAAAGCAATAGGTGTTGCAGTGGAATGTCCACAGCAACATCAATTGCATGCTCCTCTGCCACAGAAAACTGCGTCAGGGTAGCCTATATTTACAAGGTGACAGTAAGCCACAAAAAGTGCAGTGCACAGCGCCACCAGAGCGTTGCTAAATGTGACGATCCGGTGGAGCTAGGGGCACATAAATATGCCCCTAAGTCAGTGCCAAATGCCATCTTTTTCTTTAATCTGATGGGACTTCTCAAGCTTTACATTTTTGTGTAAATTTTGTACCAAATGGTTTTTTGAGAGGAATTGCCCACAACTTTCAAACCCTCATGTGTTGGTCAGTGTTGCTCCCTCCTTGAAAGTCAGAAACACATTTTCAGCCCCACCACTTTCAAGACTCACAAGCTGCCACTCATCAGCCAATGAAATCTGTCCTTTCACCCCCAACAACTGCAAAAACCCTCATTCCAAATTGCCATGTAAACGGGAAACAATTACTGCAACCATTAAATATCAATGCCACACCATGAGGTTTCTATTGGGTGCTGAATTTACTGTCCAGTCTGCGTTCCACAGGTCGGAATAAGGCAGCACTTGCAGTATTAGTATCTTCCGCTCTGATTATCGTATGTTTCAATTTGGACCATTCTCATTCTGACAATTTTGAAAGTTTTATTTTGGGAAAACTGCTTGTGTCTGTGCGCATTGCCATGTATGGTAATTACCATGTGCAGAAATTACATTGTGGAACCATTACTGCTAGGCCGGGCCCACCCAAACGTGAACTTTGGCCCTCACAGTTGGGAGGAGATGCCTTGGAGAATGCCCCTGAGAATTGCTCCATCCACGCCAGCGACCAAACTTTGTGATGGTTTTTCATGTTATTTACATTAAATATCAATCAGGGATAGGGTTGCTACCTTTCCAAAAGAAAGATACCAGACATTTTTTGAAGTTTTAAGAGTGTGCAAAGGCCACGACATGATACAAAATAGGACTATGAATAAAATCGGATATATTAATTTGTTTTCTTTTGTCTGAATTTATTTTATTTATTAGTCAGGAATCTTTGTAGCCCTAAAGCACATTACAAAGGAGTTTCTATTTCTATTTGTTATTTAAAGTATGTACAGATGGGGATAAATCAACTGGCTTTAGGTGATCTTGCGTATGTTTGTACCGGCCAGAACATTAACATTACATTAAAATACTGGTGGTCCTGGTAGAAAACCAGCAAGGTGGCAACCCTAGTCAGGTGTTGTTTAGGAACGTCTAGAACACATTTTAAAGTACATTTTTAGGGTCGAGCCTGCGTCGCATGCGCTCACGCATGCGCATCGCTCGTGAGACGCTTTAGGAATTAGAAAAGGGCTCGGAGCCCTGTCGACGTCACGTCAAAAGCATGCCTTTTCCGGTGGCTAGCCCTCCTCGAGCGCATCGACCAAGTACAGAAAACATGCGAGGCTCGCTGTTTCCTGTCTGGCTTGTGAACTACTTTTTCTCTATTTTCCTAGCACGATTTCGCTTGGCAGAAGTCGAGCACTTTACACAGTTAATTGCACTTTTTCGAGTTATGTACATAAATGCACTTTTGCCGATAGGTGAAAAGTCGGGTTAGGAGTTTACAACGCTATCAGCTCTAACACGAGCAAATGTGAGACCCGTTGCATTGCAAATGCTTGTTATAAATACTGTTTAAAGTCTGCACTGAAAAAGGAGAAAATGCCGGCTTTGGATGATTGTTTCTATTTGTGTACTGGCTGAGGCATTAAAATATTCACATCAGAATAAAATGGCCTTGTGGCCATCCTAGTTCATGTCTTGGGCAAGCTGCGGTTGGGCGGACTGTATTGGTGGAGTGGGGACGGTGGGGATGAGTGTTACCTACCAATGATGCACCAGGTGCAATGGCAGCAGGGCCCAGGGCTGTCAGCTTCCTTTTTATCTTAAATCTGCCTGTTTCTGTTTGGGGGTTCTGAGAGTGTTTATGTATTTTAATCTGAGTATGATGTGCACAGTAATATACTGTAAGAAGGGGCATACATTATACTACTCAGAGAGTGGCAGGGCATTCCTCATTAGATGAGCAGCCACAAGGGAATCATAAATGTCTGATCATTATCTGAGCGTAAATGTGAAAGTACAATGCCTACTACAACATGTGCATCTGTTCTGTGCCAGATGCTGAGGTAAACTAAATAACCGGTTTATCTTATTTAAAATATTGTGGTGAACTGAATTTATTCTCAACACTACAGCGGGATTACAAATGTGAGCATTTCATATTCTGATATCTCATTGCAGTACATTGCACATTCCCCGGTTATAGTCAGGCCCATTGGAATTATGTAATTTTGGTGCTGTGGTGTTTTCCACATTATTATGGATTTGCTACATTCCAATGTATTCTATCATCTGCTGTATAATCTGCTGATTTAAAAAAAATGTTTGTAACTCAAACAGATCAAAAGTTACAAAAAATGCTGCAACTCATGTTGCCTCGCAGTTGAAGGCTACTCGCAAAGGCTGACTTGTGAGCTTTCTGCTTCTTATTGCTATTCTTGGGTGCTAAGCTTGTACTAATGAGTTGCAACCTTTGGTCGGACAGTATTAACAAGTGTAAAAAATGACAAACTAATGAAGTAATACTATCACAAAATGTGGTGCCTTATGCCACATAATTTGTCTTTTCTTGCAGCACTGTTTATTCAACCCTGCAGAAATTTCAGTGGCCCTGGTTATAGTGATCTTACTCTTTGTCTAATCACATCTATTCTCAATGGGATTGACCATAACTCCATTCAATATACAGCTACCATGGGTTTTGCAATGTTGCAATATATCACACAGTGGCATTCAAGCTAATTATCCAAACTTACCTTAGAGCTAAATAATTCATTAAACAGGTATATTTTAAAATTGATGTCTCTAAAGTTTTGCCACAAACAAAATACGATTTGCAGATAAATGGACAGTCTCTTTGTACATCACAGAATATACTTTATACAGCTATATTAAAACCAAACATACAATTTTTAAGACAAATTGTCATGTTTTCAATTTTGTCATATTTCTTAAATAGCGTTGGTTTACATTTTACATTCACAGCATACGACTGACTTTGATAAGGCGTTATGTTACAATGAGAGGTCACACATCTGATGATCCATGCATAGAAGCTGCAGAGCGTGTGGTCTCTCAACCTTCAGGGTCTAAAGCTGCTTCACATACAAATTTAGAAGATACATGATGTCTGTTTTCCTCTGATCTGCATCCATTATACAGGGCCGGCACAGGGGTAACGTGATTTTTTCATTTCCATGGGGCCACACCTCCTTGCAAATGAACAAATGTCCTCCGAAGATAAGAAAGTTCTGCAGGTGCACCAGTGTTATCTGTATTACAGAAGGGTCTGTAACCCCTTCTGGAATACCAAAGTGCTTCATATGTGCTGCTCTATATACAGCACACATTCAATGTGTGAAAAGTTGTTAAGGTTGTCTAGATACAATATTTTTTATTTTATACTGGAAGGTTAACTGTCAAGTACAAAACCTATGCTAGACATCTTGCACATACCTTTGCACCAACAGTGCTATATCTTAGTAGATATGGCTTTACAATGCTCTTTTCCTCTAGTTCAGTGCAGCGTGCCAACTTTGGTTGCTGCACTGCATGTTGCTATTTTTTTTGGTAAATGTGCCCAAAAGTGCCAGTGAGTATGCATGAGTCAGTGAGTGACAATGTGAGTGTCAAAAAGAGTGACTGTAAAAACAAGAGTGTATGTGGGTGGGAATAAGTATGAGTGAGTGATAGTGAATGAGCACATTTGTGAGTTAGAATGGGTAAGTGCAAGTTGTGTGAATGAATGAGTGAGATTGTGAATGAGTGAATATAAGTGGCCATGAGTGAGAATGTGGTCTTATGCTTGTTAATGTGTCCTAGCATACTGGAGGCAGTTCTTTGTATGGCAAGCTGGTAACATCTTGAAAGACTGGAATACTTAATGAGAGCAGAGCCTATGGCTTTGTAGCAAAAGTATGTGAAAAACCTGCTTTAATATGCGCTGTTGGTCCCATTTTTCCAAAATGTTCATCGAGGGAGAACCAACTGGTCCCTCCCTAGAAGATTTCAGGCTCACATGCCTCACTCTCTACAATTCAGGGCAAGTATTACGGCCCAACACTTTAAAAATCACGAGCTGCGACTCCAAGAAAAGGAGGCAAACAGTGTCTCCATGAGCATTGTTTACTTTTTGCAGCTTCCTCTGCTACTGGGATATTACATGTTAGATTTGATTAAATTAATCAATTCAGCAGTGCAATGTACACTGTACTGATTTAATTTAAAAAACCTAAAAAATAAACTTTTTTTAAAAGATTCGTTGCGATATTTCATTATTGTGAATACATGAAAAATTAAGGGCCTGATTTAGAGTTTGGCGGAGGGTCTACTCCGTCACAAACATGACAGATATCTTGTCTAGCATATTACGATTCCCATAGGATATAATGAGTTCATAACACAGCAGACAGGAAATGTGTTACATCTGTTATCGAGTAACCCCACTGGCTCAACTGTAAATCAGGCCCTAAGTGTCTGAATAAAGCTTTCACCTCTGTGCTTTACATGAGTGATGGAACCTTGCAGTTAATCTTAGATAAAAATTTATTGACAGTAAATAATAATTTACGCCAATAAAAAGGTTTATATTCAATAGATGGTCAAATGTACATCAATTAATACATGTAGACATAACTAGTATTGTTTTATTTAAAACTTTTTTCTCTCTCTCTATGAGTTAGCAATACCTTTCTCATTGGAGTGTACAGTAGGGAGACTATTACATAATAATGACTGTTTGTGGAATAAAACAAGTAGGCTCCCAGTGCTGCTGTGTGTTTTGTGCCACTCTGTCCTTTTCAGATGAACACATACTTTGTTATCTAATACTAAGAGAAATTATTAATGATCTCCTTGCACATCAAGTCAGCAATCTAATACAAGTGATGTCTAAAATAGAAATATCAGTATGTTGTGCTATTTTATTAGTCTTGCTTTTAATATGGCTTTTATTATAACTTCAGTGATGTCAATTATTGTGATGTCATCAGGGTTCAGGTCGTATAACATCACTTAGTAGGAAAATTGAGGGTCAAATGCAGAACTCGGATTTTCCTTAGAAAGTGAAATGAGCAGCATAGTTTATTGACCAACATGCAGGCTGTGGGACTCAGCAAGTACATGTTAAGATTTCACATTTATGTTGCTGTTAGGGCCTAAGTAGTGGGCGCCCCCGCCTGTACATGCTGTGAAAATGCTACCAAAAATAGTTTTGTTCCCATCTCTCTGTGCTCTCAGCAAGTGCTATATGTCATTCTAAAGCTTAGCAGGTAGACAGTAGCGCCCTAGCGCCAAACGTATGCAAAGGGAGCAAATGTGCTGGAAAGATCACGTCATGTGAGTTTGAGTGCAGCGAAACCCCATCCTGACTCTCAGCATTAAAAATGTGAATCTTTAGCTCGTTGACTAGTAAATTCATGAGTAAAGTGAAAGCACTGCATCACTTTATGGACTAGGTACCAATGCTCCATGATCAATAGTTGAAAGCTAGTCACATAAGGGACTACCTTATCAACGTATAACGTTAGGAACAGGTTGGTAGCAGAACAAACAGAATTCAGTTTGCTTTCTAAAATATACACACTAATACACACCTCAATACTGCCTCTTCGCTTCCGGAAGGTGAGGGTTAACCTGTTGAAACGTGGTGAGATACACATTTGGGTGTGGAGATTGCACAGAGATATCTGCTGCAAACCTACTTGCCTTAGTGCAGCTGAAATTACAAATGTGTAATCCACATTGCTCATGATGGTGCCTCCACGGCTTCACCTATGGACACAAGGCATCTGCATGTCATTTCACAAGCCCGCGCAGTTTGTGCTGCAGGGACATTCCATGCACGACAAGGATACAGGAGTCTCTATCTCACTTTCTTCACTGACTTCAAGATGAGTATTAGCACGTCGATATATTCCATTTTGATCCCGTTTAAACGATTACAACTGCAAAATGTCCTTTGGTTTCAGATCTTTTTGGCTACAAGTTGTTGACCTCTGTTAATCTCAAATCAAGGTAATTTCAGAACATTTGTGGCAAGGCTGACTGTAAACAAGCAATCAAAACCCTACATTGTTTATCCTATGTCGCAAGAACCGCGACCAGCATGATGTAAACGTCAGCATTTCATCAGAAACGATTGGAGCTAATGCTTCTTCCTCTGACTTTTATCCTAATGCTTGTAAAATGGCTGCCCCCGAGGGACCAAAGCACAGACGCGCGGCTTGGACAGAACTGGCAGTCTGGGAGTGCTGGTGTTTTTTTGCCCATTTAAAAATGCAGGCACCTGGCAATAATTAATATACCAAACAATAGAGCAAATTATTGTATGCTTTTTTCACAAGGAATATTCACTATAATGTATGAAAAACATCCATGCCACATTGAAACATGAATATATGTTTTCTCGAGGAAGTAATGAATCAGAGATAGGTGCATATACAAGAGAGCAGGTATTGGTCTTAGGCTCCACTCTGTCCCACTCCTCATAAACCTTGATCATTATAGATTTCATGTGAAATAAAACGTGCTCGTTGCTGATGTCTATGTGATCTCAGTGTTCCAATTATGCCATTTAAAACGTCATCATTGAAGCCATCTGTGGGAGTGTCACGAGCATCGACAGAATGGACGTGACCTATCGGGCAATTCAGTGGTTTCAGGTTTTGCATTGTAACAATAAGATCACTTTAAATATGCTTTATGATGAATTGATATGTATATACATATATACCAAACAACACAGATGCACAATAATGAAACATAAATGCAATCACTCTCAACAGGTTCGCTAGTAAATTCACTAGTAAACTGAAAGCTCTCCATTACTTGATGGACTAGGGAAAAATGCTTCAAGAGCAATAGCTGAAAGCTAGTCACATAAAGGCATCAAACCGGGACTACCTTATCAATGTATAAAGTCAGGAACAGGTTAGTAGCAGAACAAACAGAATTCAGTTCGCTTTCTAAGATATTGGTTCAGCTCGGTTTCTAAGATATTGGTTCAAGGTCATGGCTTGCTTCTCTGTCACATCTGTCATATCAGGAAGAGGTCAACAGATTTTGTGTCAGTATACATAATATGATCTCTTCTAACATTCAAGTTCAGAATCGGTGATTACTTATAGAGCTGGTGGTGATGGAACTGAGAATGTGTGTCCTTGCATTTAAGTGTTCATGTGGTTGGATGACCTGGTCAGTGCATTGCTCTGCCTCAGTAGCTCCACCCTCTAAGTAGAGGCCTTTCCCTGGCTCCTCTGAACTCCTGACACCAGTCAGGAGTTTGAGGCTCTCTTCCAACCGCAGGTTTCTGCCTGTGCCTCATCCCTGGTGTCTAGTGGGAGAGCTCTGCTTTCCTGCTAGGCTACCTTCTGCCTCTCTCCTCCTTTTGCTCTGCTTTGCTCTCTGCTCCACTACTGTCCCTTAGTGCTCCTTTTCCTTGTTTCGCTCTCACTCCTCTCTCTCTCTCTCACTTTCACTCTCCCCCACTCTGTCTCCCCACCGCTGCTGCCCCCACGGTCCCCTTTTTTGGCTCTGCCCCCTTTTCGGCTCTGCTCCCTTTTTTGCGCTGTTTTTCATCCCCCTCTCGCCTCCCAGCTGTTCTCTCCTCCCCCCACCTCCCTACTTGATGGCAGCCACTGCGTGGTAGGCTGAGCAATACAACTGACCTGGCCAGTGCATTGTTTTGCCTCCGGTGGCTCCGCCCTCTAAGTAGCTCTAAGTAGCTCTAAGTAGCCTTTCCCCGGCTCCTGTGAACTCCTGACCCCTGTCAGGAGTTCGAGGCCCTCCTTCACCCGCAGGCTTCTGCCTGCGTTTAATCCCTGGTATCTAGTGGGAGAGCTCTGCTTTCCTACTAGGCTACCTTCTGCCTCTCTCCTCCTTTTGCTTTGCTTTGCTTTGCTCTCTGCTCCACTACTATCCCTTAGTGCTCCTTTTCCTAATTTCTCTCTTACTCCACTCTCTCTCTCTCACTTTCACTCTCCCCCTCTCTCTCTCCTCCACCGCTGCTGCCCTTGCGGCTCTGTCCCCTTTTCCAGCTCCACCCCCTTTTGGCTCCGCCCCCTTTTCAAACCATTTTTTCTCCCCCTCTCGACTCCCAGCTGTCCTCTCCTCCCCCCCACCTTCCTACATAATGGCGACCACTGCCTGGACCGCGCTTAGTGCCAGAACCCCTGGCTCCGGTCCCCCCACCACCGCCACGCACATTTTCACTACCCTACCACCCTCCGCACCCTCCAACCGGCCGCTCTCCTGCCTGCCTTCAAGCCTTCCCTGCAGACCACCCGCGGGCCCTTCTCCTGCCGGAACTGCACCTTCACCAGCCTCCATGCCAACAACCCACCCACCAAGGCCGGACACAACCATCTCTGATATATCCTCCTCAACACCCGCTTCGTTTACAAGCACACAGCAGAGCTATGGAATCTACTCGATCCAGCCTCCCCAGACGTCGCCTTCCTGACCAAGACCTGGATGAACCCCTCCTTAGCACCTGACATTGCCACAGCCATCCCGGACAGCTACAAGATCACCCGCAGGGGACCGCTCCAACAAACCAGGAGGAGGCATCGCCATCATCTGCAAGAACACCCTGAAGATCACGACCAACACCAAAGACACCGTCAGCACCGCCGAAATCCTGCACTTCCAAATCCACACTGACCTAAACGCCACCCTCTGACGGACCCTCATCTGCAGGCCCCCCGGCCCACAACAGCAGTTCAGCGACTCCATTACCGACATCATCAGCATGCACTCTCTCGCATCCACTGACTACATACTCCTCAGAGACTTAAACTTTCACCTCGAGAACACTAACAACAACAACACCACCACCCTGCTTGACAACCTCTCCAACCTCGGCCTCAAACAGCTCATCACAACACCAGCCTACTCCACAGGACACACATTTGACCATATTTTCTCAGCCGGCAATCACATCTCTTTCAGCCACACCATCGAACTCCACTGGACAGACCACCGCTGCATCCACTTCTCCTTCAAGAAACCCACAACACACCACCACCCACAACTGATCCCCCACCGTAGTTGGAACAAGGTCACCAAAGAACAACTTATCGCGACCCTCTCCCAGAACCCACCCATCGATACCACAGACACTGATGCAGCTGCCAACAACTTCAGGCAATGGGTCAACACCTGTGCCAATAGTCTTGCCCTGATCAAGAATCCCTCCAATAGACGCACTGACAGAAAGACCTTGTGGTTTACCGCCTGCTTCCACGAATCTAAACAAAGCTGCCGAAGACTCGCAAGAAAGTGGCGCCAAGATCGGACTCTGGACAACCACACAGCCTTCAAAAACACCATCCGCAGGCACTACCAACTTATCTGAGCTGCCAAAAGAACCGCCTTCAAAGACCGAATCAACAATGTACACAGACACAAGGAGCTCTTCAACGTCATGAAGGAACTCTCCAACCCCAGCTCCAACGTCAATGACATTCCCTCATACCAAGACCTCTGCAACTCCCTAGCCTCCTATTTCCATCAAAAGATTGCAGACATCCACGACAGCTTCAGCACCCAGACCCCCCGGCAACCACCAACACCACAGATTCACCTCCGACCAACCTCCTGCTCTCCTGGACCCCTGTCAACGACAACAACGCCATCAAAATCATAAACAAAATCCACTCCAGCTCTCCATCTGACCCCTGCCCTCTCCACATCCTCAACAAAGCAAGCTCCGTCATCGCACCCCAACTACGGAAGATCATCAACAGCTCCTTCGATTCCGCCACCTTCCCGCAGAGCTGGAAACACGCCGAGATCAACGCCCTCCTCAAAAAACCAAAGGACCTCAAGAACTTCCGGCCTATCTCCTTGCTCCCCTTCCCGGCAAAAGACATTGAGAAGGCCGTCAACAGGCAACCAACCCGCTTCCTAGAGGAGAACCGCACCCTGGACCCTTCCCAATCTGGATTCCGCAGCAACCACAGCACTGAAACCGTCCTAATCACCGTTGCCGCCGACATCAGAACAGTGTTGAAACCGCGGCCCTCATCCTCCTGGACCTCTCGGCCACATTCAACACTGTCTGCCACCATACCCTACGCCTCACGCCCCACCATTGCTGGAATCCGTGACAGAGCCCTGGACTGGGTCACCTCATTTCTCACCAGCAGAACCCAGAGAGTCCGCCTCCCCCCATTCCGCTCTGAGGCCACCTAAATCATCTGCGGCGTACCCCAGGGTTCGTCCCTCAGCCCGACCCTCTTCAAAGTCTACATGGCCCGCTTTTAACATTGCCCGATCCCACAACCTCAACATCATCTCATAAGCTGACAACCCCCAGCTGATCCTTTCCCTCACCAAGGACTCCGCCAAGACCTACCTCTACGAAGGAATGAAGGCCATCACGAATGGATGAAGAGCAGCTGCCTCAAACTCAGGCCCATATTTATACTTTTTGACGCAAAACTGCGCTAACGCAGTTTTGCGTCAAAAAATTTTGCGCCGTCTAACGCCATTTGGATGCGCCGTGCGGGCGTCAAATTTATACTTTGACGTACGGCGGCGCAACCAACAGGTGGGCGTCAGGATATTGTGACGCACACAGCGGCGTCAAGTCGTAAGGAAAAACCACGTAAAGGCGACGCACATCACCGTGGGCCGATTTACGACAGCGCAATCGTGAAAGCGCTGGTTTTTCTCACGCAATTGCGTCAAATTCTAGCGCGAAAACTGCAGTGTTACCAGAGAGCCAACATGGATCCCAGTGGACACAACAGAGCCCAGGATGATGACAGCAGACCAGGAACCAGCCAAGAGGTCCCACAAACAAACCAGGATAACCAAAAAAAGAAAAGAAAGTGTCGCTTCAGTGAAGAGGAGCAGGAAATCCTGGTGAGAGAGGTGACGGAACACCAGCACCAACTTTTCATTACATCCAAATTGCCACTCAGTAGGAGAGAGGCCATATGGAAGCAAATAGTGGACAAGATCAACAGTGTGGCTGAAGAACGCCGCACAGTCACTGAGTGTAAGAAACGCTGGCATGACTGTAAACGCAGGACCAAAGAGAAAATGGCCAGGAACAGGAAGGCAGCAATGCAGACTGGAGGTGGGAGTCCAGCACAACAGGAGGCCCTGTACCACATGGAGGAGATGGTTGCAGCCGCCATCCCCGAGGAGATCGTCACAGGGATTCAAGGGCAGGACAGTGCAGACTACCAAGACACAATGCACATGCAGGGTAAGTCGCATGGGGAATTATAATGCACTAATGTTAACTGCAACCAGGGGGGAATACCTACTACACAATGCATGTAAGTCAGCATATACATAGAGTGGCATGGGTAAAGGAGCACAGTAGGGGGGCATGCCTAGCACACACTGAAGCTGGGGCACCACCAAACACAGCAACAAGTACAGCCCCATGGGGACATCCTGTAAGTACAACAATAGAGCCAAGGGAAAGCAGCGACAGGTAGGAAGGCCACTACAGCAAACTCACATCCAGGCACTTGTTTTGTAAAATCTATCCTACAGCAACTAGGTCCCTATCAGTAACCCAGTAGGCAAAGCAACAACTGCAATGTAACTGCCACAACACCTTACAATAACGCCTCTCATCTCTGTGCAGCTACAGTACCAAATGGCAGCAACCTCCCCATGGAATATACATACACAAATTAGGGGGTGACATTGACATCCGCAACAAGTCAGTGTAAAAATACAAACGCACCAGTACACTCAAATGCCCAATGTCCATACCTGACACATACATAAGCCAAAGTAAACAGCAATAGGACCCACACAGCACCAACCACACACACATGCTGCATACGTCAGGGTCCCTCACATGCCTGGATAACAAGGCTACATCACTAATGTCATACTGCTCAGACAACACCTGAGGAGGAGACATAGGCAACTGGTCACTCAAACACACCTGCAAAGTCTGACAAACAAATCGGACCTTCATACGATAAACAGGCTTATACAATCAAACACACATGACCCACCTTCATCTTCAAACATCAACAATGTTTACATCCACACCACATCCAAACATGAACATGCATAGGAAATGGCACGGAACATGTACACTGCATGCAATGTGAATCAAAAGTGAATGGGGCAGGTCCTGAGAGGCAAGTGTGTTGGCAGGGCACTCACAACACCCACAGTCAGTCAATGTGTATTCTGGCAAGTGTAATGTATACTTTGCGCATTAGCCTCAGGCTGTAGGCCTTTCTGCACCTTACCCTGAATGTACTCTTACGCATATGCTCACATCTAAGAGCCTCTGAGCACTTTGCACTACATGCTTCTCATTGGCCTTCCTATCAGGAAATATACCAAATAGCCAGTCCTAGGGTGTTGTTAATAAGTCCAATCACACTGTTTTGCCTACATCTGCACTGGAGTGTGCCAGAACAGATACACTCTGTGCCCCAGTCAAGGATACAGTCTGGTACTTTGCGGATAGATGGGGTAGGGGTTCTGATTTGCCATTCCTGCGTAGGGAAACTATCTCATCACCATGACTTATGACTTATAAAATCACTTCCTTGTCCCAAGACACACAAGAGGGAGTCTCCAAACAGAGAAACACCAGACGCTGCCTGCCTTGCTGCAGATGCAAAACCAGATCACAGGCCATTGCTCAGATATGACGGATGAAGTCTCCCCAGTGATTCAGACAGGCAGGCTAGAAGCTTAACATGCTGTGCTATAAATAGAACAAGCAGAGGGAGAGTAGAAACTGTTAGGCACCATGATAGCTTTCGACCAATGTCTTACTCTCCTGCTGACTATTTCAAGTCTACCATGTTGAAGTATTTGGGTTATTGTGGCTCACACCTAAATATAGACAAGTCAGTTGTTCAAAGAGATCATCATATGAAACAAATACTGTCTTTGACTTTTGTGTATGAGTTCATACTGGAAAAGAGTGAAGATGTTGGGATCTGAGTGACCACAACTTCCCTGAAAAGTTCCAAAGATGTCATGCGCTCGGATGTATAATCATTCCTTTGCTGTGGGAGACATGAGCCAATGCTAGTTAGCTAGAGCAAAATGAAAGAATCAGGGTGACAGAGTCAATTAAAAGTGGGTCAGACTCAGTCCATCACACCATTAGCTATCCTGCTGCCTCGTAAGCAAGTCAGCTCAGGTCGGATAATGAGAACACACCCTCGAAAATGTCTCTACATAAGAATAGTTAATCACGGAGGGACTAGTAGGACACAAAGATGCCTATTCACAAAATGTTACAAAGCAACCCCTAGCGGCAATTAGGCAGACAAGTCTGGTAGCTCCACATCACACATGTGACACACAGGTGGGCCATAGGCCTACAACAATGCCCATATGAAGGACAGCAGATACCCAGAAAAAAACAGACACCAAAGATAAGGCATCCAAACGCCTGTAACTGTTTGCAAACTTGTTACAACACAGACACACTAATTGTACCCTGTTTCATTGCAGAGGAACATGGATCTCCTGCCGATATGCCTGACCCTGATTTCCCTGATGACATCGATGACGACCCCATCAACCTCTCCCCACAAACCCTCAACATGGTCTTAGGAAGCCTCCAAACCCCACCTTCAGTCCCAAGGAGGAGCCCAGAAGAAGCAGCCACCCCAGTAGACCCACCTGCCACCCCAAATGTAATACCTGCCAGCTCCAACACAGCTGAGGACTCCGACGACACTGGAACCAGCTTTGAAAGAACCGTCGTTGGGGTCCAGCGGGAGCTGGCCAAGGAGGTGCGGGTGGGGATGCAAACTATGGCAGCCAGCCTTGAGGGGGTGCGTTCGTGCATGATCCCTCCTGCTGATCAGACAGCTGTGATGCAAGCACTAACATCGCACATGCAGGAACTTGTAGAAACACAAAAGCAAATCGCCACAGCTGTCATCCAGTTGACGGAACAACTAAGAATGCAAGCCAGTCAACGGGTGCACGAATGCAACATCGAACCCCTCAGGGCTGACCTGGCTGCCTACCATCGGGATGTGGCTGCCATTCTGAGAAACCAGCAGGCCCTCCTTGCTGCAGTATTGCCCTTCCTAAGTCCACAGGGACTAGCCCCCGGGATGTCTGCCTCCATGTCTTCTAACACTGAGGTGTGTGTTGCCCCTTCACAACCAACAACAACAAGGACAGAGGAGGCAACACACACATCAGAAGAAGAAGACGTGGAACAGATAACCTTCACACGGAGGAGTACCCGGAAGCCCTAGTCCCTGCACCATGGCCTACTCTGACCAAGGTCCTGCGTTTAGTCAAAGCCCAGTTTCTGAACACCTACACTCAATGACTGTTTGGCAATCCACTGTTTGACTTGTCCACATTGCCAGTGAATGTCTCTCTCCTACAATTTGGTAATCCTGTCCCTCTGCACTGACACCTTCCATAGGCTCACCAAGAAATGATGCCCCAGAACGGACTCAGCCAAAATGTTGAATGGACAATTTGCACTACAACACCTGTAAATAAATCGCACTTGCTCACCTATTGTGTCTCTGTGTCATTTCACACTTCAACTGTGCAGTACCTAACTCCAAAGTGGCTGTGTGGCAACCCTGTTGAATCTCTATACTACTGTCCTGATATCATATATTCAGATCCATCTGTGCATTGGCCAGGATTGCATCATAGCCCTACCATACTGAGGGAAATAACTGAGGAAGGAACTAAGCACACACAATCATGCTGTGTTGGTCAGAATGATGCACCATCTATCGCTATTCCAGAGAGCAAATGGTGGCTGGGAAATGTAGGCTCCATGCAAGACTTAAATAAGAATGGATGCCGCTTAATGTAATGAATCGTGTACAAATCACACTGCATTAACTTCCCTTACAGAGTAGGCTTCCATGAAGGAAATTCATGCTGCTTCAGTACACACATGATGTAGCTCAGCAATGAAAGCAGCAATACATGAGTGTGAACAACTCCTCATCTACAAAGATCTCCCTGAGCTTCACACTGCTGTCCGACCTAACAATTAACCCACATTGACATGTAATGAAGCACTCTTTGTGAAGTTGGACACATATCATAACAAAAGCTTGGTGTACAATGCACACTACCAATGGGGAGTCTCCCAATTTGAGGATACTTAACAAGTGAGCACACGGGTAGATGGGATGTTAAACATCCATTCCCAGGGGATGCTGAGCATAGGACACAAATGTCACACTAAATCATTCTGCAACATGGATGTCAAGGCCATGATAAAGTAGCACCTAACGCATCAAGTAAAGGGTTAACAAAATATTTATTTATATCTAGTACTACAAGAGGCAACTAAGGGAAAGGTACACCTACACTAATCTAACCTGACTACTAATAACCCACAACTGTCCCTATCTAACCTAAGCTAAACTTACTCTACACATGTAATGAAACGATCTAAACATCAACCCTCCACCCACCATTATGAGACAGGACACATGCAGGACAAAACATACTAACCTACACACATACTACACTATCCTAAACAAGCAGATATTTTTTTTTTTTTTTTTTTTTTAATTTTTTTTGTTTTTTTTTGTTTTATTAAACATGAATCCCAACATTGCCCCCCACCCACCCACCCACACACAAATATTTGAGAAAAATAACAAGGACCCCCCACCCTCTTCCCTAACACTAACTAAGCTACATACCTATCCTAATCCTAATACTAATCCCCAAAGCCCAACTAACAGGAGAAAAAAAGGAAAGAGGTGAGAGGGGAGGGATAAAAGTTTAAGAGGGCAAACGAACTAGACGTTTGCACTCCTTAGTGTGCGCCTGATGTCGCGGACCCGGGTCTTTACATAGTTCATGTCATCAGTCAGGTTGTCCACCTTCCTCAAAAGTTTGTCCACTTTCTGGGACAATGCCTGGAAGGCTGCAGGGTCCACGGGAGGGTCTGTGGGGAGGGTTTGTGTGCCAGCAGAGGTCGAGCTAGTGGCAGCTGTTGGTGGGACATGTGACTGTCCTGCTGCCAGCACACGGCTGGGTCCAGGTCGTGCTGCATGCGGCGGGTCCATGGCAGCCGAAGTAGATGGGACCACTGGGCCAGACCTGGTGGCTGTGTCGTTGGTGGCTGTAGGTGGCACACTTGTTGGAGGCTGTGGTGTGGCCCACCACGCCCCGGAGGCCCTTTCGGAGTGATACCTGCGGCCCATCCGCCGATACCCAGACTGCACCTGCAGGATGTGCCTGTAACGGATGGCACGCCGCTCAAAATGGATGCGATCGGCCGCCCTCATGTTAGCAGCTGTGAAGAGAAAAGGCAGATATTTACCTTTGGCTTTGCATTGGGTGGGATAGCACAATGGGTTATTTGTACATTACTAGAAATGTATAGGTTGCAGCAATTGTCACAACATAGTTCACAGAAGGGCTCAGAGGAAGTACATGTGAAGCATGCATACATAAGGGCATATCACACCTAGAATATCCAGGTCTCTACATGATGGATGATATCACCCTACACTACTCATCCTAATCATCCCTACGGTTTTGTACATCATGGCTGCACCTCTTCCGCATACTTACTTCACTACATATGTCACTATATGTGATAACTATCACACTCCTCACTCTAAGCCATCTGGAATTGGTTGTGTGCTAAGATTGAACCAATGGGCTATAACCCAATGTCTACACTAGGGACCAGATGTAGGAAGATGGGAAATGGGACGAACAATCTGCAATGCAGAATGGGGTATCTGACACCGTCTGTGAGTTGCTATGGGGTTGCTAAGAGCCACCTCATTTACATCAATGATGTGGGTTGCAAGTTGCTCCACCTTTGCAACTATGGGCACTCACGGGGATGGAGGCCTGCTGGGAACAGCAGACCTCCATGTCCGTGACCGCTTGGAAATAACGCAGAACATGTTCCCCAAGTGTAGGCCGTTTACCTCAACGGGAAATGAGCAGCACTTAGAAATAAATTACGACAATTTCAATATTGAATAATTTAAGGCACTTAGGCCCGTATTTATATTTGTTGTTGCGCCGCATTTGCGTCACTTGTTGACGCAAAAGCCGCGCAAACTTGCAAATTCCAATTGTAATTTGTAAGTTTGCGCCGTTTTGGCGTCAAAAAGCTGGGCAAATGTGGTGCAAAAAAATTATAAATACGGGCCGCAGTGGTCCCAAGGACCACTGCCTGTTTTGTACAGGATTATTTTGGTACACTCGGAAAGGTGATGGGTTACAATGGGGACCCCTTACAGCTAGCAAGTGGGTTACCATCCACTTAAAGTGGATGATAACTGCGACTCACTTAGCAACCACAAACTCCATTGCAAATGGACTTGCATACCACTGTCAGTTGCAAATAGGACTGGAAAAAGCCTTCATATTTAGGATTAGGAATAAAATCTCCCATATATTTTCATGATCACCTAATACATTTCGGAATAGGAAACAGATGTTTGCAACTCACACACAATAATTATGAGTTTATCAACTTGTACACAGTTTGGCACATCTGGCCCTAGGTTCTGACTCACGACACAAAAGGTGTCAAGTAAGTGTGAGATACTGGTTGCTACAGTCCAAGGTAGCCTGTTTCACATTAACATCCCAGTCGTTGAGGGTGGTGTGGGAAGAACAACCACCAATCCCATGTGAAATGCACACCCAGGAGTGTATTGAACGTTCACCAAGTATGTGCCTTCACACACAAGACCTATGAATGGCTAGCAACACGTTGGACTTAGGCAAACATTGTGACATCCATGGACCACACATGTCACAATGATATGACTTTTGCCAACATGACATACTATCAGTGAGGCATGTTTTACTACACACACAGAGGAGGTGGAACACCCATTCTCATGATTCAACAGAACACATAGGCCATTGCACTCAAGTCACACACACTCCTAGTTCAGCTTGTGTAAGTACATGCCCCCGGAAGATCCAACCTACAGTGTGCACAGTCCATCCTCAACTAGGAAGATGCACTTTTCATCACAGCCATGTGCCTAAGCTATATGGGAGAATGTCAGTCTGATATGCAGACTCAGTTCATGTCAAGTCCCCGACCAAGTCTTACTTTGACCAGTGTATTCTAAGTAACTCATCCCATTCCCCATTGCGGCCCAACTGTAATGTCCTACAGCCCCTCAATCTCAGAGATGGCTAGGTGTTGCTTAACAGAAACATAAGTCCAATTTGATATCACACTAACACGACAATGGCAATGAACGGCCAGAGCATCACATCATGATTTCTCTTGAACACACAGTAGTCCATTTTGCGTCATTGGCAAATAAATATATCAAATAGCACTCAGGCAACACTCACTGTAGGTATCGGGGTCGTCGAAGTGTGCCACCTCTCCCACGGTGTAAGGCTCTGGTCCACCTGTAAAGCATGACAGGAAGAATGTACTCAGACTGGGTGGACTGACAAAATAATTCTGTTACAATGACACTGTGAGAATATGACATGGTAATGATACACTTTCACACATGCTCATACTGCATGGATGAGTTTGTATTCAACATTAACATTGGATGATTCTCCTGCTACAGTTACACACCCTACTACACACATGCAGTGGCCAGGACAGTCAGGTGTCGTCCAAGTTTACTCACAATAATTATGCCCCGACAATATTGTTATCCAAACATCTCAGCATGTGCATTCCAGAGAGACATCCAGACACTTGTTCCATGAGGACTGCATGACCACTCACAGTCAAACAGCCTATGTGGACATGTTCAACACACAGCAACCACACACACATGTGACATATCTGTGGAAAACATATCTGACTTCATGTGACGTGTATAAAACACACATGTATATCATCATCATGGGATTCAAATCAGATTTCGAGCGATGGGGTCTACATATGTAGGTATGTTGTTTCGACATGACTTACTCATTGCCCATTATGACATGTAGAGTACAAATAGAGCCATTAACGTGTTGCTTGTCTGACACAAATGCTACACTACATTACATACAGCTACAGCCATCTGGTATGTGTAGAACAACTGAGCCATCTGACTGCTAGCATAGGTCTTCATACACATTGTGCAACACGTACACATTAGGGCACATATGTAAACATTAATAAGGCAGCATTTGCATCATTGCATCACGCAGAGATGGGCCACACCTGCCAAATACAGATATATGTATTAAGTTTCTGCTGTTTGAGGGAGAAAAAGTGTAGCCAATTTGGGGATATCAATATATATTGACAAGGGCCTAGGTTTCCCTAGCATTACACATAGGCAGCTCCTTATCTAGCAGATTGGGTAACATTCATCACATGTTCACACACAGATTACTATCATGTCCATGTAATTGATTGCTACTCACCAACAGGGCCACCAATCCTGACTCCCAGGTGGTCCAGCAGGTCCTGTTCCCTCGTGATCAGATCGGCCCAGCGGTGTTTCAACTGATGGACATTCCGCATGGTCCCATGGACCCGGACCATGTGATGGCGCACCTTCTCCCAGCGAATTTTCCGGGCCTCCGTGTGATACCCCTGTATCACACGGCCCCCAGCCTCCAGCATCAGCGGGAGGAAATGGCACACTAGCCAGATAAATCCCCCCAATTCATCTTCGCCCATCCTGGACAGGCGAGGCCTCCCTGACATTATGACTGATGACTAACAGAAAAAATAAAGTAGGAAATGGGGAAAGGTAGAGGTGTGAAGTTAAGAAAAGGAGAAAATAGCCCAACTAACCCCAATAACTACCCTAGCCACAACAGACTCCCACAGACAATACAAACAAATACAGGAATGGACAAAACTAGACTTAACAGACTGAGACAATGATACACAACAATATTAGACTGAACAAAGTACAAAAGACAAGCTACACAGGACAACAAAGCAGTAATTCACAGGACAACACTCTTCACTGAACCACACAGTCTAGAAAAATCTGAGACTGAAAAGTGAAAGTGAAAGTCAACTTCCAATACAGATTTGGCAAACAGGATATCCTATTACATCACTTCCTGCATAAAATGGCCGCCGTTTTTTAATCGCGGTTTGCGTCGTATTTTCACGCATACATAATTTCGCGTCATTTTTTATGACGCATAATATTGCACATGCTGCTGAGTGTAAAAATATGATATGAATATTAATATTTATTTACTGTACGAGATGTCCAAAAATATGTGCATGTTGCGTCATTTTTTCCGACGCATACATGATGGGCGTCATATTTTATCCACCTACAGGAGTGCTAATGCTGCTGAGTGAAAAAATATGATATGAATATTAATATTCATTTACTGTACGAGATGTCCGAAAATATGTGCATGTTGCGTCATTTTTTCCGACGCATACATGATGGGCGTCATATTTTATCCACCTACAGGAGTGCTAATGCTGCTGAGTGAAAAAATATGATATGAATATTAATATTCATTTACTGTACGAGATGTGCGAAAATATGTGCATGTTGCGTCATTTTTTCCGACGCATACATGATGGGCGTCATATTTTTGAAACGTACAGGAATGCACATGCTGCTGAGTCAAATCTGAAATATGATGTAACTTATATTTTGCTGTCTAAATCTGTGAAATTTTTGTATACATTCAGATTTGACTCTGCATTCTGTGCACTCATGTACGTGACCAAAATATGACACCCATGCTGTATGCGTAGAATTATGATCAAATCTTTTTGTTACGTCTTCATGTTTTTAACTTGGGGAAGGTGATTTGTCAGGGTCAAACGGGGCAATGTGATACACATTTGTGTTTGGATATGCCACATGTCCATTGTTGTATGTATGGCAGGCATTCACACAGTAATGGTGTGGATACGTTACATAATGTCTTTTCCATATTTGTCAACATATTTGTGGCAATTGCTGATGGCTGTTTGGAAATGATGGATGGGATACCATGATGTATTCCTTCTCCAAATTTGGTCCACACTTATGATGGTGATGCTTTTATCTGGAGTCCTAACAGGGAGTGCAATGGTCACTTACAGTTATTATGGGGCTAACCATGTCCTAGCCTCATTTTGTGTTTGTGCTTTGTGTTCTACTCTTGACATGTAGGCCACACATGTACCTTATGCATGTGTTTGGCTCACAAGTACAGGATTTGTGTATGTTTGTGGGACCGTAGAAGTGGACTTAGGCCCCCAGCACCCTAGGATTTGACCATCCTGATTAGTTACAGTATCCATGGCTTGGCTTAATATTTTATGGGAAACCTGCAGCAGCAGGCTAATGTAAGGCCATATGGTATGTATGACTGTTGACCATTCATTCATCTCATTAGCCCATTAGAAGTTTGCAGTAATGATGATTTTGAGCTGACATGCCTACCATTTCCCAATGACTATGTTTGGAAGACTCTGAGCGTTCCTGATGTTCTGGGGAATATTCTTTAGTGGGTGTCTGTGTCCCTTTCTGCATTAACTGGTTAAGTGGCATGTCACATTCTTCCTGCTAGGTTCAAACTGGGACCCGACTGTGATGGTCTACTTTCAATAATTTGGTTGATTGTATGACATATGTGTACATGTGTGTTGGTATGTGGATCCACTATCACCTGTCTGGGTGTATGTTGTCACTGTGACATCCAGGTCTCCTCCTGAGTTAGTGGCAGCTAATGTTGTCCCAATTGTGTTTTGCTCATATCACCCACTGGAGAGAAGCCATTGATGACATGGTGACGTACACATGGATGGTCCCACCCTGTCTCTGACCACATGTGATGTGACTTTCACATGATCTACTTTTTTTGTCTGGGTGCAAGACTGTCTCAGGTGTTTTGATGTAGCATGTGGATTTGCCACATTTGTACTCATGTGGGCCTCTGTGTATGGCAATGTATCATGTCACATCCTACCCTCTGTGCATACAATTGAAATGTTCTTTTTTGTTGTGATGATTGTTATGGCATTGTTGGTCAAGGAGACCACATTCTTCGTCAGCATTTTATAAGTAAAGGTGCTCAGTAATGCATGGACCAAAGCATGATGTGGTGTTTGATATCTGTGTTTATTTACAATAGTGTAATACAGGTGATTATTATACATTAAGCAAAAAAATTATTTACAAGCTGCTGGCGCCTACGCTGTCCTGCTGCCGTGTTGGGTTGTCCCCCCTCCTGTTGCGGCCCAGCATCCTCCTCTTCGTCATCCTCAGGCATGCCTGGGTCCAGTTCAAGGAGGGGAATGTTCCTCTGGACACATATATTGTGCAATATGGCACAAGTGAGGATGATTTTGCACACCATCTCTGGGGAATAGAGTAGGCTCCCGCCAGTGATGTCAAGGCAGCGGAACCTAGACTTTAGGATCCCAAAGGTCCTCTCCACAATGCTGCGGGTCCTCTTGTGGGCGTCATTGTATGCCCGCTCTGCAGCAGTGATTGGGTTCCTGAATGGTGTCATCACCCAAGGCTGGATGCCATACCCCTGATCAGCTGAAAGAGAAAGAGAATGGATTGAATTAGATGTAGGAGGCAGTGTTGTACGGATCTTTGATGGCTGTAGTTGTCTTGTGTTGTCTGTGACTCTTTTGTGTACTAATGTTCCAACCTATGGTTGTTATTGAAAACTTTGCTTTGATATATTTTCCCTTGGCTGAGCAAGTGTTTGTTGGCTAACCGTTTGTCAGAAGGACTGTTTTTGTTGTTGCAGTAGAGTGTTCCCTCCCTAGCATTGTGACTAGTGATACAGTTGTCTGTGTGTCCTCACTGGGGGTGTGATGTTAGTTCCATGCCGAGTTAAAACGTGAAAATGTATTTGACACCTTCATGTGTATGAGCCCAGGCCATCCCATACCTTTTGACTTATGCATTGTATTAGTGTACAGGTTATTTTGAGACTTCCAATCTGTAAAGTGACATTTGGCCAACCACACTCATTGATGTCTTCACATTAGGCTGTGGATTAAATTCCAATGTGTGACAGGTTAAATGTTGACTTCTGACACATGGCTAGTGATGTGAGTACCTCAGTGTGTTCCTGGCTAGGTGTTGCTATTGTGGTGTATGTGTTGTTTGTCCTAGAGGGTTTGTGTGCGGTGTGTGTATGGGTTTGTTTTTTGTCCTTACCAACAAGTAGTCCATTGCCATAGCGTCCATCCTGGAAGTGTTGGTTGATGGTGGAGTGACGGAAGATGAATGCGTCATGTACACTCCCAGGATATTTGGCCACGATGTTGGTGATCAGTCCTTGGTGATCGACTATGGCCTGCACGTTGATTGAATGTGTGTGCTTCCTGTTGCGGTAGAGGTGTTCTGAATCTGCAGGTGGCACAAGGCGTACGTGTGTGCAGTCGATTGCACCAAGGACGTGCGGGAAGCCACTGATGGCGTAGAACCCCTGTTTAATTTCCTGCTGCTTCTGCAGTGTGTTAGGGAAGCAGATGTGGCGGGGTGTCAGGCGAATGATGGCATCCAGGACTTTAGGCAGGAATGCAGAGAATGATGGTTGGGATATTCCACCAACCAGGGCACCAGTTGTCTGAAAGGAGCCACTTGCCAGCAGGTGTAGTACGGCAAGCAGCTTTGTTTCAGTTGGGATAGTGCGGGGTGTCACTAAAGTGGGGGCCAACTGTTGTTCGATATTTGCCAGCAGCTGCTGAATGGCCTGCCAGTTCAACCGGTACCTCTGGATGATGTCCCGTTCCCTGAGGCCATGCAGGGTTGTTCTTGGGCGGAATATCCTGTCCTGCCTTCTGCGCTGTCTTTGGGGTCCCTGCTGTTGTTGTTGTAGCTGCTGTTGTTGCTGCAGGGCTCTGCGTCTACGTGCACGTTGAAGAAAAAGCACCTCCATAGCTCCCTGTTGCTGCTCTGCTGCTCTGTTGTTTGTTCTGTGTGTTCTGCTTAAGTACAGGTGTGTTTGCCCCATTTTAACGCCTGCCCTGACCCAGGCGTTAAAATTTAACGCTATTCGTGCTTTGCGTCATTTTTTTGCGCCGCCTACGGCCCGGGAGACATTTTTGCCCGGAAGCTTAAATACGACGCACCGCTGTATGCGTGGGTTTTTGGACGGGAACGCCTACCCTGCATGTCATTAACGCAGGGCGGGGTGCCGCTTCCAAAAACTCACGCACATAGCGCCATTCCCCTTGTGCGCCGCATCGGGCGTCAGGGTATAAATATGGGGCATCGTTTGCGCTGAATGTGCGTCAAAATTTTTGACGCACATTCGGCGCAACCGGAGTATAAATATGGCCCTCAATTCCAAAAAGACAGAAGTCCTCATCTTCAGCTCCACCCCCTCCGCATAGGATGACTCCTGGTGGCCTGCCACTCTTGGAACCGCTTCGACTCCCACCGACCATGCACGCAACCTAAGATTCATCTTGGACCCCTCACTATCCACGACCCAGAAAGTCAACGCCATCTCCTCCTCCTGCTCCAACACCCTCCGCATGCTCTGAAAGATCTACAAATGGATACCCACAGAAACCAGAAGAAAAGTCACCTAAGCCCTTGTAAGCAGCAAACTACTACATTGGACTACGGCAATGCACTCTACGCAGGAACCCAGCCATACTCCAGAAGAGGCTGCAATGCATCCAGAATGCCTCTGCACACCTCATCTTGGACATCCCCCACCACTGCCACATCACAGACCACCTTTACAGGCAACAAGAGAGTCACCTTCAAACTCCTCACCCATGCTCACAAAGCACAGCACAACACCAGGCCAGAATACCTCAACAGACGACTCTCCTTCTACACCCCGACCCATCATCTCCGCTCTGCCGACCTCGCCCTCGCAATCGTCCCACGCATCCGCAGAACTACAACCAGCGGTCGATCATTCTCTTACCTTGCTGCCAAAACGTGGAATAGTCTTCCCACCCACCTGCGCCAGACCAAAGACCTCCTTACCTTCAGGAAACTTCTCAAGACCTGGCTGTTCGAGCAGTAACAGCAACCCCCCTCATCCTTCCCCCCTCCCCTCCTCAGCTCCTTGAGACCCTGTCAGGTGAGTAGTGCGCTCTACAAATCCCTGATTGATTGATTGATTGGAGAAGTTGAAATGGAAAGCTGGTCTCATAATGTTAAGAAAGGGGGACTTGAAGGGAAGACTAATGGGGGAAGGGAAGACTAGAGATGTGGTCATTGGCTATGTATCACGATCCAGCTGTGGGAGACTGGCTGGGCCCGGAAGCATAATTTCTGTCTCCAGTCTCAGGTGCTAGCAGTGATTCCAACAGTGCCATTGAAGAAAGAAGTTCCACATAGTTTTCAAAACATGTCCACCAGCATGTGACCACTTCGGCGAAGGTGGAGGTTGCCCGGCGAACGATCTTTCTGGCTCTGATTACAGGGAAGTGGTAGGGGGCAGAAGATGAAGGTGGTGGAGGGGACAGCACTGATTGTTGGCCAGAACACAACAGCTTGATAACAATGAATCCTTAAAGTGCGATCGAGAGCACCACACAGACACTGGTCGTTGTAACAGCAGTATAAAACATATTAGGGTTCTAGCTATATGTAGAGAATTCATAATCAATCTAAATGTAAATTACAGTATGTAATACATAAGTAACCATGAAACCATTTGGAAATAATTAGTGTATCAGACTTGATTAATGTCTCTGTTCCAGTCTAAGAACGTCAAGTAGAATGTCTAAGATCAAGTAGGGGACACCGTGCTTACCCTTGCTTGCTGTCCCTTGCTCGAAAAAGTCAACCGTTGTATCCATCACTGGGAAGCAGACCAGGTTAGCATCTCATAAATAAGGAATGAACTTCGATGAGTAACTTTAATAAGTGCTATTAAAGAACACGCACAATGCCTCCCATTATATCGCTGACGCAAATTAGATAGCAGTTAGAGTGAGCATGTTTTGTTTTTGAAACCGCAGTTTCTCTATCAAGTCTTATAAAGGGGGGGGGCAAAACATGCCTTGAGACAGGCTTGAGTCAAACATCTGGCTTGGGGTCTGGAAAGAAACCCAGGATAACCATCCCAGACACTAACCCACTCTGTCCCTAAAGTTTTGAAATAGAAACACAAAATATTTCTCAGCGCACTACTATTGTCTGTTGCACTAAGGTGAAGCACTTCTGCATGTTAACGAGGTACAGTTTTTTAATTTTAAAGAGACTTTATCAAACTTTTTACACGTTTGTAGCAAGATGTCTTTAAAAATGAAGTTATTTGTTAAGATAAGTTGTGCACAACGACTTAGTTATTTCCTTTTTTAATTTCAGTTAGCCTGTAAATAAATACTAGCCCGTTTATTTGACAATTTCTGCTTGTTAGTGCATGGTAAAGTAAGCAAGAGCTGCGTTTCCCAAGGGGCCTCATGTAAAGGCCAGGAGGACCACAAGCGGCCCCAGGTGTAGTTTGAGTTTCACTGATTTTGAGGAAGCGAATGATTATAATAGAAAAATAAAGAGTGCTGTTTTCACCTTCACCTATCTTTTTCTTTTTTTCAGAACCACCTCCATATCATAAATATATCACAATGCACGGTGGTTAGTGGGGTGGAGGCAGGGCCTGACTTGGCATTTTGCTGCCCGACCCAAGCATGCTGCTCCTGCCTCCACATCTCCATTGTCGAAATTCATGCCCCTGCTCTTAATTACAACCTTGTGTGGCTTTTATTTTGCCACTGGCCTTCCCGCCTTCCCTGAACAGTTAACTTGCTTCCCCATCCACCTCCTCCCTACCCTCTGTTGTCTGAGTCCATGCACCCCCCCCTCTCTGCTGCCTTGCCTGGTCGGATGTACTGCTACTCACCTCCATTTAGCTTGATGTAGCTGCCCACTCCTCCTGTCCTCTGTTGCCCAATTCTATGCCCCATCATTGCCCTCCTCCTTAGCCTCTGTGCTTAGCTTGCTGTTCCTACCCTCCTTCTTCTGGCACTCTGGTGTTGTTTACTTATGCGCCATCCTTTTTTCTCACTATTTTCTATAGACCTGCCACTGCTCCTCCTACCTTCTCTGAGTTCTGCTGAGCTGCCATTGCCCCTCCCACCTGCCTAGCGTGGTCAGATGACTACTGCCTCTCCTACCACTTCCCCCTGCCTGTCCGAGTTCCATGCCCCTACCCCTTCCTTCCTGTCCTCCGTGGTCAATTTTGCTGCCACTTCCTTCTGCTCTCCATGTTCTGTTGTGCTGCAACTGCTCCTCCTGCATATCCCACATGGTCTGTTGTGAAGCCCCTTCCCCTGCCTTCTCTCGCTTGTGCCCAGCACCTATCCATCCCTTCTGTCCTCCATGGTCCTTTGTGCATGCCACTGCCCCTTCCCTCTTGCCCACCATGGCTGTTGTGCTGCCACTAACCCTCCCGCTTGCCATGCATAGCCTTCTGTGCTGCCATGGCCCCTCCTACCTACCCTGTGTGGTCCACTTGCTGCTCCTGAGCCCCTCCCACCTTCCTTCTGTTGTCTGTGTTTATGCCATTAGAGTCTCATTGTTGCCCTCCATGGTGTGTTGTGCTTCCAGTTCCCATCCCAACTGCCCTCCATTGTCAGCTTGCTACTCTAGCCCTGCCCTATTGTCCCTGTTGTAGGAAATGTAAAAAATAAGTTCACTACCATAAATGCGAAATGTGAACGCATCATGCAACATCAAGCATAAGTAGAAACTGCACCGCTTTTCACAATCAGAAACCAGTTTAGGTCTAACCCCCGCACTGACAAGAGCAAGTTTAAAGGTTCATTTACAGATGTAGAGGATTAAGGAACATGAAAGGGTCATCTGTTAAAGGCCAACTCATGTCTAACCAACCTGCAAGGATTTACGACATCAGCACATGTGTCCCCGGCACACTCTCCATACCTACAAACAGACTGCAGATTGATTAGACAATGGGTACATAATTGAATTAGCCCAAAGCACACAGGTGCACGACTTACAATTGGTGCAGGGAAGAAACCATATTCACAACACTCAGAAGTCCTGGACACATAATGCTGTCAGCACACACTTCAAATAAATTACATTAACAAAAGAGTACATACACATTCATAGGTCAAAGTATGCTTGGCCATAAAGCTTTGTCGAATGTATAATAAAGATCGAGTATTGACTTAGCCTAGGAATTCGGAGTATGGGGTCACATGTTTTTGAGTGTTTTTCCATTTCAATCTGTAAAGTCGCAAGTTATCTAATATTGATACTGTGTACTAATGTGTATAAAAGGGCTTGTATGTGAACAGGAACTTGAGAAGAACCATAGAGGCAGGTCATACAGTGGTGAGGTGCAGTCCGCAGTGTTTTTCTCCCTGTTGCGACAGTAAAAACTGTCTTTGGACTGCAAAGAAGAGTCTTTGTGGTCAATTTTGAGTCTCAAGAGCATTTTGATTCTACCCCATAACAGCTGGCGAGCCACCCCAGGAGGTTCTTTTGTGCCCCCGCCTAATGTCTGGCACCAGAAGACCACCAGGCCTACAAGCCAGAGAGAAGAGTGTGCACAAATCTGATAAGGTGAGCAGGAGCTGGGATAGTTGAAGTTCTGCCTGTACATGGGGGTTAGGAAGGCTCCAGAGACCACCGCCCTCTTAAAGGTGAGGACAAAGTGAGTCACGATCCTCGTTCTACATATGTGCGATACCCTTGGCAATACTAAACACAGACGTAAGTGTAATATAACCTGCAGGTGATTTTATTTGTTGTAAAAGGATGGTGTATGTATGTTGCACAATTAATGGAAATAAATGTATTTGTGAATTTGTCAGAGAAGTCCAGAAGGGCACTGCATGTGATTTGTTTTTTAATGTTCAAGCTTTGTGTACATGTGTTGCACAATCAACAGAAATATATGTATTTGTCATTTCTTCAGAGAAGACCAGAACGGTGCCACATACGATTTGCTTTTCATTGTTGAAGGATTGTGTTTGGGTGTTGCACAATCAACGGAAATACAGGGAGTGCAGAATTATTAGGCAAGTTGTATTTTTGAGGATTAATTTTATTATTGAAGAACAACCATGTTCTCAATGAACCCAAAAAACTGATTAATATCAAAGCTGAATATTTTTGGAAGTAGTTTTTAGTTTGTTTTTAGTTTTAGCTATGTTAGGGGGATATCTGTGTGTGCAGGTGACTATTACTGTGCATAATTATTAGGCAACTTAACAAAAAAAAATATATACCCATTTCAATTATTTATTATTACCAGTGAAACCAATATAACATCTCAACATTCACAAATATACATTTCTGACATTGAAAAACAAAACAAAAACAAATCAGTGACCAATATAGCCACCTTTCTTTGCAAGGACACTCAAAAGCCTGCCATCCATGGATTCTGTCAGTGTTTTGATCTGTTCACCATCAACATTGCGTGCAGCAGCAACCACAGCCTCCCAGACACTGTTCAGAGAGGTGTACTGTTTTCCCTCCTTGTAAATCTCACATTTGATGATGGACCACAGGTTCTCAATTGGGTTCAGATCAGGTGAACAAGGAGGCCATGTCATTAGATTTCCTTCTTTTATACCCTTTCTTGCCAGCCACGCTGTGGAGTACTTGGACGCGTGTGATGGAGCATTGTCCTGCATGAAAATCATGTTTTTCTTGAAGGATGCAGACTTCTTCCTGTACCACTGCTTGAAGAAGGTGTCTTCCAGGAACTGGCAGTAGGACTGGGAGTTGAGCTTGACTCCATCCTCAACCCGAAAAGGCCCCACAAGCTCATCTTTGATGATACCAGCCCAAACCAGTACTCCACCTCCACCTTGCTGGCGTCTGAGTCGGACTGGAGCTCTCTGCCCTTTACCAATCCAGCCACGGGCCCATCCATCTGGCCCATCAAGACTCACTCTCATTTCATCAGTCCATAAAACCTTAGAAAAATCAGTCTTGAGATATTTCTTGGCCCAGTCTTGATGTTTCAGCTTGTGTGTCTTGTTCAGTGGTGGTCGTCTTTCAGCCTTTCTTACCTTGGCCATGTCTCTGAGTATTGCACACCTTGTGCTTTTGGGCACTCCAGTGATGTTGCAGCTCTGAAATATGGCCAAACTGGTGGCAAGTGGCATCGTGGCAGCTGCACGCTTGACTTTTCTCAGTTCATGGGCAGTTATTTTGCGCCTTGGTTTTTCCACACGCTTCTTGCGACCCTGTTGACTATTTTGAATGAAACGCTTGATTGTTCGATGATCACGCTTCAGAAGCTTTGCAATTTTAAGAGTGCTGCATCCCTCTGCAAGATATCTCACTATTTTTGACTTTTCTGAGCCTGTCAAGTCCTTCTTTTGACCCATTTTGCCAAAGGAAAGGAAGTTGCCTAATAATTATGCACACCTGATATAGGGTGTTGATGTCATTAGACCACACCCCTTCTCATTACAGAGATGCACATCACCTAATATGCTTAATTGGTAGTAGGCTTTCGAGCCTATACAGCTTGGAGTCAGACAACATGCATAAAGAGGATGATGTGGTCAAAATACTCATTTGCCTAATAATTCTGCACTCCCTGTATATATTTTGTGAATTTGTCAGAGAAGGCCAGAAGGGCACCACATGTATTTGTGAATTTGTCAGACAAGGACAAAAGAGCGCAACATGCGATTTGTTTTTCTTTATTATTGAAGGACTGTGTACGTGTCTTGTGCAATCAAAGGAAATATATGTATTTGTAAATTTGTTGGAGAAGGCCAGAAGGGCACCGCATGCAATTTGTTTTGTATTGTTAAAGGATTGTGTACCTGCATTGTGCAATCAATGGATATATATGTATTTGTGACTTTGTTAGAGAAGGCCAGAAGGACACCACATGAATTTTATTTTTATTATCGAAGGATTGTGTATGTGGGTTGCACAATCAACGGAAATATATATATTTGTGATTTTGCCAGAAAAAGGCAGAAGGGCACTGCATGCAATTTTTTTTTTTTCTTGAAGGAATGTGTACTTGTTTTGCACACTCAATGGAAATATATGTATTTGTGACTTTTTGCGAGAAGGCCAGAAGGGCACAACATGCAATTTGTTTTTTATTGTTGAAGGATTGTGTATGTCCATTGCACAATCAACAGAAATATATATATTTGTGAATTTGCCAGAAAAGGTCAGAAGGCACCGCATGCGATTTGTTTTTTATTGTTGAAGGATTGTGTATGTGCATTGCACAATCAATGGAAACATATGTATTTGTGACTTTGTCAGAGAAGGCCAGAAGGGCACCACATGCAATTTTATTTTTACTGTCGAAGGATTGTGTATGTGCATTGCACAATCAACTGAAATTTATATATTTGTGATTTTGCCAGAAAAGGGCAGAAGGGCATGGTATGCAAGTTTTTGTTGTTTTTCTCGAAAGATTGTGTACGTGTGTTGCACAATCAATGGAAATATATGTATTTGTGACTTTGTCAGAGAAGGCCAGAAGAACACTGCATGCAATTCGTTTATTATTGTTGAAGGATTATGTATGCATTGCACAATCAACAGAAATATATATATATTTGTAAATTTGCCATAAAAGGCCAGAAGGCACTGTATGAGATTTGTTTTTATTGTTGAAGGATTGTGTATGTGTGTTGCACAAGCAACAGAAATATATATATTTTTGAATTTGTCAGGGAAAGCCAGATGGCACTGCATGCATTTTGTTTTTTATTATTGACGAATTGTGTATGTGCATTGCACAATCAAGTGAAATATATGTATTTATGAATTTGTCATGGAAGGCCAGAAGGGCACCACATGAAATTTGCTTGTTTTATTTTTCTATGGACAGATTGTGTGAATGCGCTGCAAAATCAACAAGACGCTTGCATTACCAGCAGAATTTTCGTTTGTTGAGTGACTGAAGGCGACCACGTGCATTTGAGCGAAGTGCGACCACACTGTGTTGTAAAATATTGTGGAAATATGTAAACTTTTGTTTCAAATGTACATTGCATGTAACAAAAAGTTTATACTGTAATGTGTCCCGTAGACCTGATAAACAGAAGTAAAAGCTGAAAGCCTATTGTAAAACAGTAAAGTAGAAAAAGTAGATGAAATTATTTCCCAATGGAAAAGTTGTGTGAGTCTACTTTAAAAGTATTTAAAACTGGTAGCAGAAAAGGGAAACAATAAAGGGTTTAGAACATCTAAAGAGAGAGACCCCCCCTTAGAACATATGCAGAAGAAATTCCTCAGTGACAGAAAGAAATTACAAAAATAGCCAAGAGTGGTTTAAAACCACACAAAAGCATACGTATCATTGGCAAAAAGAAGGAACGTTCAATGATAGAGCAATCAAGCATGTTGTCACATACCTCCAAAGTAAATATGCAAGAGCCAAATTAAAGAAAAGAGAAGCCACCATAGCATAATGGAGAATATTTTGTGAAGATTCAAAAGATTCCTCACAGTGTGATATATCGACTGCCCTATCTGTTCCCTCACTCCCATATGACCCTACGAGCACTTCACCCACAGTGCCCAGAATCTACTTACTAGTGCAGCTGCAAGAAGCCACACTAGAATCCGAAAGCCCTGAAATTCAAACTCCTTCAGACCCCCCCTACGGGGACCCTCAAGTTAACTCCCACAAGTACCAAAATCAAAGAGGTAAGCAGTCCTAAACAGCAAACTAAAATAGGGGATCCCCAATTTTCAGGACAATAAGGGGCACAGCTCGTACTTCATCTAGACCCTACCTTTCCCCAAGAGGAGAAGAGCAAAGAACAGAGTTCAGGGTATATTGATGGCCATTCACATATTTCATCAGCAAAATCATGGTTGCTTCAGAAAAGGGACGCTTCAGGTAGAGTAATTAGGAAACATATGGCCACTCCGCAGCAAAGGGATGCAGGAAATGCAGGGTGTAATGACTGTGCATAGGACTGTAGATATGACAGGGCAACCTGCATCTTGAGGAAGTGAACAGGAACAAAAAGGACTGAAAGTAGTCTGCCCCCTTGGCGCATGGAGAAGGGGTCATACCAGTCTCATCAGAGAGTGTGAAGGACTGGCTATCATGCAGTGAGGATAGAAGAGAGATAAATGAAGTAAGAAGAGAAGGGCATGACGATGACTGTACAGGGCAAACTCAGAGGAGCTTTGGTAAATTACCGCGAGCTACGGAGCTTGAGCAATTCCAATTCCAAAGCACACATGGCCAGCCAGACCCCAGAATGGGATCAAGTGAGGGTAGGGGACAGGTGACTCTCAACAACAGATCCACCAAGCAAATGAGTGCCCAAGCAAATTTGTGCAGCACAGACCTCGCCCCCAGTGAGACCGTTGCTGAAGGAGAGGATAGCTGGCATTTTGTTGTGCTAGTTGTAGAAAACTTAGCAAACTGGGCTGAGCTATTAGCTCCACAAATGAGCCCCTGGCCACAAGAGAAGTTCTTTGACCCATACAAAATGGCAAATGCTGAAGACTGCATTCAATCAATCAATCCTTTGTTAAGTACGCTACTCACCCGATAGGGTCTCAAGACGCGTGGGGGTGTTACTGCTTGAATAGCCAGGTCTTGAGACATTTCCTGAAGGTTAGGAGATCCTGGGTCAGGCGTAGGTTGACGGGGAGGGAGTTCCAGGCTTTGGCAGTGAGGTGGGAGAAGGATCTGCTGCCAGTTGGGGTACGCTGGATGCCGGGGACGGTGGCAAGAGCAAGGTTGGCGGACCGGAGCTGGCGCGTGGGGACGTGGAAGTTGAGAAGCTCATTGAGGTAGGCAGGGCCGGCATCGTGGAGAGCCTTGTGAGCGTGGATCAGGAGTTTGAAGATGATCCTCTTGTTGACGGGGAGTCAGTGAAGGTCTCTGAGGTGGGCTGAGATGTGTTTAGGCGAGGGAGGTTAAGGATGAGGCGTACATGCATTAAGGATGAATGCGCTGAAGTTTCCTCTGGGTCTTGGCCGTTGTCCCCGTGTAGAGTGCGTGCCGTAGTCCAGTCTGCTGCTAACGAGGGCGTGGGTTACAGTTCTTCTGGTTTCAATGGGGATCCATCTGAAGGTCTTGCCAAGCATGCGGAGGGTGTTCAAACATGAGGATGAGATGGCGTTGACTTGCTGGGTCATGGTGAGCGATAAGTCCAGTATGAAGGCGAGGTTGCGTGTGTGGGGGGAGGGAGTTGGAGCGGCTTCTAGTGTGGCGGGCCACCAGGAGTCGTCCCAAACTGATCTGGTTGAGCTGAGGATGACAGTCTCGGGCTTATCCGAGTTCAGTTTGAGGTGGCTTACCTCCATCCAGTTGGCGATGGCGTGAAGTCCGTTGTGGAGACTGGTCTTGGCTGGGTCCTTCATAAGTGAGAGGATCAGTTGTGTGTCGCCCGCGTAGGAGATGATGTTAAGGCCGTGGGATCGGACGATGTTGGCGTTGTAGACGTTGAAAAGAGTGGGGCTGAGAGAGGATCCTTGGGGTACTCCGCAGATGGTCTTGATGGCTTTCGACAGGAACGGAGGGAGGCGGACTCTCTGAGTTTTGCCGGAGAGGAAGGATGTGATCCAGTCCAGGGCCTTGTGGCGGATTCCAGCGTTGTGGAGGAGTGTGCGAAGTGTGTGGTGACAGACGGTGTCGAAGGCTGCCGAGAGGTCAAGGAGGATAAGGGCCACGGTTTTACCTTTGTCGAGCATGATCCTGATGTCGTCGGTAACAGTGATGAGAGCGGTCTCGGTGCTGTGGTTCTTGCGGAAGACGGATTGGGAGATGTCGAGTAGGCAGTTGTCCTCCAGGAAGCATGACAGTTGGCTGTTGACTATCTTCTCCATGACCTTCACAGGGAAGGGGAGGAGGGAGATGGGCCGGTAATTCTTGAGGTCTTCAGGGTCTGCCTTGGGTTGTTTGTGCAGGACGTTGACTTCGGCGTGTTTCCAGCTCTCCAGGAAGGTGGCAGTCTCAAAGGAGCTGTTGAAGATGGTACGGAGTTGGGGGGCATTCTGTATGGTGAGGGTGATCCAGATTGGGACTACCCTTACAGGAGGAAATGTCTGCATATATGGCATAAGAGCGCCAGACAGCACCATCCCCAGTGCACCACCACCCCTTTACATCAGATACTCCTGACCCGTAAGGGTCTTGGGGCATCACATTATGTTACTTGGCTACAAATTGGTCAAGGAAAACCTCAGAAAACAGTTCCCATTGCTTACAGAGGGAGCAGAGAAATGGAGCAGGTCATTTGAGAAGGAAACTGCAGGTATCACCCTGGCAGTAGGGGATGTAAAACGCCTGTTTAGTTCCGTCATAGAGGACAAAATAGACACAGTATTTCAAAAGGCTGAAGTTTGAAATGTGACCCTCACTAAGACCAGGTTTGACAGATCACCATTTACACCAGATCTGTAGTGTGGGATCAGCTGCATAAAATGTACTCCAATAGACCAGACTCATGACTCAGTGTATGCAACTGAATGAGGATCCCACACAATACATCAATAAATTGAAAGAAAAATTGACCCAGGAAGTTGGCCAGGGCTGAGAAGTGACAGGAGGTAATGGTGTATTGTTCTATAATGTAGTTAAAAAAGGATTGTCTCCTGACGTGCAAGACAGCTTAGATAACAGAGTGGCTCTGGAAGTCAAGTCCTGGACGAAATTCAATCACACATAATCCATTTTTGCAAGAAAAAACAGGAACAGGAGAAAAGTAAATAGGAAGTAGCAGAGAAAGCGGCGGCCAAGTTGGTGGAGCAGTAGTTAGCAAAGAATGGAGCAATGGAAGGTGCTGTATTTCCCAGTGGTCACCCAATGACAGTACCAGCAGCTGGATGTTATAAGGGCTCAAGGAAGTAGTGGAGGAGGAAAAGGAGGAGTAGGAAGAGGTAGGATGGGTCCTCCAAGAAGGGCATGTTATTATTGTGAGAGGTTTGGGCATCTTATTAGAGACTGTACCGTGAAGAGATGGGATGAACAAAATGAAGAATGAGAATGTATGGTCCTTCCCGAAATATGACAGTGCAGCAAGGTGTGCCTCAGCAGAACTAGCAAGTAACCTCCAAGGAAATCCCACCCCAAAATGGACAAGGAGGGATAGCTGTGGGGGGTGGGGGGGGCCTTTGCAGGTGAACCCTGCAGGAGGATACACACAATGAAGGTACCCACACAGTCTTTCTATGTGTCCAGTCATGTCAGTGACGCACAGACCAGATGAGGAATCCACTGTAACGGTGTTGATCAATGACAAGAGATAAGCATTCTTCATAGATAAAGGAGCAGCAAAATCCTGTATTAATGAGGGAGATCTTTCAATTTCCAATAGATCCATGGACACGCAGGGATTCTCTTGGGAAATTATAAGGGTTCCTTTTACCGAGCCAGTAGAGATGGAAGTAAGGGGGGACATATTGACGGCTGCTTACTTGTCTCACCAGCTGCCCCAGCAAATTTGTTAGGAAGAGACCTGATGGCAAAATTGAATATGACCATTCGTTTTAAGTCAGACGGTAGTATGACTTGTTCCACACCTGGAGTTTCACCTTCCAGAATCATGGTACTCACTGCGGACTCCTCCAGCAGAGACCAGACTAGAGCATGACCCGCTGATATGGAGCTATTTACTGCAGTGGTATATACAATCATAGCAGACACACCAGAACTATGGTTCAATTGCCCACAGGATTCCTTTTTTTGAGGCAGCAAGGACAGGACTCATCTCTATAAGAAGTGGAGGTAATATTGCAGATAGAGGCTTTGGAACTAACACCTACCTATGGTGCCTTGACAGCCAGCAACCATAATGGTGCTTTGTGGGCATGTGTTATCTTCCTACAGCCAGGAAAGATGATTAGGGAAATACTGGATGACAAGCTATTTGATGATAGCCCAGAGAAAAGGATTATACTTTTCCAGGATGACATACCACTGAAGACTGTGCTAGAAGTCAGAATGCTGACACCAAGCAGAGCTTTTGACCCTGTAGAAGAAGCTGATCTGTCACAGGTGCCAGACACCCTGTGGACTAAAGATCCTCATGATGTCTGCCTCATCCACTCTGCCACAGCACTCTGGATTACATTGAAAAAAGGTGCCATTTTACCCAGAGTAAAATAATACCCTTGTCTAAGGAGGCAGATGAGGGCATCACCCCCACTATAAAGGCATTACTAGAACTGTGAGTAATTTACCCTGGAATGTCACCTTGTAACACTCCTATTTACCTGGTTAAGAAAGCTAAGGGCAATACTTGGTGCATGGTTCAAGCCCTGTGCCCTCTGAACAATATTGTGTTACCAGAATTTCCAATTGTCCCAGAGCCCCATCATCTTGGCAAGCATCCCGCAGGACACCTGGTATTTTTCAGTCATTCATCTTAAGAATGCCTTCTTCAGCATTCCTCTCCATCCAGATAGTCACTATCTGACAGCGTTCTGATATTGTGGGACTCAATATTTGTACTCTTGTTTGCCCCAAGGGCATTGCGAGTCCCCCAGAGTGTTCATTAGAGCAATAAAAAATAATCTGTCAATTGTCAATGTGACTGTACTCTGTTGCAATATGTCGATGACATGTTGGTTTGCAGTCCTACTGAGCAATAGTGAAGAAGATACACTATGGGCCACATTGCGACTTTGGTGTCTTTTCGGAAGACTGCCACGGTGTTGGCGGTCATCCAACCACCGTATTAGGAGTCACTCACTGGAGACCGCCACTAAACAGGCGAAAAACCATTACCGCCAGGACTAACGAGATTACGAGCTACAAATAACCACAGCGGTTCTTCAAAGGTGGAAAAACATTAGCCGTGCGAACTGCTCTCATAAAACTCACATTGGACAGTTTGATTACCCCACACCTGACAGACATACACACACCAGACACACCTACTCACTGCACTATATAACACCTCCCACACAACCCACAATCCTTTGTTACCAAAACGACATTCACAGACAGCGAGGACCCACAAACAAACAACTTAGCACTCGTACACCATGGGCACATATACACTTCACAGTCAACACACACCACACAACTACATGAACAACACAATACACACATCACAATTACACACAAAAACCACAACCCAGCATCACACAGAACAAAACACAACAAAACACCCCCATTCCACCAAGCACCCTACACTGCACCCTTAAACACACAACAGTCACCCCCACCTACAACACAACCACCACCATGTCCCATCAAAAGCACTCACAGTCGGTGAGTTGAGTGCCATGGTCGATGAAATTGTCAGGGTAGAGCCACAACTGTTTAGAGCACAGGGTCAGTAAATCCAAATCTCGATTGCCAGGGAAATGAATTTATGGCAGAGAATTGTTGACAGGGTCAACTCAGCAGGCATCCATCCACACACAGAGGAGGACATCAGGAAGAGGAGGAACAACCGTACTGGGGAAGGTGCGTTCCATGGCATCACATCATCAGATTGCTGTGCAGAAGAATGGCGGTGGGCTCTCACCTCCTCCCCCAGAGTTCATATCATGGGAGGAGAAGGTCTTGGACATCCTCCATCCAGAGGGCCTGACTGGAGTACCTGGAGGACTGGACTCTGGTAAGTAACTACCACTCCCCTGGCACAAATTCTTCCTGTCCAGCATGCTTCCTCACCACCCAAACACTCTATCTCCCACTACACCTCCTACCTAATTAACTAATGCCCCTCTCCTGCATGCCACACCACCACCCAGCCAAAATGCCCAATCGTCCCTGCAAGCGCACAGATGGCAGTGCCAATAACAATCACTACGACTCCCTTAATGCACTGGCCCATCTACATCAAAGCCTGCAATGTGCACTTCACATCACATCTCTTGTATGTATGACTATTGCACTAGCTATACCAACTGGATGCTTCGACTGAGGACCACTACATGGCAATGACACCAATGCAATGGCACAACACAATGGCAAACACCAAACACAGCCACAGCACTGTCACCAAACCTAAGGGCCACTTATCTTGATCAACAACCCTGAATTGTATTGACCGTGGGCTTGAAACTAATAAGGTATAGTCCATGCACAACATGTACAGACAGGACAAGCAACCTTGCATACACACATACCCCCCTCCCACTTGGACAATATGCTGCAATGTACAGCCATTCCCACTCACATCCAGCAAGCCAGAATTGCCACGAGATAACAGGGTACATGCAAACTATCCCACAGGAACATAACCCATCCACCGAGCAAAAGTTACCAAGCCTGATTGATAACAACCTCTATGGAGCATGGAACACATGTCACAATCCACTACCCACAAACATTATGGGAATCAAGTCAAGCCACTGTATCCATCAGACAAAACACGTCCACCATTTAACTCACTCTCACTCCATCCACAGGTACCCCTGCCACTACCACCATGGAGGGGATACCAGAGTATGACAACCATCCTCAGGATGAAGGCCCCAGTGAGGGAAACATGCATAGATGCCTGGAAATTGACGACCAACCTGGGCCATCTGAGATACCTGGTCAGTCAACCACTCCCTACCTCACCCTGCCCACATCAATCCGACACCCCACCCTGTGGTACTAACATCACAGCCAACCCTTTGTCCCCAAACCTGTGTCCCAAGGACTGTTCAATCAATAGTGTGCCCCACAGTACAGGGACCTGAGTCGCCCCCTCACACCCAAGACAATAAAGGTCCTGGTGACACTGGGAGTCGGCATACCATACCAGGGGCACAGACCCCTGGGGGCAGGGGGCATGGGAGGGAACATGTAGGCAAGAAGACGGGGCAGTCAAGGGAGTCACCTGACCAGGAAACCATCACCCAAGTACTGGGAGCATACCAACAATTTCAGGACAGGATGGGCCAGATCATTACCATGTTGAGGGAAAACAAAAGGCTGCAGAGAGAATTCTACCAGGAGGTCATGCAGCAGTGGCAGGCTCACAATGCCACCATGGCCTCCATTGCAGGGGTGCTCAGGGACCTCACCACAACCCTGCATGCTTCCTCCACCCACCAGCTGGCCCCTTCCCCTAGCCACATCACATCTGAGCCTTCCACATCTGCCACAGCTAGTGGAATGGAGGCCCTGCCATGGGAACCACAGCCCTCAGGCACCCCTCCCTCTGTAGCTGAAGAACCCCTTGCTATCTTGGACGTCCACCCCGACATATGGCTGGAGCAGATGCCAAGACCAAACCCACTGCCAGGAAGTGGAACTTTCCTGATTTTTCTCATTTGTGTGCCACTGAGACACCCTGTTGACTGTTCAATGACATTACTCCATTTTCCCATGGCCCTTGAACACTGGGCCTGTGCTACAAACAGCTGTGAAACCTACTCTTATGACTCCAACTACCATGAACACACTCATCACCTGTTTGCATAATCACAGTATGCACCATATATGTTTTACTCACATTTCCCTTCTACGCACAATAAACATTATAGATCTCAGCAACAGCATATGTGTTTATTATTTTGATATCTACAAATATTTGGTATACAAAATGTTATGTGGAAACGGCCCCCAAACCGACGGGCAATGTAATGGACAGCAGAGGGAGGCATCCTCTGCAGGAGACACAGTACAACAGATATGTGCCAGGACAGATGAAAGGGAGTCACTAGTCCAGACACACACTAAAGTATATCCACTTATCCAACCTGCAAAAGATCATGACGGAGAGTTCCATCAGGATAGAAAGCATGGTGCCACACAAAGCACATGCAGTACGTAGTTGGTGTGGCCAATGTAGTTTGCCAACTAAACAGGGCAAAACATATAGGCCCTCATTACAACCTTGGCGGTCGGACGAGGCCGACCGCCAAGGTTGTACCACCAGACGGCTGACATTGTGGGCGAAAAACCGCCAGCTGCATTTGGACATCCCCGCTGGGCCAGTGGGTGGAAACAGAGTTTCCGCCCGCTGGCCCAGCGGGGGTGTCGGCCGTAACATTGCAGCCGGTTCCTAATGGAGCCGGCGGCAATGTGGCAGTTCAGCAGGTGCAGCAACACCCGTCGCGCTCTTCACAGTCTGTCAGGCAGACAGTGAAAATCACAACGGGGCTGTGCCTTGGGGGCCCTGCACTGCTCATGCTAAGCCCCCAGTGGCCCAGCAACTCCTCTTCCCACCAGCCTTTCCATGGCGGTCTCTACCGCCATGGGCAGGCTGGCAGGAAGAGGAGTCATAATCCCCAGGGCAGCGCTGCTAGCAGTGCTGCCCTGGCGGATTATAACAGCCGGGACAACCATGGCGGAAACCGCCGGTTCCGGTGGTGTGACCGCGGCGCTACCGCCGTGGTCAAAATATGGTGAATTGTTCCACCAGCCTGTTGGCAGTATGATCACCACTTCAACCCTGGTGGTCTTTGACCGCCAGGGTTGTAATTAGGGCCATATTATTTCTACATCACCAGTCTCAGGAAATACATCACTAATCACTGTAGCTGGCATCTGTCACGTGAAAAACTCCATTCTGTAAACAGTTAAGAAAGGCTAATGACACATGAATGCCTCAAGCTATAGGTATGAGAGGCAATGATCCACATTACACAGTCAGTCTCTGGAATGAAATGAGAGCAGGAGAATGCAGGACACATAGCAAAATAGAGGTCTTTATTTAGGAGATGTGAATCTAGCAACCTGCATTGAGTACATATGTTAGAGATGAGACATTTAAACTTAGCACCTTACATGTTATCAGTCACCTCCCCCAACACACACATAGGGATAGGAACACATACCACCACTGATGATCCAACTCAGGAGGACCATTGTCACCAATCATTGTGGATACACAACACTTGCAAATACACACAGCATTCCTGTATGTTACTGGAAGAGCTGATTGATGAGCTCAGTCCTAGAGTCAGCTGCACCTTCCTAATCTGTCTCCTAATCACTTTCCATGTCTGCGTTACCAGCCACTGGTCCAGCTGCCTCATCATTATCAGCTAGTAATGGTATCTGGTGTCTCAGGTCAAGATTGTGGAGCATGCAGCAGGCAACTATGATCTGGCATACTTTTTGGGGAGTGTAGAGGAGGGCACCTCTTGAAATGTCCAGGCATCTGAATCTGGCCTTCAGACGGCCAAATGTCCTTTCAATTACACACCTCATCCTGTCTTGAACCTCATTGAAACAGAGTTCACCCTCCGTGGCAGGGTACCTCACTGGTGTCAACAGCCAATGAAAGTATGGCTAGCCAGAGTCACCTGTGTGCACAAGGGTAGGGCATCTTACAATACAGATATAGGCACAGGGAAGAATGTAATGACAGGTGCCATAACAAAAAGACACATCCAAATGCATACATACCAATGAGCCAAGCCCTCTCTCTGTGTAGTCATGCCATCATGTGTGGGACATTGCTGTTCCTCAGAATGTAGGAGTCATGCACAGAACAAGGAAATGTGGCTGTCACTTGTGAGATGTATTGGTCTGCCACACACACCACCTGAACATTAATTGAGTGGTAGTTCTTCCTGTTCCTATACACCTGTTCATTGGCACTGGGAGGGACCAAGGCTACATGGGTGCCGCCTACAGCCCCTATCACATGAGGGATGTGTCCCATATCATAGAAGTCTGCCTTCACATAGGCCAAATCCAAATGTTGGGGAAACCTGATGTAGCTGTCCATGTGTTTAAAAAAAGCACACAGTACATCCTTCAGCACAAGACTGAACATGGTCTGTGACATCTCGGACACATACTATAATGGGCATGCTGAAGCAGCTTGGACACCATCCTTCCTGCACATGGCTGCACCTGATAAATTGTTTGTGACACACATAACATGTGTAATGTTCCATGTATGGTACACTGAGCTGTCCTGCACTGATCATGGATATAGTCATGCTATATACCTATATGGTTACACCGCCTATCTGCCTCTGACTACCTGGACATACACGTCATCTGAAATCCAACAATTTCACATCACTGTGACATGCTTGTCACATGTGTAAACCGCACCATGATAACACAACATAGCCCTACTCTGCACTTTGGCCAAAAAAGTGTATGGCACACTTATTTCGGTGCAGCAAGGCAGGATATTGTGCATAAAATGGCATCCACCTGTCCTGCTGCACAGGAAAGTTGGAAGTGACCGAAGTCCACCGATGTATGTCATCATGGCGGTAGGTGGTCGCAACCGCTGTGTAACCTCTCATTGGTTAACGTTGCTGCCTATGGGGAACTGGGGCCAATGGTGATTACCACTGATGTTGACGGTCCTGTACGCAGCGGCCATGACTGCCATTTTTCTGCAGCCTTGCTCACTTGACTCCTGACACTCCTGCAAGCAAGACCTCCATGACCTGAGCTGCTGTGTACTGTCTCTGGGAGCCATTATGCCACGTCCTGTAGGTGATAGGGCCCCAGACCTCTCCCCAGAGGAGCTCGACAAGCTCGTCAAAGGGGTCCTACCCCTGTACGGACAGCCCTATGGGGCACCAGAGGAGCAGGTGAGCCCAATGCCATGTCATAGGGGTGTGTGTGATGGTGAATGGGGTAAGTGTACCGGTGAGGGACTAAATGCATGCAGGGGGCATGAAGTGAAGGCGTGTGAACTGAGAGGGTGGGTATGTGTGGGCACTTGGCGAGTCAGATGTTTATAGTCAACTACTATTGGTATGGTGCCAGTGTACATTACTTTCTCCTTCTGTCTGTGTCACCCATGCAGGTCAATGCCCATCAAAAGAAGGGGATTTGGCGTACCATTTTAAGCAAGTGTGGACCCTGGGGTCCCAAGCCGGCAGAACACCCATTGCAGAAAGTGGTGGGAGGACTTGAGGCGCTGGGCCCGCAAGACCGTGGAGGTCCAGCTGGGGATGTCCTCCCAACGAGGGAGGGGTGCCTGTCAGACCCTGACCCCCCTAATGGCCTGTATTTTGGTGGTGGCCTACCCTGAGGTGGATGGGCTTTTGAGGGCAGCACAGCAGCCACAAAGGGGTGAGTACTGACTGTATCCTGGGACTTGGCTGGCCTTAAATGGGATTAGGTGCCTTAGTGTAGGTAAAGTGACATTGTAGTGAAAGCAGCATGTATATTGACTTTAGCAAATGGGTAGCAAGCACCCTGGCAGAGTATATTTTGTAGATATGATGCCATGCTTTACTGTCTGTGGTTATAAATCTCCCATTTCGAGACCTCTCCATGTCTGTAAGGTGGAGATGGTCTAATGACAGAGGCACATGTGTGACTCCATCATGCCTATACAATGGAGGTGAGTATTTGTATCACCCTAAGCATTGAGTATTACCTGCTCCGTCCATCTGCATTAGTGGTTCTGAGGTGTCAGTCCACTCCCATCTGTTTAGCATACTTGTATATGCTACTGTGCACTGTGTTACTCTCCTTTTATCACTGGGACTATATACATCAAGTACTGGTTATGGTGTTGACTGGCATTACAGTTCCATCTTCTAAATTGGCCATAATGGGACAGGTGTATTGGCCTGATAGCTGAATAGGCATATATAGGTGATCTGCTGACTGTAGGGTATGTGTAGGTAGCCAACAGGGGACACTGAAACATGGAACATTGATGAGGTGTGATTTAACACATTGTGCATTCTTAGGAGCAATACTTGTAGGGATGTAATCTTTAAACCAATGGGATGGTACTAGAGGTGGCAAGTGCCCTGCCACATCTCCGATTTGTCATCATCGTGTGTATATGGCAGGTATGACAATGCCCTGGCAATTCCTATGCTACATTACTACATACATCATGTCATCGCGGATAGCTGGGGGCACGTGTGATGGCCTGGGACAATTTCAGCTTGCCTTGGCAAATATGTAGTGGCAGATTAGGATTGGTTGAGGCATGGCATTGTATCAAATTATGCTATCAGTCTCCTCCGGCTGCCCTATGTAGTAGTGAGATGTGTAATTGGTGTACAGGCAGTGGTGGTTGTCCAGGTGTGCCTAATGCATGCAGTTATTTACCAGCTGAGATGTGTGTTGTCTGGGCTCTGTGGCAGGTTTTGCAATTTGTGATTTTGATTGGATACATCATATGTAAACTGTTTGGGTGCCTGACTTGTAATGGCTAATTCATAGTTGTTCTCTATAATGGCATCACTGTATGGAGTGGCATGCATGTTCTGTGAGAGGCAGGTGCTGTGTGGACTGTTAGTGGAGTTGTCTTCACTGTAATGGATATATTACAGAGGACATGGACTATTCAGGTGTTGTTACTGTAGAGGCCTGGATTGTTCTGTTCAGTCAGCTGCACATCCAATGGGTGATAGGGGTCTTGAGAAGTATGATGTGTATTCAGGCAATCAATTGATATTGCATCCAGAGCATGCTGTGCAAGCTAAAAAGGCTATGGTTGGCATCATGTGGATGGCTCCAGTAGTGCTGTCCTACTTAGATATTGATGTAGGTGTGAGGGTTGGCATACAGGTGTGAGTAGTAGTGACATGTAATGACATGATGTAGGTTATGTGTACTGCTGCCCTCAGTGAGGAGGCTATTGACCGCCTGAGGCCCATCTCTGTGGGTCAGTCGACAATCGTGAATGCCGGTCAGGGACTGGCAGCTCAAGTCCAACAGAACAATGCATTCCTGGAGGGAATTAACAGTGTCCTGGCTGGCTTCCGGAGATCCTTTCAAGCTCTGGCCTCCTCAGTGATGGCAGCCTGTCTCCCTTTGTCTCCCTTCCACCCTCCACCTACCTCTTACATGGCCAAACTCATAATGACCCCCTATCTCTTATAACCACTCGTGTGCAGAGAGGATACTAAGTGGAGATGGAAGAATTCAGTACTTGCAGGAAGAAGTCCAATATTTCAGGCAATTACTGTCAGCATCTGACAGGCATGTAATACCTGAAAGGGCAGCATCCATTCTGCAAATGTCAGAGCCAGAAACTGTGAGAGGAATGCAGAGGTTTCTGGGCCTCTGTAACTACATGAGACAGTGGGTATTTGATTATAGCACTCTAATAGCCCCATTGTTGATGGCTATCAAACAGGCATGAGCTAGGAAAGACAAGATAACTTGGACACCAGAGGTGAGGGAAACTTTTCAGAAACTGAAGGATCAGATAACAAATGCTCCAGTTCTGGGAACACCAGTTTACACCAAGGAGTTCTACTTATTCTGCCACTGGAATGGTCAGGTGATGACAGCTGTCACACAGACATATCTGCTATGGCACAAACCACTCACATACTTCAGTGGGCTGCTAGACTCAGTCATGAAAGGACACCATCCCTGTGAACAAGCTCTGGCCACTGCAGCATTTGCAGTACAGAAGAGCTCCCCCATAGATATGGGGGCACCATTAACACTCTAGCATGCTGTGTTTGCTATCATCCAGAAGGCCAAGACCACTTGGACTACTCAGAGAGTGTCAGGATATGAGGTGACACTATCGCCACCATCCTTGAAGGTTGTAAAGTGTCATACGGTCAAGCCAACATTCTTCGCCCACCCAATATTAAACCCCGGGGAGGATGAGCACAACTGTGCAATACATAGTCTCAACTAATGTAGTCCAGCCACAGAGGAGCTTATACCAGACAGCGTTCTCTATTTTGTTGATGGTTCCCCACGAATAACCAAGAGACAGTAATCAGACACATGGGGCAACAGTAGTCAGGGCTCAGTGACACGGTTCCTTGCATATACCACAGGTCATTGAACAATTTACATTGCTTGCACATTATTTAGCATAGGCAGAAGAGCTGGCAGCATTATTAGCGGACCTCAAGTCAGGAGCAGGAGAGATAATTACAATATAATCAGATTCAGCATACGTAACAACCACTGTATACTCCAGGATCATGAGATGGAACAGGCAAGGGTTCCTTAAATCAGATGGTAGTCCTGTGCTGCATAGAAAACTCTTAAAGGCTCTAATAGAGGCACCTGTACTACCACAGGCAGTGGCGGTTGTAAAATGTGCAGCGCACGCAAATGGACAGGATTTTGTTTCCCAAGGTAACGCGCTGGCAGATCAAGAAGGTAAGGATGCAGCCAGATGTACACCCCCAAAGGTAACATCAGACCCACAAAATGTACCTGTCCTGGTGGCTCAGACTTCCTCACCAACGGAGCCCAAAACAAAGACTACCATAGTCAAGGACATATATGATTACACTGAGTCAGCAAGGTTGCACCTGAGGGAACTTTCACTGGTTTCATAGGTTAAACTGGGGGCTACCTTTAAATATTATTAAAGTTCAGATTCCCTTTGAGAGCAGTTAGAAATTTGGAGTTTGGAGTCTCCAAACTCACAATTTAAGAATGCATCTGTTAGTGAAACTGGTTTTTAGATTGTTAGTTTGAAAATGTCACTTTTAGAAAGTAGGCATTTTCTTGCTTAAACCATTCTATGACTCTGCCTGTTTGTTGGTTCCTTGTCTGGGACAGTTTGACAGTTGGGCTGTTTGTGCATTTCCTCTAGACAGTGACACAAAGCGTGCTGGGGTGTAGCCTGCACATCCTGATGAGCCATTTGTGCTAGAGTGGAGGGAGAAGTGGGCACTCACACCTGAAAGGGCTGTTCCTGACCTCACACAATGCATTCTCCAACTCCCTGGTGTGTGTGTGGGGCCTGGCCTGGTCAAGGCAGGATCTTGTGAACAACAGAGACTTTCTTTTGAAATTGCCTAAATGAAAGGCAGAAAGGGGTAGAAGTAGTGGACCCAAAACCCCATACTTTAGATTTCTTCAAGATGTGCTTCTGGAAGCAAGAGGAACCTCTGCCAAGGAGAAGAGCTGAAGAGCTGAGAAGAAGTGCCGCCCCTGCCTGTGACTGTGCTTTGTTGGGCTATCCTGCAGTCGCTGCTTCTGCCTGTGAAAGGGGACAAATACTGGAATTTGTGGTGTATTCATGATTGGGAAGAATTTCCAAGGGCTTGGACTGAGCTTGCCCCTGTTCTGAAGTCTCAGGGCCATCAAAGACTTCCTCTGCCAACAAATGGACTCTTTGCTGAGACTCCTGCCCTGCCAAGTAGTGCCTAATCTAGTCCCAGTGCCCTTGAAAGGAGGAGCTGGTGGAAAATCACAGAAAACCAAGTAAACCGACTTTGGACAACTCTGGACTGACGCCGCTGCCGAATACCCTGATGACGACCCCGCAGGGCTGACACTACTGCAGCACCACTGAAGTCTGTGTCATGACCGCCGGATATTGAAGTGTGCGGATCCAACGCTTCGCACCAACGCCGCCTCACCTCAACTGCTCCAAGTATGATCCCAATGCCTCTTTGTGATGCCTCCGCTCCTCAGCACCCGAAACGACGCTGCCTCACATCCAGCGACGCCGCAATCCCCAACTCCGTGCACCGGCTTGTTTCCTCATTTCCCAAGATACTGTAACTGGGAGTCTGTGTGACCCCGTGACCTGTGCCATTAGCATCAGATTATTGGGAACTACTCCATCTTGACACCATGATATCATCTAATCGAAGTATTTGTGTTTTCAAGCCCTATTTTTGTGTTTAATCTTTGAAAATTCATAACTTTGCTTGTGTATGTTGAATTTTTGTTGTTTTGGTCTTGTTTTGTGTAGATAAATATTGGCTATATGTCTAAATCTGTGTTGTGTCATTTTGTAATAGTTCACTGTATTACTGTGTGTGTTGACACAAATACTTAACACATTGTCTTTAAGGTAAGCCTGCCTGCTCGTGCCAAGCTACCAAGGGGGTGAGCGGGGGTTAATGGAGTGTGATTCTCTTTACCCTGACTAGAGTGAGGGTCCTTGCATTGTCTGTCGTGCTATACTGCTGTCTCACTTGCCTTGTGTGGTGTATTGTGCTGCTTTAACCCCTGACACCTGCCCTGTAAGCCAGTTTAGTGCCCATGCCCATCTCCCTTCCACTCTCTGTTATCCAAGACCATGTCCCTACCCCATTCCTCCTACCTTCAGTGATCCAACATACTATACTTGCCAACATTTCGAACTTGGTAAGGGGGAGATTTTGAAAAATAACTTGGGGAATTGATTTTCCCCTTTGATTTACCTTCTAAAATAGGAAATTTTAGGAGGAGACAGATGAAATAAAAACCTTTTGGGCTTAAAAACATAGGGAGTATCCTGCCTGAATTGGGTCTGTTGGCATGTATGGTTGTACTGCCACTGTCTCTTCCTTCTGTCCTTAATGGTTTGTTATATTGCCACAGCCTCTCTTGCCTGTCCTGCATGTTTGGTCTGTTGCCCCTGCCCCCTTTTCTCTCCCCTAGATGGTCTATTATGCTGCCCACTTGCTCAGCGTGGTCAACTTGTTGTCTCTGTACCTACCTCCCAGCCCTCAATTATCTGAGTTCATGCCCCTGACATCTGTCTCGCCACAGTTTTCTAATGAACAACTAGATTGCAAACATTCTATATTTATTACAAAAGTGTGGCATGCCTGATGTCATCTTGACAAAATCAGGTAAGTAAAACACTTAGAAAAATAGTGCAAACACTGTAGGACACAATAGAATGCAATAGGATACAATAGGCTTAGGGGCAACACAAACCATATACTCCAAAAGTGGAATGCGAACCACGAATGGACCCCAGGCCCAGTGTAGTGTGTGGAGGGTCACTGGGAGTGTAAGAAAACACTGCCTCTGGGTAGAAGAAGCCAAAGATTCTGCAACAACGGAAGGTGCCAGGAACTTCTTCGTTGATCAGACAATGTCCCATGGCGTGCTGGAGGATGCAGAGTTGTTTTCACGCAGAAAGACTGCAAACATGCCTTGCTAGCTGCAAGAGTTGTGGTTGAAGATTATGGGTGGTGCCAGGGCCCAGGAAGGACCAGGAGGTCGCCCCTTGGAGGAGGAGACAGAGGGGGCACTCGGCAACAGAGAGAGCCCACGCAGAAGCAGGCAGCACCCGCAGAATCACTTGAACAGGCATTCAAGAAAGCTGAACACAGCAGTCGTCTCAACACAACAAAAGAGGGTCCCATGAAGCCAGAGGTCAACTCAGTGAGTTGGGCAATGCAGGACAGAGTGCTGGGGACCTGTGCTGTGCTGTGCACAAAGGAAGTCTTGCAAAAGTGCACAGAAGCCCTAGCAGCTGCAGATCACGCGGTACACAGGATTACTTTTTGGCGTGGGGAGGCAAGGACTTACCTCCACCAAATTTGGACAGAAGGACCACTGGACTGTTGGGTCACTTGGATCCAATGTTACTATTGTGAAGCTACACATTAGGTATTGACCTATATGTAGTTCACAGGTGTAATGGTGTCCCCGCATTCACAAAGTCCAGGGAAATTGCCCTGAACAATGTGGGGGCACCTTGGCTAGTGCCAGGGTGCCCTCACACTTAGTAACTTTGCCCCTAACCTTCACCAAGTGTGGGTTAGATATATAGGTGACTTATAAGTTACTTAAGTGCAGTGTAAAATGGCTGTGAAATAACGTGGATGTTATTTCACTCAGGTTGCAGTGGCAGTCCTGTGTAAGAATTGTCTGAGCTCCCTATGGGTGGCAAAAGGATTGCTGCAGCCCATAGGGATCTCCTGGAACCCCAGTACCCTGGGTACCTAGGTGCCATATACTAGGGAATTATAATGGTGTTCCAGTGCGCTAATCAGAATTGGTGAAAATAGTCACTACCCTGCAGTGACAATTTTAAAAGCAGAGAGAGCATAAACACTGAGATGCTGGTTAGCAGAGTCTCAGTGATACAGTTAGGCACCACACAGGGAACACATATAGGCCACAAACTATGAGCACTGGGGTCCTGGCTAGCAGGATCCCAGTGACACATATCAAACACACTGACAACATAGGGTTTCCACTATGAGCACTGGGGCCCTGGCTAGCAGGATCCCAGTGAGACAGTAAAAACACCCTGACATATAGTCATAAACAGGACAAAAGTGGGAGTAACAAGGCTAGAGAGAGGCAACCTTCCTACACAGGTGGAAAAGCATCATTTAAAAGGAGACACTCATCTCTAGGAACACAGAGGAGTCTGCGGCCACCATGGAACCAGAATGCAAGTCTTCCCAATGCTGTACCATGCCATTGTTGTCCAGGACACCAACGCCGATGAAGACGATGAGCACAGCCGCCTGGCACACAAAGGAGGGAGAGAGGGAGGGGAGAGTGACACAATCACGCACAACACACATACTACACCCACACCCAGAATCAGCTGAAGAGTAAACCAAGTGTAACAGGACCCAGGAGCAAAGAAAGCCATGATGCATACGTCTGTTCCAACCACTGTAATCATGTTGGATGAAAATTCATAATCAAAAAATTTACACAACTGCATATGTACATCCAGGCTCAAAGGCCAGTTCAAAGTCTCTAATGCCACAGGGCAAAGTCCAAGCCCCAGCTTGACTCCTGACAACATTGGGACTCCACTGTTGAGGGGCATATTGTTGGAAATGGGCAGGCACTTCAGGGGGTGAGGGGTGCTTCTCATTGAGAGGGGGCTCCTAGCACACTGGTTCTGGCAGGGGTTCCTAGCCCACTGGTTCTGGAGGGGGCTCCTTGCCTACTAGATATTAAGGGGGCTCCTTGCCCATTGGTTCTGGAGGGGACCCTTGCCCATTGGTTACTGAGGAGGGCCCTTGCCCTCTAGTGATGGAGTGGGCTCCTTGCGCTCTGATGATGGAGGGGGCTCCTTGCCCACTGGTTATGGAGGAGGGCCCTGCCCTCTGGTGATGGAGGGGGCTCCTTTCCCTCTGATGATGGAGGGGGCTCCCTTCCCACTGGTTCTGGAGGAGGATCCCTGCCCTCCTATGATGGAAGGGGCTCCTTGCCCACTGGTTCTGGAGGGGGCTTATTGGGTCTTTTTTGTGTAGGGGCCTCCTTGGGCTTTGTTTTTGTAGATGCCTCCTTGGGCTTAGATTTTGTAGGGGCCTCCTTGGGCTTAGAGTTTGTAGGGGCCTCCTTAGGCTTAGTTGCCTCCTTGGGCTTAGTTTTGGTAGGGGCCTCATGGGCTTTGTTTTTGTAGGGGCCTCCTTAGGCTTTTTTTGTAGGGGTCTCCTTGTGCTTAGTTTTTGTAGGGGCCTCTTTGGCCTTGGTCTTGGGAGGGTTCTCCTTGGCCCTAGGCATTGGAGGTGGCTCCATGGTATTGGTTTTCTGTTTAGGAGGGGGCGGCACTATAGCCCTCCGTTTTGGGGGCGGATGAGTGTCCTTGGGGTGGGGGCCGGTGTCACACTCATATGCCCCTTAGTGGCAGATGGAGACTTTGGGGGTGGTACAGTGTCAGACTGGGTGCTTGAGGTACTGGGCTGGGGGGGACATCGTCTTCTCACAGGCAGGATGAGGCGAGGGGAAGGGAAGAGGTCAAGGCGGGAAATGAAAAGATTCTGAGGGCCAATGGGGTGGGATGTGGGAGGAGGGATGGGAGTAGAGGTGGAGGGAGTGGTTGTAGGAGGAGGAGGTGTGCTGGACTTGGGTGCAGGTGTATGGACAGTGTGCGCATGTGAGGTAGATGTCTGTTGGGGTCTGAGTGCGCACGTTTGTGTGTCTTTGGGGGCAGACATGGTGGGGGAGGACAAACAGGACATGTGGATGTATGTTGTGGTGGCATCTGCAAGTGCGTTGTATGTGCTGCATGATGTGGTGATGGTGGTGACTGCGCATGTGGTTTGTGGGCTGTCCTCCGACCGTCCCTGGCCCCCTGTGCCTGTGTCCCCTGAATGTTGTGTCCACTGACCCCAGGATCCTCATTGTTATGCCTGTGAGGTGTGGACTGGGGTCCCTCTACAGGCGGGCGCTTTACTGATTGACATGTCCTGGGGACAGAGGTCTGGGGACTTTGGATGGCTGCTGTGATGGTTCTGAGGGGAGAGCTCTGCAGTGGGTTGGGGTAGCCGACTGACCAGTGGCCCCTGATTGGCCAGGGAGTTCATCCAGATCCAGAGCTCCAGAGTTGCTGTCATCACAGGGGGCATCTTCTGGTGGGGGACTGTGTAGCTGTGGCACCTCCTCTCCACTGAGATTGGCTGGGGCACCTGTGGGGATGTATGTTGTGTATTATGCTACATGTCTGTGACATATTTTGCATCACTGGCTTCCCCTATACTATTGTTGTTGCCCTGCCACCTTTGTTTGTGTATGGTGATGGATTGTGGGATTGTTAGTTTTCCATGCTGTGCATGCATTGATGGTGGGTGTACATTCAGGGCTGGAAGGGATGTGCATGCAGTGGATTTGGCATGCAGGGCTTGGCATTTAGCTGTGTTTATTGTGGTGGTGCAGTGTGTGGGATGGAGTAGGGTGATGGGTGTCAGGATGAGGGATCATGGTGGCAGACAGGCATGGGGTGGTGATGGGTAGTAAATGTTGACTTACAAGTGTCCAGTCCTCCGGCTTTTCCAGTGAGTCCCTCAGGATTGCCAGGACTTGCTCCTCCCATGCTGTCAGCTATGGGGGAGGAGGTAGGGATCCACCACCAGTCCTCTGGATGGCACGCTGGTGCCTTGCTGCAGTGGAATGCATGTTCCCCAGTAGGTCGTTCCACCTCTTCCTTATGCTGTCCCTTGTGCTTGGATGTAGTCCCACGGCATTAATCCTGTTCACGATGCTCCGCCAGAGCCTGCAGCTCCTCATCAGTGAAATAGGGGTGTCTTTGTCGGGACATGGGTGTTATGTGTAGGTTGTGCAGAGGGTGATGTGTGGTGTGGTGGGGTGTGTGGTGTGTGGTGTATGGTGGGTGTGAGATGAATAGGTAGTTGTGATATGTGTGTGCAATTCTCTTTTGTGTTAGTGTCATAAAGTGTATTCGTCTTCTCATGTTAGCAAAGGATTGTGGGGGATGTAGGTGTGCGTTTTATAGTGCTGTTGGTGGGTGGGTGTATTTGTGCCAGGTGTGGGTTTTTTGTCCTGGCCAATGTTGTCTTTTTTTGTATTTGGGTTTTCCTTATCCGCAGCGGCGGTGTTCACCGCCAATGGTTTACCGCCGTTGAATGTCCGCTATGGTGACTTGTGGGTCATTATTAGGAGGGTGTAGTATTGGTGGCGTAACAGTGTGGGTGGTAGTTCTGACAGTTTATCACCTTCAGTGGGTCTGGTGGATTTGTGGTTGTTGCTGTTTTCTGTCGGTTTTGGGTATTTGTGTCATTATCTATTGGATGGATGGTCGCATCCGCAGTAGTATGTTGGTGGCAGTCACTGCTGCACTATTCGGAATTTACCACCAATGTCAAAATGAGGGCCTTTATCTCCCCATGCCTAAATCCCAAAAAGAATGTTTCTTTGTTTAATGTAACAGATGCCCATGTAAAGCACTCCAATGCCTTTGAGTCAAGTAAACTCTGTGTAAAACTGCAAAAAAACAATTGCGTTTTTCACACTGTCCATATGTGGGCTATATTTGGGGGTATTTGTGCTACAACTGGGCTCTTTTTTCTTCTGGTGGCCATCTTGGGAGACTTATTTGTTATGAAGTTACGTAATGAAAGATTTCCTAGCTAACGAGAAGGAAAGTTTCAATTCTATAAAGGCGAGGATTATGCATAACTTTCTTCACTTTAATATAGCAGATTAAAAGAAATAAAGAAAAAACTTTATATAAAAAACTACATGTCCCTTGGGGCTTTGGGAATCAGAGTCCAAACACAGACCAATCAAAGTCCATTTCCACATATATAAGCATATGATGTTGCTTCCTGTACTGTCTTCTTCACTCGAGGAAGTTGAAGTTGACGATGATCCTAATCCAATCCTTGATTGCTCCCTGAGTAGAATGTGAAAAAATATGAACACTGTTATCAGGTTCTTCAGATACTGGAATGTATTACAATGAATCCTTCATAAAGGAAAAATAATGATTTATCTGTTTTGAATAATTACATTATAACATATTTATGAAAGAATAAGAAACTTATCTTTATGAATAAGATAATAGAAAAATATTTTATATTACTTCCTGCAAAAAAACATAGGCATTTTAGCCCATGGGAGGGAGAGGTACTTTAAGAAGAAAAATTACCTGGGTGTGATAATCCTCGCCTCCTTGTGCTTAATAGAATTTAAACTTTCTTGTTTGCTAGGAATTTTTTATTCTATGTCAGGACCGGAGGTGAGGATTTTGCATGTTTAAACCAGAGTTGCGCCTTCCAATATTAGTTTAAAAATAATTGTTTGAAAGTGGATTCTGATGATCAATCCGCTGAATTAATGATGTCATCTAATCTACCACCTACCTGTATGGCTTTAGATGCAATAAGGAGTTGATTCTCACCTGTAGGTCTAACATCAAGTGTCATGTCCTTGTATGCCTTTATACATCTGACTACACATAATTTAAGGTGTTCTGGGAAAGTAGGGTAAGATCCTAACCTGATTAGTTGTGGTCCTCCGGGAAATAGTGTAAGTAACGCCTTCTAGAATGAAGACCCAAGCTGATAAATCAAGGGCTCTAACATCAGAAACTCTTTTGCAAGATATGAGGCATAATAGAATAGCTAATTTCACTGATAATTGTTTCAGAGACAAGAAATGATTATCCTACCAATGAGAGAGAAAATTTAAGACTATGTTAACATCCCAGAGACCGGAATTTCTAGGTTCTGGAGGTATAGAAAGGTAAATACCCTTCATTAATTTACATACCCATGGGTGTTCGCGAACAGGTTTCCTGTCAATGGCGCTATCTCTAGCAGAAATTGCTGACCTAAAAGAGTTGATCGTATAGTAAGCCAGACCCGATTGGGCAAGTTTGGCTAAAAAGTTCAGGATATAGGTAAGTTCTGCCCCCAAGAGATTGAAATGTTTCTCCATACACCAATGATTCCATCTGTTCCAAGCCGATCTATATGCCTTGGTTGTACTTGTAGACCAAGCTTGTTGAATGAAGTTAGTAGATTCTTTTGATAGGTGTTTGTTTTTCCAACATCCCCGGAAATCCCCCAGGCCATGAGGGAAAGATGGCACTGGAGGACTTGATGGTCTAGAAGTATTGAAGGGATAGATGGTAATTTTATTGGGTGATCACAGGATAGTTCCATCAGAGTTGGGAACCATGCTTGAGATTTCCATATCGGAGTCACTAGCACCAAAGATGCAATTTGACATCTTACCTGAGCTGCTACTCTGGGAATCATTATAAACGGAGGGAATGTATATGGAAGATCTTTTGACCAATCCTGGAGAAAGGCGTATATCGCTATTGCTCCCTAGTCCAGTCTCCAACTGACATAGCTCATGAGTTGGTGAGTTATTCGAGAAGCAAGAAGATCTAGATTGCAAGGACCCCATATTTTCATTAGGGCTAGGGAAATGTTCAGATGCAGTTTCCAATCTGTAATGTCTGTGAAGTTCCTGGAGTTCCAGTCCACCACAATATTTTTGATCACTGGAATATATTCTGCAGTTACGAAGATCTGTTTCTGAAGGCAAGAAGGTCAAATGTCCTTTGCTATTTCTGAGAGAGTTGTCGATCAAGTCCCTCCCAGATGACTGATGTACTGGACTGCTGATATGTTTTCCATTCTCAGGAGAATGGAACAGCATACTTTGTCCCTGGTGAGAGACCTGTTCGCAAAGGATCCCGCCAGGAGTTCTAGGCAATTGAGATGTAGAGAGAGTTCCTCCGCTGACCATCTGCCTCCCACGGATATGTCCCCGAAACTGATTACCTATTCCAGATGACTGGCATCTGATTCTGTTACCATATCTGGTGATGTGCCGAATATCGCTGTCCCGCTCCAAGCTTCCATGTGGTCTATCCACCATTGGAGCTCCGTGTTGGCTTCCGGAGATAAGGAGATTAACTATAAAAAGTCAGACCTCTCCGCAGATGAGAAGCTTTTAGTCTATGCAATGCACGGTAGTGAAGAGGCCCTGGAAAGATGGCCTGAATTGATGAGAGTAGAAGTCCCACTATCCTGGCCAATTGGCGGAGACATTTTCTTTCTCTTCTGAGAACTTTCCTGAGTTCTTTCCGAATCTTGGTAAAACATTTTAGTGGAAGGTTGAGAGTTGACGTGAGAGAGTTTATGAAGAACCCCAGGAATACAATCTGTTGGGTTGGAATCAGTTCCGATTTTGATGAGTTGATTATAAATCCGAGATTTTGAAGGAGCATAATAGTTGTGTTCAGATTGAATCTGAGTTGAATTAGGGATTGATCCATCAGGACTATGTCGTCTAGACAAATAATCATATGTATTACCTAGTAGCCCTGTCCTAGGCCAAGAAAGTTGCAACTAACTTCCCCAGTTCTTTAACAAAAGGATCCCCAAAAAGGTTGCCTTGGGCAATCACACCTGCCTCTGATGTAGCCAATTCCCCGAGTTTAGTGTCTACTTTTATGAGATGCGATCTGCATTCTGCTGCCAGAGCGCAGTTCACATTTCCTAGGAGGCAAATGGCCCTTTGTGGCCAGCCAACTACAATGTCCACCGATAATGGAGTTCTGATGTGCTTTTCCTGCTCCGCTAATTGTATTATTTCAGTCAGAGGAAAAACCACGTCTACAAATTTATCCTGACAACTCCTCCAATACCTATCAATTCCCTTTTTTGGGTCTCTAATGTATTTACTAAAAAAGTTACAAAGCTTTGGATCAATGTCAGGAGTGCTGACTACTTTGCCGGGAAGGGAAGGTCTGGAGCATTCAGCTCTAAGTTTTGCCCTGACTTCTTTTACCAGAGGCTGGTGAATCTTATTGGCTACGTAATCAGCCACCTTAGGCTCAGGAACCCATTCTGAGGATCTCTTCCTCTAAAGAATCAGTGGAAACAGAACAAGGACGCCATGGTCTATTTATCTTATGTTACCCAACCGAGGAATTTTCGGCATCTGATACACCCTCTACTCCAAAGGGGGGCCCCAAAGAAGGGGTCTGTATTTTTTGTGACAAAGTGGCTCATTTCCCTGTGTTGCTCTTCCTCCTAGTAGGGCAGATGTTTAAGCATGCCCGCACTCTTATGGAAGGTTTCAGTACGTTTTTCAAAACCTTCCAGGTGCCCCGTGTCACGCTTAGTGGCCTTCTTAGTCTCTGATTTAAGACCACTATGGCCTGGTTTAGGTTGTTCAGTTTTCTTAGTGAGCTTTTCAACCTTTTCCTGGCACAGCACTAGTGCATCTGCAATGGCAATAGAAAGTTCCTGATTCACCTCTCGGGGAAGACGTTGAGGAGGCCACTCTTGTTCGGCATCCTGAAAGGATGAATTTTGACTACCACTGTTATGGTCCATAAAGAGGGTGGGAGCACAAAGAACAAGCATTTGCAATGCAACGGGTCTTGCATTTCTCCGAGTTAGAGCTATTAGCAGTTGTAAACTCCCAACCGGACTTTTTTTGCCTTATTAAATGGTAAAAAACAGCACGATCGCGCTGCTACAGTTTACTCGTAGTGAAACCTATCGGTAAAAGTGCAATTATCTACGTAACCGGCAAAAGTGCAATGAACTGTGTAACAGGGTCGATGTCATGCAAAGCGCTCGACTTCTGCCAAGCGAGCTCACGCTGCGGAAAAAGAGAGAAAGTAGTCCACAAACTGGACGGAAAACAACGAGCCTCGTATGTTTTCAGTACTTGGTCGCTGCGCTCGAGGAGGGCTACCCACCGGAAAAAGCATGACATATGCATACCTTCCACTAATGAAAGCAAGCATATTCTAAAAGGCAAGCCCACAAACCAATGAAAGACACTGACGTGACATGGATGGGGCTCCGAGCCCTTTACTAACTACTACAGTGCCTCGCAAGCGATACGCATGTCAAAATATTAAATATATATATATATATATATATATATATATATTATCTGGAGTAGAATTTTTTTTAATAATATATTCATTCACCCAAAATGTTAATATGAGTAGCCCCCTTGCTGGTGCTCCTTAATAAAATATATAGATTTTAAAAATATATATTGATACTAAAAAACACCACTAGATGGTGCTATTGTTTAAAATATACACCAACTGGGGCATTTTGCGAGGGTTGGTTTGGATAATCTAACGTATGACAGGAATGCCAAGAATTTCCTGTCAAGCTTCACCCAAAACGCATGCAGCAGTCAGCTGTAACGCTGTCCAGAAGCCGCCTCAGAAACTGCTGATGCGCCCTCGTCAGACCTCTGGAATTAATATAATGAAACAAGTGCTCGGGCAGAAGCCTACTGCACAGATAGAAAAAACAATAATAGTGTTTAGCATGGTTAATAAACAAGTATTTCAGTTATATTGAAAGAGCGTCTCAAAGAGTCACTTAACTGACGAGCAGTGAAGAAAGACGGTACAGGAAGCAAACTCATATGTTTATATATGTGGAACTGGACTTTGATTGGTCTGTGTTTGGACTCTGATTCCCAGAGCCCCATGGGACATATTGTTTTTTTATGTAGAGTTTTTTCTTTATTTCTTTTAATCTGCTATATTAATAAAGTGAAGAAAGGTATGCATTATCCTCGCCTCCGGTCCTGACATAGAATCTCCTCATTTGCTGCATTATCCTCAGTGAAAAATGCTTTCAGTTTTCCACTTCAATTCCATCAAGATGGTGGTCAGATGTGCCACACTTTTAGCATGCATTCAGAATGTTAGCACTCTAGTTGCTCATTAGAACACCATAGAAAACAACTAATCTTCAGGAAGTTAACTGGCAGTCTGCTGCTGGTGTTGAAAATGCATGTTTCAGTCTACATGTTTCATGTTTCAGTCTACATGCCAAAATGTTTTAACGGAATAGAAGAGGGAGATATTTGAGAACTCACTTAAAACATGTTATAATCTCTCTTGCTACAGTACTAACCATCAATTCTATGATGAAATGAAACCCCTCCTTTTGTTCCTTTCTAAATTAAGGGGGCATTATGACATTGGCGATAAATCCTGCTCACCGCCACGATGACTGCCGCCAACCTACCGCCACTGCGGCTGACATCCGCTCACCATATTAAGACACGCACACACCAATCCGTCACTATTCAGCCACATACAAAATTCTGCCACACCAAAGGTCAGTGATAAAGTGGTGGTATCAAAACCCACTCCATTACGCCAACAGAACTACGCCCACCACATCATGACCAATGAATCACCACAGCGAACATTCAATGGTGGTAAAGCATTGGCGGTACATAAGGTAGCGCTCAAAATTCACACACACATACAAAACAACACCACTTTGGACAATTCAAACTACACACACCTGACACACACCATACCTATACACCACTATAAAACTCACAACCCTTTACGAATACAAACCATTGGCACGAGACAGACACCATGACCACAGACAAAACCAGAGCCACACACCACTAACACTTATACACCACCCACGCACCTTACATCATAAACCTCAACACATCACCCTATACACCCTCACCCACACTACTCACACAACACCCATGGCACCACAAAGACACCCCCGATTCTCAGAGGAGAAGCTAAGGGTCATGTTAGAGGAAATCATCTGGGTAGAGCCACAGTTATTTGGAGCACATGTGCAGCAGATATCCATTGCTAGGAAGATGGAGCTATGGCGGAGGATCGTGGACAGGGTCAACGCGGTGGGACAGCACCCAAGAACCAGGGATGACATCAGGAAGAGGTGGAACGACCTTTGGGGGAAGGTACGTGCCATTGCAGCAAGACACCAACTCGCTTACAGAGGACTGGTGGTGGACCCTCACCTCCTCCCCCACAACTAACAACATGGGAGGAGCAAGTCTTGGCAATCATGCATCCTGAGGGCCTGGCAGGAGTAGCAGGGGGACTGGACTCAGGTAAGTCAACTCTCTACTACTATCACCCCTCTACCTGCATGCCATCAGATACCCCCACCCTCACCCTCACTCCCATCACTCCACCACCTCCCACACACCCCACCATCACATCACACTCATCCCAATGCCAAGCCCTGCATGCACCACCAATGCATGGACACCACTCACAGCCCTGCAAGGACACCTATCACTAAAGCATGCACACTAGAGAGAATCAGCTAGCCCACCACATACCAACTCACAAAACTGAAAGCTGCCAGGATGAATACAACCAAAGAGGGCAACCAACCGATCCACAATATGTCACACACAGAAACAATAACACTGCATTTACATCCCCACAGGTACCCCAGCCAATGTCAGCGGAGAAGGGGTGCCAGCAATATCCAGTCCCCCCACAAAAGAGGCCCACAGTGATGTCAGTGACTCTGGTCGCCTGGATCTGGATGACCAACCTGGCCCATCAGGGACCTCTTGACAGTCAGTTACCCAGCCACAGTCACATACCACCACAGAGCCTCCCCCCTCTGGAAACACCAACACAGCACTCACCCAGCGAACCCATACCCACTTCAATCAGCAGTGTGTCCACCACTATAGGGACCTCAGGCCACACCTCATACCCAGACAATCAGGGGCCTGAGGTGAATGGCAGTGGGCACACGGTTCAGGGGACAGAGGCACAGGAGAACAGGGAAAGTGGGAGGACTGTCGTGCACCAGAGGGATGACGGGCCCAGGGAACCGACTCTCCTGGAGGCACTCACCAAGATCCTGGCAGCCTACCAACAGTCCCAGGATATGCTGGGCGAGATCATGGCCAACATGCAGGAGAACAGGCGGCTTCAGGAGGGACAGTACCAGGGGATCAAGGAGGACTTGCAGGCCATTAACACCACTCTGGTCTCCATTGCAGGGGTACTGGCCGACATGGCCAATATTATGAGGAAGGCAGCCTCACAACAGTGGGCCCCTGCCACTAGCAAGACATCTGAACTACCTTCCACCTCTGCTGCCGCTAGTGGACAGGTGGCCCCACCACAGGACCAACATGCCACCAGCACCCTTCTCCCTGCAGAAGGTGAACCACCCCGCAAACGTTCCCTGCGATCCAGGCCGAAGCTAGAGACTATTGCCAAGACCCCCATCAGGAAATGAGACTGTCCTGATTGTCATCCTTGTGTACCACCCTGTCACCCTGTCCACCTTGAGCTGCCATTTCTCCCCTTCCTATGGCCCCTTGGCGAATGCATCGGAGCTACCAATAGACTGGAACTCTATCCTGGACATCACCCCAGTCTAATACACTTGCCCCGCTACTTCTTAGCACTTAAATAAACACCCTTTGAAAAAATACAAGTGTGGATTATGTCAAATGATTCAAGTATGTATTCGGTTAACCAGGTTCAAACATTGCAATTTGACTGTACAGTGATGTTCACATTGGAAAGACCTGTAGTTGGCTGCAGTGATCACACCAGGAGCAATAGTGGGGCACCAACATCTGCAAAATGAGTTACCAAAGGGAACAGCAAGTGGGCATAGAAGTGGGAAATAACAGCATGCCAGTGACAAAGATAAACAAGAAAATGTCAATGAAAGATGAAGTAACACTGTCCTACCTGTGTATCATTGGAAGTATTGTTGAATCATTGCAGTTCTGTTGTCCTCATCCTCTGCCTCCTCATCCTCACTGTCCACAGGGTCTACTGCTGCCACATGGCCATCTCCAGCCTCCTCCTCCTGCAGAAAAGGCACATGGCATCTCAAGGCAAGGTTGTGCAACATGCAGCATGCCACGATTATCTGGCAGACCTTCTTGGGTGAGTAGCATAGGGATCCACCTGTTAGGTGGAGGCACCGAAACCTGGCATTCAGGAGGCCAAAGGTACATTCTATAATCCTTCTTGTATGCCCATGTGCCTCATTGTTACATTCTTCTGCCCTTGTCCTGGGATTCCTCACAGCATGCCAGTGACAAAGATAAACAAGAAAATTTCAATGAAAGATGAAGTAACACTGCCCTACCTGTGTATCATTGGAAGTATTGTTGAATCACTGCAGTTCTGTTGTCCTCATCCTCTGCCTCCTCATCCTCACTGTCCACAGGGTCCACTGCTGCCACACAGCCATCTCCAGCCTCCTCCTCCTGCAGAAAAGGCACATGGCATCTCAAGGCAAGGTTGTGCAACATGCAGCATGCCACGATTATCTGGCAGACCTTCTTGGGTGAGTAGCATAGGGATCCACCTGTTAGATGGAGGCACCAAAACCTGGCCTTCAGGAGGCCAAAGGTACGTTATATTGTCCTTCTTGTATGCCCATGTGCCTCATTGTAACATTGTTCTGCCCTTGTCCTGGGATTCCTCACAGGGGTCAGTAGCCATGATAGGTTGGGGTAACCTGATTCACCTGCAAATATGGAGAGACAACATTTAGCCACACACTATCCCATATGCCCTACACCATACCCATACACCAACATCCACTGAGTGGTAACCAGGGCTCATCAATTAGCCACACCCTGCGCCTCTGTAGTTGGGCCATCACATTCGGGATGCTGCTATTCCTCAGGATAAAGGCATAATGCAGAGACCCAGGATACTTAGCATTGACATGGGAGATGTACTGGTCCACCAGGCACACCATCTGGACATTCAAGGAATTAAAACTCTTTTGATTTCTGAATACCTGCTCATTTTGCCAGGGGGGTATAAATGCTACATGTGTTCAATCAATTGCCCCAATTATGTTGGAGATATGTCCCATTGCATAGAAGTCTGCTTTCATGGTGGCCAATTCCTCCACCTGGGGGAACATAATGTAGCTGCACGTGTTTAGTCAGGGCAAACAACACTCTGGTCAGCACTATTGAGAATATTCGCTGTGACATTCCTGCTGCCAAGCCCACTGTTACTTGGAAAGGAAATGGAGCACTGCTGGAACTTGCACAAGAGGGGCGATCCCAGTGGGGTGACGGATAGCAGATATCAGGTCAGGCTCCAGTTGGGCACACAGCTCTGTGATTGTGGCCCTTTCAAGTCTGTAGGTGAGGATAATGTGCCTGTCCTCCATTGTTGCCAAGTCCACCAGAGGTCTGTACGCGAGGGTGTGTCTCCATTGCCTATTCATCCACAGCGGTAGCAATCTATGGAGCAAAAGAGTGAGGAGCCGGTCACAAACTGAACATTGCAGCCACAACAGTACAATGCATGATGTTAATTTGAAATATGTAAGTGGCATTTGTCCTGTATGTCCAATTGTGAACTGTGACGTAGTTATAAACCAGGGTCTGCCCCCCCCCCCGAAATGGCGGCCACCTGTCCTGTGTGGAAGAACAGGTGGAACTGAGGTAATTCAGCTGATGTTGTGCGCCGTTGCAGGAGGCAGTCGGGAACCGCTGTGCAACGCTTCATTGGATAATATTGGGCCCTTTGGTGTACAGTGGCCAATGATGATGTACGCCGACGATGATGGTGTGGTCTGCCGCGGACAACACCGACATTTTCGATCTGTCCACTCACTTGCTACCTGTCCTTCAACAGGAGAGGACCTACACTGCATGTGCTGCTGTGACCTGTGTCTGGAACCTACCATGGCGTGTGTGCCTGGGGAAAGGGCCCCCGCCTTCACCTCGGCGGACTTGGAGAGACCGGTGGATGGAGCCCTACCCCAGTACACTGTGAGCACAATACATGGGTCAGGAATGCATGGAGTGATGTGTGTGAAGGCCCCGTGTAGGGAGGGTTGGTGGATGTCCCCTGGGTGGTGTGCAGCTTGTGTGCTAGGCCCTGTGTGTGCAAATGGCAATGTGAAGGGTTATGGTGGGCCATGTAACAGGCAGGACAGCCTGACTAATACCTTTCCTTGTGTGTATTTCTCTGCAGGTCAGCGTCCATCAAAAGAAGGGTATAGGGCTTGCTATCGCCAAGGATGTGTGGACCCAGGGGGTCTACAGCAGGACCTGAGATTTTGGGCACGGAAGACAGCAGAGGTCCAGCTGGGGATGGCCTCCCAACGAGGAAGGGTTCCTTGTAGAACCCTGAACCCCTGATGGCCCGCATACTGGTGGTAGCCTATCCAGAGCCGGACGGGCGCATGAGGGCATCACAGCAGCCACAAGTGTGTGAGTACAGTGCACATAATTACAATGTAGGCCTGGTGGGGTGGTATCCGGGTGGTGGATGTGTGTCTGTGGATGCCCCTAGGCCAGGCCTGATATTGCAGAGTAGGTCCCATGTTGGGCAGGGTTCTGATGTGATATTCCTCCTACATAGATGGTAGGCATCCACTACTGGACAGGGCTGTGTGGGTCCCAGGTATGCTGCAGTTGGCGGTATGTGTCCCTCCCCATGCCCTGGTGGCTAGCATCATTACTGGTACTTCCATGCATAGTGCGTAGGCCTGTTCCCTGGGTGTAAGGGTGGTATGTATGCCAACTGTGGTGTTGGTGCAGCCATTGACCCTGTGTATCCTTTGTCTGTCCCCCCCTTTTTTTTTGTCATCCTGTCCATATGTGCATTAGCATCATCTGGTGAAGGAGCAAAGGCACCAGCGACAGAGGGAACTGCATCCCACAGGACCCAGGAGGCAGAGTCCACCAATGCTGAGGGCACCAGTAGGATGGAGGGCGAGGGGAGCACCACAGCAGAGACTAGAGGGGACAGTTCGGACACAGATACCTCCTCCGATGGAAGCTCCCGGGTGGTGGCGGACACTTGTCAACCACTCCAGCTACAGGTACATCCGCCATTCCCCATACAAGCACCGCCCTCCCAGCAGTCCCTCATCCAGTTGCCCGTGCCCACTCACCCATGAGGGTGGGTATCTCCTTCACCCCAGGCACCTCAGGCCCTGCCCCAGTCAGCCCTGCTGTCCTGAGTGAGGAGGCTATTGACCTCCTGCGATCCATCTCTGTTGGGCAGTCCACCATTGTGAATGCCATCCAGGGGCTGGCAGTCCAAATGCAGCAGACAAATGCATTTCTGGAGGGCATTCACACTGGCTTGGCGGCCCAACAGAGATCAATCCAGGCTCTGGCCTTCTCTCTGATGGCAGCCATTGTTCCTGTTTCCACCTTCTCCTCTCCAACTTACTCTTCCCAATCCCATTCCCCTCAACTCCAACCTATCCCAAGCACACAGGCAGACGAGCATGCACACAGGACAACACACAAGAGTGGCACAGGCAAACACAAGCACCACTCATCATCGCACAGCCACTCACACAAACCCCATCCAAATGCTGTCTACCAACATCCACTGCCTCCACTGTGGCCCACTCTTCATCCTCCTTCAGCACACCTATCAGAACACACACCTCACTGGTAGATACCACCACAACAGCCATACACACATCCCCTGTGTCCTCTCACACTGTTTCTGCCCCCCCTCCCAAGGTACACAAATGTAATCACTCAGACTCCCAACAGCCATCCAACTCACAACCGCATCCAGCCCATGCACCTGCACCCAAACACTGCAGACAGACACCTCCCACAACCACTCCCTCCCCCTCCGCTCCCAACCTTCTCCCTCTTCCTGCCCAATGTCCCTAAGCAGCTTTTCCTCTCCACCATTGACCTCGTCCCTACCCCCTATCCTTCACGTCTGGCCAGGGTGGCTAAAACCCATGCAAACACCTCAGCCAGCCAGTCCACGGGCCCAGTAGTGTCCACACCCACTCGTGGTGGCAATGGATCCAGGGCACCAGGCAGCCTCGTGGAAAGGTGCCTGCCCCAAGTGCTGCCCTGAAGAGCAAGGTGCCATCCCCACCTGCTGCCATGAAGGGCAAGGAGCCTGCCCAAGTGGTGCCAGGAAGAGCGAGGAGCCATCCCCAGCAGCTGCTAGGAAGGGCAAGAGGCCTGCACCAGCAGGCAGGAAGGACAAGGGGCCTGGTGCTGGGACTCAGTCAGAGCCCCCAACTACAACAATGGTTGTGCAGCCGCCCGAGGCTGCAGGGGATAGCCAGGAGCTTTCCCCCACAACCAGCAGCAGCACCACCACCACCAGCAGTGGGCAGCCGTCTGAGGCTGCAGGGGATGGGCAGGAGTTCCCCCCACAACCACCAGCAGGTGCAGCACCACCACCACCAGCAGCACCACTACCACCACTGAGCAGCCATCACCACCGGCGGACGGTCTGTAGACCTGCCTCCATGGGCTGTTGTGCGTCCTGCCCCCTGAAAACCCTGTGGGTATGACACCCAGTTGAGAGACTGTGACCATGCACTCCCCAGGATCCAAAGCACAGGGCACGATGCCCCCTCCAGAACCAGTGGGTATGATACCCACTCACCCCATCCTCCCCAGGATCAAGAGCACAGGGCACAATGCCCCCTCCAGAAGTAGTGGGTATGACACCTACTCACCCCATCCTCCCCAGGATCAAGAGCACAGGGCACAATGCCCCCTCCAGAACCAGTGGGTATGACACCCACTCACCCCATCCTCCCCAGGATCAAGAGCACAGGGCTTGTTGCCCCCTCCAGACCATGTGGGCAAATCACCCACTTGAGAGACTGTGGCCTTGCACTCCCCAGGACCAATCACAGGGCATGTTGCCCCCTCCAGAGCATGTGGGCAAGTCACCCACTTGAGAGACTGTGGCCTTGCACTCCCTAGGACCAATCACAGGGCATGTTGCCCCATCCAGAGCATGTGGGCAAGTCACCCACTTGAGAGACTGTGGCCTTGCACTCCCCAGGACCAATCACAGGGTATGCTGCCCCCTCCAGAGAATGTAGGCAAGTCACACACTTGAGAGACTGTGGCCTGGCACTCCCCCAGACCGAGCACAGAGCATGTTGCCCTCTCCAGAACCAGTGTGTGGGAGGCTGGCCTGGCTTATAGTGGGTACCAGATGGTACTTACACCTTGTGCCAGGTCCAGTTATCCCTTATTAGTAGATTAGTAGTGTTCTAGCAGCTTAGGCTGACGGGGTAGCTATATCAGAGCAGCTTAGGTTGAACTAGGAGACATGCAAAGCTCCTACTATACCACTTGTATCATATAGCACTATATCATAAGAAACACAATACTCAGAGTTACCAAAAATAAAGTTACTTTATTTTAGTGACAATATGCCAAAAGTATCTCATAGGATATACTCCCTGAGGAGGTAAGTAAAATACACAAAATATACACACAAACCAATATCAGGTAAGTAAAACACTTAGAAAAGTAGTGCAAACACTGTAGAACACAATAGAACGCAATAGGCGACAATACGCCTAGGGGCAACACAAACCATATACTCCAAAAGTGGAGTGCTAACCACGAATGGACCCCAGGCCTAGTGTAGTGTGTAGAGGGTTGCTGGGAGTGTAAGAAAACACTAAGGGTGTCCAAGATACCCCATCCCAAGACCCTGAAAAGTAGGAGTAAAGTTACCCTACTACCCCAGAAAGACAGTAAAGTTGAGTTAGGGGATTCTGCAAAGACAACAACTGACTGCAAAGCACTGAAGATGGATTCATGGACCTGAGGACCTGCAAAGGAAGGAGACCAAGTCCAAGAGTCACGCAAGTGTCCAAGGGGGGCAGGAGCCCACTAAACCCCGGATGAAGGTGCAAAAGGGCTGATTCATGGTGGAAGAAGCCAAAGATTCTGCAACAACGGAAGGTGCCAGGAACGTCTCCTTTGGTCAGAAGATGTCGTATGGCATGCTGGAGGCAGCAGACTTGTTTCCACACAGAAAGACCACAAACAAGCCTTGCTAGCTGCAAGAGTCACGGTTGCTGCTAGGGCCCAGGAAGGACCAGGAGGTCACCCTTGGAGGAGGAGACAGAGGGGGTGCTCACCAACAGAGAAAGCCCATGCAGAAGCAGGCAGCACCCTCAGAAGCACTTGAACAGGCATTCAAGAAATCTGAGCACAGTGGTTGTCTCAACACCACAAAAGAGGGTCCCACGAAGCCGGAGGTCAACTCAGCAAGTTTGGCAATACAGGACTGAGTGCTGGGGACCTGGGCTGTGCTGTGCATGAAGGAAGTCTTGTAAAAGTGCACAGAAGCCCTAGCAGCTGCAGATCACGCAGTACACAGGATTACTGTCTGGCGTAGTGAGGCAAGGACTTACCTCCACCAAATTTGGACAGAAGAACCACTGGACTGTCAGGGTCACTTGGATCCAGCTCCTGTGTTCCAGGGACCATGCTCATCAAGATGAGAGGGGACCCAGAGGACCGGTGATGCAGAAGTTTGGTGCCTGCGGTAGCAGGAGGAAGATTCCGTCAACCCACAGGAGATTTCTTCTTGGCTTCCAGTGCAGGGTGAAGGCAGACAGCCCTCAGAGCATGCACCACCAGGAAACAGTCAAGAAAGCCGTCAGGATTAGGTGCTACAATGTTGCTGGTAGTCTTCTTGCTACTTTGTTGCGGTTTTGCATGCATCCTGGAGCAGTCAGCGGTCGATCCTTGGCAGAAGTCGAAGAGAGAAGTGCAGAGGAACTCTGGTGAGCTCTTGCATTCGTTATCTGAAGAGAAACCCACAAGAGAGACCCTACATAGCCCTCAGAGGAGAACTGGCTACCTAACCAGGTAAGAGCCTATCAGGAGGGGTCTCTGACATCACCTGCTGGCACTGGCCACTCAGAGGTCTCCATTGTGCCCTCACACCTCTGTATCCAAGATGGCAGAGGTCTGGGACACACTGGAGGAGCTCCCCTTTCCTTTGTCCAGTTTCTTGCAGAGCAGGGGCTGGGGCAACCCTAAACTGGTGTACACTGGTTTATGCAAGGAGGGCACCATCTGTGCCCTTTAAAGTATTTCCAGAGACCAGGAGAGGCTACTCTTCTCAGGCCTTACACCTATTTCCAAAGGGAGAGGGTGTAACACCCTCTCTCAGAGGAAATCCTTTGTTTGCCTTCCTGGGACTGGGCTACCCAGGCCCCAGGGGGGCAGAAACCTGTCTGAGGGTTGGCAGCAGCGGTAGCTGCAGAGAAAACCCCAGAGAGCTAGTTTAGCAGTACCCGGGGTCCATGCTGGAGCCCCTGGGATGCATGGGATTGGCACCCCAATACCACATTTGGCTTGGGGGGTCAATTCCATGATCTTAGACATGTTACATGGACATGTTCGGAGTTACCATTGTGAAGCTACACATTAGGTATTGACCTATATGTAGTTCACACATGTAATGGTGTCCCCGCACTCATAAAGTCCGGGGAAATTGCCCTGAACAATGTGGGGGCACCTTGGCTAATGCCAGGGTGCCCTCACACTAAGAAACATCTCACCTAACCTTCACTAAGTGAGGGTTAGACATATAGGTGGCTTATAAGTTACTTAAGTGCAGTGCAAAATGGCTGTGAAATAACATGGATGTTATTTCACTCAGGCTGCAGTGGCAGTCCTGTGTACGAATTGCCTGAGCTCCCTATGGGTGGCAAAAGAAATGCTGCAGCCCATAGGGATCTCCTGGAACCCCAATACCCTGAGTACCTAGGTACCTAAAATTAGTCACTAGCCTGCAGTGACAATTTTAAAAGCAGAGAGAGCATAAACACTGAGGTTCTGGATAGCAGAGCCTCAGTGATAGTTAGGCACCACACAGGGAATGCATACAGGGCACAACTTATGAGCACTGGGGTCCTGGCTAGCAGGATCCCAATGACACAGGCAAAAACAAACATACATACAAGTAAAAAAATGGGGGTAACATGCCAGGCAAGATGGTACTTTCCTACACAGTGGTCTTCTATCATCTGCCGGCTGAGATGCCCCTCTGTTTCCTGTCCCACTGAGGTGCCTGCCTATTTTCCTACTGATGCCCTTCAGTGTTCTCTCCATGTTGGTGCAGGAGACAAGTGGGACCTTGGACTTTGTCATGTGGCCCTGTGGCCTACGCACATTGAGGACTGGGCAGAGTCCCTTGAACTGTACATAGGTATATACTTTTAGATTGAATGCTCGTATTTTTACTGTATTTATATTATTACACTCACTTTCATCTATTTGTGTTGTCCTTGCATTATTCCTGAGGGGTATGGGGTCAATATGTTTTCTTACTGCAACTGACTGTGTGTTTGGTGTTGGGGTGGGTGTGTGTGTTGTGCGTGTGTGTGTCACTCTCTTTTTCCTCACCCCTCCCCTGTATGCTAGGCAGCTGTACTCACCATGGTCGTCTTCGCCGTCGTTGGTGTTCGTGGTGGAGCAGGACATAAAATATCATAGGAAAGATTCGCAGCTCCGGCTCCATGTTGTCGTGGTTCTTCCCTGTGTCTCCAAAGGTGATTCCTTTCCCTTCTGAGGTCTGTTTCTGCCAGGCTTTTGCTGTCGTTGGTACCGCCCCGAAAAAGTTGGTGGATTGATGTCTCTTAATATGGTAGACGGAACATTGACTTCTGTAGGCGGCTCCCACCATGATGGCTGTTGTTTCCTCCCTGGCGGTCAGTGGGGTAAAGTGGCTGTCTATCTGAGATCTTTCACCATGGTCATAATTTGGAAATAGCTACCCCCAGCCTGTTGGCGTTATTACCACCACTTTATCACAGACCGCCATGGTTGTAATGAGGGCCTAAATGTTTTAAGTTTCAAAAGTTTGGTTCAATCAAGATGGCTTCAGCTGGGCCACTCTTTTGTCATAAGTAGGACTGTTAGCGCTCTAGTGGTTCTTTAGAACACTCTGGGAGGCTGCAGTACAACACAAGAGAATCAACTGACAGGCTGCTTCTGTTGAAGTACAACAGGAAGATGTTTGAGAGCTCAGTTAAAACGTGTCCTAATTTTTCTTTCTACAGCACTAACCATAATTTCTATGATAAAATGAACCACTTCATTTTGTTCCTTTCTAAATTAAATGTTTTAAGTTTTACCAGTTTGATTCACTCAAGATGGCTTCAGGTGTGGCACGTTTCAACCATGAGTAAGAGTGTTAGCATTCTAGTTGTAATTTAGAATACTCTGGCAGACTGCAGTAGAACACAAGGGAATCGACTGACAGGCTGCTCCAAATTCATTGATTTCTTTGTGCCATTAAACCCAACTTGATGCCTGCATCGAATTTAATGTCATTTTTAAGGAAAGACAAGTTTTGGAAAGTTGCCACTCTGTAGCCCAGTTTTTGTCTAGCGGCCTTACACAGTTGCTAACCACCAGACAGCTTTGTGCCCTCCTGGGAGTAGGGTGAAGGATTCCCAGGCTTTAGAACAATGGTAACCTCATAGGGAGGTGTTGCCTCTCCTGCTCTGCTGCATTGTATGCAGGGGCTAAGGGCCAGCATGAGGGAAGCAAAGCAGAGGTGTCTGGAGAGTCCAGAGTTAAGTTGGGCCTTGAATACGTGGATGAGGAGCTTGAACTGGCATCTCTTCTGAACTGGGAGCCAGTGGAGTTTTTTGAGGTGGGGGCTAATGTGGGTCCGACGAGGGACATTAGGATGAGTCTTGGTGCAGCATTCTGGATGGTCTGTAGTCTTTGAACCAGGTGGGCCTTGATCCAAAATTAAGGGTGTTTCTGCAGTCCAGGGTTAGGTAATGGTGTGTCTTGCATTTTGTGGAAGCCACTTGAAAATCTTATCTTATGTAACATGTGCAGGAGAAAGAAGTAGGAGGATGACACTGCATTGACTTCGGACCTGATGGTGAGGTTGCTATCCAGGATGATGCCAAGGTTCCTCGTGTGGTCAGCTGGGGATGGAGTGGGCCCTAGTGCAATGGGCCACCAGGAGGTGTCCAAGGGGGAGTTATTACTGCCAAGATCAAGACTTACGTCTTGTCTGTGTTGTACTTGAGGCAGTTATCCCTCATCCAATTGGCTACTCTGGTCATGCATTGGTGGGAGTTGGTTTTGGCAGTGGTGGAGTTTTCAGAGAGGGAGAGAATTAAATATGTGTGATCAGAGTAAGATCTAATGTTGAGTCTGTGGCATCTGACTATGTTGGCAAGGGGTGACATGTAGATGTTGAAGAGGGTGGGGCTGAGTGATGAGCCTTGAGGGACTCTGCCAATTAATTTCCTGGGTTTGGAGGTGTAGAATGGAAGGTGGGCCCCTTGTGTTCTGTCGTGAGGAAGGAGGCGATACATCTGAGGGTGGCTCCTTGAATGCCTATGTTGTGAAGCCTGGCAATGAGCATGTTGTGGGAGATGATGTTGAACGCCACTGAGCGATCAAGGAGGATAAGAGCAGCTGTGTCTTATTTATCGAAGAGGGCCCGAATGTGATCTGTGGCCACGATCAGGGCTGTCTCAGTGTTGTGGTTGCTGTAGAATCTGGATTGTGAGTCTCCGAGAAAGTGATTCGGTTCCAGGTAGATGGTGAGTTGTTGGTTGATGGCTTTTTTGATGACTTTGGCTGGGGAAGAGAGCAGGGAGAAGGGTCTGTAGTTTTTGAGTTCGTTGAGGTGTGCAGGAGGTTTCTTCAGTAAGAGTTTGACTTTTGCATGCTTCCAGTCTTCTGGGAAGGTGACAGGATACAGTAAGGTGTTGAGTAGGGTGGAAAGCTCAAGGCTGATCCTGGATGCTACTAGGTTGAAGATGTGATGGGGACATGGGTCGATTTGGGTCCCTGGGTGGATAGATTTCATGATTCTGAAGGTGTCCTGAGTGGTGAGATGGTTCTAGGTGGTTAGCTCTCGGATGGCCATGTATGGAGGTATGGCTTTTGAAAAAGTCTTCGAGCTTAAGTTGGGGGTTAAAATTTCTGTAGATTTTGGTGATTTTGTAGTGGAAGAAATCTGCAAGGCTGTTGCATAGGTCCTGAGAGGGAGAGATGTTGTTTGTCTCTGTTGCAGGGTTGGTGAATGTTTTGACTATGTAGGAGAGATCCTTACTGCCGTTAGGGTTAGCTTCGATCTGCAATGCCAGGGATTCTTTCTTCTTCTCAAGAAGGTGGTTGTGGTATAGATTGAGTACTGATTTATAGGTGGTTCTGTCGGCTAGGTCTTTGTTGGTGTGTCACCTTTTCTCAAGGTGCTTGCACTGGCGCTTGTTTGTCCTGAGGTCCTCACTGTACCAGCTGAATTGCTTGGTGGATCCTCTGTGTTTATTGTTCTTGATGGAGGAGACAATGTGAGCACAGTCAGTGATCCAGGTGTTGAAGCTTCTGACATTCTGGTTCACATTGTTGTTTTGTTTGGGTGGCTTGAAGATGAGGTTGTTGCTCCATTTGATCTCTGAGGCCTTGTTCTAGCTGTGATGGGAGGTGGTGGTGTGTGTTGGGGAGAAGGCATGGGGATTGTGATGATAAAGTGAATGATTGAGTGATTGGTTCATGTGTAAAATCCACAGTGTTGATGTATTTGATGTGGCCAATGGAGGTCAATATGGGGTATAGTGTGTATCTTATGATGTGCGTGAAGTTGTGTTTGAGTTGGGTATGGCTCATGTTGTTCAGACCGACAAGGGGGTTGTATGAGTTAGGGCCAGTTTTGTCGTCAAGGTGGAAGTTGAGGTCGTCTAGAAACATGTAGTGTTTAGAGACAATGGAGGGGGGTGATGAAATCAGTGAAGAGGATGTAGAAGGTGGTTCAAAGTGTCAGTGGACTGTACATGAGGGTCCCCCTAGTGGTGGATCTCTCATCCATTTGGATAGTGGAGTTGAGATGTTTCATTGTTGTGCTGGTGTTGTCTGTTGTGGTAATGCATTTCATGGAGTCCCTGTGGATGATTGTGATTCCTTGGCCTAGCTTGTTGATGCAGTCCCAGTGGGTGTTTCTGTATCCTGCCAGTATGTTGGTTGTGATTTTAAGGGCTGACTTGGAGTTGAGCTAGGTTTCAGTGAGAAAGATTTTGTTGGGTGCTAAAGTGTTGATAAGGTCCCAGACCTCAATGGCATGTTTGCTGATTGAGTGAGTGCTGAGTAGGGTGCATGCGTGCTGGTGTAGGGTAGCTGGTGGCTGGTTGTGGGATTAGAGAGGGGAGACTAGTGGTCAAATGCCATGAGCCTGCAGCCCGCAGGTAGCTACACCTCTGGAGTGTGCTACCAAGCTCCTAACTTCCAATGAAGGGTTCAGACATCTTGGAAGTAGGAAAAATAGTTTTGTCAGAGATTGTAAGATGCCACACATAACTGGAAGTCATCACAAGGTGGGAGAGCTCCTGGCAGCTCACTGGAAAGTGACTGCATTATCACATCAGGGCACTTTCTGGGCATAAATATGCCCCCCGGCATCCGGAACCTCAGATCACTATGGAACTGGAGAAAGGGCTGAAGAAAGGTTGCCCTGCTGACCCCTGGACCTGGCAAAGAGAGGCTGCACCATTTGCTGGACTGTACCTGCTGCAACTTTGGCTAGCAAAGAGAGTACTGTGCCCATTTAGGAAAAGTAAAAATCTAAGCACAGGGAATTGTGACTGTAGCTTTAGCAGGGTTAGCACCCTACTCAACCAACAACCCAGTTCCTCACAAAAGGGGGTTAAATGCCAGGTTACTTTTTTTTCATAAGTGTCAACCACAGAAATGTCTCTTTTCCCAGAACTGATCAATAGGTCAGCACAGCGCCAAGTGAAGACAGACTGTCAACAGTTGTAAAAAGATCTTGCCTTTTTCATGGATGGATTATGACCAGGGAGCAGATTTCATGGATAAATAAATGGATTTCCCAAATGTGATATTTCTTTTGGTTTATTGGAAATAATTTGATTATACTGTTTATGCATCTGTTATATAGATGAACATTCTTATGTGCTTGCATAGAAAAAAATAATTGTTTTTTGCTTCAATCAGACCACAAGATCACTCCTAGTGGATGCTTCACTATATGCAGTAGATTGGAAGACACAGAAACAAAGAGACTATGAGTGATTTGACAAAATATTAACTTCCCTCTTTGTTAGATTAACAGAAAAGTAGAGCCTTAGGGGGTCATTACAACCCTGGCGGACGGTGTTAAAGGTGCAGTAATACCGCAAACAGGCCGGCGGACAAAAAAAGGGAATCATGACCGTGGCGGAAACCGCCAACATAGATTGCCACTTTAACACTCCGACCGCCACGGCGGTACAGACAAGCAGCGCGGCGGTCACCGCCAACAGACAGGCGGAAGTCAATGTACCGCCCACAGTATCACAACCCGCCAATCCGCCACCTTTTCCGGGGCGGATTCACCGTGGATAAAAACACGGCGGAAACAGCTTTTGCAATGGGAAAACGCTCACCTTAACACACTCCACGAGGAAGGAGGACACCATGGAGCCGGAATTACAAATCTTACCTGCCCTTGTCTTCCTGCTCATTTATGAACACCAGCAACGGCGACGGTGAAGACAATGGTGAGTACTGCACCTACGACATAGGGTGGGGGAGGCAAAAGTCAGGGACACACACAGGCAAAACCCCCACCCCCAGCCTCGCACATTATAACACACACAGCTATGCATGTCAAAACATCACAGTAACAACCCACAACCCCCCTGGAAGAATGCAAAGACCAAAGGAAATCAGTCGAAAAATTGTAATGTATCAAAATACAGTTACCAAATATATACAGATATATATATACACACATTCAAAAGTATATACATTACGAGAAGCAGTGCAGGTATGCACATATCAATGTCCGTGCACCACTGGTCCAAAAATGCATGGGGCGAGGCCCACAATAGATGCCTGTCCACAAACGGAGAGAACATTGCTGGGGCATCAGATCGAAATACAACAGGCACCTCAGGGAGAAGGGAAGGGGGGGCACCTCACCCGGATTACAGCACCACGCCAGATCCACGACAGGCTCCATGCCCATTGATGTATCCTGGGGAGTGCAAAGCCGCAGTCTCTCAAGTCTCTACAGTGGTTGGTTTGTCCACTGAACAATCCTGGGGAGTGCAAAGCCACAGTCTCTCAAGTCTCTACAGTGGTTGGTTTGCCCACTGAACAATCCTGGGGAGTGCAAAGACACAGTCTCTCAAGTCTCTACAGTGGTTGGTTTGCCCACTGAACAATCCTGGGGAGTGCAAAGCCACAGTCTCTCAATTCTCTCCAGTGGTTGGTTTGCCGACTGAACAATCCTGGGGAGTGCAAAGCCACAGTCTCTCAAGTCTCTACAGTGGTTGGTTTGCCCACTAAACAAGCCTGGGGAGTGCAAAGCCACAGTCTCTCAAGTCTCTACAGTGGGTGGTTTGCCCACTGAACAATCCTGGGGAGTGCAAAGCCACAGTCTCTCAAGTCTCTACAGTGGTTGGTTTGCCCACTGAACAATACTGGGGAGTGCAAAGCCACAGTCTCTCAAGTCTCTACAGTGGTTGGTTTGCCCACTGAACAATCCTGGGGAGTGCAAAGCCACAGTCTCTCAAGTGGATAACAGTCTCCACTGGTTCTGGAGGGGAAATGGTGCCCACACTGCATTTAGCTCCCTGTGACTGTTCCTGTACCGTCACAGTCCCAGCTGTACATGGGATATCGATGCTTGATGTGGCGGTGTTTCCTTGTTCAGCGGTGCTTTGCCATGGCGGTCTCTGATCTGTTCAGCGGTTCTCTGCTCTGTTCAGCGGTGCTGTGCCCTGTTCAGCGGTCTTCACCATGGCGGTGATTCCCTTGTTCAGCAGGGCTTTGCCATGGCGGTCTCTGATCTGTTCAGCGGTTCTCTGCCCTGTTCAGCGGTGCTGTGCCCTGTTCAGCGGTCTTCACCATGGCGGTGATTCCCTTGTTCAGTGGTGCTTTGCCATGGCGGTCTCTGACCTGTGAATTGGTGTGTGGCATGACGGTCCCTCATTTTCCAGCAGGGCTGTGGCAGCCGGGGCCCTCCTGGGCACTGACTCCGGCGGTGGTCTCCTTACCAGTGACGACGGTGCTGGCGCCCTTCTCCGCCGTGCTGCTCTCACCAGACTGTGCAGACTTCCTCGGGCCCTTCACCACCTTTGGAGGAGTCACAGCTGACTCTGCAATCCCCCTGGGACCCTTGTGAACAGTTTTGCTGCCCGGAGTCCTCACCCTCTCCCGTCGGCCACTTTCCAACTTGAGATGCTTTACAGGGGGTGGACTGGCAGTGCTTTAGCTCCGTGTCACACTGCCTGCCCTGGTGGCCGGTGCACTCCACACACCTGTAACACGCACCACTGGTACTGGAGTCTTTTTGGCTGAGGTGCTACTACGGGACTTATGAATTGGAGGGGTGGGGATGGGGGCAAAGAGGTCAACATTGCTGACGGAGAGTTTATGACGAACACTGGGATGGGTAGCTGGAGGGGGTCTGGGAGTGGAGGAAGAGGAGGTGGTTGTAGGAGGTGCCACTTTAGGTGTTTTGGGTGCAGGTGCAGGTACTGGAGGCTGTCGTGAGGTGGATGGATGTTGGGTGTGTGGGTGCCCGCGTTTGTGTACTTTGGGAGGGGGCATCACAGACACACTGGGAGAGGACACAGGGGACGTGCAAATGGGAGTGGGGGTGGTGAGTGCAGGTGAGCGGGGTGTGGTGCTGGGTGTTCAGGTGCACGTCCTAGTGCCTGTAGATGTAGTGCATGCAGGTGAGAGTGTAGACGACACTGGGAGGGAGGAGGGAGACGATGAGGAGGGTGACACAGTGGAGGCAGTGGATGATGCTGTGTCTGTATGTGTCTGATGCTTGTGTGAGTGCCTGTGGGATGTGTGGTGCCTATGTTTGCCTGAGCTACTTTTGTGTTTTGAGGTGTGTGCATGCTTGTCTGTTGGTGTGCTTGGGATAGGCTTGGGTACAGGGGATTGAGTCTGGGTGGAGGAAGTTGGAGGGGGGGGCTAGACACAGGGACAATGGCTGCCATCAGTGCTGAGGCCAAAGATTGCAGGGTTCGATAAAGGGCAGCCTGACCAGAATGAATGCCCTCCAGGAATGCATTACCATGTTGCAACTCCCTTTCTGCACCCTGGATGGCATTCACAATGGTAGACTGCCCAACAGTGAGTGACCTGAGGAGGTCAATGGCCTCCTCACTGAGGGCAGCAGGGGTGACAGGGGCAGGGGCTGAGGTGCCTGGGGCGAAGGTGATGCCCACCCTCCTGTGTGAGCGGGCACGGGGCAAACGCTGAGGGGCTGCTGGGAGGGCGGTGCTGGTAGGGGAGGTGGCGGCTGTACCTGTAGAAGTGTGGGGCACAGATGGTGCTGCCACCACAAGGGAGCTCCCATCGGCGGACTAGTCCGTGTCGCTGGTTGGTGATCCGGTGCCCGACGTGAAGCTCCCCTCACCCTCCGTCCCACTGGTGCATTCTGAGTCCGTGGTATGGCCCTCCATGGCCATGTGGGATGCAGCTCCCTCGTGCTCAGGTGCCACTGTACCTCCGCCTGATGATGCTGATGCACAAAAGAACATGGAGAGCAGAAAAGGGGGGGGGGGACGACAGAAGAAAGACAGGTTGAGTGCATGGCATACAGCTACCGTTGGCTGACAATACAGACACAGCAGCCCCCTGCACTACTCCTGGCCTCTACAGATGTAATTCCTGGGATATGGCCTACATCGCTATGGTGGACATCTGCACACATGAATGCCACAGGGGCATGTATACCAGTACTTGGCACTCTACTGCGGTGGGGTGGAGTGGCACATGGCCTGCATTACGGAGGGGCCTAGCCTATGGAAGTCGCCCTGGCCTAGGGAAACCCACAGCCCTCCTCCCACACCTAGACCCCTCAACTGCACGCAAAGTCCCCGGAATGATTGTGTACTCACCCCCTTGTGTCTGCTGTGATGCCTTCAAGTGCCCATTCAACTCAGGGTAGGCCACCTCCAGGATCTGGAACATCAGTGGGGTCATGGGGCGACGGGCACCCCTCCCACGTTGGGAGGCCATCCCTAGCTGAGCCTCTGCCGTCTTCTTGCTCCAGCGGCGAATGTCTTCCCATCTTTTATGGCAGTGGGTGCCCCGTCTCTGGTGGACCCCCAGGGTCCGGACGTCCTTGGCGATGGCACGCCAAATGTCCTTCTTCTGGTGGGCGCTGACCTACATGACATGCACAGGGGAAGAAGAGAATTCATTAGCAAGAGCACCATCGAAGTGAGTAGCCCCCATCCCTGCCCTTGCCATGTGGCACATGCATTCACAGTCCTTCATGTTCACTGCACTCTGCCCCCTTCCCTCTTACAACCAGCCCTCTCCACCCAGGCATAGCCCATACAACGTGCTCCCTGTGTACTTACCTGTTGGTCTGGAGGACCATAGAGTAGCGTGTACTGGGGGAGGACCCCGAACACGAGCTTCTGCAACTTCTGAGCAGTGAAGGCAGGGGCCCTTTCCCCAGACGCAGCAGCCATTGTCTCTTCCAGAGCGAGGTCACAGCAGCACTTGCAGTGTAGGTCCTCTCCTGTCGAAGATCAGGTATCAAGTGATTGAACAGATAGAAAATGGCAGTCACGTCCGCAGCGGTGACGTCCGCGGCGGTGCATCTCATCACCGCCGGCGCACTTCATCATTGGATCCTGGGACCCAAAGGGTCCAATGTTAACCAATGCAGCTTTGCGCCGCAGTCTTCGACCGCCTACCGCGACGGTGTACAACGCCAGCGCAGTTACCTCACATCCCACTGTCCCAGTTTAGAGGTCAGGCAGCCGCCATTTCAGGGGCCCACATGGCTTACTTTGCAACTGCGTCACACATACCTGGGCCTACACTCGACACACATACAGGAAGATTTTTGTCTTTGGTGTCGTGTTCTGTGTATCTGTGGGTACATACCTGGGATTTTGGTGACTCTGTGGTCGCTGTTGTCCTTCCTAGGCACCGTCAGCTTGGACATTTGAGAAGATGGCGGAATCCTCCGGTGTGCCGACCGCTGGTGGACCTGTTGACAATGGAGGAGCGACATTTACTCATCACCTACAGGTTTGACCGTGCCACTATCCAGGAACTATGGCCCGTATTTATACTCCGTTTGCGCCGAATTAGCGTCGTTTTTTCCGACGCAAATTCGGCACAAAACTAACGCCATATTTATACTTTGGCGTTAGACGCGTCTAGCGCCAAAGTATGGGCAAATAGCGTCATATTTTTGCGTGAACGCCTTCCTTGCGTTAATGAGATGCAAGGAAGGCGTTCCCGTCTAAAAAAATGACGGCGACGCAAATGCGTCGTATTTATACTCCCGGGCAAAAATCACGCCCCGGAGTGGTCGGGTCAAAACCCCCCGCATTTGCGCCACTTTTTAACGCCTGGGTCAGGGTAGGCGTTAAGGGGCCTGTGGGCTCAAAATGAGCCCACAGGTGCCCTCCCCTGCCCCCAGGGACCCCCCCTGCCACCCTTGCCCACCCCAGGAGGACACCCAAGGATGGAGGGACCCATCCCAGGGACATTCAGGTAAGTTCAGGTAAGTATAATTTTGTATTATTTTACATTTTTTTTGGTGGCATAGGGGGGCCTTATTTGTGCCCCCCTACATGCCACTATGCCCAATGGCCATGCCCAGGGGACATAAGTCCCCTGGGCATGGCCATTGGGCAAGGGGGCATGACTCCTGTCTTTACTAAGACAGGAGTCATTTAAAGGGCGTCTGGGCGTCGAAAAAAATGGCGCAAATCGGGTTGAGGCGATTTTTTTGCCTCAACCTGACTTGCCCCATTTTAAGATGCCCTAACGCCATTTTCCCCCTACGCCGGCGCTGCCTGGTCTACGTGGTTTTTTTCCACGCACACCAGGCAGCGCCGGTCTGCTAGCGCTGGCTAACGCCATTCCATAAATACGGCGCCCGCATGGCGCTTCAAAATGGCGTTAGACGGCGCAAAATTTTTTGACGCTAAACTGCGTTAGCGCAGTTTAGCGTCAAAAAGTATAAATATGGGCCTATGTACCCAGTTGGAGCCAGACCTGATGTCACCAATCCGCCATCCCACAGGAATCCCCCCACAAGTGCAGGTGCTGTCAGTGCTCCATTTCCTTGCAAGTGGATCGTTTCAGACAACAGTGGCCATGGCATCAGGGATGTCCCAGCCTATGTTTTCCAACGTGTTGTCCAGAGTGTTGTCTTCCCTGCTGAAACACGTAAGGAGCTACATCGTTTTCCCTCAGGTGGAGGATTTGCCAACAGTGAAAGGTGACTTCTATGCCCTTGGACATATCCCCAACATCATAGGTGCTATTGATGGGACCCATGTAGCTCTGGTCCCCCCCCCACAGGAGTGAACAGGTGTACAGGAACCGGAAGAGTTATCATGCCATGAATGTACAGATGGTATGTTTGGCAGACCAGTACATCTTGCAGGTCAATGCTATGTTCCCTGGATCAGTGCATGACGCCTACATCCTGCGCAGTAGCAGCATCCCGTATATGATGGGTCAACTCCAGAGGCACCGGTGTGGCTATTGGGGGACTTTGGTTACCCCAACCTGTCCTGGCTATTGACCCCAGTGAGGAATCCCAGGACCAGGGCAGAGGAACGCTACAATGAGGCCCATGGGCGGACTAGGAGGGTGATCGAACGCACCTCCTGAAGGCCAGGTTCAGGTGCCTGCATATGACAGGTGGTTCCCTGTTCTACTCACCAAGGAAGGTGTGGCAGATCATCATCGCCTGCTCGATGCTTCACAATCTTGCTTTGCGACGCCAGGTGCCTTTTTTGCAGGAGGATGGTCCAGATGTGTTGGGCCAGCTGTGGAGCCTGTGGACAGTGATGAGGAGGACGCTGAGGAAGAAGACATAGACCACAGGGAGTCAGTCATACGACAATATTTCCAGTGACACACAGGTGAGAACAGTTTTCTTTTTACCATTACATTCACTTTCACACTTCTACCTCTATCCTGTCTGTCATTTCATAGCAGTATTTGGTCACTGAGTTGTACCTTTCCATTACGGTTTCACAGGTGTGGTTAGCAACGTGTGTCATCTTCTTGCATCCTTCAAGGAATTGTGATGTGTGACATAGGTATGTTGGCTATAAAAATGGAAAGCATGTTGACACTGTCATTGATTATACATATTTACCAAATCACAGACTGACTCCAGATTGTTTTGTGGTTCAAGGGTGTTTATTTCAGTGCTCAAAAATGGAGGGGGGTAGTGATATGGTGATGGGGGACGGTGGAGGAATGTTCATGGCAGAGTCCAGTCCAATAGTCACACAGGTGCACTGACCATATGGGCATAGGAAGTGGAGATGGGGCACTTCCAATCGGGACAGGGTAACAAAGTGAGACAGTGGAAGGACAATCAGGGTGGTCTCATTTCCTGGCAGGGGTCTTGCAATCTTGCTTTGTCCTGTTCCTGGATCTCAGGGACCGCTTGCGGGGTGGTTGTCCGTCTGCAGGGGGTGGGGTGCTGGTGTGGTGGTCCTGTGGCGGGGCGTCCTGTCCACTAGCGCCGGCGGAGGTGGTGGGCAGTTCATCATCCATGCTAGTGTCAGGGGCCCCTTGGAGTGCCACGGTGAATCTCATGGTCTTTTGTATGTCCTTCAGCACCCCTACGATGATGCCCAGGGCGGAGCTGATGGTTCTGAGCTCCTCCCTGAACCCCAAATACAGTTCGTCCTGCAGGCGCTGGGTCTCCTGAAACTTGGCCAGTACCGTCGCCATTGTCTCCTGGGAGTGGTGGTATGCTCCCATTATGGAGGAGAGGGCCTCGTGGAGGGTGGGTTCCCTAGGCCTGTCCGCCCCCTGTCGCACAGCAGCCCTCCCAGTTCCTCTGTGTTCCTGTGCCTCCGTCCCCTGGACCGTGTGCCCACTACCACTGCCCCCAGGTCCCTGTTGTTGGGGTGGTGGGTTATCCTGGGTTCCCTGTAGTGGTGGATACACCGCTGATTGACGTGTCCTGGGTAGGGAGCTATGGGCCCGCTGGGTGGGTGCTGAGCTGGTGTTACCAGAGGGTGGAAGGTCAGTGTTGGGCTGTGCCTGTGCAAGGGGAACCAACTGTCCCGAGGCCCACGATGGTCCGGGCTGGTCATCAGGATCCAGTAGGGCAGAGCTGCTCTTGTCACTGTGGGCCTCTTCTGTGGGTGGAGTGGAGTTGTCTGGACCCTCCGGTGTGGTGATGTTCCGTAGTGGTCCTGCAGGGATATAAGTGCATGATTATTGCATGTGTTTGTAATGGTGTGCAATGGGTGGGTGTTTGTGTACCCCAGTGCAAGCATTCCTGTGTGTGGGTTTGTGTGATGATGGTTAGGGGGTTGTTATGGGTATGTGCAGTGAGCATGCTTTGGTGAGGGGTGACCATGCTTTGTTTTTGCATGCGGGGCTTGGTGTTGGGATGGGAGGTTTGTGTTATGAGTACAATAGTGAGGAGTTGGAGTGATAGGGGAGGGGGTGAGGGTGGGGGTGTGTGATGGCATGTAGGTAGGGTGGGGGATATCATAGTTGAGATTTAACTTACCAGTGTCCATTCCTCCACCGACTTCTCCGAGACCCTCTGCATGCATGATGGTCAATACTTGCTCCTCCCATGTTGTTAGTTGTGGGAGAGCAGGTGGGGGTCTGCCGCCAGTCTGCTGTACCGCGATGTTGTGCCTGGATACCACTGAACGCACCTTCCCCCGTAGGTCGTTCCACCTCTTCCTGATGTCCTCCCGATTTTTTGGATGCTGTCCCACTGCGTTGACCCTGTCCACGATTCTTTGCCATAGCTCCATCTTCCTGGCTATGGATGTGTGCTAAGCATTTGTACCTGATCCAGAAAGCCCCCTTCTGCCTTGGATCTGCATTAATCAATTAATCATGCCTTCTGAAAGTGAACCATTAGCTACTCAGAAGCAAATGGGTCACCTGCATTGGTGAAAGCATGATACTGTTGTGAGGTTATTTTAGTCAGCTTTTATAGGCATGTTATTTTAGCCACAGGCCTGCAGCATATGATCTTAGGCCTGATAGCAATTTTTTTAATTCATTTTCTTTTCTGAGCAGAAGATTAATTTTGCAGTGATGTTTTATTTCTTTTATCTCACACACTCTTAGCCTAGGAACAGTTTTATTCTCCGTCTGATATTCACATTCTGCACTCTGCTCAAGGCTGTACCCAATATTGTTGTCAGTACAAAGTGGAACACCACCATCTTTGCCACTTCATGAGAAACAAACATGTTCTAACATTAGGATATTTTTCTCAGAACACCAGCTGTTTTATTATAAAACATCCATTTGCCTCCTATACGCTAGAGGGAGAGTTCCAGTTAGAAAATTGCCACTGCATGCTGTAGCTTCATTGCAGCTGTCTGCTGAGACTTGACGCCTTTTCCACCTACATTAGAGAGGACTCTCAGTAGACCAACAGGCCCCTTTGCTACTGCCATATTCAGGTATTGGAGATGATCTCTTCCTAGGGATCCTGAAGGGTGGATTTGGGCTAAAACTATTATGCCTTAGTAGAACCTTAGTGACGTTGGTAGCGATTCCAACCCTTAGCATTCTGACACTATGATGGAGATTTTCTTATGTTTCACTTTCTTTGTCACTGCATTGCTATTATTATGTATTTTCATCTTAATCATTGCAGTGCAAGCCGTTTTATCTAGAATGTAGTTGATTCAATAAAGTAAATTGAACCAATTCCTGCTTTTGTTTGTCTTTGCATGTGCAAGATGAATGTAACTGAGAACAAAAGGATGAGACCTGTTACACCACGGTTTCTGTGAGAAATCAGAATGTTATGCGTACCGGCTGCCACAAATCACCACCACTTTCGGGTGCTGGTGGGTTACTACTAGCTGGCTGGAAGGGTTAGGCTGACAGTTGTCACACAATGTGGAATTAGACTTAGCTTCCCACAGCCTAGTGGTGCTGCCATCGGAATCCATCAGTCTCATTGGTATAATGAGAGCCAACACGACATGGCGACACCAACATTTGGTTAGGCACTGAATTATTGATCTCTCTGAGTTTCTCTGTCTCACTATGTGCTAAAGGCACCCCAATCCAATATATGAAGATGTCCATTGTATTGAGGATTTCCTCGTCAGCTAGACAGGCACCACCTATTTTAGACTGAAGGTTGTTCAAGCTTGAACCTCAAAAGGATTAATCCCCAACTGGTGTCCTTATATCTGAACTACTATATTTACCATGGCAAACCCGCAACAGGTGGTATTTGCAGTTAACATGAGGCCCCCCTTATTAATCATTAAGTAAATAATGGCCTTACAGCCAAGGGTTACTGCTGTGTTTGTAGTTGAGGCTCACGCAGCCTAAAGAACAGAATTGTTCTACACTTGGGTCAATGTTCCAGCAGTAGATGGGAACACAAATACATTTCATCATTATACCCACGCAAATACACCTGCATAATACAGAGCATATGCATGCATAGAAATTCTGCTATCTTTTCAAGAACACTAGACCGGGCTTGATGGCGCCCTCCCTTATACAACAATACATGTTAGGTAAGGTCCTCTGAGTAATGACTGTCCTACCTGGCCTCAATTGGCCACATCCTGATGCAGGCAACTTGGAGGTAGCTGAGGTTCGCCACTTATACATTGAGCTTGTAGTAATATATAGACTTTTAGTACAATTTGTAATGCAAACTTTAAATACAAACCCAGCATGCGCTGCTCCAGTACATCCGCACGCAGTCACACCAGGCATTGACCCTGCGATGGTGCATTCGATCATGGGAAAAATACCTGCCAAACATGAAGAATTTTCGTTTTGGCTAGCTTAAAAAATAAACATGCAGGAAATTGTATTTCCCCTTATGGGACCGTAAGATAAAGACAGAATTCTCACTTTGTGCTTGCCATTTGGATTGGTTCCCGCAGTGGATAACTGCAACACTTGGGGCATGGTATTTACCACGCTCTACACGACCTCACACAGTACACCAACACTTGCCAATCTTCCAGGGGTGTTAAAACAAATTTAAGATGAATATGGGGCTTCCCTCACCCTAGAATTGGGGATGTAATTAATGGGCAATTTTTCCACAGTAGCACTAGCAATGCGGATGCAGATCCAGGACATTCATGCACATTATCAAAAGTGTGAGCTTCCTAAAAGTATTGCCAAAAGCTATTTGAATATAGATAGGGATAGTTTGGGAACCTGACCAAGTAAACCACAATTACAAGGTAAATCCAATAAGGATTTGACCAAGCAAGCAGCTGAGCTGAGGGTTCTAAGAAACGCTGGGATAAGCATAAACAAACAATTAAAAAGGACAGGGGAGAATCTCCACATTCAGAGACCCCTAAAAAACATTGTAACTTAAGAAATAGGGATAATATAAAAACTCCTAATAGATATCAATATACTGATACACGTCAATCTTGTTACTTTCAGGACTAACCAGATCGACACAGTTAGAGAGGTGGGTGATCAGAACAACAGGCAGAGTATGTGAAGCCGAAAAAAGATTCACAATGCTTAGCAGACATTTTGATTAAAAAAGAAGATAACTTCCACAACAAAAACCCCAATTCAAAAAGACGAAGGTGGCAGCTATTTCTGCATGAAATGCCATGCAAGATGAGAATTTTATTGAAGAACAGGAACTGGGCACTGACTCTGCTAGACAGAGCAGCACAATAGTTTGCCATAATTTTCAAAAGAATCTGGAGGTGAAAACAACTGATGACTTTATAGAAGTCGAGACTGCCGACACGAGCATCTCCCCTCCCAATTGGGTGTATAAAATGAGAATACAATTAAAGGGAGACATTGAGTGCACAATTGACATCATGTTTTGGAAATTATAACTGCCCTTTATGACAATTTGTTGGCCGAAAAAGATTGGCCACCAGAATTCATCTGTGAAATTTCCTGGGGTAAGAGATCATTAAGCCTTCTTCTTGGCACAGGCTCCCGCACTGTATCGCAATCATGTTGGGTGGGATAAATATTCTCCCTACCACATAATACCAATTAGGTCTCAACTGCAGCCTCAACCTCAATATCCTATTAAGCATGAGGCTAAAACACTTCTAAGAGACATTCTCACACAACTAGAAAACCAGGGTGTAATTGAGTCTTGTGTTTCAACAATTTTAGGAAAGTTCCCTCTTTCTTGGCATGGTTACCCCCTTTTCTGCCTGATGTCAGTGTGTTTGAGTGTGTTCACTGGGATCCTGCTGACCAGGACCCCAGTGATTATGCTCTCTCTCCCAAAAGTCTGTATTTCACCCACAATTGGCACACTGGTGCCCCATTATTAGTCCCTAGTATGTGGTACCTGGGTACCTAGGGCGTTGGGGCTCCAGAGGTCCCTATGGCTGCAGCATATATGTTGCCACCCATAGGGAGCCCGAGGAAAGTGTTCTGCAAGACTGTCATTGCAGCCTGCTTGAAAAGGCGCAAGCACCCTTTCACTACCACCTTTTACTACACCAGGTCACTTATAAGTCACTCCTATGGCAGGCCTTCCAGCCCAGAGGGCAAGGTGCCAAGTACCTGTGTGTGAGGGCACCCCTGCACTAGCAGAGGTGCCCTCACGAACTCCAGGCCCATTTTCCCAGACTTCGTGAGTGAGGGGATGCCATTTTATGAGTGTACTGGACGTAGGTCGATACCTATGTGCAGCTACATAATAGTAACTCAGAACATAGGCATCTTTGATATCAAACATGTTGGAATCATACCCTAAGGCTTTTGCAAGCAATGGTTATATGATTCCATGCACTCTTGGGGCTCATTAGAGGACCCCAGGTATTGCCAATTGAGCCTTCTGAGGGTTTCCAAGCAGCCCAACCTGCTGCCACCCCCCAAACAGGTTTCTGCCCTCCTGTTGATTGAAAATCTCAAGCACAGGAAGGCAGAACAAAGGATTTCCTTTGGGAGAGGGGTGTTACACCCTCTCCCTTTGGAAATAGGTGTTACAGGCTTGGAAGGGGTAGCCTCCCAAAGCCACTGGAAATGCTTTGAAGGGCACATTTGGTGCCCTCCTTGCATAAACCAGTCTACACCAGTCCAGGGAACCCCAGTCCCTGCTCTGGCATGAAACTGGACCAAGGAAAGGGGACTGAGAACTCCCCTGTCCATCACTACCCTAGGGGTGGTGTTCAGAGCTTCTCCAGAAGGTCTCTTGGTTTTGCCAGCTTGGAGTCAAGGTTGGCAGGGAACTCTGGGAGCATCTGAGTGGCCAGTGCCAGCAAGTGATGTCAGAGCTGCCTCCTGATAAGTGGTCACCCAGCTAGGTGACCAATCCCCCTTTCAGGGCTATTTAGGGTCTCTCATTTGGGTAGTTCCTCGGATTTGGATTGCAAGACTCCATCAGGAATCCTCTGCACCCTCCATTTCGACTTCTGACCAAAGAAACTGCATCTGGACTCTTCAGGACCCTACTAGCTGCAAAAGAAGAAAGATGCCTTCTGCAGCGCTGTATCCATGGTTCCTTCCAGCAATCTTCCTTGGGGTGAAGGAGTCACTCCCATGCTTCTGCAGGCACCAACTTAAATGACGACCTGCTGCATAGATCACCTCTCCTGCTGAGCTGCATGGATCCTGCATCACGGGTGGTAGACTGAAGTGGTCCCGACTATCCTCTCTTCCAGCTGTCCACCTTGGGTGGAGGTAAGCCCTTTCCTGCCCATGCACTGCGTCCTTTGCAGCTGCAAGGCTTGTTGGCATTGTTTTCTCAAGATCTTCAGGCATCCTGAAGCTCCAGACCCCAGCACTCCTTCCTGTGATGCACAGCTCCCTGAGTTTTTCTCCGGTGGCGTGGGAGCCTTCTTCGTAGTGATGCATGGGCCTCTCCTGCGACTTTGGTGTCCCCATCCTGTGGGACTCCTGTGAGTGCTACCTGGTCTTCTGTGGGTCCTCTGTGTTGCTGAGGGCCCCCTCTGGCTCCCTCTTCTGGGTAGAATCCACTGGTCCTTCCTGATCCCGGCAGCACCATTTTCCACTAACCGCGAGCTGTGCATGCGCTAAGACTTGTTGGTGGACTCTGACGCAAACCCGACTGAAGTCCTCCTTCCAGAGTGGGACATCACCTGCATCTTCCAGGAACCCGACTTCATCTTCTTGGGTGCAGTGCTGACTCTTCCTCTTACCAAGTGGTTCACTTCTTGCACCTTCATCCTGGTGGGTAGGGGCTCCTGCCCTTTCTGGACTCTGCTGTGCTTCTTGGATGTGGTCTGTTTCACAGGTCTTCTTGTCCAGGAATCCACTGTTGGTGACTTGCAGACTCTTCTGGGTTTTGCAATACTTTCCTTTACTTTTTGTGTGTGTTCTGGGACACTTACTGTGATTTACTCCTGTTTTCATTGTTGCTGGGGTGGGTTTGGACTTTCCTAGTACTCCCCGCTCCACTCTACACACTACACTTACCTTACCTAGGTGGAGGACCGACTTTCGCATTCCAATTTCTTAGTATATGGTTTGTGCTCCCCCTAGGACCATTTCTCACTATGGTGATTTTCACTAATTGCACTGTTTTCTAACTGTTCTTATGTATATTACTGCATACTAATGCTTACCTCCTAAGGGAGTATAACCTCTGTGGTATGTTTGGTATTTTTGTCACCAAAATAAAGTACCTTTATTTTTGTAACACTGGATGTTTTCTTTCATGTGTGTAAGTACTAAGTGTGACTGCAGTAATATTGCATGAGCTTTGCATGTCACCTAGATAAGCCATGGGTGCTCATCCACAGCTACCGCTATAGAGCCTGGCTTCTAGACACTGACTACACTACTCTTATAAGGGATACCTGGACCTGGTATAAGGTGTAAGTACCATAGGACCCACCACAAAGCAGGCCAGCCTCCTACACCATGAACAATCCTCTATTTCCCGTTGCAAAACCAGACCTTTCATATACAATAATCTTAGAATACAGACACTTAAACAGTCATACACCCACATTTACAATTCAAAATGCACATAGCACAGCACTTATTAACAATATAGTGCACAAAAAATACAAAACAACATTAAATATTTCCAACTTCTTTTTATGCCAAAATATAGCACCTGAAAGTAGAGATTTAATAGCATTTATCACTTTAGGCTTACAGAAAATAGTAGACTCCCGCAGGGTTATAGAAACAGGCCTGGGTTGTTTTCAGGATGCATAACATCAATTTTACATGACATTGACCCCGAGGCGTGGTCCTTTATTCATGACATCTAAATAACGAATGATGCTCTCACCCAAAACCTGAAGCGGGTGGCCTGCATTTTTGTGGGATTTTGCTGAATCCGCCTACAAATTCAATTTCAAGAAACCAAAAATTTCCTTTCTCAGTGTCCTATTCTTAGGATACAAGATATCAGATATAGGCAAGAGCCTAGTGTCCCACATTCTATTAAAGTGCTCACAATTGCAATCACCAAATACCATAATGAAGCTGCAGTCTTTATTGGGCTTCTCAAAATTTGGCAGGACTTACATTTCAGATTATACACAACACATTAAACCATTATATGATTTAATACACCCAACTTTTCAAGCATATTTTGGACAGTTGAACACACACACATTCTCAGAGAGTTACAAAAGGACATGCTTGCAGCAAAACATTTACAAACAAGGGACATTAAGACACATTTGGTCATCACAGTAATTGCTGGTGCCATCAGTTTCACCTATGTAACATTTAATGAGGGTGATACTGTCCCTATTGCATACAAACTACACCTGTACTCCACATTTGAACAACAGTTTGCTCCCATAGAAATGATTCTGACTTCTGTTCAGATGGCTGTTATTAAAGAGAGGCCTCTGGCTCATGGATGACGCATTATTATTGTGTCTCCGATCCCAGCCTTCGAGGCTAGTACAAAGGCCAATATACCAAACGCTAAGGCATTACATCCACATTGGATCCAATGGGCAACATCTGAGACAGCCACTGATGTTGACTACATTGTTGACCCAACAGTACAAACTCAAGAATTCTTTCAGTATGAAATGGAATATCTAATACCAGCAAACACTTTGCCAATTGATCAATATCAAATAATTATTTACACTGATGGTTCAGCCCAACCAGCTGTAGGCACAAAACACCAATACTTCGCTGCTTGAGGTGCTTGAGTGGCTATCTGAAGGATGGTGAATTTCATCCACAAAACACTTACATGCAGACCTTAGGGGACTGCACTGCACAACTAGCAGAGCTTAAGGCTCTGGTCATGACACTAGAGCAAATGAATCCAGAACAGCTAACAGTGGTAGTCTGTGATTTGTGCTACTGCATATAGTCCTTCAATAAATATCTGCATTGTTGGCATCATAATGGGTTCAGAATTTCAAAAAGTAACACCATCAAACACAGGTTATTGCGGAGGAAAGTAGCAGACAAGCATGACAAGCAATTACCAAAGGCATATCCTGCCAATTATTCCTACTGCATAACTAGCCTAAATACTGTCTTAGTAACAATACCATGGGTAGGTGATCTTGTGATCCGCAACCAAGATCAAAGATCTGAGTTGATAAAAGTGCCACATGAGGGAGTTGCTTCTGCCCATGCTGATGTGGCGGCTACTATTTCCTTACTAAAAAATTGCTATTGGTGTCCAAGTCAATATACGTAGACAAAACAATATGTCCTTTGCTATGACATGTCAGGAAATAAAAGGGCCCACCATTAAACGCAGACACCCCTTCTAATTTCAAACAAACCACTACAATGTTTGTTTGTGGACCATTGCTGTCCACCGACACCTGATGGTGCACACAAATACATTAAAGTCACTGATGACTCATGCTCCAGATTTCTATGGGTATGACCACAGTGATCAGCTGACGCCCGAACTGTTTTTAAAGATTTGCAAGTCTTTATCCGTACATATGCAGTTGTGGCTTTCCACTTGGACCAGCGCCCTGCTTTTGCCTCAAGGGCATTCGGGGACACCATGGCTTTGTTAGGGGTTCAACTACATTTCTTGACCCCCTACCATCCCAGGGGTAACAGTGTAATGGAGCAGAAGAATCAAGACTTAAAGTAATCCTTAACAGCAAGACTATTAGGCACAGGTGGTGGTTGGCTTAGTCACCTGTATGGAGTCCAGAAAGTACTTAATAATCTGCACAGATGGTCCTTGGGAGGGCGCACCCCATATGAGGTGCTGTTTGGGACACAAATGTACGTTCCAGATCTTGATGGCTCTGGCGCGGAGGTGGCAGACACACCTTTTGACATAAATGAACGTGTCACTTGTGGGAAAGTACCATCTTGCCTGGCTTGTTACCCCATTTTTACATGTATAAAGTTTGTTTCTGCCTGTCTCACTGGGATCCTGCTAGCCAGGACCCCAGTGCTCATAGTTTGTGGCCTGAATGTGTGTACCTGTGTAGTGACTACCTGTGTCACTGAGGCTCTGCTAACCAGAATATCAGTGCTTATGCTCTCTGCCTTTAAAATTGTCACTATAGGCTAGTGACCATTTTTAAATTGGCACACCTGAACACCCTTATAATTCCCTAGTAGATGGTACCTAGGTACCCAGGATATTGGGGTTCCAGGTGATCTCTATGGGCTGCAGCATTTCTTTTGCTACCCATAGGGAGCTCAGACCAATCTTACACAGGACTGCCACTGCAGCCTGAGTGAAATAACACACACGTTATTTCACAGCCATTTTACACTGCATTTATGTAACTTATAAGTCACCTATATGTCTAACCCTCACTTAGTGAAGGTTGGGTGCAAACTTACTAAGCGTGAAGGCGCCCTTGCACCAGCAAAGGTGCCCCCACATTGTTCAGGGCAATTTCCCCGGATTTTGTGAGTGCGGGGACACCATTACATGCGTGCACTACATATAGGTCAATATCTATCTGTAGCTTCACAATGGTAAATCTGAATTTTGCCATGTAACATGTCTAAAATCATGGAATTGTCCCACCATGCCAAATCTGGTATTGGGGTGCCAATCCCATGCACCTGGGGCTCCACTATGGACCCCGGGTACTGCCAAACCAGCTCTCTGGGATTTTCTCTGCAGCTACCGCTGCAGCCACTCCACAGACAAGGTTCTGCCCTCCTGGGGTCTGGGGAGTCCAGTCACAGGAAGGCAGAACAAAGAATTTCCTCTGAGAGAGGGTGTCACACCCTCTCCCTTTGGAAATAGGTGTTAAGGGGTGGGGAGGAGTAGCCTCCCCCAGCCTCTGGAAATGCTTTGAAGGGCACAGATGGTGCCCTCCTTGCATAAGCCAGTCTACACCGGATCAGGGAACCCCCAGTCCCTGCTCTGGCGTGAAACTGAACAAAGGAAACTCCCCTGTCCATCACCACCCCAGGGGTGGTGCCCAGAGCTCCTCCACTGTGTCTCAGACCCTTGCCATTTTGAATCCAGGGGTGTGAGGGTACACTGGAGACCTCTGAGTGACCAGTGCCAGCAGGTGACGTCAGAGACCCCTCCTGATAGGTGCTTACCTGACTAGGTGGCCAATCCTCCTCTGAGGGCTATTTAGGGTCTCTCCAGTGGGCTTTTCCTCAGATAATGACTTGCAAGAATTCACCAGAGTTCCTCTGACCTCTCTCTTTGACTTCTGCCAAGGATCGACCGCTCACTGCTCCAGGGCACCTGCAAAACTGCAAAAAGTAGCAAGAAGACTACCAGCAACATTGTAGCGCCTAATCCTGTCGGCTTTCTCAACTGTTTCCTGGTGGTACGTGCTTTGAGGGCTGCCTGCCTTCATCCTGCACTGGAAGCCATGAAGAAATCTCCCGTGGATTGACGGAATCTTCCCCCTGCTCCAGCAGGCACCAAACTTCAGCAAACTGGGACTCTGGGACCCCTCTCATCCTGACGAACGTGGCCCCTGGAACACAGGTGGTAGACCCAAGTGGCCCAGACTGTCCAGTGGTACAACTGTCCAGATTCGGAGGAGGTAAGTCCTTGCCTCCCCTATCCAGACAGCAATCATGTGCACCCAGTGAACTGCAGCTGCTAGGGCTTCTCTGCACTTTTGCAAGGAATCGTTTGTGCACAGCCTAGCCCAGGTCCCCAGCACTCTGTCCTGCACTGCTCAACTCCCTGAGTTGACGTCCGGCTTCATAGGACCCTCTTTTGTAGTGTTGAGACGACTGCCATGCTCAGTCTTCTTGAACCCATGTTCAAGGACTTCTGTGGGTGCTGCCTTCTTGTGCATGGGCTCTCTGCATTGCTGAGGGCGACCTCTGTCTCCTCTCCCAAGTGGCAACATCCTGGTCCTTCCTGGGCCGGGGCAGCACCCTTTTTCTTCAACCACAACCTTTGCAGTTAGCAAGGCTTGTTTGTGGTCTTTCTCCAAAGAAGCAACTCTGCATCCTCCGGCACTCCGTGGGACATCTTCTACACAAAGGAGAAGTTCCTAGCACCTTTTGTTGTTGCAGAATCTTCAGCTTCTTCCATCCAGAGGCAGCCATTTTGCACCTTCATCCGGGGTTTAGTGGGCTCCTGCTCCCCCTGGAAACTTTCACAACTCTTGGACTTGGTCCCCTTCCTTTGCAGGTCCTCAGGTCCAGGAACCCGTCTTCGGTGATTTGCAGTCTGTTGTGGTCTTTGCAGAATCCTCTATCACAAGTTTAGTGTGTTTCTGGGAAGTAGTATCACTTTACTCCTACTTTTCAGGGTCTTGGGGTGGGGTATCTTGGACACCCTTAGTGTTTTCTTACACTCTTACAGTGACCCTCTACACACTACACTAGCCTAGGGGTCCATTCGTGGTTCTCATTCCACTTTCTTAGTATATGGTTTGTGTTGCCCCTTGGCCTATTGCATTCTTTTGTATTCTACAGTATTTGTACTACTTTCTGACTGTTTTACTTACCTGATTTTGGTTTGTGTGTATATTTTGTGTATTTTACTTACCTCCTAAGGGAGTATATCCTCTGAGATATTTTTGGCACATTGTCACTAAAATAAAGTACCTTTATTTTTAGTAACCTTGAGTATTGTGTTTCTTATTATATAGTACCTGTATGATATAAGTGGTATAGTAGGACCTTTGCATGTCTCCTAGTTCAGCCTAAGCTGCTCTGCCATAGCTACCTCTATCAGCCTAAACTGCTAGAACACTACTAATCTACTAATAAGGGATAACTGGATCTGGCACAAGGTGTAAGTACCATCAGGTACCCACTATAAGCCAGGCCAGCCTCCTACTCCACTGTCTTCCAGGAATTACAACAGTTCCTTGACAAATACACGTCTGCCTGTGACACCTCTTTGAGACTAAGGGATTTACCAATAACATCTACCAGCTGGATTCCATTAGTTGGGGATCTACTGTGAGAGAAGATTATTGTGAAAAAGGAGTTGGGCAATCATATCATACACCTGTTCCAGGCCTTGGAATACATGGTATTAGAACTGTTATTCTACCACTGCTGCCTGGACCAAAAGAAAATAGCTTTGTCTCCATTGATAACCTCAAACTACACCATGTGGCCGATCCTACACAGCAGACCTAGTGGGCTCCTGGGTAGTTCCCAAATCCTTTTACCCTACAGACCAGGAAGTTCCTCTACATGTTTCAAGCTGCAAGGCTTACACTTCCTTGAGCTTAGGGAGGGTAGGGAAATGATCTTTCATTAGTATCACTATATTCATCTGCAACAAGAAACAAGCAAAACAATTCATTGTGCTACTTTGCAACCCCTTGTGCCACATTATGCCTGTGTTGTGCATAATGTATGCAAGGGGGGAGTGGCGTTCTGGCGCAGGGAGGCTCAGAAAAATGGCGCAATGAAATTTACATAATTTCACTGCACCATTTTTCTGTCATGATTAACGCCTGCCCAGAACAGGCGTTAAAGTGACACACCCATTATATTCAATCTGCCTTCCTGTGCTTTTCTGCACTAGCATCAAAATGTTTGACGCTAGTATAGCAAAGCACCACAATAGCATCAAAAACGTTGATGCTATTGTGCTAATGACCGTGGTGCGTAGTATTGCAAATACGGCACAGCCATGGTGTTGTCAGGTGCCGATAAGGGGGCTCAAGGGGGGATTCATTTATGATGCACCACTTTCTTGTAAATATGCCACAAAGTCCGTCAAGACTTGACCCTAGTGAACATTTAAACCTTACCAGTTCCTAATTGATTATTTGGGATAAAGTGTCTTTGATACATTTGGCACAATGGAGTTTCTTCAAATTCCATATAACTTTCTTAAAATGATGTAATAACTCCTGGGGTTGTTTCTGATGACTGGGATGACAATACTGGTGATTATATGCTATCTGAATTGAAGTAATTTACTGTATTTGAAAGTGGAGATATTTACCAAATGAAAGAACATTATGGTGATATATTCTGTTACAATTATATTGGCCATTTCCTTCAAAGAGCATGTACCCAAAAGACTATCTTTTATAGTACCCAGTGGGAACATTGTCCTACCCCACCAGTGGGGAGTTCTAAAACATATATGGATAAGTTTAGATATATTTCTAGGTATAATGTCCTGTTATTTTAAATTGCCATTAATGGAAATGCACAATATATTGTTAACTGATACAAAATTGATTTATTCTGATTCCTTTGTTTCCTGATTAGCTATAGAAAGCTATGAGTATTGGATGAAGTCGATTGACTTAATGAGTGTTTGTGGAACAGCAGATACTGGCAAGGGAAGCTTTATTTAGAGCATTCCTGATACCTTTCCAAATTATATTTTTAAAGGACACGGGCCTTCATTATGACCCTGGCGGTCTAGGGACCATCAGGGTCATGGTCGCGGTCGGACCGCTGCCAAAGTGGCTGTCTGACCACGACATTACAACCAAGGCATTACCGCCACGGTCGGACTGCTGGCACCGCCACAGTTGGCCACCTGGCAGTGCCGACGATCCCAATCCGCCACTCTCTCCACCAGCATTTACATGGCGGTTTCACTGCCATGTTAAGGCTGGCAGACAGTGATTTGTGCAACGGGTGCTGTTGGACCCGATGCACAACAGCATTACCGCTGGCTCTATTATGAGCCGGCATCAATGTTGTTGTGCGTTTCCTGCTGGGCCAGAGGGCGTAAACTGTGTTTCTGCCTGCTGACCCAGCGGGAAACTCGTAACAGGACCGGCAGGAAGAAGGCTGACCGCGGAGTTTGGCGGACAGCTTTTTCGCCCGACAAACTCGAAATTAGGGCTACAGTGTACCAGACAAGTTGTTTAGGTTTGGCAAAAATTAAAGGATTTGAATGTGCCCAGCACCCCCACTTCCGCAACACAAAATGTTACAAATGGCACAAATGTATTAATGCAACTGAAGAACAGCTCAATGGGTGGGTCTAAAATGGAACATTTAAACTTGTTCAAGTCCTGGAGGGTGGTTAATATGGCCAGTAGACACAAATGGTGTGCGTTTTGTGAACTCCACAGGGGCTTTTAAAGTGACTGTGTCATCAGAACATTTGGGCATTGTGACAACATATACTGTAGGAAAATTATGCCAGTAATGGTTAAAATGTTCCTCACTAGATGCTGTAAGAGAACACCTGAGTCTCCTGTCGACTAATACAGACTTACAAGACTTTCTGTTAGGCTCCAGAAGACAACATAAAAAATGCTTGTTATATGTAATTTAAAATTAAATTTGGAAACTTTCACAAGAAGAAGCTCAATTAATACAAATAGATCAGGAAAATGTACAGAAACCATTAGCCATTGTGAATAATGGGATTAACCCCTTGCCTGATCGCATGTACGCTCTGAAAAACATAATTTCTTCTGCAATTGACATTATGCAAACTGACATGCCATCCTTACACCGTACACAGAGTCAACTTAGGTTCATTATGCAGTTTGGTTGGACACTACAGACATTGGAAAATGGTCTTGTTCCATGGCATTACATCAGTGCTGAGGACCTGTTTAATTAATTTAATTTGATGTGATAACAACAAACAATGGTTAAGAAAGAAACTACTTATGTTATGCTGAACATTGCAAAAATTAGAAAATTTGACTTTTACTGTGGCAGAAATACCAACTGCAGTCTGACTAATTCATGGGGTTATCAATCTGCCTGTTTCAACACTCCAATTCACATCCTGTTTGAAACATATTCCTGTAGGCAGATACAAAAGGCTGGGAGATAGTTACATTCATGAGGTGTGGGAGCTACCCTTCTTGTACAAATGTTTCAATGGCATGAAAGAGGTCTTTCTTAGTGGCAGCGAATGCAAGATGTCTGTGAGCCATTCAATGGTTTGCAAACAGTTTTTCTTGCACGGAGCATGCAATGTTTCTGCTGCAAACTTGACTTGTTATCGGACGGGAGTTCCTGTCCTCTTGATTTGAGCAGCATTCGAGGTGCTCTCCAATGGAATTTATGTACTTCTAAACAGCAAGAGCTGTTGTGGAATGCGATCCGGAATTGCCTACATAGTTTTGGTCTCCCAAATTGTAACTTGAAGTGGTAACATCCTTTTTCCCCCTATGCAACAGACAAAAGTAGCAGACATCTGGCCTCATATTGCTACTTTTTACAAGCTGAGCAGATTAAAAGCTCTATTGTTTCAGAAACATGTAGCTCTGACATCTGCCCGCAAGACCTGTGTGCTCCACGTTGAGGGTTCGGTCGCTTCCATAAGCCTCCTATGAGCTGCCCTTTGTGGATCAAGTGGCTCTGGGCATTTCAACATCTGGCACTATATAGAATACTGCCACCTTTGCTGATGCTGAGATCTTGCACCACAAGCGGTCCTTGGTTTTCCTTGGCATCAATTTGGTTGCATTAACATCTGCAGAAGTAGGATCTTTCTTTGATTCAATTGTCCTGGATATAATTGGCAATTTTCAAAGTGACAAAGCCTTTTAAATATGATATTCATCTTTTACCAATGAGATCGTCCTGTTTTGAATTGACCGTTTTAGTTTGGCCTGCTTCACTGTACTTGCTTGTCAATTTGGACATTTATATATTTGCTTCCTTTTATTGTAGTACTGATTGGGTTTTCCTTTACACTTTGAACCGACAAGGGGAAGGTGTTGTGAGGTTATTTTAATCAGCTTTTCTGGGCAGGTTATTTTAGCCATAGGCCTGCAGCTTTTGCCCTTTAGCCTAATAACAATTTATTTTATTAATTTTATTTTCTGAGAAGAAGCTTCATTCCGCAGTGGTGTTTTTTTTTTTTTTTCACACACTCTTAGCCGAGGAACTGTTTTCAATCTAACATTCTTGTTCTGTACTCTGCTCAAGGCTGTACTCGATATTGTTGCCAGTCTAAAGTGTAACACCACAATCTTTGCCACTTCATGAGAAACATACATGTTTTTATGTTATGGCAGTTTTCTCAGAATGCCAACAGTTTTTTTCATAAAACATCCCTCTGACCCCTATACGTCAGAAGAAGGGTTCCAGCCAGAAAACTGCTGCTGCATGTTGTAGCTTCATTTCAGCTGTCTGCTGAGACTTGACATCTTTTCTGCCTACATGGGAGAGGACTCTCAGTAGACCAACAGCTCTCTTTGCTACTACCATATTCAGGGATGGTTTCTTCCTAGGGATCCTGAAGGGCGGATTAGGGCAAACAATGCTATGCAATGGTAGTACCTTAGTGGCGTAGGTAGGGATTCCAAACCTTAGCATTATGACACCATGGTAGGACTTTTCTTATGTTTCACTTTCTTTGTCACTGCATTGCTATTATTATGTTTTATCATCCTAATCATTGCACTACATGCCATTTTATCTAGAACACAGTTGATTCAATAAAGTAAATTGAACCAATTCCTGCTTTTGTTTGTCTTTGTAAGTGTGAGACAAATGTAACTGAAAGAAAAGGATGATATTTGTTACACCACAATCTCCCTGTGAAATCAGAATGTCATGCGCACTGCTGCCACAAATCACCACTACTTTCAGGTGCTGGTGAGGTACTGCTAACTGGCCAGAAGGGTTAGGAATCAGACTTAGCTCCCCATAACTCAGTGGTGCTGCTGCCTAAATCTAGCAGTCTCATTGGTGTAATGAAAGCCAACACGACAATACATGGAATTAACAGTCAATACTATTGAAAGAGAGTAGAAATAATCAAATCAGATCCAGTTATGTTTATCAATTTGAAATTGATTATTTATTCTTTTCAACATCATTTAGGTCTCTCGTGTACATATGGCAAACGTCATGTAAACATGTGCTTTGTCATTGTTATTGTATCTTCAGGTCATATACTGTGTGTTTCAAACATTTTGTTTTTAAAATACTGGGAAAAGATAAAAAGGCAAAAACAAAACAGTTTCCACTTAAAAAAAAATGGACAAAATCACAGTCCACTTTGTGCATTAACACTTGATTTTGTCTATACTTTTTAGCTGAAAATTGCCAAAAAAATAACTGGATCTAATTCAATTATTTTGTAATCTCTATCCCACTATTTAGAGGACCAGTCGCATATCTTTATTGTCTTTCACTGTAGTTCTTTCTGGGACAGAGGAGTATTCAATTGGGTAGCACTTTGTTTGCTGGTCCACCTTCACAATTGTCTGGATTTGAATAATTATACATAGACAACAATGTATGCTGTATGGAATTAACAGACAATGCCATAAACCAAAGACGTTATATGCTACAATACATAGATAAAAAATACTTAGAATTTGTACTCATCCATATTAGCTCCTGAAAGTTGACTACATAACCAGTGTTAGCACCTGATTGTAGATATAAACACAGAATTCCCACCAGAAATACCAAGGGTCAGACCTCAAGTTAACCCCAAAAGTAACCGCAAAATCCTTCTAGATACCATCTTTAATGGACTGAATAACAGTACAGTACATGAGTACCTAAAGCAGCAAGTCAGCACATTACCCCAATTGCACAAACTATCATCGATAATAGTACATACATCTGTCCTATTGGAAGCATTATAAAATATGTGACATCACCAGAATATGTCATTTCTCCAGGTAATTACGTCATAATAACTTCAATCATCACAAAACAAAGCATGTTCTTGCTCCAATGGCTAAACATAATCACTCCATGTACGCACCACATGGATGGGCTCCATTCTCCATTTTACATAATGTCCCTCCAATATTGACAATGTTCCATTAACCATACATGCACATTTTCTATAGTATGAGAGTTCAGGAATTTGTGAGTAAACATACAGAGATAGTTTTAATTTTTTTTCACTAAAGACACCCTGATCATGAAGATCATAGGGCCTCATTAACAAGGAAATGACGCAGCGTGGTGCTGTAAGCCAGCTTGCTGCGCTGGGATTCGTCATTTCGGAAGTGCAGGGATGCATTGTATTTACAGAAATATGATGCATCCCTGTACTTTCCTCTGCGCTGGCGTACAAACTGCTTCCTAGGGCCAATGCAGTACCCTTGCGTCATGGTGCAAGGGTGTCCGCATTGCAGGGATGATTGTTTATGTGCGGGAAGGGACACCTTCCTGCACATAATCAATCATTAATGTTTTTTTCCGCTTTCTATGTATGCCGCAGGATGCAGCACACATGGAAAGAAGACAAAATAGGCGCTGCACCACTTTAACACCATCCCTGGGGTGGGATCATTTAGAGATTAGGAGCAGGGACACTGCTGTAAATATGTGGTCCCCTTGCTCTATTTAGAGTGAGGCAAGTGCAGGGTTTATACTTGCTGTCATTGAAGTCTTAACTTGCCATACCAGTGTAAATCTTTGACCAGGCAGCTTGTCCACAACAGTCTTTTCAACTCTTTGTGGCATTTGCCCCACAGGATGACCATCCTTCAATTTACGTACTACGGACCTCTATCAGAGGAGTGGAAGTCCCAGATAGTAAGAGTGATCCCCATGCACATAGAAGAATCTCCTTGTGTGTCATGGCCATTCTTTTTATTAATTTCTTTGTTTCTTTAAAAAAAACAAAAAACAAAAAAACATAAACGGGTGCATCAAACATGGTGCCCACTCAGTAAAGGATCAGTGCCATCATTGGAGCTGCCACAGCAGTGGCCTTGCTGAAGGCATGGGGATACTAGCCTTCCTGGTGGGAAACTCTAAATATGGTGGACGGCCCTCCACCAAAGATGGGGGAGGCCATAGCTTCCTCTGACCTGGCTGGCAAGCAAGCTTCTCAGTAGTCTTCGAATGAGCGGCTCAGACACAAAAAACACGAGTGCACAATCACTAATCAATGTTCATATAGGTACATGCACAGATAGAAAACACTGAACAGGCAAATCACCATTCACTAATGCAAAGAGACTCACTACACATAAGTACATCCTTGGGTAGGTAAGCTCATTCTACATAAGAACAAGGCATGCAATAACACAGGCATACAGGGAGACACAGGCTCAAACATAGAAACACATAATTAAATATAAACAGACACAGACAGACAAAGCACAGCCAATCACACAAAAAAGATACACATGAAGGCACATGAATAGAGGAAAGCAGACTGACTCACGAAAACACGGCTACACACAGGTACACACACACAAACTTATTGTCCATGACCATGTTAAGGTTTCTTGTGTTCCCATTAAGTCAGTTGTACTGTCATACTGTGCCAAATTGTAACTGTCTTTTGGCTGCTTTCTCTGAATCAGCGCCTATTCAAGCGGATCCAATTTGCAAGAGTGTGCTGCTTACTCTGGAGTTATAGCCTCATGGAAAGCTGGCCATGAGTGTACTATCTCTTCATCGCTGTCTGGAGACGTCCTGCAATTTATGGTGTGAGGGTCTAGGGAAAAGGACTCACCATATGATTGTCCTTAGGGAGGGCTGATCATGGCACCACATAATGGTGAGACCCAGTTGGACAAGTGCATAGTCTTACACGGACATGTCAGGACTGTTTGGGCGCCTGAAAAAAGCTTCACCAAACAGCACACCATTCAATGCATGCCGGTCAGAGCCCAAAACTCAAGATGGTCTGGTGTCAGAAGCAAAGGGACACTGCCCTCTCTCTCGCTGATGTGAAAGCAACAGTTCATCTTGTTTTTGACACTGAACTGAGGGATGGATTTTGAAAATAGAAGGCAAGGCAGTGGACATTTAGACTACAAAAAGACATTGTGTTAAAAAAGAATGTAAATTATAGAGGACGTTTCATTGTCAACAGAGTAAGGAATGTCTAAACCCCACAAGGTCCAATAGCTTATTCATATTGCATCAATAGAAATCACATGATTTTGTTTTCTAGGTATTTCGAGGTGAGGCCTTGTATCTGGGGAATTATGCTGATGAATTGTTTTCAGATGAGGTCATTGGATAATTAATATCTAGGGAGGATCCTGGAAAATGACAGAAAACATACCCAAGGGACGCCTTAACGATCTCCTTAGTGGAACTAGATTGGGCTTAAATACCGGTGCTTGCCACTGTCTCATCCCATGCTGTATGCTAGATAAGAGTCTGAAATTAAGTATTAATGTCAATTAGAGTATTACATTAGGTAAAATTCTGAATGTTCAATTGAAAATTGGTTGCAAGAGAGGGGCTCGCATTCCTTAAAGGAAGGGAAAGGCGAAGCATCCGTGAATGTGATTGATTACATAGGTGTATGATGCTGCTCTCTTATATCACAGAGAATAAATCTACATGAGATAAACATGACATTCTACTGGTGAGTATACTATTCTTTCCGCTACTTGTTTGTGACTTTAGAAGGGTGGCTTATTAAAGGTAAAGATGCATTCTCTCATGCAATAAAGTAGCATAATCTATTACTTCAAAAGTTGAAAGACAATAATATTTACATAGTGATATATATTAGTATGTTGTGGAACAAAATGCTAATCGGGCACGCTAAATGAGACATGAAATATGGTGTTTTGTATGAGTATAGAATAGAGAATTCAATCCGAACATAACAATTTTACATTTATAGTACTGTTAGTACTGAACTCCACACAAGTAATATACTTTATGTTATGTTTTGTCATATTATCATTTTGGAAAGCCCAGAAGCAGACCAGGGTGGAGGCAGGAGACAGACAACGAGGACGTTCTTGGTAAGGTTATTAGCAAAGTTGGGACGAGTGAGATGCGGAGGCATTGGTGATCAGAAACATTTGCTGATCAGGTGATAGCTAGTTTAAGTTATGTCCATTTGCAGGACTGTGGCTAGTCATGGGTGGCCCATGGACCAAACAGGGAAAAGGCAACAAAAGATATTGAAGTGAAGCGATCAGCATAGGTGGGAATGGTGTAAATAATATAAGGAGGGGATGTTGTTTGGATGCTCGTAGTTAAGATATAAACATTCGATAAAATGGTGGACGGAGAAAGCGTAGCCTTGCGAGATTAAAGAGCTGGCAGTGAAGCGATTAGCATGAATTGGTGGTGAGGTGATCCACAACACAAGTGTGTCAGACTGAAAGCATTTCACGCTAATGGGTGAGAAGGAGGACGGGTCAGTCCAAGGAGCATGCCAGGGAGAGGTAATGGAAGATGTTATGGACTGATCTTTGTGAACACTTAATAGTGTCTCGATGCAATGATTATGCCTAAGAGTAGCAAGGATAGCCAATGAGTAATACAGGACTAGTCAGTTTACCAAAACATGAGTTGTGTAACTCATCCCGAGCACGCAGTACTGAATTGTTAATAGTGCTATTAAGAAATTGTATAATAGTTCTTTAGTGAGCCAAGGCTAAAATGAGTTGTTTGGTACGGCGACCTCACATAATTTTGAAAAGATGAACCGTGGGAGTGGTAGGAACTTTGGAAAGCACGAATGCGGCATGTATGTGCCTATTTGACGTTGAAGGTTCGTAGATCAAGAACAGACAGATGCTTGTTCACAAGCAGATCACATTGTTCCGGCTAGAGACAGTTTTGTGAGCCAGCACTTCCACCCTTAGAGCAGGAGTGAGTAGGCAGACATTTCACAATGAGCGAAAGCACCTGCATAGGCATGTAATGAGTTGGAAAGTGTGCAGTTACAAGGTTTTATCCAAAAAACAGGTTTGACCTGGTCAGAAGTTTTACCTTCAGACCTAGTCCCTGATGTAGAGTTTGGTGGATGTGTTACAAATACCCTGTCCTCTGTATTATGCTTCCCAAAGGATATAACAGAATTGTAATACGGGGGAGCGAATATCCCTCACGTTTGTGGCGGACTAACCTACATCTACAAAACTCTAAATCAGGCCCAAAGTCTCAAAAATGAAGTTAAATATTGTTCCCTGGGCGAGGAAGCTGGCTGCAGCTCAAGAGAATTGGATAGCTTTTGGCTGTGGTGGGAAAGCTCAAAGCAAGAGAATTTAGAATTGTGTTCACAAGGAAGTGCCCTTATTGGCTGTATATGTGTGGCATCTTTGCCTGGTCAAGATTTCTAAATTCACACTTGGTAACTGTTTTTGGATCCTGGAATCCTTTATTTGGGGGCAAGGCTGCAGGCTGTAGCCAAAAAAGGCTTCACACATAACAGGTCAGACTAACATAACTTGTTATTCATTCCCACATTCCCGCAAAGAAACATTTTGTCATTACATTTTGAGGGCTTTTTGAGCTTGGCAGCAGTCATTCTTTGTGTGCCACCCAGTGGAAAAAGTTATTTGTTCGTCAGTGCAGCTGCTATAAATGTCTACGTCCTAATGTATTGAGAAAAGGATAACTGTTATTATGGTACTCCTCCAAAATGTGTGCACTATTTCACAAAGCTGATGATAGGGAGGCCTTACTCTGCGGATGCAGGTAACTTTAAATTAAATGGCAGTCTGCTGTCAGCGAGCAGCACTGCCTCAGTGCAAGCAAAACAATTTGATCTTAAAGAAAATGGCACTCATTTCTAGAGATGTATGTTGTGCCAATGGGGATACCTATCTTATTTAATGGATTTTCCTGTTTGCCCACAAAGGGCATGGAATATCATTCATGAGCAAACTTAAACTATGTCAATGTCACGGATGGGCATTCTTAAACTTGGCTGCTGTGGTCTATGAGGCCACATATCTTCTCTCGTGATGTCCAGCTGAATCGCATTTGGTGTAGAGGTGGGCAAGCCAACAAATTAACAGGGCAAGTTGAGTCAAATCTGAGCCAAGAGTTTGGCTTGGCTCTCAGAGCATGTGAATGAAATCATAAAAATAAAGTCTCTTCAAAATTCAATAAGTGTATTTCTCTAACATGTGGAAGCTTTTACATTCATATGTCACATTATAGCACTTCATCGAAAATTAGATATTAAAAGAGACAGTTTTTAAATGGGAGTTTATAACTATTCTTACATACCCCATCCTGGTGACAATACTATTAGTGAACTAAGAGGCAAGACAGTTGTCATGTAAACCTAGTATGTGGCCCTTCTTGTTTTATGCAGAGAATTTTTTAATAACCTTTTAATTCATTTTGAAAACTGCTGCTGGGAATTCTGTTGTTGGGGGTAGTATACTTTGAGGGGAAGTGAGGATTTTGCACTGCTCATTTTGCACATTGAGAGCCATTCTAGTTGTCACGTCTGGCTCACCCTAAATGAAGGATGCAGTGCAGACACACCGCAGATGAACGCAGTGGGCATGCTGCTGGGGTGCCAAAGGCACACCTAAGACAAGCCTGTCTGTGCCTGTCCGAGCACTTCTAGGACCAGGAGCCAAGTATGCTGCCCCTTTTCATTGTGCCAACTGTTGCCACACCAAATAGCACTATCCGACTCCTGAATGCACTCCATTGACTCCCTCCAACCCTCATGGTCCTGTAATAACTGTGGATGGTCCTTTCAGTCTGTCCTGAGTCAGCTCTACACTCCCATGTTCAGTCTGGCATTTCTATCCGGTCAACTGCCACTCCTAGGCCACCCGTAAGATGGATATATTTGGCTTCTTACCTGAGTCTGTACTGTTTCTCACTTAAACATGGCTATCAGAGGAGTCTGGGCCTGATGTTGTCCAAGCCCTCCTTTCTGATGACCATATCTGAAGGCTAGATAGGCAGGACAAATGTGATGGTGGGATTGAGATTTGGCTAGATGTCATGGAAGCATCAAAACCTGATCCTTTGGATCATGTCACCTTGGCCACTCACCAGTTTAATGAGTGGATTGCCAAATCATTGGATGGCAATAAAATATTTGGTGGGTCAAAAAGTCCCCTTGATTTAATGCCCATTTAATGTCTATGAAGGAGTGTAAGCGACTAGAGAGAAAATGGATAAGGACCTGTGATGAGACTAGTAAATCTGAATATAGGAAATCCATCAGAGTTTACTATGCAGAAATAAAAGTGTCTCAAGCTGCCTACTTCTCCACTAAAATCACTAACTCTTCTAACTCTCTGTTTCAATCAATGATAGGTCCTCAGTAGGCAGGTAACGTAGGTTTTTTGATAAAGTCTTAGTTAGAGGGCACAGGTGTAAATCTGTATCAACGCCCCACCAGGAGCAGCATCCTGCTGCTCAGCCCACTTTTTCCAACTGATTTCTCCAGGCATACATAAACATTTTATGACATCACACACACCCTGGCTGAGCAGCAGGCATCAGGGAAACTAGGGAGAGAGAATACATTATACCTAAATCAGGATGCAATACTCTCTTTAAGAGATTCTTAAGATTCTCAAGGGTATCACGGAGCCTCCAAAACTTAGCTTCACTCCAGATGCCTCTGTTGAGCATAGCAACAATTTGGCATGTTTTTTTCAGAAGAACATTATGGATATTTATTCCTCTTTCCCTGATATGTCTAACCTGGTGGATTCCTTTAGCAAATCTCTTCTAGATTACCAAGATGGCTCTCTCATGGGCTTCCCAAACTTCAATGTTACCCTTGTAAAAGATCTTTTAAATACAGTAAAATCAGGTTCTCCCTTGGACACTGCCTCTCTCCATATTCTCTGCCAAGGGTCTGAATACATTCCCTCTGTGTTGACAGAGCTGTAAAACCTTTCCTTCTCTTGTGGGCAGGTTCCTCATCATTGAAAGCACACAACAGTCAAGCCACTTTTAAAGAAACCCAACCTTGACCCCCTTTGCCTGAGTAACTGCAGACCAATCTCCTTGTTACAGCAGTCTCCAAGCTTTTAGAAAAACATGTCAACAAAATTCATTACGTATTCCTTGAATCTAAGGAACTTCTCCATCCCACCCAAATGGGTTTCTGACTACAACGCAGCATTGAACCAACACTGCTGCCAGTGGCCAAGGAACGTAGACATATTCTGCATCAAGGAGGATCTGCAGCCATAATCCTTTTTTACTTTAGTTCAGTACAAGACCCTATTCATTATGCATAGGACAATCAATAAAAAATGTTCTTCACTGTTAAGACTTTTATCCTCCCCATATTTGCCTGGGAGACCATTCAGATCCTCTTCAGCTCATCTAATAAAGGTCCCTAAGTTCCGTAGATCCAAATGGGGTGGCCAATCCACTTCTTTTTTGGAGCCTGAACTTTGTAATACCCTACCTCTGGGATTACGCCTGCATGAACTTCCCTTCTGTAAAGTCTGGCTACTAATCCCCTTACAGCTACCGATGACTAATGATGTCTGTTTGCAGCGCTGGGAGGACTCCAGATAGCCATCCGCTATATAAAAAAACCCAGAATAGAATAGCATATTCAATCAAACACATTAGGTTTTTACAGAGCTGGTCTTCTTAAATTGTGAAGAAAAAGGAGGATCACTAAAACAAATATTTAGGATCACACAATTTGGTTAAGCTGGGAAATTGCGACAAGGACCATACATTTATAGCTCACAAAATTATATATAGAATAGACTTTTAAGACATTTGGATTTTTGTAGTTGAGAACCTGTTACTGGAGGTTTACTAAGACCACATCAATGTACATATTGCTTTATTTTAGTAGTTTCCATCTCAAGGGTCACTGTGAATTATTGACTTTCAGCTAGTTTCTCAGACTTTGCATAAACTTTTCAAATATGGACAATACTAAACATTCTATTGTACTGAAACAGAAACTTTTTGACGGGGGTACCCAAAGAAACTTATCATCCATTCTTACAAACAAGCACAATTCTATGACGGGAAAGTGTGTTTTTGCCAAAGCCTGAGATACAAGATAAGGATAACATTGTGTGACCAAATACAGTAATATCTCCAATAGAATAAACATTCTCATTTTTATCCGGCACAATTTGAAATTTGATTTAGAAAATTCTATCTTTGCTTTTCAGAGAAACAGAAACATCAGGGATAGGCTTGAATGAGCCCTTCCGCTGATTAAACATCACAAATAAATTACTTGGACTGAGAGAACTAGCCATAAAAGCAGCTATAGATGTAGCTATTGCCATGCCTGCACAGCTGCAAAGGAAACATGCTGCTATACATACCAGAAGAAACAATTTAATCTAAAGAACTTTACAAAGTGCCATTTATCCAACATTATATACTTAATTCTGTACCCTTTTGATAAACAGTAGATTGGTGAAAGAGGCAGAGAATTACAAGTTCCTTTCAGTGAACAAAGGTCAGCTGTTAGGACAGCCTTTTTGGTGAGTTGTTGCATGGATATGGTACATAAAGACACTGACCTGAAAGAGGGGAGAAAAGTAAGTGCAAAGGAGCAGGTAGCAACCTTATGAAAAAAGACTAGTGAGTGAGTCTTTTTTTTAATTTTTATTAAATACCCATTGTTCGGGTCTTAATGGGACAATTCATTGAGATTATAAGTTTTCCCTGGGTTGAATTGTAGCAGCTGCTCTCTGCATTTAGGTCTGCCCCATAAGCACCTTTTTAAGTCTAGCAGTACATGTCATATAGAGGAGTGAACTACTATTGTTGCATATTTGTAGATCATTGTGCTCTGTGGGTTGTATATTTCTCACGTCATCATGCTGATTCTTTTATCTGAGAAAATTTGCCATCTGTATCCCTGGCACTATACTGTGCCACTAGGTCATTTAGGGCCAGATGTAGGAAGCATTTTGCATGGTGCAAACTGCGAAAATCGCAGTTTGCGCTGTGCAAAATGCCGATCGCGATGCTCATTCACAATTTGCGAGTCGGTACCGACTCGCAAATTGTGAATGCGACTCGCAAATAGGAAGGGGTGTTCCCTTCCTATTTGCGACTCGCATCGCTATGCTAAATTGCTTTGTGACCGCAAACGCGGTTGCAAAGCAATTCGCAGTTACCACCAGTGTCACACTGGTGGTAACCCATTCGCAAAAGGGAAGGGGTCCCCATGGGACTCCTTCCCCTTTGTGAATGTTGCCAAAAAGGGTTTTTCAGAGCAGGCAGTGGTCCAATGGACCACTGCCTACTCTGAAAATCCGAAAACAAATGGTTTTGATATTTTTTTTATTTTACAACTCGTTTTCCTTTAAGGAAAACGGGCTGCAAAATAAAAAAAATAAAAAACTGCTTTATTTAAAAAGCAGTCACAGACTTGGAGGTCTGCTGTCTTCAGCAGGCCACCATCCCTGTGAGTGCAGGGAATCGCTAGGGGGTCACAAAATGCGACCCCATAGCGATTCCCTGTTCTGCATCAGGATTTGCGATTCGGAAATTGCATGTCACACTGACTCGCAATTTCAGAATCTCAAATTCTGACCTTGCTACATCTGGCCTTAAATTAGCAGTCTAGTCCACCAGTGCTCTCTATTTGTGCAATACTATTATATTGGAGAAATTATGCCTTAAGGTTTTTTGGCATTTATTCTTTCTACTTGGCTGTCAGATCAGATCAACAGTATTATATTTCAGTATTATGTGCCTTGTATTTTGAAGTCTGCATTGTAGTTTCTGTTAGACCTGGCATCCTTGGCATGGCTTCCCCATAATCTTTTACATTCGGACCTCCTGTTTTTGCTGACTTTGTTTTTGCTGGTGTTAGAAATCTGTGCACGTTACCACTGCTAACCGGTGCTAAAATGCTTGTGCGCTCTGCTCAAAACATGGTAAATAAAATATGCTGATTGGCATATTTAATTTACTCACAAGCCCCAAGTAAAGTGCACTACAGGTGTCCAGGGTCTATACATTAAATACTTCTAGTGGGCTGCACCATGGATTCTGCCACCCACTTAAGTAGCCCGTTAAACTTGTCCCGTTGCAGAGCCTGTGTGTGCAGTTTTAAAATGCCATTTCGATTTGGTTAAATAAACCTTCTGCCATGCCCAAACCTTCATTTTTAATATGGATGTCACCCCTTAGGTAGGCCCTGGACGGGCCTAGGACAGGGTGCAGTGTGTTTAAAAAGTTCAATGTTTAAGTTTTACATGTCCTGGTAGTGAAAAACTAAATTTTTCACTACTGCAAAGCCTATCTCTTTACATGATAGCATTGGAGTTACTTTATTAAAGTTTAGAAGTGCAGTTTCCAAATGGAAAGATATCCTTGGTTTCTGTTTGTTGTCTCTGGAGTCCTAATTTAAAATCCTAACCTATGGTGAAAGCAAATTTAAAAAGTAAGTTCTGAAAATGCCACTTTTAGAAAGTCATACTCTTGCCCTAGCTGTTTAATGCCTGCAGCCTGTCTCTGGCCGCATAACTGGGTGTAGTTGGCAGTTGGGCTTTGTGAATTCCTCCTAGACAGCCACAAATAATCAGAGCTTATTTGTGACTGGATGGAACATCACTGGCATGATGGAAGAGAGGATCTGGGCTCAGTTTTACTTAAACCTGAATAAGCTATGTCCTTCCTCCACATAAAGGGCTGCATGCCCCCCTGTGGTGAGTCTGGAGCCAGGAGGGCAGCGCATCTGTGCACTTCAAAGGCATGGCTCTGGATGCTTCTCCCTGCTTCAAAGGCACAACTGTGTATAAAAGAAGGACCTCAGACACCACCACTTCAGCACACTTCTGGACTTATGAATACTCTGCCAGGAAGAAACACTGCTGTGCTGCTACAAAGACTGCCACTCTGCTGGACTGCTACTTTGGAAGAGCTGTCGCCTTGCTGTGCTGACCTGTGGCCCTCTGCCTGGGGAAGAAGAACTGAACCTGCAACTCCATTTTTAACCCAGTACCCCGGAGTGACTCAAAAGGCTAGTCTGCTGGCCTCCTGATCTGAGCCTCAGGAACATAACAGGGTCCCCCACAGCTCCTGGACACATCTTCAATGAGTTCCTGACCCCCAAGAGGTGCCTTTCAGGTCCTGGGCACTTGGTGTGGCGTTCAATCTCTTAAATTCAAGCTTTTGGCCTCTTTGCAACCGCAAACCGTTTGTACCAGAACCACACAACTCACACAGAAAATCAGTGCCAACCATTGAAAGTTCTTCTTTTTACCAGCAAGTATTGCTTGTGCTAACAGGAGGCTCAGCCCTCCTGACTGCCATGTCTGGCCTGCTCTTTGCACCACACTAGCCACCGCCAGCGATGCTCTCTTTGCTCCCAGCAATCTTCTTTCACACGAACGGGACACATGGCATAAAACTTGAGGAGGTAAACCTTCAGCAAGACTAATCTGGGAGTGTATCCGACCCTCATTCCATTGCATTCAGCTTGAACCTTTGAATTTGGGCCAGTCCAGCACGACTAGATATCCCTGTTTGGTGCTTTATGCTTTTAGGTGTTATTTTATATTTTATTCTTTAAGAACTCATAACTCTGGTTCTACTGATTGAATTTTTGTCATTTTGGTTTCAAACAAATGATTAAAATTCACTATATTGTTCTAAATTGGTTTTGGGGATTTCTGGTGTGGTGATTTCACTGTATTACTGTTTGTGTGCTTCATAAATACTATATACATTAGGCCCAATTCACAACTTTTTGGTATTCACAAAGGTAAGTTGCAAGTAGTTTCTTTATGTCCGCAATTGGGCGGAATCTCTGCACTCGGGGCGAAATCTCCAGACTTGGGACGGAGATTCACCCACAGTGCAGAGATTCCACTCTGAGTGCAGGGAGTACACTCTGGGAGTGGAGATTCTGCCCCCAGTGCGGACGTAAAGATACTACTTACCTTTGTGAAACTTAGATGTTTATTCTAAACTTACACAAAAAGGCTAAGTTTACCTCTGTGAATCGGGCCCATTGCCTCTAAGTTAAGCCTAACTGCTTTTTGTGCCTAACTACACAGGTTTAAGCACAGTTTAGTTTAGTGACTGTTTGTGGTTCACCCTGCAGGGGGTTGTGGTTTGTGCTTGACCAGAGCTCACACCCTACTCAACCAATAATCCAATATTTCACAACCACCGTAGGATCCCCTACCAATAATGTAATATTAGAAAAAATGTAATCTACTGTGTGTCCTGTTCACTGAGTCAGAGCAGACATGACCAAGGATAAACTAAGAGAAGCCAGTATCTCAATGAGCGATATAGCTAGGGAAACATTAAAAATGATAAACATTCAGACTGAAATCTCTAGGTAAAGTGAAATTGGCATATTGCAGAATCTTACCAGCCAATGCCTCAACTAGAGAGTTAATGAACTCGAAGGCTCAGAATGTGAGATGTTACATCAAAAGTCAAGCAAAAAAAATTGTGGAGAAGTACAAATACAGAACCCTAAAAGCATGCCTGGCGCTGGCTATGGTTGATTCACAAATTTGCACAGACATGCTCGCCTTTAGTGCACCAACAGCGTGTCCATGCCACAGCCTTCTTTTTGAAGGGCATGCTCAAGGATCCCCTTGGATGACTAGAGCAGTCTATCCAAAATGGCACATCTAATTGGCCAAAAGGAGTAAAAATGCCCATCTGCTTCAGTGCTATAATTGCTAACTTTGCAGCAGAGCAGAAGCAGCTGAGCCTAGTGAAAACCCTCAGGCACAGTCAGCAATTTCCACCTCCCACAAGAACAGAGCTTGGAGTTGTAAAACCAGTTATCACAAACTCAATTTCGATTAGGCCTGGGCAAAATTGTAATTATGCCGGAATAATCAGAGTAATTTCAGTTATTATGCATTACTCTTGTGATGCTCAATTGCATACATTACGAGGTAACACCAGCTTGAGTAATTATGAGTAATTTGGGGGAAATAAACTTTAAAAACTACAATTTATGCTAAACAATTTAACATCACACATAATAATGTACATAATCAAATACAAATTAAAATATATATGCCTAAAAATTAGTTTAAAATAAAAAACAATAATGTATACCTTAAATAATTTCCACCCCAGTCCCATACAACCCAAAAACAAGCTGCTAAATTTTTAAATTACTAAAAAATAATTGTACATTTAAATACTACATTATAATGAAAAATGACAAAGCTGTTATCATAATAATACTAACAACTAAAACAATATATCACTAATATACATTAAATGAATAAAACGTTAAATTTAATTATGCTATCTTAAAGTAAACAATATTATGTGCAACAATATTTTAAAAGTGATATTTCTAATAAAACGATAATCTTACCTCCTGTCCCACAATATTTTTGACTTGACAATGTTTTTGACATCATATTCTTGCACCGCAATAATTTTAAAACTATATTTTGCTTACGCACCCTGAAAACAACATGAGAAAAGGTTAAATCTCTGTCTTGTCCCTATTCTCAATCTGCGCGGCTGTTCTACTGACCTGAATGCAATTTGCTGGACTGTTTCTCCCAAAATTGGTTTAATTACATTTACTTTGTAAACGTGTGTAGGTGATTTAGTGCTGATGGATTAATTTTAATATTTGGCCTGTGGAGATTGCTAATGCTGTTACTCAAATACTCACATTTGAAGCCCAAATGCAAATGGCTACTTTTTGCTATATATTCCATACATTGGAAATAAAAAGAGTAAATATACCACACATAAAACTGTGAGTGCGGGGCCTGATTCATAAAGGTAAACTTGCACTTTTATGTAAGTTTAATATTTTTTGTTATACACAAACTATGAGTTAACAGTAAATTTACAACTGAGGAGACTCGGCAGTCAGGGAGGAGAGTGTAGAGAGTGCAGATGGGAATAGGGAAGTAGCGTGCGGTGTAGTGACATACAGTGGAGTGCAGTAGAGTGGAGTGGCATATAGTCAAACAGGGTAGAGTTCAGTGCTTAGTTTGTAAAACAAAATAAGTGCCAGGGCACAGGCATTGCAGCTTGGGCCACCCATTGCCTCTGTCAGCACTGCCAATGACAATAGCAGCACAAATACTAACCACACACTAATCCAGACGTTTCATACACATTAAACATGACTAATACCTGCTGCCCAAGATATTATTGTATCTTTGGGTGGCATGTTGTAGCCATTTTTAATGTATATTTAACTAGCAAAGAACTGTTGTACTCATTACAAAATTAGGCAAACAGCTCCACCATGTGGTGGTTTGTCATAAGTGCCAGTGTTGACAAATAAATGTTGATACCGAGCTCTAGAAAGCACGGCCTCAAATTAAGCACAGAGTGGCATGGAGTGTAGTTGCATGCAGTGGAATGGCGTTTTATGGCGTAGAGTAGAGTGGGGTGCAGTGGTGCAGAATGGAGTGAAGTGGCATAGCATAGAGTTAAGTGTTGTAGAGTGGTATAGAGTGGAATGGCATACAGTAGAAAAGCATACAGTACAGTGATGAAGATTGGATTGGCATAGAGTGTAGTGTGGGAGAGTGTAAAAGAGTACAGTGGAGTAGCATAGAGTGAAGTGCTGTACAGTAGAGTGAGGTACACTGCAATGGCATACATTACAAAAGCGTAGAGTGGAGTGGTGTAGAATGACATAGAGTGGAATAGCTTACAAGAGAGTGTAAATCAGGGGCATGCCATAGAGTGCAGTGTGGTGAGAGTGGAGTTGTGTACAGTACAATAGCCTAGAGTGCAGTAGCGTATACTGGACTAGCAAAGATTTCCATGGCATAGATTGAACTGGAATAGAGCGTAGTAGCGTCAAGAAGAGTGGCATAGAGTGGAGTGGTGTAGAGTGGAGTGGGTTAGAGTACAGCAGCACAGAGTACAATGGCAAACATTGAAATACCATATACGCGTGAAAGTCCTCCTTTTTGCCCTGATCACCCCCATATTTCTGGAATTATATTGGTGGTTACTGATTCTGATTGGCCCTTGGGCTCTGCTAACCAGGCCCAAGGCCAGTGCTCAATTTAAATGGTACATGCAAAATAGGCATAATTATAGTTACCTTTGACAACCTACCTGTAGGGCATGTCTGTTTAGGGAACCTAAGGGAGTTAGGGCACCCATGGGTGCACTGCTGTAGTGTCTGTGTCATGGTAAAGGCAGGCCTTCTTTGGTGGCTGATTTTTAAAGTAAACTTAACCCCAATTTTGACTTTGGAATTAAAAGTACTTCTGAAGTCTAAACCTACCTTATTTTTATATATGCCACACCTAAAGACTGCCCTAGGTGCCTCAATGGTTGGATGATATGTAGATATAAACAGGTACATTATAAAAGATGTTTTATAAGCCATGGAGAGGGAAAAACTATCAAATTTATTTTCCGCATTGTAGGACATTAGCTCTATAGACTAACATTTAAAGGCTTTATTTTAAAATAATAATGTCTTAGTTCTGCTAGGAAAGAGTTAACTATGTAATGTAAGGTATCAAATGAATATTTAGAATAAATTCAACAACTTGACAATGTTAGATTGGTCAGCCTCTGGCAGCCTGAGCTAAGGTACCTTAAGTAGATGTGAATTTGCCTGGGCTGAAACAAAGGAAAGCTTCTAGTGGGTGGAGAACTGCTGTAGCAAATGGCAGAACAGAACTGCTGTAACAGATGGCAGAGTAAGAAGTGGGTAGGGTGGCAAAACTGGTCTTCAAAGGATGGAAACCCATCTAGAACAGAAAACAGACCTTCCCTGTTTCCTGCTCCGCCAGCCAGATGGGAGCCCCAGTAATTAGACTAAAAGAGGAGCTGGATGGGTGTGTTAGGGAAACTTAGCCACACCAGTGGGTGAGCTCAGCCAGATATTACCTCCCAGGAGAGATTTTGGATTTTTAAAGAATAGTGCTTCCTGGGATTTATTTTTGCAACACTTCACAGGAAGTGATCACCCAGAAGGTGGCACTCTGCACCCCATTGGTCAGAGGTGCCCTCCCGCTTGACAACCCAGGAGCATGGATAAATATGGAGGAGCTGCATAGCAACTCAGATGCCTGCTGGAATAAAGAATGAAGAAGAAGGACTGCCCTGCTGATCCCCTGGTCTGTACCTGAAGGACTGCACCCACAAGGATTGCACCAGCTGCACACTCTGGACCTCACCACAAAAATTACTTTGCCTTGCTTCTAAAGAGCCAGAAGTGGACTTCCTGTAAGCAACAGGTACAAATGAGCTACCAACAGTCCCATGTTTCAGGTCCTTAAGAAAAGCCCAGCTGACCAGCGTCCTAGGGCCTTTTGAGGATTCTGATCAGGTGCATTGGCCTCAGCTTTTGTCTGGAGCTTTTTCTCTCATCGTTGAGTGAGTCACCTTTCCAGGCCGGCTTGCAATGCAACATTGTTGGCTTGGTCCAAAAGGAGGTCCCATCAACTCCTGAAAGTCTTGTCCATGGTGAAAAGCTCTGGCCTTGAGCGGGACGAACATGAAAATCAGGCTGACCTCAAACTTTGACTTTGCCCAAGTTATGTGTGACCAGATGTCCGCAGTTGGCCCCTTTTGCTTTTAGGCACTAGAATGCACATTTTCACATTTAGGGTCAGATTACGAGTTTGGCGGTCAGAAAAACCTGACCGTCAAACTCCTGATGAGGAGACCGCCACAGTGCTGGCGGTCCTCCCACTGGACCCATTATGAGTTTTCCCCTGGGCTGACCAGTGGAAACCAAGGTTTATGCCAGTTATACCAGTGGAAAACAAGCAGAGGCATTGGACTCGGCTCCTCATGGAACCCACTCCATTGCTGTTGCACAGGGGTTCCCCCTAGAACCCTGGGAATGTGGACCATCTGTGAAGCAGACAGTGCAGATTCCAATGGTGCTGGGAAGTGGGGCCCCTGCACTGCCCATGACAATGTCGTGGGCTGTGCATAGGCCCCCTGAGGCCCCCAGCACTTTTTCTCTGCCAGCCTTTTCATGGCGGTTGAAATGTCATGAAAAGGCTGGCGGAGAACATGGTTGTAATCATCACATCTGCGTTGTGGTTCATTACAGCCACTACAGATGTCATTCCGTTGGGATTAAAGATCCTGGGGAGATGGCAGTCTTTTGGCAGTCCGACTACCAGTATCCTAATGTGGCGGTTAGACCACAACAGCCGTGGTGTTCCAACCGCCACCACGAGTCTGGCGGCCTTATGACCGCGAGACTCAAATTAGGGCCCTTAATCTTTAAAAATTCATCTCTCTGGTTCCCTACATTGGATTTTTGTTTGGTGTCATTTTAAAGATAAAAATATTTGCATTTTTTATAAATTGGTGTTGGAGTTTTATTGTGTCTTGTTTTTTACTTATTTACTGTTTTGTTGATATTAAATGTTTTACACACGTGTCTCCTAAATTAAGCCTAACTCCTCGTGGGCCAAGCTGCCAAGTGTTGAGCAAGGATTAATTTATTGAGACCTTGACTGGACCTTATGTGAGATTTTGGCCTATTAATAAGTGTAGGTATCTAACTGCCCTTACTAATAATCTATTTTCCCACAGTAGATTAGTGTGGTATACAGTGGAGTGGCATATAGTGTAGTGGCATAAATGGAATAGCATAGAATTCATAGTGGTACAGTGGATGGTGAACAGAGTTGTATAGTGCAGTGGTGTACACAAGATTGTCATAGAGTTCAGCAGCATATAGTCAAATATCATACATGTGGGAAAACAGGGCTGATTGCAGAGGCCCCCTAACTTTTTGCCCCCATTTTCCACTTTATGCTGGTGTTTTCCTGACTCTGATGGTGCCCTGGGTACTGCTAACCAGTCCCAGGGCCTGTGCTCTGTGTAAAATGAATATGCAAATTAGGCTAATTATAATTGGCTAAGTTAACCTACCTATAAGTCCCTAGTATATGGTAGGGCATGTAGGTTTAGGGACCACAGCATAGGTGGTGCACACCTAGGTGCATTGCTGAGGTGCCCAGTGTCATTTTAAAAGCAAGCCTGCCTTGCTGGCTGCTTTTAAATTAAAGTTATATGCAAATTCGACTTTGGAATTAAAGGTACTTCCAAAGTCTTAAACTACCTTATTTTTACATATAAGTCACCCCTAAGGTGTGCCCTATGTGACCCTAGGGCTGGGTGCCATGTAACTATAAGCAGGGACTTTATAAAAATAGATTTATAAGCCCTGGTGAGGTAAAAACAGCCAAATTAGTTTTTCCCTCATTGAAGTAAATGGCCTTCATAGGCTAGAATGGGCAGACTTTATTTTAAATTTTAAAGTCTCCTTAAATGTTGCATACCAAGAATTTGGTATCAAATTAATTGTTGTAATAAATCCTACAACTTCCAGTTGTTGGATTTAATATAACTAGTTCAGGTAAAAAGTTTAGACTTTACCTAAAAAGTTGCCAATTTCAGCTCTGCATTGTTTTTGCTGCTGTGCTCTGATTGGCCAGCCTGCAGCAGCTTCTGCCAGGCTGCCTTGATGAGGTGTGAAGTGGCCAGGCTTCACACAAAGGAATGTGCTTGGGGGAGAGAATCTCCCCTCAGCAGATGGTGAGGCAGGAAGGGGGAGGGCTGCCAAACTGGTCTTCAAAGGCAGAGAAGGACATTTGCAGCACCCAGCAACACCCCCACATCCTGCAACCCCAGACAATTAGGTGCCCCTTGATTAGATTAGGAGAGGGCAGGAGAGGGGTGTGTTTATGATTTTTAGCCACACCAGTGGGTGGGCTCAGCCAGATGTAACCTCCAAAAATCAGATTAATCCATGTTGGATTTTTAGAGACTGTTGCCTTCTGGGATGGATTTTTGCCACACTTCCCAGGAAGTGGTCATCACAGGGGAACGACCCTGTCCCTGATTGGAGAACCAGGGCCCCCCTGCTTTTCACCCAGGAGCAAGGATAAAACTGGCAGACCTGCACCCACGCCTGAGATCCCCTCCAGAATTCAACAAGAAAGGAACTAAAGAAGAAGAAGGACTGCCCTGCTGGACCCCTGGCCTGCACCTGGAACCTGCACTCAGAAGGACTGCACCAGCTGCACACTTGGGCTTCACCACAAGAAGGACTTTGCCTGGCTTCAACTGGTTCAAGGAGGGACTCCCTGTTTGCTACAGGTGAAAAATTGCTAACCAGAGTCCCCTGCACCAACTCCTGAAGAAAGCGACCAGCTGACCACTGTCCAGTGGCCAAAAAGGAGTTTGCGCCAGGTGCATTCTGGGAGTTGAAGTCCGCACCCCCCAAGGACCATCACAGAACTTCTGGACCCTTGGGGTGAGCTGTGGACCCCAAAAGAACCTTAAAAGAACATCTGGGTGAAGCCCCAGAAGTTTGGAAAAGATTTGAGAATTTTTGGAAAAAAGCTCCAGAGAGGGACCGACCCGCCGCGGAAATTCTAGCCGGCTTGCCTCAACCGCGACCCGGCCTGACTTCGTGGTTCGTCCCGGTAAAGAAAAACATCCAAAAAAGAGACTAAGTCCGAACGTAAAAAGTTGACCGGGACCTCCCAGCCATCGTATCCGAGAAGGGCTCCATGGACGTCGGATCAAGATCCAGGTTTACCCCGGTCGAAGGATTTTCATCTCGAAAAAACGACTAAGTCCGAAGGTAAAAGTCTCCACCGAGGAAACCCACATCGCGTATCCGGACAAGGGCTCCAGGAGGTCGGATTCAACTGGCAGGTTCGTCCCGGTGAAGAAAAACGTCAAAATAAAGACTAAGTCAGAAGGTAACTTTTTAACCGAGGCCTCCCGCGACCTGTAGCCGAGCAGGGCTCCATCGCGGTCGGCCTGAAAGTTTGACTTTGCCCCGGTCGAGGTGCAACCAGATGACCCGATTGGCGCTTTTTGTTTCTAAGCGCTAGAAAAGTAATAATTCTTTAAAAATTCATATCTCCGGTTCCCCTGAACCGATTTTAATCGTTTTTGTGTCATTTTAAAGATAAAAATAGAAACTATTTTTATAAATTGGTTTTGGATTTTTAAACTGTTTCCTGTGTTTTATTTAATTACTGTTTTGTGATATTTGAATGCTTTACACTTTGTCTCCTAAGTTAAGCCTTGACGCTCGTTGCCAAGCTACCAAGGGTTGAGCTGGGATTAATTTACTGAGACCTAACTGTACCTATGTGGAGGTTAGTGGCTTGTTGCTAGGTGTAGGTACCTACCTGCCCTACCAATAACCCATTTTCCAACAATACAGTGTAGTGGTTTATAGTGCAGTGACAGACAATGGAATGTGTTACAGTGGAGTGGTGTACAGTCAACTAGTGTAGAGTAGAGTTGTGAAGAGTGGAACAGCATGTAGTGGAGTGGCATGCAGTGGGTGTTGTAGAGTTGACTGACATGGATTGTAGTGAGGAACATTTAGTGGCATACATTGGAATTGTGTACAGTGGGTTAGAGTGGAGTGTTGTAATATGGAGTGGCATAGAGCGGAATAGCATACATTGTGTGGGGTAGAGCTGAATGGCATAGATGGGAGAGGCATAGAATGGAATAACATATAATGGAGGGGCACACAGTGGAGTTGGGTAGAGTAG